>NC_056735.1:1636809344-1637471844 GCF_019279795.1 Protopterus annectens | reverse complement strand
CTGACTTTGACTTCTCCTTAGACTTGTTTACTAAGCATGTCAATGAGGGTTCATTACTGGTCCATGTTTATGAGTAACATTAGAGGCACAGCATTCCACCCACATCGTTAATAATGGCATTGGCAGTTAGTAGCTGTGTTATTCTGTATCATAGCACTATGAACTCAGAACCTCCTGTGCACTATTTCCAGTACTAATGAGCTACACATAGCTGCATCTGTAGCATATTTCATTACAATTCTCATCACTCATATCCTGTATTGTGAAACACTGTAGCAGCTAGTGCAACTAAGCAGCATTTTTTTGCTTGCCCACATTTATGATGGTAGGTCACAGTAAGTCTGTCCACATTTCATGAATCTGGCCCACTGCCTAGTTCTTCCAGTACTTCAGTCATACAGAATGGTTGATGCTGCAATTATCATTTCCTGGTCTTTTACTTAAGATCAACTATAGTTACATTTATACTGAGGGAAAGTATTCAGGAGAAACTGAGTCTCTGTAGTTTTCTCTGTATTTTTTGCCCCATGCCTGCAGACCAAAAAGTCTCTGCCAGTTGGACTTCAGCCCATTTGTTCTCCATTGCTGGATATTCCAGCATAGAGGCGAGAGCTGTCCAGTCAGCCATGAGACTGGTTTGTGTCTTTTTCTGTTTACTGCAGGAAAGTGGCCTTCGTCTTATCTCTGGGTGTAGTATGGCTTATGCCCCAGACAAGGACCTTATAAACACTATTCTATATCCTCATTTGCATGTAGAACTGCATGCCTCACCTCACCAGCAGTCCACATCATTCTGGGCAGAGATTATGGAAATGTTTTTATAGTCCTAACTCCAGTCGCTGGTGGATGATTTAAGCACCCACCATCACCAAATAGGCCCCCTATCTCCCACGCAATGTGCTCACACATGCTCCTGAGCTCACCATCAGTGTTTGGGAACCAAAGCCCATGGTCCACAGGCTGGTGTTTACATGAAAATCCTGCTTGCAGAAAAGTAGATAAGCTGACTGGAAACACTCACCCCCCCCCCCCCGGATGGGTAAGCTAACCTAATGTCACCGATATTCCCCTGCCAAGCTCTTCTAGTGCCTGAGCCATGCTTGAACTAGGGTCATCTAGGTCACTGTCAGGGCTTTATTGTGTGCCACAGAACTGGGCAGTTTCCTGGGATTATGGATCCTGTGTTCAGTGAATAATTTTTCAAAAAAACCTCACACACTCTTAAGGTGTACCTAGCAATGTGCCTTCAGCATGGGTGGTATAGATTTCAGTGGTAGGGGGTTTAAATGGAATGATGGTTCCATGTCACAGTGTTTCAACACAGTGAGTCATTTCAGCATGTGGTCACAGAGCAGCATTCCCTGTTAATAGCCCCTTTTCCTTTTTTTTCAACATACTTATTTGTGCAGAAAAAAATGTCAGATCGTTAAGATACTCAGAATACAGTATTTCCAAAAGTGAATAGTATAGCTGCTGTGACTAAATTTTACTGACAAATTATATGAAAAGCAATTTAACTGCAGATTTTGCACGGGAATCAGATATGCATGATACATATTTGGCTTTGCATGTGCTCTCTCTGAGACAGTATGTGTGCTGGCATAATTTACAACACAGATAATATCTCTATGATTTAAATCACTGCATGATTGTTCTGAATTACATAATGCGCTTTCTTTTTTGGTCTAATGTGACCTTAGTGCTGTGTTGACATTATTGTATCTGCAGTCTGGCTTCTCTCACTGATTCTTAAGGAAGGAAAAGAAGTCTGCCAGAACAGCATGTGTCTTACCCCCCATGGGAGTAAGTAAGATAGAGTAAGCAAGCACTTGTTTTTTTCCATACAGCTGACATTTGCACTTCAGAATGCTTAGCTCTTGTCATGGATTCTTTATAATTTCCAGACAACCAGGTTTTCATTTTTCATACAAAATGCTCTGCACATTATAGGAAATATTTCCCAATTACGCAAGGGAGGTTCACTCCATTTTTAACAGTTTCATACGACATGATCTGCATGGATTGAACTACTCCTGTTCTATTACATTATGCGCTAAGGAGCAAATGACCTTAGATAGCAGCAATTATAATGGCTACAAAAGCAGAAATGTATATGCTACGTAGTTGTTTAGTCACCATAATACAATCTTGAATGCAACACAAATTACAGAATGTTTTGTGCCAGAGCAGGTTGTAAACATAAATATTACTGAATGTTTTGTGCCATAGCAGGTTGTAAACATAAATATTACTGAATGTTTTGTGCCATAGCAGGTTGTAAACATAAATAATACTCATTGGTTGTATTTTTGTTTTAGCTGTATTAACACCTACCCTCCATTTTACATGTAGTACATTCTAGGTCACCTGGAAGAAATTCAATTAAACACTCTATGTGCACGTTTTTTTATGCCTATAACATCTGGAGATGAGAATTTTTTTATATATACAACATTTTATTTCTAAGAAAATGTATTTATTTATTTTGAAGATACATAGGTGTGTGTTTTTCTAATTTGGTCTCCCACCCCATTAACTCCATCACCTTACATTAGAGCTCAAAGAAATATTTATATAACTAGTGGTTTCAGTCCATCCATTCTGCATGCTGAATTCTGATTTTAATCTGTTTATAATAAGGAACATGCAGGAAATATTTGACTTTGACCAGGTCACAAGCGGGCTGATAAGCCGTGAACTCTCCAGCAGGTTGTTTTATTTCTTATTTGATCATTTCAGTAAGATCTTCTCTCCAGCTATACCCTTATAGCATTCTGACTGTCCCATTCTGACTTGTCATGCATGAACACATAGTTACAAATCGTATTAGAAGGCACACAATCTGCAACAGAGAGGCCATATGGTGCCAACAGGCCAGGGTATACTATGTTTAAGCAACAGATTTTGTTCAGTTTTTGACTGACAGAGTGCGTAAGTGTGTGATCGATATTGTTACAGCATACTGTGCTGTCAACATGTCCATCATTGGCTCCCGCCTCTATACTAACCACTTTGTGTTCTCTGCCAGATATGTCTGGAAGCAGAGTAGAATGTTTTTAACTGGATTCATATGAGGGACAGTTTAGTGACCTCAGTTAGCCTGCAATCCTAGTGAATGGATTCAACAAACTGTAGCAACCATTAACTCAGATATTGTGGGATTAGTATATGCCCCAAAAGAGAAGTAATATGTTACTCAGTAGTGTAGATTAATTGTCATGTAATTATGAAGTTAATGATTGTTTTTTGATAGTTACATTTAGGGCAAACTGAAGAACTTAGCGGGAGACCATGGTACCAGAACAGGACAACACTTCCATTCCAAGCGTGCATACATCTCTAGGGTTTTAGGGCTATAGTACTATGGTGGCCCTTGCAGTGGGATAAGGAAGGCTGTTATCCATACCGTATCAAGATGCACTTTTGCTACATGTAAAGTAAGTATCAAGGCAATGCATGTATATAATTTGCCTGGATGACGCAAAGGCAGAAAGAAAACAAATTCCCTGAAAATGTACACCTGTCCTATTAACCAAAGTAGGGGGTTCCCATCTGTGCTGTCTGTAAACTGTATTAAAATAGCAGGTAAAGTAATAGGGGAGAGATGAGGGTATAAAGTAGCTGACAGCATCTCTAGGGTAAAGACATTGTGCTCCCATTTCTTGTAGAAGACCAGGAAACAGACTTGCTGGCAGCCTTCAAAAGTACAAACAAATCACATGCAGTGGTTCATTGGGTGTGAGCATGTCAACTAGCATGTGTTTTCAATCTTGCACTGGTGACGTGCTGATAGTCTGTGAACATCCTCAGAAGCAATTGTGCTGATTTCCCCACTTCTATTATGAGTGCTCACTGGATGTGATCATGATCAGAATTATGTATGCTTATTCCCACACCAGTGTCATATGTGCTCACAGGGTGTGAGTGTGCTCAGAATTATATATGTTAATTCACACACTGATTTCATGTGTGACAGCAGGGTAAGAGTGTAGATCAGAGTGTGTATGTAGCTTTAAGAAGCTTTCCAGTGAGCTAGCACATGTATATAAACGCTGAGAACATGCAAGCAAGACTGCCATTTTGTAGTGAGCTGCAGAAGTGTAAGCATGTATGTATGTGCAGTAGTCAGTCAGTTAGTTTGTTTATATTTTATGTTCCTGCTACCAATCCTGATGTGTTTGTATGTAATGAAGTATATAAACGAACACCCGAGTCTCTTCGTCTTAACTAGCTACACAAGACGAGCCATATGGTGTCAGAATGGGATCGAAAGTCAAGACCATGAGACACTCAGTTGAAGTTAGAAGAATATACAGGAGTGGATCTCTACTGCTCAAACAACTCGCAAAACAGATCAGAAATGAATTCCAGGTACTAAGACTTGCTTAAAATATTTTTTACTCAACGAATATAAAACGAAGCACACAGAATGCTCAAAACGAATTTCTAGTTAAACAAAATGTTCGAAACTGGGACATATTGATAAACGTATTCAAAATAGTTACAAAAGTGTTTGAAACAATATCTGAACTGCATAAAATGTATAAAACAAGGAAAGCTATTCAAAGTATCCAAAGTGTGCAAAGTGTTCACAAGTTTGTGCAGTACTACAGTACAGTTATTTCCCAAAATACAGCCATTTCAAAGAATATTTTGCAAAGTACGGGATTTCAAAGAGTTTATTGTGCATTTGAATGTTGTTACAAGTACCTTGTTTGTGTGTGTGTTTATACATAATTACAAGGGACATATTTTGGATTGTGTTTGAGCATGTTGGTTGGGCATGGGATTTCATTTCTGCTGCATGCTGATTTGATAGTTGATGAAAAAAATAGAAAAAAAAACTGGATAAATTTTTGAGCAAACAGAAGTTTTCATTTCAGCTGCATTTATGCACAACATGCACATACAAAGGCATCTATTCTGCTTAATTTAGCTTTGGTTAGACCATTCAAGTAGAAAAGTTCATTTGTGTGTGTGGGAAGTGAACCTGCGTGAAGGGGGAGGGGAACCTCCATACCGTGGTACGGGGAGAAAGAGATGGAAAAAATAAAATTTAAATGTATAAATAACCCCAAATAAATATTACAATGGAAAGGCACATATTTTACAACAGATTTCAAACAAGAAAAGCAAACGAAAGCGTTTACAACATTGAGAACTAAATAAGGCTAAACATGCAGATTTTGGTGAAGATTGATTGAATTGATAAAACATGATGTGTGTGGCATTAAAGATGATGCAGTAAGAAGACAAAGATCAAACTAAGATTTAGATTTTGATTTAGGATTAGATTTGATTGAAAATAAAGGCAAACAGATTTAAGTAATAAAAACACAAACAAAAAACAAATTCAAATGCATCCTTCCATGATGAAATTGATAAAATGTTAAAAGATACAAGCCTAAGGCGTATAGAGCACAACCCAGAAACAGAGTGACTTTAAGGTTTTTTTGTTACTTCAAACTAATGCTACAATGCTCAGTATCAAGCTCAGCAAGCAGAGCAAGTCAAAGCCAAAGTCTCACACCTAAGCATCAAAAAGCTCAAGTGTGGTCACTTAAAAATAGAAAAAAATTAAAATTCAAAAATGAAAAAAGAAAAGGCCTAAAAAACTGGGAAATTTAAAAAGATTTGTTTTTCAAAAAAAATTGCAAAAATTTTAAAGAAAAGAAAACATTCAGAAAAAAGAAACATTCTTGTAAAGAAAAGAAACATTCTATAAGGTAAGAGTATGGTGTCGCATAAGTAGTTTTTTTATTGTTAGGATTAATATGAATTGTTCAGAGCTCAAAAGTATTTTGTATTTCAATGTGCAATGGTATGTCCTCAGAGTGCAAAGTCAAGTCAAGTTTAATGTGTTGTCATTTACTTGGGTGTTGGTTAACAAAAAAACAGAGTTTGAAGGTGAGTAAATACAACTGTGTCTTGGAAAAACTCTTTGAGTTATTTTTAAGGAACAGCTATGACTTGTAATTTTACATCTGGCATGTTCAGAGACAGTTTTGTTTTTGGGACAGAGTTTAAATGGGACTGTTTGACATATTAAAAAAAAAACTCCAGTTCAGTTTTTTAAAATTACTTATTTTAGTTTTGAAAACAGACTGTTTTTTTCTAAGGCACAGAGTTTTTTTAAGACCAATGCTGAATGTTCAGTTGTGTACTCCAGCACTCAAGTCACCTGAAGTCAACTCAGTAGTAAGAAAGTTCAGCAAGTCAAAGGCTGAGCAGATGCAGGGTAGCAAGAAAAAGCACCAACACTGAAAAGTGCAGCAAGGTACGAAATGCTGTCCAGTAGAAGAACATGGGGTCTAGGATGATACCAGAATGGGAAAGTTCTCATGAGAAAGCACATGATATTGAAATGCTTGAGATAAGAATGCAAGCAATGATCCAATGCAAAAACAAAGCACTGAAATGACATCATTATCCAATCCAAATACCACTGTTTTCTGTCTTTGATGCAAATTGCTTCGGTGCTAGATGCTTAATTTGCTTCTTTTGAGCTATTCTTGCTCTTAATTGCTACTTTTTCACCATTTAATTGAAGTTAAATTTTAGAAGTGGTGCTTTTTCTGAACCTTCTTTTCTGGCAATTCGTGCTAATATAGAAGATTTTTTTTATGAGTGTAATGTGAGGCAATAGACATATTGATGATTATATTTTTCAAGAAGTTCTTAGGATGAGATATCAAGTGTATCTTAAAGCTAACTTGAGAAGTTGTAGTGAATAGAAACAAGTTCAAAGTGTTGAGTTTGTAAAGCAGTTCAGGCTACGATAAGAAGTTCCAGTTCAGGCGGCAATTCTTGAGATGCCAGCTCCAGACAATGTCCAAGCCCTACAACATTTTCTTGGCATAGTTAACTATCTAGGCAAGTTCATTCCAGGTTTGAGCCAACTTTCATCACCATTAAGAAAGCTGACATGCAAAGATATAACTTGGTACTGGTTAGAAAAACACCAGAGACCGTTTGATGTTCTGAAACAGAGAATTGCCAGTCTACCTACTTTAAGATAATATGATGTTCACAAACCAGTAACTCTTTCTTGTGATGCTTCTAAGTTTGGTCTTGGTGCAGTCATTCTTCAAGAGGTTAGACCAGTAGCCTATGCATCCAGAACTCTAACCCAAACTGAAATGCAGTATGCTCAGATAGAGAAAGAACTCTTGGCAATTGTGTTTGCCTGTTTGAAGTTCCATGATTATATATATGGCTGACCTATTCAAATTGAGACTGACCACCAACCTCTAGTCACTATTTTGAGAAGGCCAATGCACACAGCTCCTGTGAGATTGCAATGCATGATGTTGAAATTGTAAAAGTATAATTTCAATCTTGTTTACATAAAAGGCAAACTTCTTTATATTGCTGATACTTTATCCAGATCGTCCAGAAATACCACTAAACAGCATGAAAATGAGAAACCTGATTTTGAAGTCATGGAAGTGAGAAATTTTCCTTCCACATGTCTTGATGAGCTTAGAACTCATACCACTTCAGATCCAATTCACCAGAAGCTCAACCACTTTATCAGTCGAGGATGGCCGTCAAAGCAATCTTGTTTACCTCAAGAATTGGAACCATATTTTCCCTACAGAGATGAGATTTTGTCTGCCAATGGTGTCATCATTAAAGGTCTAAAAGTGATTGTGCCAAAATCCTTGCAACAAGAATATATTAACATCTTGCACTGTGGACAGCCGGGAACTGATTTGTGAAAGGACTAGTATTTTGGCCTTCTATGTCATGAGATATTGAGAGAGTACTTTTATCTTGTTCTGTTTGTAATAGTACTAAACCACGTCAACAAAAAGAACCACTTCAGGTAAACCAGATTCCTGAACTACCTTGGTCGACAGTAGCCACAGACATTTTCGAATGGAATGATGAACATTATTTGGTGTTAGTAGACTCTTATTCAAATTGGTTCAAGATTGACCTACTTCCTAATCTTACATCCAGTACTGTCATTACTAAGCTGGAGAGACATTTTTCTGCCCGTGGTAGTCCGCTCAGAGTTATTTTTGACAATAGTGCACAGTTTACAAGCCAGCAGTTCAAGAGATTTGCTAAAGAGTGGGAATTTATTCATGTTACAAGTAATCCTGAGTACCCACAGCCAAATGGTTTGGCAGAATGTGCAATTCAACGAGGCAATGCCAATATTTTTCTGAATTTCCTGAATCTCAGAAACATTCCTCGCAATAATCATCTTGGTTCACCTGAACAGAGACTTATGTAGGGACAAACCAGAACCACACTACCAATCAGTAGCAGTTTGTTGGTTCCATGTGCTAAGAACAACAAATCAGTGAAAGTTCAACTCCTAAAAAAGAGTTTGTCCCATTTGTCCCAGACGTCCTATTATGATAAGTCCAGAAAACCACTCAATGGATTACAAGAAGGGGAGATAGTGAGGATGCAGGCAGCAAAAGGTTTTGATTGGATTGGAGTCGTGAACGGTTTATGTCCATAGCCAAGATCGTACTTTGTGGAATCACAAGGAATAGAATTTAGACAAAATCAGAAACATTTACTACCAGGGTCCGAGCCAGTATTGCAGCATCTTGCCTGTGATAAAGACTCTAGTTCTTAGAGCGACTTATCCAATGTTCCAGTTCCAGAGGACATTCCAGCAAATATCCCTGTTCCTGAGAATATCCCCGAGAGTCCTAAAGCAAATTGTTTACAAATGACTGTCCCTGTTCCTAAACCCAGTCCTAACTGCTACATTATAAGATCAGGTTGCACTTCCAGACCTTGTTCCAGATACATGGCAACTTGGACATGAATATTGTTTATTCATTTTTGTCTGTACGATTTGCATGGCTATTCAAATATCATTATTATTACAAGACAGCTCAGTAAAGAGGGAGGGTGTAGATCAGAGTATTTATGAACCTTCAAGAAGCTTTCTAGTGAGCTAGCACGTTTATATAAATACTGAGCATGTGCAAGCAAGACTGCCATTTTTTTAGTGAGCTGCAAAGGTGTAAGCATGTATGTATGTGTAGTAGTCAGTCAGTTAGTTAATTTATATTTTATGTTGCTGCAATCAATTATGATGTGTTTGTATGTAATAAAGTATATAAATGGACACCCGAGCCTCTTTGTCTTAACTAGCTACACAAGACGAGCGACAAAGAGCATGGTTAGAATTGTGTGTTCATTCCCACACTTGTATTGTGTGTGATCACAGGATGTGAGCATGCCCTGAATTATGTGCTGTCCTTCCCACAGTGGTGTCATGTATGATCAGTATGCATGACTATGCTCAGAATTATTCATGCTCATTCCCACAGTGGTGTCATGTATGATCAGTATGCATGACTATGCTCAGAATTATGTCTACTCATTCCCATGCTAATGTCAAGTCTGCTCACAGGGTGTAAGGATGCTCAGAGTTATGCATATTCATTCCTATACTGGTGTCACTGCACATGCATGCAAGCATGGTTCTTTCTTCCTGTGTCCCTTTCTTGGGACAGAGTTTTCATTACCAAGAAAAAAAAGCAGGAGCACAATTTCCATCAAATAGTATCAACCTCTATGATTACTCTCAACTAATTAATTCCCCTACCAGGTACAATAAGGACTATACTCAACAATATATCCTAGACTGGATACGTGCGTCACATCCAGCTAACTTTAACCATAGTGGCACACTGCTAAATACCCTCATTGACCACCTGCCAACATTTACCACCAGAACTAATGTACACCTCCCTATGTCACTTACTTTAAAATCCGTTTGGAACCTAACCAATTTTACTCAAGACAAATTCAATGAACTATTCCACAAAATAAACTGGTCTCCACTAAAACACCTCCCATTCGATGAAGTTGTACATTACTTTAAGAATACCATCATAAAAATACTAGGCATTCTAGCTCCACTCCACACAAAAGGAATTAAAAGACAATCTACTCCTTGGCTATCCAAGGCATCTAAAAATCTAATGAAAAAAAGAAATTAAGCCTGGAGTCTCTTGAAGCATAGTAAAAATAATGCAGACCTAACATACTTCAAACAACTGAGAAATAATGTGAAGAAACAGGTCATCAAAGACGAACAATCTTACTATGCACACCTACAACAAAACCACAAAACTAACATTAAAATATTCTGGACCTTCTTAGTCACCCTGCTCAACCCTGGTACAAAAAAAGAACCTCGCCTTTCACTTAATGTTCTTCCATCCCAAATTTCCATAACCTTTAACAGACATTTCATACAATCCATAATAGAACTAATCTCTAATACCCCTAACTCCAGCACCCCCTTCTACCTTAACTCCCCCAAATGATCCCACTAATGCTAGCACCGATCACCTCCAGCATACCAGCCAAAAACTGCATTTGGAAAACTCAACAGCATTTTCATTGCAACCAATACCCACAAGCCTAATAAGAAAACTGCTGAAACTAAAACCTTGCTCTGCCTCAGCTGACAACCTCCCTCCCCATTATCTTAAATTAGCTGTCACTTCTGTACCTTACCCTATCAGTATATTGTTCAACAGATCCATCTCAGAAACCACAGTACCATACCAGAGATATGGAAAATGTCCTATATCATCTCTATCCACAACGGTGGCCAATCCATTGAAATGACCATCTTCCAACCCACAGCCATTTTATCTCCCATCTCAAAAATATTAGAAAAATGTACACATCAACAGTTAATGAAATGTTTGTTACAAAACAAACTTCTTACACATACCCAACATGGTTTTCATCCTGGCCACAGTACATCCACAGCCCTATTATCCTTCACTGAATCTATTAACAGAGCTTGAGACACATGATACTTGATTTCTGCTATATTTCTTGACCTTTCTAAGGCATCTGATACTGTGTCTCACTCCTTTCTCTTATGCAAGCTCTCAAATCTCGGCTTTTCTCCTCCCACCTTACAATGGTTCCACAACTACTTGCACATGAGAAAACAAGCAACAAAATGGCTAGCCAAAATCTCTCCCTTGCACAACCCCACTGGAGTCCCTCAAGGTGCTATACTCAGTCCCCTGCTCTTCAACATATTCACAATTGACCTTCATACTACCTCAACTACTGGGAACACTCATACAGTACCATCATCCACACCTCTTCTATACTACATCAACTCCTCCTGATCACTCAGCATATATTTTTAGCCTTTGAATCCTGGCTGTCTAACTGTTAATTATTCCTAGACCCAAAGAAAACTAAACTCCTTCTATTTCTGCCAAAACATCACCCTTTTGACGCAAATCAATTCTAAATATATGCTGCTGATAATACCATTCTCGGAATAGTCCATCACACAAAACTGCTAGGAGTAACCACTGACGACCAGTTAAAGTTTGATCTAAATGTCCAACAAAATATAACAAAAACCCACCAGAAACTTGGCATGTTATACAGAAATAAAAACTCTTTGACCACATCAACCATGATCACCCTTGCAAAAACCTTCCTAGTTTTTTCCCTTCTATATGGTGCCCCTATTCGCTTCAACTTGCACACTTCCATAAAAACTAAAATGGAACAGTGCTATAACAAAGTGGCAAAATTTGCTACAAACTCCAAAACCAGTACTCACCGCTGTATACCTCTGCAAATGCTAGAATTCCCCAATCACCTCCTTTATATTCAACTCACAACACTGCACAACATAATCAATAAGCCCCTTGCTTGTCCCACCCTAAATAATATAACTAAATACTACAACACCCAATAGAACCCTCAGATCCAAAGACAAGAAGCTCCTTGCTATAATTAAAGCTTCAAAAATGCCTGGACAGAGCCTTTACTCTCATAGTATTGCTAAAGCATGGGACTCCCTTCCATTATTAACCAAAAGCATTCCTGAATTAGTAGCTTTCAAAAAATCTCTAAAGCACCATCTTCAAAATTCTTTTCTGTGCTCATGCTCTACTCCTGGCTAATTTCTCACACATTTTATTCCCTCCTAGTTTCTATATTGCTCCACCCTCCAAATTTTTCTCTTAGACTCTTCATCTATCCAAACTTGCATTACCTATACTTAACTCCCCCTCTAATATTCCCTACGTCTCTTAATCCACCTCTGTTTTCCTATAACTTTGCTCTCTCTCTATCTCTAATACCATCAGCACATTAATTATGTAATAACTACCATAATTACTGACTACATCATAAACATTCTCATTATACTTTGTTTTATATCCAGTGGCCAGGAAATACTGCATACTTTATGTTTATATGATCATCTCTGTTGCTAACATCTAATTATTTTTCTAACACCATAACTACTTACTGTCCACTGACATACCTTAATAGACTGTACAGGTAACCTAAGACTAGGTCTTGCAACATGTATCATATGTATATATGTTTTGACTTATTATATATGTTTGACGTCCTCTGGTATTGAGGAAACTTGATTTCTTTTGTCTCTTCCCATGTAATTGTAATAATTTCTTGTGTATGTTGCTGTATGTACTGTGAGAGGTTTTCTCCCCAGGCCTCTGCTGAAAACATGATCTTCTAACCCAGATAGACCATCCCAGTAAACAAATATCAAATAAATATAAATAAATAAATAAATAAGGAAATCTGAAAAGATACTAAGGAACAAACAGAAAATCTATGATTGCTACTGCAGTTATTACCAGACAAATGATACTCCAGTACTGAACATATAATTGTCGGCACCCCCAACTCTTCTGTAGCTATAAACTTGCCTGACATAATGGCTGTAGTACTGATCTCTGAATGTACACAGCATTGTGAATTCCATGGAGAATTAAAAAAAATGGTCATCTCTCTTGCTTCACTTCAATCAGTAAGCAACTCTATAACAGGATTAAAGGTGAACTATGACGAAAAGATGATTTTTCTTTTTTAGCTTTTTCCTTACACACACAGACACATTGGGGCAGCAATGGCTACAGTACTGTTCTGTGTGAAGTGTTGAAATTTGTTTGTTGAAATCACTGTAAGGCTTGTAGATATGCAATGAAATGTATAGGGTTTTCAGTAACAGAGAAACATAAGCATTTCACCATCAACCAATTGCTGTGTGTTGCAAACAGCAAAAAGGTAATACAGTTAGTGAAATGCAGTGTTTAAGTAAAATCTAAAGGATGTTCAACATATCCATTTATAGGTTCATAGGTTGTTCCTAGACTAATGACCACTAGGTTCCTTACAGGCCTAGCCCTGCACCTCAAAACATTTGGGCCCTGAGTATCATGGGCATTTATAAGGGGGGGGGGTGTTAGTAGGCAGGTAATTAAGGATTTGTGGAGAGGGTGTTAGTTAGGATAATACTTTTCATATTGACAGCCCCTGTCCATATGAGACAAGGAGGCCCAAATGGGGGTAAGTTTACTATTTGCCATCCAATTGTCAACATTTCATTTGAATAGTCAGGGATGAACTCTTTATTGAGCATGTTCTGTTTATGTCAAAAGCAAAGTTCGGACCCCTGGATCTGTTGTTTCTGGTGCTGCTTGTTTTGCACTTGTACAACAGAGCTATTGGGGCTGGGGCTGAGGAAGCCCTGTAAGTCAGACAAAGATCACTTTTCATCAGCTTGTAGGAGACTGAATACAGAGACAAAGCTGTTAGGTGATCTCTGTAGGACAGGGTATTCATGCTTTGAATTCTCCTGGTGAAACATATTTGTGGTCATTCCAACTGTTGCAAGTGTCTGGTTAGATACATGCCAAAGGGGGCACTGTATTCAATGATAGGTCTGATAAGGGCCAGGTACAGTAGTATTATAACTTCCTTGGACCTGGATGACATATCCTTACCTATAAGTTGGGTGACATAGAGAGATTTTCTTACTATATTAGCTACATGTTGGTCAAAGGCCAGATTGCTGTCTACATATGTTCCCAGATCTCTTACTACTGAGTTGACTCTTCTGGTTACTTTTTCAATGGAGTAATTAATTTGGGTTGACAGTTTCCCAAAGGGCACTACAATGCATTTTCTGGCACCGAGGTTTAGGCCATGGCTTTGACACCAGTCATTTGTCTGTGTTAAACACTCTTGCAAGATACCGGTCTTGGTAGGGATCTATAATAGCTCTCAAGTTGCAGCCATCTGTGAACTTGGTAAGCCAGAGGCCTTAAATATTAGCCTTTTTTTTTAACATCTTTATAGAATTATCACTTGCGACATAGGCACACTTACATTTATATAAAAGTAATCAAACTGTATTAACAAGTTCACATTTACAAACATTATACTTCACATATATTGCTATATATCATATAACCTAAGCAACATTACAAAATTATTCAATTCCTGCCCTTTTATTTTTTTTAAACAAGAAACATCTTTATTAAACTATCACTTATGACATAGACAATCATACATCTATATAAATGAAAACAATCCACACCGACACAATTCTAGTTGCAGGCATTTTACATCACACACTGTACTGACACACTCCCATTTGCAAACATTATACATCACTTATAATATCCCTAATCATTTTCAGTCAGAGATTACATAGCTCATTTAAGTCCTGCCTTCTTTTAAACCTCATTCCTCCCCTCTATGTATTGTTCCCACAATTCCCATTTCTTCCTCTGTAGTTTGCTCCTATCCTTTTCTAAATATCGCAATTCCAGTTGTTTTATCTCTGTTACTATATTCACTACTTCTAATATAGTTGGTTTAGATTTTGATTTCCATTTTCTATTAATTGCTTTTTTGGCAGCCACCATAATTAGATACAGCAAGGCCTTACCATGTCTAGGCAATTCCAATTTTGTATCATAGCTCATAGCTCATAAAACTGATCTCCCTCATCACACCAACCTGCCCACCCAGCATCTCTGACAGTGCATCCCACAGGGAATCCTTATATTCATTCACCTTACTGCACTCCCAGAAAATATGTTCCCAATTACCTCTTTCTTCTCCACCATACCTCCAACATGTGCTGCCTACCTGAGAAAAAATTATCTGGAGTCTACTTGGGGTATAAAAATATCTATGTAAACAGTTACAAGCACAACTCCTAAATCTTCTAGATTTTGTTGCATATACATATATTCTCCCATTGTTTCTTTTTGAATTGCTTATCCAATCTCTCTTCCCAATCCTTTCAAACCTCATTTGATTGATTCTTATATTTATCATGCAATATATTATATGCTCTACTAATTATTTTTTTTTAATGGCAGCTTCTGTTTTAAATTCTACTAAAAAGTCTACCAGCAGTGGTCTTTTGTTTAGAACTCCCCCTATTTCTTTCCATTTGCTTATACTCTGATATCAATCATTGATAGGGAAGGCAATCTCTAACCTGCAGTCCAAATAATTTGTTGACGTCTTCCCATTCTATCATCTTTCCCTCTTTAGTTATTTGCTCCCAATACCTTGGTTCCTTTGCTAGTTTTCTCCAATAAATTCCATCCCACTTTTGCCTATTGTCTATATCCCTAATTGCAATCATCCCTATCGTCAGAATCTCCTTTCTCCATTCCTGTGTTGGTTTAGTTCTTAGGATACTTTCTGTTACTTTATGGATATAAAATTCTGTATAGGTATTGTTATTCTCCTTAAAAGCCTGCATCCAAAATCCCAGTCTTTCCATGTTTCTTGAGCTTCCCCCGTTTCATCATTATCCCTTTCCACTTTGAATTATAGTTTTCTGCTTGTGCTATGTATAGGAGCCCTTAACTATGTAGTTTTGAAATATCCTTTCAAATCAGGTAATCCAAATCTGCCCTGTTCTACTGGAATAATCAGCTTATCCCACTTCAATCTTGTCATCTTCCCTTCCCAAATAAAGTCCTTCAGCTCTTTATCAATTGCTAGCTACAACTTCTCCTCTCATTGATAAAAATATGCCTGACTTGTGTATATGACTAATGGGACTAAGAATAATGTAACTGCTTGTATCTTACTATCCATCTCCATATAACAAAACTACCATTTTCTCAGTTTTTATATTATCTTTTATTTAGTCTCTCCCCACATAGCCTTAGCTGCCACACCAGAATCATTTTAATCCAAACTCTTAAATATTTCATTTTATCATGTCCCCATCAATATGGATATTGTTGAACCAATTCATGTGTAGATACATAATATACTGCTATTGCCTTTGCTTTAGCTTCATTAATTTTGTATCCCAAAATGATATAAAACTGTCTCAAAATGTTCCACAACACTGTAATGTCTCTTTCTGGTTTTGTCAGGTATAAAATAATGTCATCTGCAAATAGAGCCAGCTTTTCTTGACTACCTTACCATTTATATCCTTGAATTTCTGAGTCTCTTATTTTCTTTGTCAGTGGTTCTAAATATAATGCAGATAACAAAGGGGAAAGAGGACACTCATGCCTGGTTCTTCAGCTGAAGCAGAAATTATCAGGGAGGACCCGACCCACTTTAATTTTCGCCTCCAATCCCTCATATATCCTCCTAATCAACCTTATAATTTTTTTCAGGAACTGCAAATGCTTCCTTTGCCCTGCTCATAAAGTCCCAGCTTACTCTGTCAAATGCTTTCTCTGCATGAAGACCCACCAACAACAATGGTATTTTTCTACATTCTGCTTCCTTCTGGATCATCAATGTTCTGTTAATGTTAACAAATGTTTGCCTCCCTTCCACAAAACCACACTGATCCATATCTATCAATGTTGGCATTATGTTTGCCATTCTTTTAGCCATTATAGACATGAACACTTTATAATCATGGTTTAGTATTGAAATGGGCCTATTTGAAGTTGGATGGAGTGGATCATTACTCTCTTTAGGTATTACAGCTACCACTGCTTTCTTCCAGGATGTTGGTGCTTCTCCTCCTCTTAAAATACTGCAAAACAAAACCTTATCGATCTTTATCATTTTTTCCCTCCAAGCTTCCACACTTCCACAGGTTATACATCACAATTTTTATCTCATTTCCTCCTATCATATCTGTTAGTAATTGAACCTCATCTACCTCTAACCTTGGCATATTTAATTATGCCATAAACATTTCCATTTGTATTTTTTCTTGATTTCCATAGTTCTCTGCTTTATACAGACTTTTAAAGAATTTCCGAAATATTTCTAATACCGCTACAGAATCTCTTGTTACCTTCCTTGTCATAGATTCCCTAAGTCTAGTGACAGTCCTTTCTACTTTCTGTTGCCTGAGTCGTTGTTCTAGAAGCTTTTATACTGTAGTGTTATTATCAAAACCAGATGCTTAACAGCGATCTTTCTAAACTCGTGTATATTATCAAGGTAATCCCTTATTTTCTGTTTAGCATTCTGCAGTTGATCCTCTTCTTGTTTTGTGAGATTCCCCCTATTCTGCAATACTTTAATAATTGTCACTCCCTCTAAATAATTATTGTTACTTGTTAATCATAGCTCCCTTTCTTTTATCTCCACCCTATTTTTTAACTCCACCTTAATTTTATCCCATTCCTAGCTATATTTTCAGAAGTAGCTTCTATCCTTGTGAATAGCTCCTGAATAATCTCCACTAGCCATTCCTTAAATCCCTCTCTTTCCAACAGATAGGTGGAAAGCGCCAGTGTCTCATTTTATTTCATTGCCCTGTGTTTTTATTTTAGTTATTATCAGCGCATGATCTGAAATAGTTATTGAGTGCATATCAAGACCTTCAATTAAATGGACATTTTCCTATGAAATATAAATTCTGTCTATCCTAGCCCAGTTTTTATATCTTGTGGAATAATATGTAAATTCACTCCGAACTCCTATCAGTGAATTCACATCTTCCATGTCAAATATTGTCAAAAATTTCTTCAAAAGTTTCCTCTTCTTTTCAATACATTCCCTTCTTGGCCCCCCAGATACATCTTCACTGTGCAAATTAAATTCCTGTCCTCACCTACAAGTAATGTTCCTTGCTGAAAACTGATTATTTCTCCCAGAATTTTCTTAAACTCCATTATAGCTGTTTTAGGTTGAATATAAATACATGCCAATGTAATCCTCCTCCCTTGCCAGTAGCCCCTTAGCACTACAAATCTGTCATTATTATCTTTTTTATCCTCTTCTATTACTATTGGAGCTCCTCTTGCAATTAATATAAGTATTCCTCTTTTCCTTTGTCACAAGTATTCTGCTGAATAACCATCCTGAAAACTTTCTTTATCAAATTCACATGTTCAGCTCTTTCCAAGTGTTTCTGCTGTAACTTAACCATTTGCACTCTACATTTTTAGTATAGTTCACTATTCTTTCTTTTTTTATATTTATCTGTGAGACCATTAACATTTAAAGACATTGCAGAAAGCATCATTGTATTAAAGTGAAAAAGTATTATTCCCACCTTTGATGTATAACACCCTTTTTGTTAAATGTCTAGTTCCAGCTTTTGTGTTACATGCATAGACTGTTTGGTAGCTTGAACATTTCTATACTTGTTTCTTGTCATATCCATTTGAGCCTATGTCACATCTTACAAAAATTGTGCTTTATTGAAAGCCCTCAAAGAAAAAAACAAACAAACAAATAAAACCCCAGTAACCCCCAAAAACTACTATAGTGCCTTTTTAGGCAGTGTTCCAAAGACCAAATTACCACTGCAACAGCTACAAACAAATACAATCTGAGGGTCATGCTGCTCAACACTAGAAGTCTAAATCTCAAAATGCACTTACTCAAAGCACTCCTTAAAATGGAGAACATCGACATTTATGCTGTAACTGAGACCTGGTTCTAGGCACCAGAAAGCACCCCCGCACTACCAGGCTAGAACTCATTCCACACCTATCGGCCCCAGAACTTGGACCGAAGCTCCAAAGGTGGTGGTGTTTCCATATTCATAAAGGATGGGCACACCTCCTGACTGGTAGCCCAACATAATGCATCAGAGATACTTCAGGTGCAGCTAACATTGGGTAAGACAGCGATTCAGGTTGTAGCCTGCTATAGGTCCCCAACCATGTCCCAAGACTCACACTCCATGTTCCTAAGCACCCTGGAGAATATTAGGGTCCAACCTAACACTCTCATACTGGGCAACGTCAGCTACCCCCTCCATTAACTGGGAAAACTACTCATGTACCAATACACTTGCCCAACGTTTCCTGGAATGCATTAATTCCAATGCCCTGGACCACCTCGTTCTTACCCCACTAGAGGTAGCAACATCCTTGACCTGGTCATTACTAACATGGGTGGCCGTTACTCTACACCAATAGTCAACTCCTCCCTGGTTAGATCCGATCACAAAGTGATCACTTTGGAAATCCACCCCCCCCCCCCCACAAAGGTAGCCGCAATGAAAAACTTCTCCAAAGCTAACTTTGGGCTCCTAAAAACAGAGGTGGCTAATTTCACGGCACTCATGCAAATGGAGAATAGTTGCATGGCTGCCGAATCATACATCAATGCACTGGACGAACACATACACAAATGCATGGATCTCGCCATGCCCAATATAACCAAGACACTCTCCTCCAAAAAAACAGAGCCAATCTGGTAGTCCCCTGCCATAAACAAACTCTACAACAGAAGGAGGAAACTGATGCAGAATAAAGTGAAGTCCCAAGACTGGCAAAACTCCCTTATCAGCCTCAACAAAAAGCTGAGATCCCTCATCAAATCCTCTAAAGCTAGCTATGAAAACAGAATTGCAGTAGATAGTAAAGACAACCACAAGGCCTTCTATAGTTATGTAAAGAATCTCCACGGCAATACCCAGATTTGCTCTGAGCTACTGCACAATGGTACCTCCTATACCGAGCCAACAGATATTATCAATATATTGGCCGACAGGTTCAGTACCAACTTTACCCCTCTCCCCCCAAAGGACCAATCACAATATCAGTAGATTGCCAGGCACCCAATATTACTGCTGCACAGGTTAAAACAGCACTGTCCAAGGCCAATAATTAAGCTTCTGTGAGACCTGACAATATCCCTTGCTGTGTTCTACATGAACTACAGAGTGAACTGGCACCTCACCTGTGTGCCCTGTTCAATCACAGCCTCACCTCAGGCTTTGTCCCTACCAAATGTTGCACTGCTACAGTCATCCCACTCCACAAAGGAGGAAAGACTATAGACTCTGGGAACATATCATCATAGACCTAATAAACAAGGAAATAGGGAATCTCTGAACTCTGGATCCCACACAGTTTGGTTTTGTGAAGAGTAGATTATGCCTGCTCAACCTGGTTGACTTATTTGAGTCAGTCACCAGAGCTGTTGATGAAGGCAAGGTGATTCATACAGCCTATCTTGATCTGGCCAAGGCTTTTGATACCATTCCCCACTCAGGAATCATAGAAAAACTCACTAAGCTAGGCATCAACCCCTATATCACTAGGTGGGTTGCAAACTGGCTCACAGATAGAACCCACAGTGTGAAAGTAGCTGACTTCATTTCAGACTGCCAAACAGTCACGAGTGAAGTCCCATACGGTTCGGTCCTGGGTCATCTCCTGTTTGGTATCTACTTCTCTGAAGTCCAGGCCAACATGAAGGGACTCTGGCTGTCAAAGTTCGCAGATGATTGTGAGTTGGGAGCTATTATTAACTCCCCAAGTGATGCTGAGATCCTACAGAAAGGCTTCACTGAGACCAACAACTGGTGTCAGAACCATGGTCTTAAGCTCAGTGCCAGAAAATGTGTCATCATCCCCTTTGGTAAAAACCTGGTTCCCATGAATTATCACATCGATGGTAGTCCACTGAACACAGAAGGTGTTATAAGAGATCTGGGAACACAGGTTGACAGAAACCTCTCTTTTGACCACCACATTGCCACTGTGGTCAGAAAGTCCTTCTATGTGACAAATCTCATTACTAAGGGTTTTGCATCCAGAAAGAAAGCAGTCATTGTCTCCTTCTACTCTTCCCTCATTAGGCCAATCATCGAGTACAATGCCCCATTTGGCATGTACCTGACTACCAGACACCTACAACAACTAAAGAGCCCACAAAAGTACCTCACAAAGAGGATCCTAGGCCTTATACACTTGTCCTGTATGGACAGACAAAAAAAACTCCAACTATTCTCTGTCTCATATCGCCTACTTAGAGATGATCTCTGCTTGACTTACAAAGCCATGTCTGACCCAGCTCTGTTAGAAATGCTACATCTAAAGAAATTCCAATCCCTCTGCACCACATGCTCCAGAGACCTCAACCTCATTATCACAATCAACAGAAGATGCTGGAGGGACAGGTTCATAACCTAGAGACTGCCCATGCTATGGAATAGACTTCCCATACACATGAAACAGAGCACCTCACTGGCCCTCTTCAAGACAAATCTTGATGCATGGATGGGAAATAGAAAATTCACCTCGGGGAACACTCCAGTGGCTCTACTTGACAGAGGCACTGGCAACTAAGGTCGAGGGGCATGATGCCAGGATAATGCTATGGGCTAGGCTTGTAAACACTCCAGGGCCATTAGCCTAGTACACACCTATGAACCTATGAACCCATGACTTTAATACTAACACACAAAACTATGTACATCTTCAAATACTTAAGTTTTACCCTCCTAATATGAAGAAATGTCCCAAACTGATGGCGACACTCACAGACTTGAGTTATCCATGCTAAGCTGCATGGTGGAGTCTGTGCTTCTACTAAGTGCTGACTGTTTTTGTCTTATCTTTATAGCTCTCCTAGCCAGTTTCTCTTTTCTTCTTTTTCCTCAGCCAATCACTCTCCACCAGACTGTAACAAATTTCTTTATCAAATTATCTCCATGGAGACATTAGAACCAGCCAGTTTCTCTTTATCAGATTGTTTCCATGGAGACATGAGGGCCAGATACAAAAATTGCTACTAAGCATACATTCATTTGTTAAAAAAGCCTTATAATATTCAATATTCTTTTTCATTTACTTGTTTTCCTCTTAAAACCTGTTACTAAATCATTCTAAAGTCCTTAATCCAATCAGTCCCCCATGCAAGAATGAGAAAATATAAGAATGAGAAAAAGCACATTAATTTTTCTTTTGTCATGCTCTTTTAACCAGGCTTATTTACATTGCAGTGCCTACATTTCTTAAAACCAAACAAGAAGCAATAGAGATTGAGAGAAAGAAAGGGAACCAAAAGAACAGCATCACCTATTTGCAATCCCCATTACACTTAACACAAGTAAGAAAGCTTTACTTTATAGCATGCAAAGAGAACCAAACACCACAAAAATGGTACTATTAAGAAAAAATGTTTTCTTTACTTACAGTTAACTTTCTCCTCTCTCTTCCCCTTCCCAAAGCATTTTTCTGAACATTAATGACATGACGTAGGGCATATACGTTAGAGTCCCCCACAAGTCCAACACATTCTGAAAAAGTCCAATATTTCCAGATTTTATTGTTCTGTCATATTTCACAAATATAATTATTGCATTGTAATCCCGCATTGTTACTGGTTTTATTTGTGCTCTTCTCCATCTTCCAGATCCTGTCTCTGCTTAATTTCCAATGTACTCTCAATTCTTCTAGTCAACTTGTGTGCTTCCTTCCTTCTCTCCAACATTTTCCATTGAAACATTGGAAGAGGTTTCATAGGTACAGTCTTTCTGTGGTCTTTATTATCAGAAGAACAAAAAGCAGAATCTCCTTCTGTTTCACAGCTCACATTTTGTTAGACAAACTTTTGTATTTCTTCTTTATTATGTACTTCATCAAAAACTGATTTTGTCTCTCCAGAGAAGAATACCTTGAAGACATCTGGGTAAACCAGTTTGAATCTTATATCTGTGTCTCAACATTCCCTGAATAGTAGAATGAATTTACTCCCCTTCTGCCTGGTGTACAATGAGTAATCATTTTCTACAAACAATATGATGTCTCTTACTTTTATTATTTTGTCCTTCTGCCACAGTTTTGTCAGAATCAACTCCTTCTGCTGGTAGGACTGCATCTTTACTATTAAAGGTCTTGGTTGATTTCTCATAGCCAGGCTTGAAGCATACACATGATGTGCCCTTTCAGCTAGCAATTCCTGCTGTGGAATACCAGTCTAGTTGTTTATCTGTGCTTTCATAAAATTAATGCAGTCTATTCCTTCCAGCTTGTCTGTTATAGCTGAAAATCTCAGGTTTACCCGTCATGCTCTGTCATCTAATTCTATTTTTTTAAACATCTCTTCCTAAGCAGTCTCAATTTCAGTGAGCCTTTTCTTCGTTTATCTGATTTTTGCAGTTTTATTACCTCATCTGAATATCTGTTTAAAGCATCTTCCATTTTTTCCCAGCCTTTTGTTGTTTGTGTTGATATTCTCCATCAGTGTTTCATTTATTTTAACCAGGTCTATGTGCAGTTGTCTTATATCTTCCTGTAGATTACTGGAAGTCATGTCTGGAGGTTGCTTTGCATTTTTATGAACAGTTGCAGAACTTCCCCCAGTCAGTGTCTCTTCCTCAGTTTTTGTAGCTATTTTTTCCATGTGCTCTGTATTTCTTTTTCCTGGCATCGAGGCAGTACACTTACTAGCCAGTTACTGAAATTTACCAATAAACACAAAAGTGTACTGGCCTTCTCTGTTGAGTTTCTGTTTTCAGACTGGGAGAGCTAGAGTTAAGCTGTTACTCAATGTGCAGCCATCTTGGAAGTCCCTCACCTTGAATGGTAGCCTTGACTTTTGAGAAGTAACTGGCAAACAGGAGTGGACCTGACACAGTGCCTTGGGGTACTCTACTGGTGACCAATCTGTTGGTGGAGGTGGTCTCACTGATCCACACTTCTTGGGTTGTGTCTGTCAGCAAGCTGGCAATCCAGCAAGTTATGTAGGGATTTATGCTTAGATCAGAGAGCTTGTCAACAATGTCTGAGTGGTATATCGTATTGAATGCTTTGGCTAGGTCATAATATGCAGTATGCATTGTTTTACCTATTGCCTTGGTGACCTTGTCAAAGAAGTCTACCAGGTTAAGTAGACATGACCTTCCCTTATCAAACTGGGATGGGTCCACTGTCGTAGGTTGCTAATGTCCTTGTTTATCATTTCCATGATAATTCATTTTATGTCTTCAAATATTATTCTTGTTAGACTAATGGGTCTGGAGTTCCCTGGGTCAGGTGATGGTCCTCCCTTGTGGAGGGAAATGACTGCTGCAGTCCTCCATTCACTTACAACTAAGTTTTTTTGTAAATGTAATTTTGTTGGGATTATTTACTTAGCCCTTTGTGCACAATGTAAGTGCTTCTATGTGGGTAAAACAAAGAGGAAATTTAGAGAACATATTTATGAGCATGTTCTTGATATCAGGAAGCAACACAGAAATAATGTACTTGCAAAGCATGTCCTTTATCACCCTGGGCATAGCTTTGATTTTATGGGGCTTGATATTGTTAATAAAAATGTGAGCAGGGGACCTTGGAATTATTTAATTGAGTTAAAGGAGCTTAGGTGGCAGACCAGATTAATGCTTGTAATTACTCTGGTCTTAATTACTCTGGTCTTAATGACAATATCTCTATCACCAGTATTTTGAGACTTTGTTCTTATGTTGTATAATTATTGATTATATACTTTGCACGTTTTTATGTTTTTATATTAATTTCTTATATTTGTAATTATATTCATTTGTCTTTAAAATTGAAATCAAGTATGCTTTACATCAAGATATGCTTTTAAAAAAGAGTTGACTGGTTATATAAATCAGGTAACGTGTTTTGGAGGGTTAATGGAGTTTTCTGGAGGTTTTAATTTCTGATGAAGTCTTTGATATATCCTGACAAAAGCACTCAAATTAATTTTAAATCTGTTATGTTTTAAACACTGCAGTTAGTTTCCCGTGTGCTCCAGTCTGTATTCAGGGTATTTTCTGAGGTTTTACAGCAACATACATTTTCTGAACAATAAAAAGTATGAAACTCTTAATGTCTGGCATTACTGACTGACTGTAATCCTCACTGATTTACCAGAAAAATCAACATTTTTCAAGTGACATGGTAAAAATATGAGGCAAAATGAAGGACATTGTGTAAAATCAGGGACCATTGAGAGCTACAATGCTGCTTTATAGATGGCACATACATAGGTTCATAGGTACGTACTTGGCAGTCAGTCTGCAGATCATTACAAGCTTGGCCAGATAATATTATTCAAAGGTTACCAATAGCCTCAAGAAGGGCAACAGCAACACAAGACAGACTTAGAGAGAATTTGTGGCTCCCCATCCAATTACCTAGATTGACTTTGAAGGTGGCAAGGGTGGTACTCTGCTTGACATTTGCTCCAGAAGTGAGGAATACATTAGGATATGAATCTATTACACCAACATGTCTTATTTATCTTTTGATGACGAT
Organism: Protopterus annectens; assembly: GCF_019279795.1. Classification (NCBI taxonomy): domain Eukaryota; kingdom Metazoa; phylum Chordata; order Ceratodontiformes; family Protopteridae; genus Protopterus; species Protopterus annectens. The sequence goes on along the minus strand of NC_056735.1, from coordinate 1,637,446,591 downwards.
TTGGTTCCTTTAACTAAGTATTTGAGCCACTATTCATTCTGTGAAAGAATAGGAGGATAAATAGGGTTGGATCTTTCATGGCATGAAAGGTTAGGCACATATCTCCATGGAGGAGTCTGAATGAGACTGGGTATAGAGAAATGGCTGCCAGTCTCTTCTAATAGCTAAGATTTTTGAGACCACTGATCTTTTTTGTTAAGAATCTCGGAGGTCTCTCAAGTTGTGTGATATGTTTAGACAAATCCATGCCAAAACATGCTTTATATATTAAATAATGGATATGATACAAGAAAAAGAAAATTAAAATTTCTTTGGGTCTACTGGAAATGCCTTTGGAAATTAGATGAGCCAGATAAAAGTGTTTATATTGTGGAGAGATGTTGGCCAAATGATAAGGGATTTTCAACAAGAGTGTTTAATTCCCTTACGGCAGTGTCTGATGGTAAGTGATTTTTTTTTTTTTACCAAAATGAATTATGCTACATTTTTTTACATTTAATTTGAGACCATTGTCCTTACACCAAGTGTTAGCATAGTTTAGCCCATGTTGAAGCAGTTGTGAGACAACTGAAGATCAAATAGTAACACCCAATCTGCATACAAATGGACATAAACATGTGAAAAGATATGGCTAGTCTGAGTTTTATTTTTTATATGTGGACATGCTCAGTTGAGTTGCACATGTTTATAAAATAATGGCATTGATAGTCTTCTACTTACTACAGATTTTTGTATTTCTGTTTTAAATTTGTAGATATTAACAGTATACAAGTCTGTGATAACCCTAGCAGGAATCCAGTGCACCAAGCTAAAGAAGAAGCCAAGTATAACTCTATTTTCAGATGCATCCCTCAGGAGACAGTGTTGTTCAGTGTTATGATATCAGTGAAACCCTCAGTGTCATCTGGCAGTTAGATGATACAGTGGATTAAGGTAGTGTGCTATTAATAAGCTGCTTCCTATAGTTGAAGATTGGATTCCCTCAGCCTTCATTTGCCTGACTCTGTTACTCTGAGCAAGTCACTTAATCAGACAGTGCTACTGGGAAATTGAGCTGGGCTCCTCAATGGTCTTCCGAAGCACATGCTTAGTAACTACCTGTGGACTTATGTTCTACTCACCCAGAAGTCAGACACAGACTACACTTACTTTCCAAAATGTGGTTCATGAATTGAGTCCCTTAGATCACTAGCATGATATTATATGCATGAAACATAAGATGAGATTCCCTATCTAAATGTTCATTTTTTGTTTTAATGATCGTGGATTGCAGTCACTTCAGTGGAAGGTATACTAATCATAACAGAGTATGACATTTTGGAATCCATCATAGAAAATGCTAGAGATACTTATAAATTACTTTCCAAGGAGCTTTGCAAAATTTGTAACAAGACTTTTCTCAATACTGGCACAAATGAACAGGAATTTTAAACAAATCAGACCCCCCAACCAGACTGGGCATTTCTTTTGCTACATATCAATAAATAATGAATATAAATGTGTGAAACATCCATTCTTACCTGGAAGATACAATAGGATTTTAAGTTCCACAGAGTTACTATTTGGCTACATGAGTGGAAAAATATGAACAGCAATCTGGTACATGTATTTTGTATAGGTGCTTTGGCAGGCTGCTTAAGCTACAAATATATATTTCCCATGCATAAAGTTGTATGAAGTTGGAAATTAGATTCGACTAAGGATCAATTTTTTATGCAAATGTTTAAATGACATTTTTGAAATGTACAATTATTACTGTATAATTGCTATATGATTGTCATTGTGGAATTTTGTTTTTGTAGGGAGATTTTGCACATCAGTGGTCCCCACAAGTCACTAAACAAGACGCTGCTTAAAGGCAAATGGGATTTTCAGATAAGCTCCTCAATGGTTCACTGGTATTTTTTTACTCAAAAAAACAAACAGGGATACTAGGAATTAACATGGCTAGCCTAGTGACGTCCTATGAACCTATGAACAAATGACAATACAAACATTTGAACATTATCATTAAATAGCTACATTATGGCCATTTTTTGAAAATCGTTTCTCCACCCTGCCCCCAAAAAAGGCCACCTTAGCTATCCTAAGGTGTTTTTCTCCATTACTGCCTACACAGTTTTCCATACCTGGCCGTAAGCAGGAGATTGTTTTCTATCTACTTACAATTCCTAAAATATTAAGTTATATGTGTAAATTCTGCAGTATAAGACAGAAGCTAAATGTGACTGTCTTTGTAGAGGAGAGATATACAACTAGAAGCTTGTGGAAGTTTCTTAGCAGACTAAAAGTTCCGGTCAAGAAAATATATCTGAAAGACTGTAAGCCATGCCTGAGGACCAATTAACTGAATGATACACACTGTGGGGCATTTACTTTGAATTTTATAAATAATTTATTTTGCTCACAGAAGCTAGGATTATGACATGGCCAAGATAATGTAATACGTACTGAGAGTCATAAACATTTGCTGTATCTGTTTGATCTAGTTTTGTTCTCCTAACAAATCAGTGGTGTGCTATAAGTTTACATAGACTTGCTTTTAGGTATCTGAGGTAACTCATAACCAAAATAATTGCTTAAATAACAACACACTTATTGTCATTTTTAATCCCTGTAGTTATGCACATGTAAAATATTTTACATTTAAAAGCTTCCCAAAATGCTGCATGAGTATGCACTGTTTCCTAGATAATGTGCTGTTTGCCATAATGGATTCTGCCGAGTTTATATTTAACCCTGTTTACAATGAAATTGAAGTACTGGAGCATGTCTCACTGCTTGAGCACCATAAATAATGCATCTTACTCTAGGTGGTGTACTTCTCAACTGTAGAATTCAAAGGAGTTGTAGCCACATGATGTTTTTTAATTGGTTTTATTCCAGACAACAACAGTGTTTAATCTCCAAATGTGACCACAGTCCGATCAGAGATGAAAACCTATAATAATTAGCATGTCAAGCTCAGTTCTGCATAACTTAAGATGAGATGTATGTGACTAATGACTGACTACACAGATGACAGCATTAATCCATTTCCAATCACAAATCTCTTGCAAGACCTTTTTTCCAACAAGACCTCTTTGCCACCTGTCTCTTTCCTTCAGCTAACAGTGATGTTGTTTTGTCAAGATTTCAGTGGTAACATATAGTAACTTACCTGTTTATGGATCCCCACATGCAAGTATTTTTACTGAATGGTTCAAATTTCTATATTTCCAGCACTTCACCATGTAGGATGCCCTAATTTACTTCCTAGAGACCATAGTTATACTAATTTTAATCCATTCCATAAGCTTTTGCTCCAATATCTACTTCCAATAGTATTGTTATCACTTACATATTTATTAGAGTGTATAAATGACTCGCTCCAATGCAGTTCTGCTGAATTTCATGTTAGTGGTCTACAGGCAATAAGCAATTTTTCTAATACCCAGTTCCCACTAGTGCTTTTTCAGTTTGAACAAAAGTATGCATTCCTTAATGATAAATATATATATTGTATGTGTCGAGGGTGCATGTTAAGTTTCACTTATAAATTATAATTAATTATTTAATTAGGGAAGCCACATTCAGCTCTTTTTTTATCTTACATAATTTTCAGTGTCATTTTGTTTGGAATTTAAAGAAGTCTGAAAACTAGACTTGCTTTTGTTCAGTACTTGCACTCCTCATGAAACAAGGTGAAGCTCTTCATGCATGCTGCACTCTGGCTGGTTGCACATGGGTTGACAGGTACTCGATCCCCATACCTCTCAACCTCTTAGTCCAAGAAATCTGGACAAAGCCTGAAAAATGGGGGGGGGCCCAAAAATAGGGACAGATTTTAAATATTGCTCTTATAAACTTAGAAAGTTGCTATAATGACAGGGTATGTGTTAATATACATTTTCTGAAAGATATGAAGTCTGAAACTCAAACGTACCTCATTATTTGGTGACTTCAGTCCTCAGCTCACTTTCCCAGAAAACCACACATTTTTTGAGGAACAGACCAAAAATATAAGGCAAGAATCTGGACATTCTGTGAAAATCTGGACAGCTGAGAGGTATTTTGATCCCCTGTCCTTAACACCATATTCTTAGCCACTGACTAAATGGGAATATGTTATTTTGATAAGAAGGTAGTATATGAGATGATTGGAGAATTTTGCTAAGCAGATATATTTTTCCACATTTGCTAAGATATTTAATAAGCTTACTAGATACTGTTCCCTATCCAGGAGGAAGGAATGATTTAGACTCTTCACTGTAACTTAGATAATGACTATGTAGTAATCATGCTTAATCTTTTTTTGATTTAGCTAACATGTCCTCAGTATAGCCCCCAGACTTGCCTGATAGTGCAATTTACTCCTTGCAAAGTCCACTGAGGTGTATGTCTCTATTGTACAGAATGGAATTACTATTTGCTTGCCTTTGTGTGGCATTATTGTGCTATTTAATCACCTCAGAACCTATCGAAATAGGCTTGCATAAAATCTCATCTTAATATATTTAAGAATTTATCTTACTAGCCCTCTCATAATACTGCCCAACATGGTCTAGATTTCTGGTCCAAGAAAAGCACAAAGTGCAAAGTATTTATTGCCTTGCCTATATTCTGTCCCACATGGGGCATGTATACGACTGCCTTCTTATTAAAATATTTGGTAGATCAAACAGCCTATGAGTTTTCATTTACAGCTGAATAGCCATCTTCAGAGTGAATAATAGGAAACCTGAACCCTCTGACTGACAAAGTAAATATGCTGGTGATTAGTTCCCTCAGATGAAAAATTATTAATCTGTTTGAAAAAGCAGCTAATTTAGTCATCTATAAGATTTGTTTAGGAGATGGAAAAATGTAAATCAATTGGCGTCATTAAAACATGTACTGACACTTTCTCCAGAAGTTCTCAAATAAATCATTAATGCAGAGTATCCCTATTCTCAATGAAAGGAAAGAAGATTCTGAAGAATAATTGTAGTTCAGAGTACTTTCTCATTCTTAATAAATGAAAAAAATGAGCCTGAAGGAAAAAGAAAGTATAATGTAATATCATAGTGTGAGGATGCAGAGTGCTGTCTAGGGAAAAAGAAACCTAAGCTGAAAAACATCAGTATAGTAACCTACCTTACCATGCCATTTAGGGGTATACAGAATTTGAAAATAAAAGTAATAACTTAGCATGGTATCTGGCATTATTATTTCATTGAAAATCAATATAGGATAATATACATTTTTGTTGCAGTTTCTTACTGTACTAGTCCTTTGATCATAGAAGTTACAAGGCAACTGAGCCACAAAACCACATGCTGAAGTCTGCAAACCAAAGTCTAATAAACACACAAACTGCTGCCCAACAATAAAGTTTGTCCTCCACTGTGTTAATCCAAAAAACGTCCACACGGTGAATGGTTAAAACCTTTTATTAAAGTGAAACAAAAAACTGCTGAAATTACACTCCATAGATTTAGTGCACTTTCATCTCGTGTCCCGAGACTTCATCAGAATCATCTGTAGGACTCTTCAAACACATTTAAATAACATTACATTCATTTTCATTGGTTATTCATAAATTCATTACACTACTATGTCACTATTCTATTTAAATCAATAAAATTAATAGAATAAATTACTTCTATTTAAAACTAAGTTTTGCTGCACCCTACTACCAACGGATACAGTATAAATGTGCAAAAACAAAAACAAATAACACGCAGCCATAAGCTAAACTTAGCACTTTTAGCTTAATAATATAAATACTAAAACCTTTTAAAATCTATTTAAAATCAGTCTTGTACATCAACCACAATTAATATTAAATAACAGATAATAATTTGTACCTAAAGAACCACAAATATTTAATTCAAAAATGTAGCTATATACATATTCTAAATCTAACAATTATTCATAAAGATAAATTAATAAATATGTAAACAATATATTGATTTGTTATCTGTAAAAAATTCATTGTCCCTTGTAATGCAATGTTGATATATTATGTTCTCTTAAGATTCAGTGCTAATAATTTTAAAGCTGGCTTGATGGAAATATGATCATTCAATCCAGGGTAGGTGCACGAATCCAGTCTTATTTGCCATATCATTTCTCTATAATCCAGGAAAGCTTCCCAATCACTACCCCTCTCTCTCTGTTTAACCTCTTCCAGTACCCAACATTGTATATCCATATTAATACATTTTGGTGAGTGTCTATATAAAGCGTTATTCTCATTCTTGGTATGAATATCCCTGATGTGTTTGTATATTCGGGTTCTCAAACTCCTTTTTGTTTTTCCCACATAGTGTGCCCCACACCTTTTACAATAGGATAGATAAACAACCCCCTTCGTGTAGCAGCTGCTATAGCTGAAACTATTCAATTTTATTCCAATACCTGGAATATTTCATTCTTTTTCACCTGATATGAAGGGACATTGGGCACATCTCCCACATTTGTGTGTGCCCACCTTAGAATGTGCTCCCTCCTTATACGTGACTTTTTTCCTCTCCAAAATATTTTTCTCTCCAAAATAGTAGGTATTAGGTAATAATAGGTAGTAGGGTGCAGCAAAACTTAGTTTTGAATAGAAGTAATTTATTCTATTAATTTTATTGATTTAAATAGAATAGTGACGTAGTAGTGAAATGAATTTATGAATAACCGATGAAAATGAATGTAATGTTATTTAAACGTGTTTGAAGAGTCCTACAGATGATTCTGATGAAGTCTCGGGACACGAGATGAAAGCACGCTAAATCTATGGAATGTAATTTTAGCAGTTTTTTGTTTCACTTTAATAAAAGGTTTTAACCATTCACCATGTGGACAATTTTCGGATTAACACAGTGGAGGACAACCTTTATTGTTGGGCAGCGGTTTGTGTGTTTATTTAACTGAGTCACAAAGCCATTTCTGCCTTGCCAGTACCCATCCTTAGGCCTTGTTTCCCTTTTCAAGGAAGGCCAGGACAGTCATACCAAGTGCGTATTTATGAATACCCATCCAGCTCCTTTTTAAAAGTAAATAGTGTGACACACTACTTAACTTGGAAAGGAAGTTTGTTCTAGAGAAGGGGAAGGCACTGTGTGGCATATCTACCCCTCCATCTTGTCTCATTTATTTGTTGGAGTAGGTTTAGATCTTTGGCCCTAGTATTAGTAGGACTGCATGATTTTTGGAGGTATAAGAGTTCTTGGACTACTGGATCCCTTATAGTCCTATAAGCAAGGCACAGGTTGGCCCTAAGAAGTCTATATCATACTAAATATAGAGATAAAGCCTCCAGTATCTCTTGATAGCTCAGGTCTTTTAAGCCAATGATCAGTTTAGTTAAAAACCTCTGACATCTTTCCATTGCTTGGTGTGGTACGTAAGGTACATCCCAAAGTGGGCGTTGTACTCAATGATGGGTCTAACCATTGGAGAGTACAAGGAGGTGAGCAGTGCAGATTATAAAAGGGGTGTTCTGGGTAGCCTCCTGGGGCCCATGACTTCAGGGGCGCCAACTGGGCTGGTAGCCTTGCATGCAATGTAAGGCAGCATTTTATTTTTAGAATTGTATTTTTCTCCACATTGCTTGCATGTACCATCCCACTCTGTGCAGTGTTTAGTCTCTGATTAAATAGGGAACAAACATTTACACAGTGCTGGTACCAACCCCTACTCTGTTCAAACTGCCTTTGGAATTAATTGTTAAAAAAGAGTTTAAAAACCAAACTTCCAAACAGTACCATCCATACATTCATACAGTCTAGATGTCAGCTGTAGATGTGCATCTGCTCTAGCCCACTCAGGCAGCAGGTCTAATATTTGAGGGTACAAGTACATATATATGACAGGAAGCAGGGCAGCCTGGCAGCAAGGTTTGCTTCAATAACACTCTGTAGTCCATACCTACAGACAGACTTGACTAACATTTTTCTTTAGAGTGGTCAGTGTCAGTGCCTGCAAATAATAGGTGTGAAACCAAAATGCTAATTAATGTCTGCACTCTGCATATTGACTGACTGTTACTCTGTTTAGCAAACTGATTAATAGGCAATGATGTAATGAGTTACTCTTATCAGTAACAAGTGGAATTTGAACACAGTGCTTCTTACTTTTTTTATAAAAGCCAAGATTGTAATAAATAAAATACATAAAACATCTCTAGAAGTACTTCAGTTTTATTATCTTTATTTGTAATGTGTCATATAAAACACTCAAAAACAGAGAGGCTCTGGAACTACTATCCTAGATGTAGATTAGAGACAACTGTATTTTTCCCTAGCAGGACAGGAGCTCTGCATATTTACTCAGTCTCACATAATATTCTGAAGAGGGTCTTTCCTGGTGTTCAGAGCACTTGAGTTCTTAGTATTTTTAAGTTTTTCATTTTAGAACCGTGCTTTTTTTTTTAATAGAAGGATGTTGATGTACACAAGATAAAAATCAGAAAATTAAACTGGTGGTGTGCTGTTTTACTGACTGATAACTATTGGATAGGTAGTTTTATACCATAGAAGGGTGGGCTGACTGAGACCCAATGAAGACATCTGAAGTGGCAGTTTACTGTGGCAAACTGTGTCGAAGGCTTTAGACAAGTTTAGAAATAAGGAGTAGACTAGGCCGCCATTACCTCTAGCTTTACTAACAGTATCTAAGTAGGTTAGAAGTGCAGTGTTAGTACTACAGGAAGGATGAAGGCCATGATGTGTGGAGAATAGGAGTTTTTCCTGCAGTAGATAATTTAGCAGTTGTCTTTGAATAGATCTTTCAAGTATTTTGGAGAGGGGGATAAGATTGCTATAGATCTAAAATTAGTAATGTCTGTTGAATTTCCTTCTTTGTGCAGATTGAGAACATGTGACTTTTTTCCAGAGAAAGGGAACTTGGGATTCTTAGACTGACCTGTTTATATGGACTGAGACATGATAGGCAATGCTATTTTAAGAAAGCCATCAGATGAAGTAGTGCATGTTTTGAGTTTGTTTTATATAGGATGTGGACTCAGGTTTAAAGATGAAAGTGGCTGTGATACTATATAGCTGTTGGGCAGGGTTAGGATTAGATTTTGAGGAATCCTTGGTTAGAGATGCTATGTTGTTGTTGTCTTTCGGCTTTTCCTGGTCAGGGGTCACCACAGCAGAACTCCGGTCTGCTAACGATTGGCAGTAGATTTTCACGCTGCCGAGTTGCCAGCTCGACGCCCAACCTTCAACGAAGGCACGCCCATTCACGCATGTCTTTCGGAATGCCACTCGACCTGCGGGGAGGACATGCAGACTCCACAAAGAAGGCACTCCCCGCACACTAGCTGTGAATCGAACAGGAGAACCTTTTGCTGTAAGGCAACAATACTACCGCTGCACCACCACGGATTCCTTGGTTAGAGATGCTATGCCATCTATAAAATAGGAGTTGAATTGTATTGTGGTTTCAAGTGGTGAGTAATTGGGAGGGGAGCTAGGGTTTAATTTTTGGCCAGGATGCAAGATTTCTTTAAAGGCTGTCCAGACTTCATTTATGTTTGTGTTTACTATTATTCTGAAAGTTATTATAGTTTATTTTTTATCTTCATTTTTGTTTCTTTCTTTTTTTTTTTTTTGTTTTGTTAGTACAATTGCAAATCATTCTGAAATGTTCAAGATATTGTGGTGCTTTATATTGCTATCATTCTTTCTATGCTTTTTTACTATCTTGCATTAACATTCTACTCTTTTTGGATAGCAAAGTTGCATTATTTGTTTTTAATGTCTTCCTTCTAGGAGGTACAAGGCTATTTAGGATATTCAGGAAAGTTGTACTGAATTAATTTACCACATCATCTAAGGGGAGGACTTTTAGGAAGTTCCAGTAAATAGATGACAGGGTAATAAAGAACATTTCTGGGTTAAACTTGGAAAGGTTGCATTCTGTTTTATAAACATGCTGTTTAAGTGCATATGTGAGATGTCTGGTTGTATAGATTGGAAGATGATCACTGAACGAATCTGACATTGTACCTGTGGTGGTATATCTGCTATGATTTGATACTTGGATCCAGTCTAATAAGGAATTTGATGTCTTGCTGTAATGTGTGGAGCTATTAACCAGTTGTGTAAGACCACAGAAGTTCATGCTAGATGTAAAGGAATTAGAGTTTATGTCCAACCAGCTGAAGTTGATATCACCTAGTAGTATTTTTTCTTGTAGAATTATTATGGATATTCATTGTATGATATCTTCTAGTGTAGCTGTCTTGTGACCAAGAGGGATGTAAAGCACAGTAATACATATTTGTTTATATTTGTTTATTTTGAGGAAAGCAATAAGAAGCTCTGCTGAACTGAATTTTGGTGTTGCTTTGATTTAAGGGGGAATGTGGTAGGTATTGGGAAACATTAAAGCAATACCACCGACTTTCCTCTTTATACAGTCTTTATGGATGATATTATTGCTAACAGGTGTAATTTTGGAGTTGTTTTTGCTAGGTTTATGCCACGTTGCAGATACAGCAAGAATCTCAGACTTACGTATGTTGGATAATCCAGGCATGTGGTTCAGCAGTTTTATTTCTTTTGCTTCTAACATTTATGACAGCAAACGTTAGATTACCAGGGTTGGGGGTTAACTGTTGTGTAGTAAGAGTTGTGTGTGGAAGAGAATTGCCTTGATGTTCATTGTGATAGGTGGGGCCAGGATTAGGGTGAATGTCTCCTCCTAGAAAGAATTTTAGTAAATTGGGGGATTACTCATAATTGTTTTTGGAGAGTATTTTTCCACTTAATTTTGTTTTGGTTTGAGTTGAGATGGAGTTAATCAGTCTATATTTGGAGTAAAGGTGAGGGTGTCATTAAATAGGTTTTATGCAATGTGTGGAGAGTGTAGGGAGGAAGTATGAATAGGTGGTTGGGATAGTGTTGGAGGGATGTTGATAACTGTTATAGAGTCGTGGTAGGATGAGAGATGGCCCAATAGGAGGAGAAGAATAGAGGATAAGCTGAAAAGTAGCAGACTAAGCAAAGGGATCTATATTTTATTAATGACAGGTAGGGAAGTAGCGATCAAGAAGGAAAAAGAAGTTGCAGGGCAGTAAGATACTTATTGGTGGTAGAGTCTGAAAGCTGATAGATGGCGGGTCAGGAAGAAGTATTTTCTATGAAGGAAGGGAATTAGGTTGTACTGGTATCATACCTCTCAACTGCCACAATTTTCACAGAATGTCAACATTTTTGTCTCATATTTTTGGTCTGTTCCTCTTAAAATTTGTGGTTTTCCAGTAAATCATTGAGGATTTAAATCACTAGATAATGGCAAAGATTTGAGTTTCAGACTTCATATTCTCCAGAAAATTAATGCCAATGCAAAACCTGTTATTCTAGCGATATTCTAAGTTTATAAGATCAATGTTTAAAATGTGTCCCTATTTTTGGGCCTTTGACCCACCATTATTTTGCCTTTGTCCAGATTTTTTGTACAAAGAGGCTGAAAGGTATGACTGGTATCTTCTGTGGAATGTAAGGAACAGAGGGGTTTAACAGGCTACAGTATGAGGATGTAGTTAAAGCGGGAAGAAGTGAGAGTTTTTTTGTGAAAAGTAGAAGATTCAAGGTAGAACAGATAGGTACTGTAAGGGAGGGATGTCAGTATGAATGAATACAGGGCAAAGTAGTATGGGAGGGAGAAAGGTAGTAGTTGGGAATGGTGCTAAAAGAATAAATGGAAGTTGGGAATTAGGTAAAAAGTAAGAGGACTGTTTGTATAATAGAAATCAGATATGATCAAACATACTATCCCTATTTCCAAAAAAAAAAAAAAAGAAAAACAAATTAAACTCTTGCAAGGAAAAGAAATGGGAAAAAAACTCCACAGATGGAAAATGTGGAAACAACATGAAAATTGAGGTCACCCATTATTGGGTTTATTTACTAGTGTTAAAAAGAACTGCCCAGTATAACAGATTTCCCTTTTCAAAGGTGGTTGTTGAAAGATCCAGTGTAAAGTGAAGAAAATATGAGTTAGAGGCATGGAACTGTGAGATAATGTACACCAGCATAACAACAGATACAATAATGTAAACAAGTAAAAACTGATGGGTGCCAAGCTAACATCTAAAAGCAAAAGTAGGCACTCCCAGGAAAATCTCATTTTTGTTTATTTTTTATCATTTGTTAATCAAGTAAAAGGGCTAGTCAATGCTTTTTAGCTAAAGTCAGGCACAGTATTTTACTGCTGACTGGATGTGCTAACAGCAAAGTAACTGCACTGCAGATTGTTACTATTTTTAGTGGCAGCAACTGAAATAGCCATTCTTTCCTTGTTCATCTTACTCACATTGTCCTATGAAGTTCACATTATTTTCTTTATTCCCCTATTTTTTCCCTGGAGGGTGTGTCTTAGTAAGTGGAAGGATCCTATGGCCATTGTACTACTAGAACAGGTAGTGTTTTTGGTTAATTTTCATTTGTAACTGATTATACCACGTCTGTCATTCTCCCATTCAGAAGGATGCATGTTATATAATGCCATTGTCTAGATACAAGCATGCATCCAGAACAGTGTTCTCAAGACAATGATTAGCATTTTTCCCCTCAAGGTTTACCCACTACTAGTGGAACTGCAGGCCAACTATGGAGGTGGGTCTGAACATTAACAAATGATACTTATCCACATTTTTCACTAAGGTGAAAAAGCCAGTCATGTGCCAACTGATGTCCTGTCTCTGTCTCTACTTATATCTGTGTCACTGGTTTCCCAGACAGCAATGGTCCCTTAGGCTAGGGGCCCAGGGGACCACATTTATTTTATTTCTTACCTTAGTGTGGTAGTGGACTGTTTGTCAACACTGTCTGGTTAAGTGACCTGCTCAGACTTACAGCACATACAACTCAGGCTAAAGGAATCAAATCCTGGACTACAAGATGGATCATTTTAACAGTTCTTAGCCATAATCCTCTGCACTAATCATTAGACAATTACACTATCAAACCTTCCGATAAGGGGTTTTATAATTTACAGAACCTTTTGAGGTATTCAGACATTTTATTTTAAAAGTGTCTTCTTTTATGGTTTTAAAAAGGTTCTGACAAAAACAATATATTACCTTGATTATTCTTAAGCATTTCTGCAAAAATGTATGTGTTAAATACTTGGCAGCTGAACAAATGCTCCTTCCTCTTCTATATTTTAATGGTGTACATGTAAAGCTCATGGCCAAAGTCTGTGGCTTGTGGTCTACAGTACCTAGTATGCACAATAATACAGCAACTCCACAAAGGAACATCATTTTCACCTGCTGTTATCAGTAATCTCATCTTTTTTTATCACTTTTTAAAGCCTGTCACAATTAGTTTGGATGTGGGGACACAGACTGGCAAGCTGAAAGTATCCTATTACACAGCTCTAATTACACCATCACCACACTATGATACAATAAGTGCAGTACTACTGCTGTTACATTGAAATGTTTTCTAATCTCCCAGTCCTCTGAACCCTCACTTGTGAACAAGACCCTAAGATACTCAAACTCATTTAACTGGGGTAGCAATTATGAAAAGAAAAACTGAGAAAAGGGAGCCAGAGAATTTGTCAGTTTGGGTAAAATTCATTTGCTGACTAGTAAATACACTGCCTGGAGAACATGCAAGAAAATCAACCAGAAAATGTGAAAATAAAACACTAGCTGGGAAGAATCCTGCAGCTGTTCAACAAAAAGCAGTTCAAGCTTCAGCTTTGGTATAAGAGATGGCTTCAGTAATTTAATGGAAAATAAATCTAATGTACCCAGCGATGATTAAAATAAATAAAACAGTGAAGGAATATATTAACTGAAATAACAAAAGGCTGGAGCAAGTAGAATAAGAATTAGCTAGTTATTCATACAAACTGATAAAACTTCAAAAACTAGAGGTTGAAATGAAGATAAGGCTAAAAAAAAAAACTGTTTCAAAAAAGAATGGCTTTAGGAGGCAGCTTACAGAGAAAACTTGAGATTTTTTGCTGTACCCATGTAATTGGAAGGAAAAGACCACATTCATTTTATGAAAATGCACATGAGTGATGGGTATGGCATTCCACAGCAGGATTTGTTAATTGAAAGGACACATCAAGTGTATGCTTCACACCTAGCCATAGAAAGCAGCTAAGACCGAATATATCACTTCATCAAAATCTCAGTTTAGTGAATCCCTATTTACTGAACCCAATTGAGCAAAAGCTCAGTTCAATGAATGATCATTTCAGTGAACTCTTACACAGGGAAAGAAACTAGTTGGTTAGCTACAAACCGTACAAAAAATACAAAATCTTAAAGTCAGCTAAGTGGGAGGCTGTGCCCCCCCAACTTAATATACCAACTCCGAGATTGCACTACAGTAGGGAAAAGGGCATATTCCCAATGATGGCCGACTAGTTTCTTTGTCTGGGTGACAGTTCACTGAAACAATCATTCGTTGAAGTGAGCTTTCACTCAATTTGGTTAGATGAAGAAGGATTCGCCAAAATGAGATTTCAATGAAGTTATATAGACCCGCTAAGATCTATATTAGTAATAATCTTAGCAAAGCTGTGGAAGAAAGGAAAAGTACTAAAAATTAGAGACATCAGCGTGTTTGTGAAAAAAAAATCCAGCAATCAGTGAATATCAAGCTGCAAGTGTGTGCTTCAAGCTGCTGTATCCAACTGTCTTCAGAGTATTTGACTTGAATTAAAGGCCTTTTTCTGATACAAAATAGGCTATGGAGGAAATAAAAAGTTTGTCAACAAAATATGAGCCAGCAAGCAGAAGGGAACTCTACTTCTCATTCTTCTGAAAACAAGGCTTATACAGAGACTTTGCCAGTAAAGCCTTTTCCATTTTTCCAAAGGAAAATGTTTGAGAGACAGAGAAAAGCATAGGAGTTGGCTAGAAGAATCAGGAGTACCTTGGACTTGAACCAAAGTCTGGTGTTGGGAGATGGACATAATTGGTAAGAAGACCAGCAGCACTGAAATTAATAAATAAATAAGAGACTATAAAGAACAAACCATATTTGTGAAATTTGGCTTTGTAAGGAAAAGTGGTTGAGAAAAGACTCAGCTTTTGTTCACTTTGCTATACTTGTGGTGAACTGTAAAGCACATACCCAACATTATGTCATTAATGTTTAGAAGGACATTAAAGGGAAAAAGAAGTAACTATAAGTAAAACAATAAAAACAACGAAAAAGAAAAGGCAACAGCCTGGAAAACAACGCCAGTTCATGAATGAAATTTTATTACAACTTATAGCCTTCAATGAGTATAAGTTACAAACACACACCCACTCCAATATATAACATAATTAATCAAACAATTACATCAATTAATCAATAAAAAATAAATTAACATTTAAAGAGAAAATATCTAATATGGAAGAAAAATAACAATACTATTCATACAAAATTTATAATAAACATTTCAAATTTACTTCTAAATTTAAACCATTAGGAGACATAGTATTATATTTCAGAATATAAATAGTTTCTTTGAATAATAAAGTGTTTTTAATTAATTTATCATCACCTTTTCTAATAAAAATACTTTCTAAGACACAACATTCAAACATTTCTATATTACTATTATGACACTTTTTAATATCTCTAACATGTTCTTGCATTCTAGTTTTGAATTTTCTTTTTGTCTCACCAATATAGTATAATTTACATGGACATCTAACACAATAAATTACAGAATTACATGAAAAATTATTGTTAGGAGTAAATGGAATTCCATTAATATTGGCAAAATATGGTTTGATAAATTTGCATATATTACACTGTGCCTACTATAATCAAATTTTTATATATATTATCTAGTGGAGAAATGTAATAAGTATTAATTAATTTATCAGATAAATTTTGACCTCTTTTGTAAGATATTTTAGGAACAATAGGGAAAATTTTATAAAGATTTTTATCTAAAATTAAAAATTTCCAAAAGTATTTAATAATATTTCAAATTTTGTCACTATATAAATTATAAGTAGTGACAAAATAGATATCTTGTACTTCATGTATAGAACTCCTTAAACATTTATTGTTCCTACTAATAGAACTAGCTTCATTCATAAAAGGCAGATAGTTATTTATTTCTGTATTATTACTAATAATCAATTTATTACCTTTAATAGGATTAGTTTTATTCATTAATTTATTAATGCAGAAATCTAATATATCCATGCTATATCCTCTTTTCAGGAACATAATGATACTATCATAGATATTCTGTTCTAAATCAAATTCATTATTGCATAGTCTAGATAGTCTTATAATTTCTCCATAGGGAATAGCAGATAAAGTATGGGGGGGGGGGTGGCAACTAGTTCCATAGAGGAACTGATGACCATCCATAAACTTACGATAAACTGTAGTATGAACCTGATCACCCAATACACCTGTTAGCATAATATCTAAATAATGGACTTTACTACCAAATTGTAAACCATCAAAACGTAAATTATATTTCTTGTTATTAAGGTCTGAGAAGAACTCATAAACATATTCAATACCACCACTACAAAGAAATATTAAATCATCTATGTATATACATATTCCAACTCAAATTTACCCATAAAAGATTAGTTGATGGTAAATAGATTGATTGAAACTAAAAAAATTATTAGAAAGACAAAAGGAAGTCAAGTCCATAATGTAGTGGGTGGTAGGATTATCCCCCAAAAAATAAAATAATGCCTGCAAACCATCAGAATGTTTAATGTTAGTGTAGAGACTAACAACATCTACACTAACCCAGAACATATTATCTGTCCAAATAATATGACTTAGTTTGTCAATAAAGTCAAAAGAGTCTCTAATGTAGGACTCTAATTTAAATACATAAGATGACAAATAATTGTGGACAACTATACCCATATTTTGGCAAAAATAATTACTAGCAGACAGGTGGATTAATCATACTTTTATGAAGCTTGGGAAGACAATAGAAAGTGGCTAGATTGCAATTATCCAAACAAAATTTTTTGTCAAAGTCATCCTTGGAAATATATCCCAATCTTACCCCCTTATCTAATAAGGTAGTACATTCTTTAAAGGCTGTCACATACTTGTCATAATCACTGATTTCATAAGTTGATGAATCATTTAAGTGTTCCATACACATGTCTAAATATTGCTTATTATTCAAAATAACAATTTTGTTGCCCTTATCAGATTTTTTGATGACAATATCATGTCTACTTGAAAGATTTTTCATAGCCATCCATTCATTTTTAGTCATATTACATAATTTTTGATCATTCCTACATACATTTAACATTTCTTGCAATGAAAAATGAATAATTTCAGAGAAATGAATAATGTTACAATTATTATATGGAGGAATAAACTTGCTATGAAAATTAATACCTTTAGTGTTAAGCGTGGAATAAGCTGAAGAATATAAGGTAGACAGAGAATCATCAGAAAAACAGGAATAATAGCTATCTATACTGGAATCACCATCAGTATCACTATATATCACATTAGAAACCGGCTCATGATAACCAGAATTTTTTCTATCATTTGAGAAAAAATATCTCAAATGAAGTTTTCTAACAAATTTAAAAAGCTCTTGTTTCAGTATATGGTGTCTAGGGAAGACAGTGGGAACAAATTTAAGACCATATTGCAATACAGTTTGTTCTTCATTAGAAATGTTACAACCAGAAATATTAACAACATTATTATCACTTAATAAGACAGGGCTAGAAAAATCAAGTCCATCTACCCCTCTTAAATGTTTGTCTAGATTGCCCTTCATTGTATCGAATTGTTGATCATTAGCAGCTGGAAGGGTTGGAAAGTCAGTATCTGAATCTGTGGTTAAACCATAACCATCAGAGGAAGCAAAAGATACTGAGAGCTGTTTTTTGTTGTTATTTTTAGCATTTACTTGTTTTTTTGAAGGGTAAAAACAGAAATGCTCGCCCATTGTCATAGTCTTTAATGTCTCTCTTAATTTTCACAGATTTATACTGTATCTGTTCAGTCTCATACTTATGTAAATTTTCATTCAAATTAGCAAAAACATCATTAACCTTAGACATACCAATGTCAGCCAGTAATTTAGAATGCATAACATGTAATTGTTCTTGTAATTTCAATAAGAGAAGCTGTTCCCTTTCTACAAGAATCTTAACCCACTCCATAGCACAGTTAAGCCAGCGGTCTTTGAATATTAAATCATCACTGTCTGCATTGTCAATGGAGAAATGTCAAGATCCACATATCTTTGAAGCCCTAACAAGTTAAAATGACAACGTGTTTCCCTGAATGTTTGTTCTTATTAATATTTGTATAACATATATCATTATATAAAATGCATGTCATATTATAAAGCAGTTTTACATAGTGTGCAGTCAAGAGTTTTTAAAATGTGTATGGGTGGTCTTTTCTGTGACTTGTATGTGTTAAAGATATTAAATTAAGCAAGTATTTTTTTAGTTGTAAAGAAGTATACAGTATAACAGAAGAAAGTTTAGGTTAACTTAATGCTGCAATCTTGGGCTTCTGGGGCAGGTGGAGAGGTGGGGTGTAAAAGTTTACTAATTAAATTCTACGTAGAATTAAAATAATAATTTCCCCTTGGTTTTAGAATGGTGAGTGTCTAGCTTCATATTATTGGCTTAAGCTATAAGCAAGGCTTTTCTGCAGGCAAGTATGCTTGAAAAATAATACAAAATTATAAAATCTATGAAAAATGCTGTTTCTTCATCTGTAATGATATTAACTTTTTTCCATTAGCAAATGCTCTTAGTGAGAGATAAGAAGTCTACAGCTTAAGACAACTGGTCAGGGGAATTCCATAAATTCTATTCTGTGTGAAAGTTACAAAAATTCTATCATGTGCCTGCAGAGTTGTTAGCTGTTTTTTTTTCTCATTGCTGACTACTTTTACATGGAGACAAGCTGTCTGCAGGTGCAAGCAATTAATCTTAACAGTTATGAGCATTGTTGGTGAGGGAAATGCAAACATTACAGGTACAATGGAAAGCAGTGCAGTGCAAAATAAAATTTGAAATTATGGTACGTGAATAAGACATATAGCCTCACAAGCAGCCTTAAAAGTTTAATGCACTTAATAGAACAGTGCACAATTTATTTTTTAAGGTAGCCAGTGGACTCTTTCATAGGGCTAAAAGTTCATGCTTTCTGAGAGCATACAAGCTATTATTCACACCTGTGAAAGAAATAGATATAAGAAAAGAACAGACAGCAATTGGTGTAAGTTGGAACACAAGTTGTAATATGCATTTTAGCATGGGTAACCATGATTTTAGATTAGGATATTCCTGTTGGTGCAGCTGTTGATTTGGGACAGTTGTTCTTATTTGGTTGGTTAAACTTCATTTGTTGAAAATGTACACAGTTTTGATTGTTTGCTTTAAGTTGATAGGGGATGCTCTGCAAATGTATTTAGTTTTTTTGTTTGAGGGTTTTCATTAAAGTAAAAAGTCTAGAAAAATGAGACATAGGTTCAAATGGAGATGAAAAAAAATGGTAAAAAATATCAGCCTTCCGAACATTAATGTGTGCTTGTAAGCTAAAAGTTGTAAACACAAATTAAAAAAAAACACACACATATATATAATATATAAAATGGGGGAACAATAACTTTTTATAATCTTTTTATCATAATGGCTACTCTTTCCATATTATCTTGGAATGTAAATTGCCTTACAAATATAAAAAAGAAAAACGGTGAATTACATTATGAAATGCAGAATGCAAATAGTAATGCTGCAGAAGACACATTTGGAAAAAATAAGAGCATGTAAAGTTGATAGAGAAAAGGTTTCAGGATAGATATTCAGCAGAATATCAGTCACAAAGGAAAAGGGAAGCAATAATACTGATTGCTAGAGGGGTTCCAGTAATGATAGAAGAGGGCAAAAACAAAATAGTAGATTTGTGATAGTAATGGGCTATTGGCAAGGGAGGAAGACTATGCTGATATATATATATATATATATATATATATATATAGAGAGAGAGAGAGAGAGATTCCACCCAAAACTGCTATTATGGAGCTTAAGAAAATTTTGGGAGAAATAATCATCTTCCAGCAGTGAATATTATTTATAGGTGGGGAACAATAACTTGATCTAAATTGTAAGGATGCATTGGGGGGCCTAGAAGGGAAAATATAACAAAAGAGGTCAAATGTTATGAAAATATTTGGTATGGATGACATGAATTCAGTATTAGAAACTCTGACAGAATTTGCATATTATTCTCCATGGTACAATAACTGAGCTAGACTGGATAGAAATTATATTTCACAGGAACATGTACATTTAATTGAACACTTCAACATACATTCAATAACTATTTCAAATTATACTCTGATGAAAACCAAGAAAAAACATAGGGTAATGAAGTAAAAATGAGACACTGGTGCTTTTCCACCTACCTGTTAAAAAGAGAGGAATTTAAGAAATAAGTAATGGAAATTATTTGAGTTGTAAAGGAAGATAGAAATTTGTTTCAAAGGGATAGCTAGTAGGGTTACAGAAAAACGCAAAAGGGAATTTGAATTTACTGGAGAAAACTGGCAAAGAAACCAAGGCAATGGGAGGAAATAACTAGAAAGGGAAAGGTAGTAGAGTGGGATGAGGCCAAGAAGAACTTTGGATTGCAGGTTAGAAACTGACTTTCCTACCAGGGATTGGTGTCAGATTATAGGCAAAGAGAAAGGGATGGGGTATCCTGGGTGAAAGACCTGCTGTGGTAGAGTTTTTAGTCAAATCTTGAGCAGGCACTGCTGATAAAAATAGGACAGTTAATAGGGCATATAAAATATTGCATGATGACTATAAGAATCAATCAAAAGAGATTAGAAAAGATTGCTTTTTTTAGTCTCTATTCCCAGTTTACAAGGGAACAATTGAAGGACACCTTTATGGCTCACAAGTATGCAACAATGCTCAGGAGATTTATAATTTTTGCTTGGAAGTGTTTGCATAGTTAGATTTATACCCCAGGCAGACTTCAAATAATTTTTCCTTGGGTAGATAGCAAATATTGGAGGTATGATGGGGAAGAAAAAGGTTCTGGGAGCCTGTTTTGGGGAATATAATGAGTTGGCAGATTTTAAGAATTCCCTACAGAGTACTCTGTCAGAAGTATTGTGGGAAAAATGGCTGTAACTAAGGAAATGATTCTTTTGAGCTAGGACACAGGACCTGAATTGTCTAGAGATAGTAAGGCAAGTTTCATTCTGTTGGCTGCCAAAAACAGCAATTACTAGCAAATATAAGTCAAAATTTAAACTAACTATATTTGAAGTATTATTGTAAAAGAAATTAAAAACTGGGAGAGAATTATTTTGAAAAAGGGAGGAGCAAAGTACATAGAAATAAATGGAATTTGTGGGAACAATATCTATATATTTATTTATTTGTTTGTTTGTCATTTGTTAACTGGATTAGTCCAACTGAGCCAAGGCCCATTTTCAGTAGAGACCCGAAGAGAAGAGCTCCAAAATATGTCAAAAATTACATAAATTCAAGACTACACCAGTAGAAATTACATAAATAATACAATACATGCATAATAATGTTCAGATGGAGGAATGAGGTTTAAGGGAAGGAAGAAATTAACAATTTATGTAATGTTGGACTGAAAGACAGTTGTTAAGTTACACATGATGTACATTTATAATTGCAAGGTAAAGACATCCATAAATGAACTTATTTACATGATTTTTAAATATTTCTTACATGAACATAACCTTTTAACACAAAAAACAAGACAGTAATTAACAAACATCGGCTAATTATTGAATAGAGAAGTAACATACAGCAACAATTAATGTATTTATTGCATGATGGCTGCAGGGAAAAGATCAAACGGGTGTTTTTGAGTTTAGTTTTAATTTACAAACAGACAAGTACAATGTAGCTAAAAAATTATAAGAGACGTATGAAACGAGAAGTTATGGAAATGAGCAGGAAGATAAATGGACTGAGGAGGAATTGTAGTTAATGATGGAGTGTGAGAGGAAGAAAAGTAAGATTTTTAGGAAATTAGTGCAGTATGAGTAGGAGTGATAAGCTGCAAAAAGATTATGAAGCAAAGTGGCTGTAAGAGTTGGAGAAAAGTAATATGAGTAAAGCTAGCCAGGTGAGCAGGAAGAACAGAGCCATCTTTGGCAAAGGTGCTGTTTAAGCAAAGTTTTGAAACAATTTAAGTTTTCTATCTGTATTAACTGACTGGATATTTTATTTATTTATTGCATTTGTGACCGGGAAAGTCCACTGGGCCTAAGAAGAGTCCATTTTCAGTGGAGGCCCGGGGAGCAAAGCTCCATAATGTACATAGCAAAGCAAAACTGTATACAATAGACAATAAAATACAATTGAACAATGTTGATACATAGAAAATATTTACAAAGCAATTGTCAACAGCATATGAGTAACAGAGAATTATGCACATCATCTATTAGCATATTAACTTCTAATGCACATCAACTATTAACATATTAACTTCTATCAAATGTGTTAGTGGGTTATAGAGAAAGGAAGTGCATGGGGTGGATGTAAGGTGGGAGGTAGATATGTAACAGATGGAGAAAGTGGAAAGGTACAATGTGTTGTGTTTTGACACATAATGAGAGTAGAGAGAGTCTCCAGCAGTGTTGAATGGCTTACTGCTAGAGCAAAGGTCTCTAGTGGATGAATAGCACAGTAGAGTATTTTGTAATGCTTGGCATTTTTCTGAAGAGCACAATAGGTTGTGGGCAATGATTAGTTGTGAGTATGTCAAATGGTTTGGGAGGTCAAGCCAGTTTGCTCTAATGCAAGGCAGTGGTGTGTTTTTGTGTTTTGTAAGGTTGGTTGGTTGGTTGCAAATTTAGCTATTTTGTAGTAGCTGGAGGCTAGTTTAGTTTTATACGTAGTGTTGATATTTTTAAGAATAGGGGAAGCATATAATGGTGAAGGAAGGATGTATGTTGCTGCTAAAGTAATCTTTACCTGATCTGTAAGGTAGTGTTTAGACCTATTGAGGGAGACAAGTTTTTGGTGAGTGTTCTGGGTCTATATCATTTAATTGAAATATGTATTCATAGAACTCTAAACATCAAAATTTATTTCAGCAAACCTCAGACTTTTTCCCAGGGTTAGGAAGCACTTGCCCATCACCACAACTTTGCTCTTTTCCTCACTGTAGTGGGATCTCAGAGTTGGTATATATAGTTAGGGGGGTGGGGGGGTGCAGCCCCCCACATTGGAGGGTGTGAGGGCGAAGCCTCCACTTGGGTGGGTTTAATTTAGTGCTGTGGGTGTTCCAGAGTGCTAGTGGGCAAGTGGCTCTTAACCCTGGAAAAAAGTCCAGGGTTTGCTGAAATGAATTCCGATGTCTATACTGCGGTGGTGGTGCTGTGGTAGCGTTGTCACCTCATAGTTAGACGTTGCCCGTTTGATTTCTCAGTTAGAGTGTCTTCTGTGTGGTGACATGCATGAATGGGCGTTCCTTCGTTGAAGGTTGTGCGTTAGGCCCGGCAAGCCAGCACGTAAAAATCTACTGCCAATCATTAGTGGACTGGAGTTCCGCTGTGGCGATCCCTGACTGGGAAAAGCCAAAAGACACAACAACAACAACAACAGTTCGATGAATATGTATTCATCGAATATGTATTTTGATTAAGTGATATAGACCCAAGTTTTCTTGATGGAATGAAGTATGTGGTGATCAGTTTTGAGGTTGTCATCTCCAAGTAGTTTAGTATGGCTTATAGATTCTATTTTTGTATTACTTGAGGTAATATGAAATGTATGTTTCTGGTTAAGGTGATGTTTTGGAGTAAATAACAAGTTTTTATTTATTTATTTATTGTCATTAAGCAACAAGTTAGAATTTTTTAGCCATATTTCTATGCCAGTGAATGATTTTTGAGTGATTTCCTATAATTTTGTTATGGATAGGGCAGAGCAGATAAGGGTTGAATTTTCAGTATATTGTATGAGAATGGCAAGTGTTGTGGCAGTACAAGTTTATTTATTTATTGACCCTTGGGGAACACCAACAGAGTTTGGTCGAAATGCTAAAAGGTTTAGTTGCAATTTAATTGCCTGATGACAACTGCATAAATAATTGTGAAACTGGGTGAAGGAAGGGTAAATGAGACCTAATGTTGCAAGTTAGAAGAGGAGCTTTTGGTAGCACACTGTGTCAAATGCTTTGGAAAGGTTAAGGAAAGTGAAGAAACAAGGTTGCCATCATTTCTCTATTGGTTTACTATGCTGGTGAAGCTGAAGAGGGCAGTTGTACTGTGGTTGGGCCTAAAACCATGCTGGGTGCTGCAGAGGAGGTTGTATTTGGTTATATGTTTCATACGTTGAGTGAATACGTTTCTAAAGGATTTTAGAGAGGGGTGATAGGATAACAATAGGTCTATAGTTTGTTAACTCAATTGAAGTACCTCCTTTGTGAAGGGGTATAATAATGGATTTTTTTCTAGATGGATGGGACATAGTTTTCAGTTACTGACCGGTTGATTAGAATGGAGACAGGGATGGCTAGTGCTTCTGCACCTGTTTTGAGGGACTCACTGGGAAGAATATTGTCAACTGAGGTTGTTGTTTCTAACCTGGCTAGTAATTTTTTATGGTTGATGTTGGAATGAGCTGAAAACTAAAAGACAGTATGTAACATTTGAGACTAGATGGAAGTTGGAAGGGTGAAGTGAGGTGGTCATTGAGTAGTGATGGTATTGACTGGTTAAAATGAGTGTTGAACTGAATGGTAATTGACTCTTTGTTGCTTGAAGTAGAAGGGCAGAATGTAGTGGTATGGCCAGAGTGTGGTAGTTTATTTAGAGAGGACCAAAATAGCTCGGGGTTTTTTTTGATGATTTTTTGGAGATTACTGCAGTATGATTTCTTGTCAGAATTAACAAGCATCTTAGTATGGTTTCTGAGATATCTAAAAGTTTGGTAGGCATGTTGTGTTTTATTCTTATACCATTCCTTATCTCTTTGCAGCATGAGCTGTTTGGTCTCTTTTGTCAGCCATGGCACTGTATGAGATTTTACCATTCTTGTCCTAACTGGTAATAAAACATTTAGTATTTTTAGGAAGGTGTAAATGAAGTGAGTGACTGCTTCATCTAGGGGCATTACTCTTAAAATATTCCAGTTGTAGTGACTTTGTCAAATCTGGTTAAATTGCATACTTGTTTATAGATTATTTATCTGGGTGAACCATGCTCTCGTCTGATTACATAGGTTGGGAGGTAGTCATATATAGTATCTGGTAAGCAACCAGAAGGTTTTATATTATGGGGTTTGTTTGTCAATATCCAGTCCAATTTGGACTGCTTGTTAATGCTTTTGTTGCTTCTGGTGGTGGAGCTTATTGTGTATTGGCAAATAAGTGACTAGAGTGTTTGAGGTTGCTGCTATTTATGGATTGCCAGTCTATATTAAGGTGGGTAGAAGAGGGTGGAGTTTGGTAAGATGATGGCTGTATAGCATACTAATGAAATGAGGGGTATGGCAACTAGAGAAAAAGAGGTATGGTAAATGGTGGGGAAATGCTTTCTTGGTAGTATATAGATAGTTAAGGCAGCGGAGAGTGGTTAGGTTGTGTGCAGAAAGCTGTATGGTACAAGTTTGTAGGCAGGGGAAGGTAAAGAAGTCAGTAAGGTATAGATGAGGAAAAGACCAAAAAGGTGTATTGATGAGAAGGATAGTAGTCCATAGCAGTAGCTATAACTAGTAATATGAGTATCTAAAAACGTGTTTTTGTGGTATTGTTATGTATTTATGTGTGCATGTGTCTGTATGTATATGTCTGATACATTTATTTACATATATAAGTATCTATATATTATAAGTGTGTATGTGAAAGGATGGATAAAGGTGTTGGTAAGCAGGATTGTGTATGGAAAAAAGTTGGTTGAAAATATATGTAAAGAAAGTTTTTAGTCTGTGGAATAGGTTGGTGCAGGATTTGACAGAGGATAGAAACATAAAGAAAGAAAAGTTATGTAATGTATAATGTGAGTAAATAGAAAAAAATATTAATATGTTTTTTCTTGTATTAATGTACATGTACATATATCTTCAGTGTTAACTTAATAAAGGTGATTAAGCAGTACATGCCAGAGTTCACAGACATCTGAAGCCAGAAGGACAATATCATCTGCATACTGCAAAGATGCAACCTTTAGCTCCCCAAACTGAACATTGTCCAAATCACATCTGCTTCTTTAACTCCACTCCATGAAAACCATGAACGGAAGAAGAGACAACTCATTTCTTTGGCAGAGTCCACTTCCACTTGAACGTTTTTAACTAAATACCAAGAAAGTAAGTGTAACTCTCTCAATGCAAATACAGACTGAGTGAGACACAATAGTAGCACTGATGCTCTGCACGGTTGCAGGACCTCCCAGAAGAAATAAAGGTATTTTTCAGACACTGGTAAAATGGACAGCAATGGAAGTTTTGCTTCTGTCACTGATTGTTGTTATTTTGTTTCTGGGGCTTCTCTCCCCAGGACTCCGCTGAAAACAAGCTAACACCCAGTCAGACTAACCCGGTAAACAAAAGTAAAATAAAATAAATATAATAAATTAATAATAGTATATGTTTCATAAGCATATTTAAATAAATAAATGTCCAGAAGTCAGTGAAGTGCATGTGCCATCCACACAAATGCGTACATTGTTAATTTACTAATGCAATAAAATATTATTTTGTGTCCATCTGTATGTGATCGGGGTGTGTGTGTGTGTGTGTGTGTGTGTGTGTGTGTGTGTGTGTGTGTGTGTGTGTGTGTGTGTGTGTTTACACATGTGCATGCATGTGTTTGTGTTTCAACCTTCAAAGAAGGTGGGTTTTACAGTGTGCCCAGTTTATAAGAGATATATTAAGAAATATTATGATGGACTAAAACAAACAAACAATAGTGATTATTGTATACTGGTCACTTTTTGATTGTCAATTTAATTTCCAGTTATGCACTTTAAATATACATTTACTCCACAGGGTGAGGAAAATCAGTTAATAAGTGCAAGTGGTAGCAAAACTATCTGTAGTATAGATCTACTCCTCAACTGTTTACTATGACATACTGTACTCTTTAACAATATATTTAATAAGGTTTTGATTTTAAAAGAAAAGAAAAAGCTACACACGATTGGGAGTATGATCAAGTTCCCCACTTGTCAGCTGTTTTCAGGTTCTAAGTAGCATACCTATATGCAAGGAATATACCTTTTACTTTCACTGATCAGACTGGATTGTCATTGAAAATTGTGTCAGGAGTGAGATGCTGAGTGCACATGATAAAACAAACAGCCTACAGCTGAATCCCTAGAGCAACTGCTGCTCAAGGTCATACAAGTCACAAATGGAATGGAACCTAATAAACTACTCAGAAATCATGCTGAGGTTAATATGTGAATACTGACAGTTACAGCTAAAAGTTCCAAAGAAAACAGAAAAAGCAAATAGTAATGAATTCTCGTACATAAAGGAACAAACCAAAGAAACAGTATAGTGAAGTCGCCTTTAAAAAAGCACCAGGATGCAGAACTGATATTGATGACATGTTGTGTCTTTTGTCTGTTCTGTGAACAGAACAAAACTGAATAAATAGAGACCCTGGTTGCCCAAGTACTGAAAGGAACCAGAAATTGTGTTTTGATGTGTCACGATCAGGTTTAGAATTCATTCTGAGGGAAGACAAATATGAATCAAAACTCCAGGGAAGGGTTACCACTGAGACACTGTCTAAAGGGACCAGACTGCAAATAGAGTTGTGAGGAAATAAACATATAGGTTTTGAAAATGAAAGCAATATGAGACAGCAAGAGCACTAAGAATGTGATATAAACAGCAGCAATACACTGCAAGAAAAGAATAATAGGAGAGCAACAGAAATGTGAATGGTTAAACAGGGAAACTTGAGTGTTGACAACACTTTTAATGAAACAAGTTTTAAAAGACACTTATAAGGAAACAAGTTTTAAAAGACTAATGAGAAGGTCTATAGCTATATTCTGTACAGAAAACCTTAAACATTATAGTTTTAGAGCAGTTATTTCAGGCGTGATCAGAAGGATTGGAAAGCTCTCTAGAAATCTGAATACCAAAAAATGCACAAGGCCTGCAGAAAGCTGCAGGGATTTCAAGCCCAATGGTAGTCATGACAATACAGAAAATAAGCAGGCCTTCAGGCAGCTTGACCCTCTGTGCGTCTCTAGAAAGCAGATTGCTTCAGGGTTAAATGTGAATTTTGATAAAAGATTTTATAAACAATCTGGGCATAATGCCAGGCATCTGTCCTTAAAAAAGTCAAGGGGAAATTAAAAGAAAACATTTTTTTTTGTATTTTTAATTATGTAGGCTTATTTGGCAAGAGAATATTGTTTTTAAAAAAGCTGTGAAGTCAAGACTCATAACAAGGACAATAAATCAATTAATATACCAAACTAAAGATCTAATCATAGTGTATAGTCAAAACACAGATTCAAAAACCTATAAGATGACAATGACAGAAACATATAATTTGTGTGAATGTGTATATATGTATATATAAACACACATACACATACATACACAAGCATACATACAGTGGATATAAAAAGTTTACACACCCCTGTTAAAATGCCAGGTTTTTGTGATATAAAAAAAAAATGAGACCACAATAAATCATTTCAAAACTTTTCCCACCTTTAATGTGACCATAACCTGTACAATCAATTGAAAAACAAACAAATCTGTTAGGGGAAAACATATAAAAAATAAAAAAAACGTACAATACGCTGGTGGCATAAGTGTGCACACCCTTAAACTAATACTTTGTTGAAGCACCTTTTGATGTAATTACAGCATTCAGTCTTCTTGGGTAGGAGTCTATCAGCATGGCACATCTTGACTTGGCAATATTTACCCACTCTTCCTTGCATATGTGATCCAAATCTGTCAGATTGTGAAGGCATCTCTTGTGCACAGCCCTCTTCAGGTCACACCACAGATTTTCTATTGGATTTAAGTCTGGGCTCTAGCTGGGCCATTCCATAACTTTAATTTTCTTCTGGTGAAGCCATTCTTTTGTTGATTTGGATGTATGCTTGGGGTCATTGTCATGTTGAAAGGTGAAATTCCTCTTCATCTTCATCTTTCTAGCAGATGCCTGAAGGTTTTGGGCCAAAAGTGACTGGTATTTGGAACTGTTCATAATTCCCTCCACCTTGACTAAAGCCCTAGTTACAGCTGAAGAAAAGCAACCCAAAGTATGATACTGCCACCACCATGCTTCACTGTGGGGATGTTGTTTATTTGGTGAAGCGAAGTGTTGTTTTCCGCCAAACATACCTTTTGGATTGTGGCCAAAAAGTCCAACCTTGGCTCATCAGACCATAATACATTTTCTGACATGCTTTTGTGAGATTTGCTGTATTGTTTTGCAAATTTTAGCTGGGCCTGGATATTTTTCTGTGTAAGAAACGGCTTCTGTCTTGCAACCCTACTCCATTGTCCAGACATATGGAGAATACAGGAGATTGTTGTCACATGTAGTACACAACCAGTACTTGCCAGAAATTCTTGCAGCTCCTCCAGTGTTGCTGTAGGTCTCTTGGCAGCCTCCCTGGCCAGTTTCCATCTTGTCTTTTCATCAGTTTTGGAGGGGCGTCCAGTTTTTTGCAATGTCACCGTTGTCCCATATTTTCTCCACATTTTGATGACTGTCTTCACTGTGCTCCATGGTATATCCAATGCTGTGGAAATGTTTTTGTACCCTTCTCCTGACTGTTATCTTTCAACAATGAGATCCCTTTGATGCTTTGTAAGCTCTCTGCAAACCATGGTTTTTGCTGTAGCATGCAACTGAGTAAATGTCAGGAAAATCCTACTAGGACAGCTGAACTTTATTTGGGGTTAATAAGAGTCTCTTTAATTGATGACAGGTGTGTACGTACCCAAGAAGACTGAATGCTGTAATTAAATCAAAAGGTGCTTCAACAAAGTATTAGTTTAAGGGTGTGCACACTTATGCAACCAGCGTATTGTACATTTTTTATTTTTTTTATATTTTTCCCCCTAACAGATTTGTTTGTTTTTCAATTTAATTGTACAGGTTATAGGTCACATTAAAGGTGGGAAAAGTTTTGAAATGATTTATTGTGGTCTCATTTTTTTATATCACAAAAACCTGGCATTTTAACAGGGGTGTGTAAACTTTTTATATCCACTGTACATGCCATCAAAGGCATAGCTGATCGGGGGTGTATAATTTTTACAGGTCATGCAATTACAGATTTCCTGATTTTTTTACAAGAGATATGATTACATATTTCCTGAACTCATGCTTGAGAATTACACTAGCTGGACTGATTTAATTAACTTGTTTACTAACTGTATTTGCTACCCGTGGTGGTGATGCTGCGATAGAGTTGTCGCCTCACAGTAAGACGCTGTCCGGTTCGATTCTCAGCTAGAGCGTCTTCTGCGTGGAGACATGCATGAATGGGCGTACCTTCGTTTAAGGTTGTGCATCAGGGCTGGTAACTCAACATGTAAAAATCAACTACCAATCATTAGCGAACTGGAGTTCTGCTGTGGCGACCCCTAACCGGGAAAAGCCGAAAGAAGACTACTACTAACTGTATTTGCTGCCTACTACTAATACCTCTTTTACCACTCTCCCTCATTTATATACCCTCTTTCTATGTGTATCCCTAGGTCTCTCTATCTACCTACTAAATAACTTGCATGAAGTCCTTCTCTTCTGATTATTCCTCAATTACACCTACCTCCGTACCTGTAACTTTAAAACTTCCAAATAACCTAACCTAGTGCTTGTCTCCTCTCATTTTACAGTTCTTCACGCCAGAAGCTCCCTCCCTGCCACTAAAGTAAAAAGAACACCTCCTGCAAATCCTCTGAAATTTCCCTGGATTTTTGCCTGCCAGCCTGAGCCTTTCGAACTACTGTGAGGACTCCCCAAACACCATATTTTGTGAATGTATGTAGTCCTAAATCAAGTATTGTAACTACCTATTAATCACTTATATATACTTGCCTGCCTCCCTGTGTGAGTGATTCAGCAGCCTACCGCAGACCGATAACTACTCTCCCCCCTCTAGATCTTCTATGTCCTTGAAATTTTCATAGTGTCTTAGAAACTTTTCATAGTGCACCATTAATGAGACCTGCTCCTCTTTCCTGCCTGCTACCTCCCTAGTTACCACTAGGTGACAGCACCTACCATCCAAAAGCCAGTAAAACACTATTCCCAATTTGGCTTCATTTCTTTTGAAACTGACTGAATATCTCATATCCTAGTTAACACTCTCCAAACGCTGGAAATAAACCCCCACCCCTCAAAGCACAAACTAGTTGTACTAAAGCATCAATATTTACGTTTGTAAATTATTTCTCCCTTTATTTTCTCATAATAACTACCTGCTTACCTTACTATTTAAAAAGTTGCTGATACTTTTTTCCTGCTGATTTTCTCCTTTTGCCCTAATACCAGACCCCCTAGGAGACCACTTACCATCCCTCACAGACCGTCTAGCCTCCCATATAGAAAAACAACACCTATTCAAGCAATCCCGTAACCTATCTTCCTTCAACTCCAAAATCTTCTCTGAATGCCTCAAGGTTACTAACTGGTCTCCACTGAAAAGCCTTCCACTAGATAACACTGTCACATATTTTAACCAAACTTTCCTTACCTTACTTGATAAACTAGCCCCTTTACAAACCAAATGTATCAAAACTAATCCCTGCCCCTGCCTATCCCAAGAAACTAAATTGATAATGAATCAAAGAAACAAAAAGTGGAAACTGTACCAAAAACAAAAGAAAAACCCAGCACCCTCCAAGAATATAAACATCTTCGTAACCTGGCCGAACAATGAATAACAAAAGATAGCAAAAACTACTAATACAATCTGCAATACAAGCAGTCAAACAATCCAAAGAAATTCTGGATGTCCAGCTCCTCAATACTTAACCCTGGTAATAATACCAACCCCTGCCCCAATCCTAACCTCTCAAGCCTTGAAACAGCCACTAACTTCAACACATTTTTCATTGATTGCATAGCTAAACTATCCTCCACTTTCCCCAATCCATCCACCAACCAATACTACCCCCTCACTCTGCCTCCCAACCCCCCTCTCACCCTCCTCCTCCTCCTCCCCTGTTTTCCCTTAAACCTGCCTCCACCAATACTATAAAAAGACTACTCCAAAAGCTAAAACCATGCTGCAATGCCCCTGACAACCTTCCAGCAAATTTTCTTCAAATATCAGTCGAATCAATAGCCTACCCCATATCCATTCTCAGAAATAGATCCATTCAGGAATCCTATGTACCAACCATCTGGCGTCATGCATTCATAATTCCTCTCCACAAAGGTGGTAAGAACACAGACACTACCAACTTCAGACCCATAGCTATACTCTCTTCTCTCTCTAAAATTCTAGAGAAAACCATCCACTCCCAGCTCATGCCCTACCTAACCCAGCACGGCTTCCGCCCTGGCCACAGCACCATGACAGCCCTCCTTTCCTTCCTTGAAACAGTCATCCTGGCACATGATAGCAGCAAATACGTATCTCCTCTATTTCTTGACCTCTCAAAGGCATTCAACACAATCTCCCATTCCCTTCTCCTGTCCCAGCTCTCACACTTGCACCTGTCTCCCTCAACCCTAGACTGGTTCTCCTGCTACCTTTCCATGCACCAACAGGCTGTACAATGGAAAGAAGCAACCTCCCCTTTCTTACCTACACCCACAGGAGTTCCTCAAGGATCTGTACTTGGCCCGCTCCTCTTCAACTTATTCATTAACAACTTCCACCTCTCCATCCCTGAAGCCTCAGTCATCCAATACGCTGATGACTCCACCATCATCTGCTCAGCCTCCTACCCCTCCAAACCTCTACTCAATACCCAAACAGCCTTCTCCAAAACTGAATCATGGATGCAATCCCATCACCTTGCCCTAAATGCCAACAAAACAAAACTAATTATATTCACACCCACCAAAACCTCCCAATTCAACAAGGTCCAATTTTCCATCAAAAGCCACAATAACACCCCTCTAGAAATCGTTCCTAATACCAAGCTACTTGGCATTACCATTGATGAAAACCTAAAATTCGATGCCCACATCCTCTCCACAATCAAAAAAACCCATCAGAAAATAGGTCTCCTCTACAAACATAACTGCTACCTTACTCCCTCCTCCCGTCATACCCTCGCATCTACCTTCCTTCTCCTCTCTCTCTTGTACGGTGCTCCCCTATTCTCGAACGTACAACTTGGCCTCTGTTCTAAACTCGAAGCTTGTTACAACAAAATCTGCAAATTTGCAACCAATTCTAAGAACTCTTCCCATCACTGTCACTCCCTACACACCCTAAACTGGCTAGAACTCTACAACCACCTAAAGTACCTACAACTTACAACAGCTCACAAACTCATCTTTAAACCAACAGAATGCCCCACTCTTGCAAAATCTCTAACACCCCACACACCTACCCGCACCCTGAGATCCAAAGGCCAAAACCTCCTACATGTACACAAACCTATACACCCACCTGGCAAACTATTGCTATCCCACACCATAACCAAACTATGCAACAATCTCCCCACACCACTACGTAATATACCTAAACATAACAATTTCAAATCCATGCTTCTCTCCCATCTCTCCTCCAAATGGGAATGTCCTTCACATGCTCGCACCTAAAACACCCACACTACTAACTCCACACCTAAAATCATCGTTTCTTTGCCAACTTTAACAAATTTCTAAGGTCTTGCTCAGAACATATTTCCAAAAATATTTTGCATGCGTGTCTCTGTCCTACCATACACATATTCTCAAACTGACTTGCTCTTAATTGCAAAGCAGTGTGTATATATTATTTGTAACACTGTTACTCCTGTCATCATCATCTTCTTTCGGCTGTTCCCGTTAGGGGTCGCCACAGCAAATCACCTGTTTCCATTTCTTCCTGCCCTCTGCATCTTGATCTGTCACACCAACCACCTGCATGTCCTCTCTCACTACATCCATAAACCTTATTTTAGGCCTTCCTCTTTGCCTGTTACCTGGTAGTTTCATCCTTAGCATCTTTTTCCTAATATACTCTGCATCCCTCCTCAGCACATTGCCAAACCAACGTAATCGTGCCTCTCTGGCTTTGTCTCCAAACCTTCCAACCTGGGCTGACCCTCTAATATACTTATTCCTAATCCTGTCCACCCTCGTCACATCCAGTGCAAATCTTAACATCTTTAATTCTGCCACATCCAGCTCAAACTCCTGCCTTTTTGTCAATGCCACTGTCTCCAACCCATATAAAGAAGCTGGTCTCACTACCCTCTTGTAGACCTTCCCTTTCACTCTTACAGGTACTCGTCTGTCACAAATCACTCCTGACACTCTTCTCCACCCACTCCATCCTGCTTGTACTCTCTTCTTCACCTCTCTTCCACACTCACCGTTACTCTGAACTACTGACCCCAACTCATCCACCTTCGCCACCTCTACTCCTTGCATCCTCACCATTCCTCTATCCTCCCTTTCATTCACACACATATATTCTGTCTTAGTCCTGCTGACCTTCATTCCTCTTCTCTCTAGAGCATATCTCCATCTCTCCAGGGTCTCCTTCACCTGTTCCCTACTCTCACTACAGATCACAATGTCATCTACAAACATCATAGTCCATGGGGACTCCTGTCTGATCTTGTCTGTCAACCTGTCCATGACCATTGCAAATAAGAAAGGGCTCAGAGCTGATCCTTGATGTAATCCCACCTCCACCTTAAACGCATCTGTCACTCCCACCTCAGACCTCACCGCTGTCACACTACCCTAGTACATATCCTGTACCACTCTTACATACTTCTCTGACACTCCTGACTTCCTCATACAATACCACAACTCCTCTCTAGGCACCCTGTCATATGCTTTTTCTAAGTCTACAAAAACACAATGCAACTCCTTCCGACATTCTCTGTACTTCTCCATCAACACTCTCAGAGCAAAAATCGCATCTGTAGTGCTCTTTCCTGGCATGAAACCATACTGTTGATCACTAATCATCACGTCCCTTCTTAACCTTGCTTCCACTACTCTTTCCCATAACTTCATGCTGTGACTGATCAATTTAATCCCTCTGTAGTTACTACAGCTCTGCACATCACCCTTATTCTTAAAAATTGGTACCAAAACACTTTTTCTCCATTCCTCAGGCATCCTCTCACTTTCCAAGATTTCATTAAACAATCTTGTTAAAAACTCCACTGCCATTTCACCTAAACACCTCCATGCTTCCACAGGTATGTCATCTGGGCCAACAGCCTTTCCATTCTTCATTCTCTTCAAAGCTATCCTTACTTCCTCCTTGCTAATCCATTGTACTTCATGATTCACTATCCCCACATCATCCAACCTTCTCTCCCTCTCATTCTCTTTATTCATCAACCCCTCAAAGTACTCTTTCCATCTCCTCAACACACTCTCCTTGCTTGTGAGTATGTTTCCCTCATTATCCTTTATCACCTTTACCTGCTGCACATCTTTCCTAGCTCGGTCCCTCTGTCTAGCCAATCGGTACAGATCCTTTTCTCCCATCTTAGTATCCAACCTTTCATACAACTCTTCATATGCCTTATCCTTAGCCTTCACCACCTCTCTCTTTGCCATGCACCAAATCTCTTTATACTCCTGTCTACTTTCTTCATCTCTCTGACAAACCCACTTCTTCTTTGCCAACCTCTTTCTATGTATACTCTCCTGTACTTCCTCATTCCACCACCATGTCTCCTTGTCGTCCTTCCTCTGTCCAGATGTGATATCAAGCACCTTTCTAGCCATCTCCCTTACTAGCTCTGCTGTAGTTACCCAGCTATTTGGTAACTCTTCACTGCCACCCAGTATCTGCCTTAACTCATCCCTGAACTCCACCCCACAATTACCCTTTTTCAATTTCCACCACTTGATCCTTGGTGCTGCCATCACACTCCTCCTCCTCTTCTTGATAACCAATGTCATCCTACAAACCACAATCCTATGCTGCCTAACTATACTTTCTCCGGTCACCACTTTACAGTCTCCAATCTCCTTCAAACTGGCCCTCCTACATAATATATAATCCACCTGTGTTACTCCTGTACACACTAATATTGACACATGCAACTCACTTTATCTATTATTTATGTGGCAACTCTCTGTAATTCTGCCTTTTGTAAGTTTACAAATTTCTGTACTTACATCATATAATGATGCAAATTCTGTATATTTAGATATATTCTAATGCTGCAAATCTATGTACTTTATATTATGTACCGGAGCTTTTCTCCTCGGGTCTTCACTGAAAATGGGCCACAAGCCCAGCTGGACTAACCCGGTTAACAAACAATAAATAAAAAAATAAAATAAAAATAAATAAATAGCAGTACAGACATATTGGTTGCCAGTCTTAGGAAGGTATCAAATGCCAGAATGTATGATTATACTGTGGGTTCTGAGCATCCATTTATTTACTAAAAAATACACTGCAGGCATTACATCTAGCAGCAAAGCAAATTCTCGCTAAGATCTGCTCTAGAACTTTATTTTCTTAGGGTCTCAACTAGTACACACCCCACCCCAACCATCTTAGTGTGCAGCAGCAGCTGAGTCAGAACATATCCTGTAAGTAACAGCTCGAGGAAATGTCTGCAATGAAGATGCAGTGATAAGATATACCCTGCCCATAAATATAGCTGTACTATATCAATCACTGCTCGCAGTTTTCTGTTCTAAGAGACAGGTAGTCTACCCAAGGTATGCTTACAGCTACTTATTTGGATAAATATTGTCCATTTGGCAACAGTTACAGTGGGGTGAGGCAAGTGTAACAAGGCTTTGGGAGACCTGAGCAGAGTAGTTGTATTTGGATTAAGGAAACGTTCGTGAGGACTGGAGGTGGGAAGGGGACTTATATAGCTGGACCGATTTAAGGAACCTAAATTTTATTACAATTATTAGAACAATGTTACAATGATTTATTTTACATAATAATTTTATGAAAGGCAATTTCTGTTTGACTAACCTTACATATTTCTCAAACATAGTTTCTAATGTAATAGACTAGAGTTTTTAGGTGGATAGTATCTTTCTTGACTTATGGCCTTTAGTGCAACTGACTATGGTATGTAAAAAAGTAGGAAAATGGAGTTGAATAAGCATTAGGTGATGTGAATTAAGGAACAGTTAAACAACTGCTTATGGAGGGTAGAGTGTGGAGAATCACTTGATTATCTAGGATATACCCTATCAGATATATTTCTGTTACATATCCATGATCAATTTCTTCAGTTTACAGTCTGTGGAAATCTAT
Source organism: Protopterus annectens (assembly GCF_019279795.1). NCBI lineage: Eukaryota > Metazoa > Chordata > Ceratodontiformes > Protopteridae > Protopterus > Protopterus annectens. The sequence continues at coordinate 1,637,409,259 of NC_056735.1, read as the reverse complement.
ATTATCAGCCAACACATGATGCTCAGAATCTATAAACATTAAACTGACTCTGATTGGTGGATGTAGGGCTCAAGACAACAAACATCTAAGGTATATTTAACTCTTGTTTTTTTAAGTTTGTTTAAGGATAGTACACTTTTACTGAATTTTCAGAAATCTGGTTACATGTCCATGGGAAAATAAAATACCTTAAAAAGTATAAATTGTGAATGAGCAGATATTCCTGACATGCAAGAATATTGGATCTTGGTGCTAAAGCTGATGACAAATTTAATTCTATGCTTCACATCAAACAATTCCCTATCTCTGCTATGTGGCTAGACATACTGGATATAAAAGTACAAAAATATTAATGCCCCTGTATGCTTCCTCAAAAGCACTTAAATAGATAATTATTTTTTTAGAAAGCGTAGGCCTTGGTTTAGTTAACATTGCTTTAGGCTTAAGATGTAATCTGCAAAACTTAGCATTAGACTGATGCAAGATGATTGCTAAGTTGAACGGTCTTTCATATAAGATGAGCAGCATTGAGAATGGGTTATCTGACCACATTAAAGAAGATGAATGTCTTAATATTTTTAAGAATTTTGCCATCTGACAGACATATCTAGGCCAGCCTTGTGGAACTCGATTCCTTGCTTGCATGACAGTGATGAAAAAGGAGGTCAGTTCATCTGCAATGATATTCAGAAAAAGTGATATGGGATCAACACTACAGATTTGTATCATTGTGGAGTAACAGTGCAAGTGTCATATTATAAGAAACCATACTATAACGTTCTACTACCATGGCAAGCTCCTCTCAAAAAAGTGATTCTTCGTGAGCATCCCAAGTTTCCATTTCAGATGTTACAACTACACCATTAGTATCACCCTGTCTATATTACACTCCAGAAGAGGAAGAACGCATCTTGTCTCACTCCATGTTTGAAAAGTTCAGGTTTCTTATGCATAGAATTATAGGTTTCAGATAAATTTTGCAATACTTTGCCTCCCTAACACCTAATTAAAAGGGGCAACATATTAATGTCAGATGGATTTAATCCTCTGCTCTGCTGTGTCACAACATCGTTTAAATTGTTGGCAATGTGTACTTCCAGTCTGTCAAAATAATGACCACATTCATTCAATGCAGAGATTGTCTCTGAACTTCTTGCTGATGGTTGTAAGGCTGTAGTTTGAATATAGTGCATGTTCACCAATAAATATGTCTAAATTGGTTGTGTATATTGGTTGATTAATATTTTTAGGTATGCTGTATATATTCTACTGGATATAACAGAGTTTGATTGGTAGATTTTCACTGGTTGCAGATAAGGACATTTGCTGCCTCATATTGCTTTTAAACATCAATTTTCTGTAGCCCTGTATTTTTGTGGTGTCCATTTTACTGTTAAAAGCATTTAGTCACATTAAATAGCTAATTGATTCAGTGCTTCCATGAGACCGTTCTTTTGTTTGTTTTGCGGATTTTTTAGTTCACTTGTCATAGACTCAGCCTTTTTGTTTTATTATTTGTAATGCAATGAGAATGCAGTATTTCAGTGTCTACCTTTCAACTATGAAAAGGAGTGCAAGGTGAAATTACTGGGTAATAACCGTAGTTTCCTGAGTGTATGCCTAAATACCAGTGAATAAGGGTGCTGACACTTAACCTGATCAAGTAAGTGCATAAGGATAAAAAAACAACCAAGTACAACTGAATAACACATATACAACACTTTCTATGATTTACATCATATGGTAATGGTATTTTAAAAGGAGAGTTCCTGAAATGATGTTTGAATTTTTTTTTTTTTTTGTGATTACTGTTGAGCCTCACCCTGCACTCTCAGTTGGCCTGTTCATTCCCTTTGGGATGACAGCCTTATGAACCACTTGATCCCCCTAGGGACCTAAGAGCAATGGGCAAGAGAACCAGGAGTGATGACTTGCACAGCAGGGTTTTTGCTTTCTGACCCTAACTCCATGCACATACCCAGTATGTATTCTTTGAGACAGATGTACAATGAGCATATTGCAGGACTGTCACTTTTGTGGATGACATAAATTCACAAACAGCCCCACCTCACAGAATAAACACACCATGCACATTTCTCTGATTTCCATGCAGGAAATAAGTGCACTTTGTATGTCCTGGACATGTGCTCTGCACGTCTCCCTCTCTCGCTCTGCATGTCTCCCTGAGAGAGGTGAGTGGGCTTAACCCTTCAGTTTTTACCTTCCCCAATCAACTCCAGTAAGTGCCTGAACTATTAACTGAGCTTGCCTTGCCTGTGTTGTACTCAGAGTTTTATCCCTCTACACCAATAGATCAATGTCTGAAGTTTAAATGATTAGTGCCTTGGGACAAATCACTTATGAAGTATATAATACTGCCTCATCTTAAAAACCAAGGTTTCAGAAAAGAATATTACAGGTGAAAGAAGCAAATACAACTGAAACAAATCTATGAAGATACATGTCTGTTTAGCATGGAATTTTCACCCAGATTTTATGATGAAGACTGACAAGCCAAGGCTGTTTAAGGGTGAGGAAGGTAATAATTTTCAAGACACAATCAGAAATGATATTGCGATAACAGACAAAGTTCCCATAGTCCAATATCTTTATATGTATGTAATATTTTGTGATAAGGCAGAAAAATTGTTTTGACAATTAATTGTACAAAGGAAGTTAAAGAAGTCCCTGCATAAAGACTTCCAAGATAGCTGCACACTGATCAACAGGTTGATTAAGTTCTCCTTTAATTTCTCCAAGTATTTTGAGTTCCTAATACCATGTTGGAAAATGACTCTATTTCTAATCCAGGGAACAATTAGAGTTCATGAAATTAGTATTGTTCCAGTCTTTGATTTTAGCCAAGAGTACTCTTCTCAGCACCTACAATGTACCTAGGACTGTCTCCTTCTGCATATGTTCATATGGGGTTATATTGGTAGCATATTTAAGTACAATTTTAAATTAGTTTTTTTTTTTAGTAGTCCTGTTGCTCCTACTACTATTGGAACTGTCTGGTATCTTTCTTCCATACTGCTCTCATTTCTTCTTGAAAATCCAAGTATTTTATGTCTATCTCTCTCTATGTAAGTAAGATACTGTAATCACTGGGTGTAGTAATTTCAATGATCAGTGCCACTTTTTCTTTTTTTCACAGAGCACTACATCCCGTTTGCTTGCACCTCTTTTTTGAACTGTTGGTAAAGGGTGATCCCATGTGACGTACACTTCATCATTCTCAGTAATGCCTTGTGGTTTATGTTTCCAGTGCTTCTGAGCACCTCCTATATTGTAATGTTTACACAATACCCAGTGTGAGATTCTTGTCACATTACTGTGCCTTTTTAGTGTACAAACAATCTGCCATGAGTATCACACCCAGCAATGAGATGTGCAACTGTTTCTGTTTTATAGAACTTACACTTGTTTCTCCCACTTTTTTAATGGACTTTGTAATCCAATGTGAATGTAGTTAGTCCACTATCCTTATGCTGCCATCATTAGCCTTTCATCTTCTGCTTTCAGTTCACCTCTCCTTAACCATTCCTGCTTCAAATCTTGGTCATCGTGAGGTTGTTCCAGAAGAACTCTACACTTGAAACTATATTTGTGGACTTTCCAATTTTATTAACTTCTCAGCTGATCCTTTTCATTATTTTCTTACTTTTTTGACACTTTTAGTTGCTGTCTAAGTTTTTTCTACCTCTGGTTTGATTTCCATTCCTACTATATTCAGAAATGCTTCTGCTAAACTAAGCAACAATATCATCTTAGAATTCTTATCCTTATGCTTTAAAACTTTCACTATGTTTGGATGTGATGAGGCCTGCAGAAATGTATGCAGATCTATAGATGTAGTCAATTTTGAGGAAGCCCATACCTCCTTTAGAGCAAGGACAATATCATTTTGGTATATGCTGTTTTTTATATCTCATTTAATAAGCAGGAAGCATTTTTCTAGATTTTGTGTCCAATTCCTTCAATACGTTTTTGGGCCAGTCAATCAAATCAAAGCTGTAAGTTACAAGAGGAAGGGCAAGTTGATTTATAGCTCGGACTTTATTCTTAGATGTGAAGACAGTTTTCATTATTAGTTTTAGTTTTTTGATGTATTCCTTATTGAGCTTTATTCTCATTTGTTCATGTTTTAATGCCAACCCTTCATTTATACCCAAATATTTACATACTCTCTCACCTGCTAAAATTTGTTTATATCACATTCCTGTTCCAGGTTATTTTCTTGGTATAACAGCTTTTCTTTTTTAAATGTTGTTTTTGGACATTTGTCAAGATCAAATGCTATTCTTACATTATCTGAGAAAGTTTTAACCATTTCTAGTTGTGCTTTCAGCTCCTCATCCAATGAACTATACAATTTTAAACCATTCACAAAATGGAGACAAGATGTCTTTAAACAAGACTGGTTTCTGAGAGTTAAACTGTAACCATAACTTAATATGTTAAACAGTTTAATGGGCTAAGGGCTAGACAAAATACCATTAGGGACAAAGAATCACCCTGGAATATCTGTCTTTGAGTTTCTATTCCTGGGATAGTAATTTGTCCTTTGCTATAACTTAGCTGTAAAATGATTTGCCACTGTTTCATAGTCAGTGCAATGTAATTGATCAGTGTAAGTTATATCTTATACGGATGTAAGCACTGCATTATCTATGAATGTGGGATACTGTCAAATGTTTTTTTTTAGTCTGTCCACACCATGCTTAGATTTTTCTCCCTTTATAACTCTCTATTATTATGACTTTGTTTATCAGCAAATAATCATTTGTTCCATGTGACTTTCTTTTATTTCTTTTTTGTTTTATTTCCATAACCGATTTTTTTCTCTAAATGACTATAAACTCCATCTGCACGAGTTCCAGTATATAATTTGTATATTGTCAGAAGGCAAATTTTTGGTCAATAACTTTTACAATAGCTTGGGGATTCACTCTTAAGGATGAGTGTTATTTTTCCTGTAGTTAACCAGTTTGGCATCTGTTAGGATGTGCATATATGCAATTCTTACTCAAGGCTAAATCATTGTGTAAAGATGTTTATATCTTTAGCCAGAAGTTAGGTACTGCGTCTAGGCCACGGGTATTCCATTTAGGAGCTTTTCTTATTTTGCCTCAATTTTTCTGGTTGTTACTTCACCCTATTTCATATCCTCTACATTTCAGATTCTTGTGGTTTGTTTTAATTTTTATATCCGATTGTCAACTTTGTTATGTTCAAAAAGGTCTTCATAGATGCTATTCTAAAAGATACCTATTTCTTCTATTTTGGTAGTGTTTGTATTCCTTTTGCTTTGCTTTCCAACTCTCTACAAAACCTTTTTGGGTCATCAGTAAACTGCTTATTTTGTACTTTTCCTTTATATTTATCTCCATGTCTTGTAAGTTTTTTTGTGCTTCAGCTGATCATCATCTTCTTTCGGCTGTTCCCATTAGGGGTCGCCACAGCGCATCATCTGTTTCCATTTCTTCCTGTCCTCTGCATCTTGCTCTGTCACACCAACCACCTGCATGTCATCTCTCACCACATCCATAAACCTTATCTTAGGCCCTCCTCTTTTCCTGTTACCTGGTAGTTTCATCCTTAGCATCTTTTTCCCAATATACTCAGCATCCTTCCTCAGCACATGTCCAGACCAACGTAATCTTCCCTCTCTGGCTTTGTCTCCAAACCTTCCAATCTGGGCTGACCGTCTAATATACTTATTCCTACGCCTGTCCACTCTCATCACACCCAGTGCAAATCTTAACATCTTTAACTCTGCCACATCCAGCTCAGACTCCTGCCTTTTTGTCAGTGCCACTGTCTCCAACCCATATAACATAGCTGGTTACACTACCCTCTTGTAGACCTTCCCTTTCACTCTTACTGGTACTCGTCTGTCACAAATCACTCCTGAAACACTTCTCCACCCACTCCATCCTGTCTGTACTCTCTTCTTCACCTCTCTTCCACACTCACCATTACTCTGAGCTATTGATCCCAAGTATTTAATCTCATCCAACTTCATCACCTCTACTCCTTGCATCCTCACCATTCCTCTATCCTCCCTCTCATTCACACACATATATTCTGTCTTAGTCCTGCTGACCTTCATTCCTCTTCTCTCTAGAGCCTATCTCCATCTCTCCAGGGTCTCCTTCACCTGTTCCCTACTCCCACTACAGATCACAATGTCATCTGCAAACATCATAGTCCATGGGGCCTCCTGTCTGATCTCGTCTGTCAACCTGTCCATCACCATTGCAAATAAGAAAGGGCTCAGAGCTGATCCTTGATGTAATCCCACCTCCACCTTAAACGCATCTGTCACTCCCACTGCAGACCTCACCGCTGTCACACTACCCTCATACATATCCTGTACCACTCTTACATACTTCTCTGACACTCCCGACTTCCTGATACAATACCACAACTCCTCTCTAGGCACCCTGTCATATGCTTTCTCTAAGTCTACCAAAACACAATGCAACTCCTTCTGACCTTCTCTTTACTTCTCCATCAACACACTCAGAGCAAACATCGCATCTGTAGTGCTCTTTCCTGGCATGAAACCATACTGCTGATCACTAATCATCACCTCCCTTCTTAACCTAGCTTCCACTACTCTTTCCCATAACTTCATGCTGTGACTGATCAATTTAATCCCTTTGTAGTTACCACAGCTCTGCACATCACCCTTATTCTTAAAAATCGGTACCAAAACACTTTTTCTCCATTCCTCAGGCATCCTCTCACTTTCCAAGATTTCATTAAACAATCTTGTTAAAAACTCCACTGCCATTTCACCTAAACACCTCCATGCTTTCACAGGTATGTCATCTGGACCAACAGCCTTTCCATTCTTCATCCTCTTCATAGCTATCTTTACTTCCTCCTTGCTAATCCATTGTACTTCATGATTCACTATCCCCACATCATCCAACCTTCTCTCCCTCTCATTCTCTTCATTCATCAACTCCTCAAAGTACTCTTTCCATCTCCACAGCACACACTCCTCGCTTGTGAGTATGTTTCTCTTGTTATCCTTTATCACCGTTGCCTGCTGCACATCTTTCCTAGCTCGGTCCCTCTGTCTAGCCAATCTCTCCTTAGTGTCCAACCTTTCATACAACTCTTCGTATGCCTTATCCTTAGCCTTCGCCACCTCTCTCTTTGCCATGCACCTCATCTCCTTATACCCCTGTCTACTTTCTTCATCTCTCTGACAATCCCACTTCTTCTTTGACAACCTCTTTCTCTGTAGCTGATATTTTTAGTTTATTATTGGAAATAGTGTATGATAAATCCTGGGCTGTCCTGATACTATGTTTTGCTTTTAACACATGTATCTTTCTAAGAATTTTTGATGATATGTTCCCTTTTCCATTTTCTTCTAACAGTGTCTTTAGGCTTTTCCCAGTTAGGGGTCACCACAGAGGATCACCCATCCGCAGATTGATTGGCAGTGGAGTTTTTACGGTGTCAAGTTGCAAGCCCAGTGCCTAACCTTCAGAGAAGGCATGTTCTTCTAATAGTGATACTTCATCTAAATTGCTTTATAGTTTTGTCTATTCAGTGCTTCCACTGTGGTACTTTACTTGTTCCCTCCCTTTCTTTTGTTGCACTGCATTTTTATGGTAACACTTAATCCACTATTAATTTACCTGCACAGTAATATGTTTTATTAATTTCTGTTACATTACATGAATTTATCTTAATATTCCTGATATTGTGTTCATCTAGTTTACCAAACTTCTAACATTTTGGGTCTTATTACGTTCTAGAATGTATGTCTTTCATGTATCTTAATATACCTATCTATCTCTATTAAATAAAGCAAGCCTTCCCTTAGATCATTTTCTTCTGGACTGAGAGCATCTTCTTTACTCTCTGTTTCCTGTGAGCCAGCTACAGAAAGTTCCAGAACACACTGCTGTGACATATCCTCTTTAGATGCATCCTGCTTCATCGGCTTCTCCCTCATATGGGGACCCATTGGCCTATCACACTGCAATATTACTTGCATCAAAGTTGCAGCTGTTTCCTGCTCCTTACCTTGCTTTTCAACCTCAACTGGACTTTCATGCATGTTTCATACAGGAGGCTCCAGAATATCACCCTGTGGCACATCCTCTTCAGATGCATCCTTCTCTACCATCTGCTCCTATATCTGGGAACGCAGTGGTCCATCAAATTGTGACAGTGCTTGTGCTGGAGTTTTCACACTAAATACTTTAGTTCACAGATGATCCATCATTTCAGTTAAACTTCTACCTCACTACTCTTCATTTCTTCATCCCCCTTGGTGATCTCATGTTTTGTATTGTGAAATTTTCCCATATATGGGTGCCTTTGTCTGTATTTCCTCTTCAAATATCTTTGGGGCTGATTTTTGTATTTATTACTTTTGCTTTCTCCTTTGCATACATAGAGCACTATAACAGATCTCTTTTTCTTTCCCATGTCTATGTTTCTTTTTTTAATCTTTTCACATCCTTTGGTTTTGCTTTTTATATTTTCTCATGTAACAATGTACCTTGGTGTTTTGTAAATATACTGCTACTATGTGATGTAATTTTGTATTGCTGTTTTAAAAATAAATTACAGGCTGATGTCACAGTGCTTTTGCTATATAGATGTTTTTTCCCTTTAATATGACTGTCTGATGAAGTGATCTATTGCATCGTGAAAGTGCTTACCCATTTTTATTTTTACTTTTAAGTTGAATACATTTAATAACCTACAACCTTGGTGGCCTGGCACTTTATTTATTTGGATACTGTTTTTTAAGTGCCATTCCTTTATCTTGGTGGTCTTTCATTGTTTTTTGAGTTTATTTTTCTGTTTGCTCTTATTAAGACTTGAAATTAAAATAATCTACTCAGCAACTGCACCAGCTATGCCAAACACTTCTCATAACTGGTCTTATGCCAGTAAATAATCAATTTTATTTACACATACCAAGCCTTCAGTTATTTAGACAACAGCTTTTTGGCACATCTCTTGTACTGATGAAATGATAAATGGAAGTCTAAAGAATCAATACCCTCCTAATAGTGTATTACATGTACACAATTTGGAGCTTGCTCTGTCTAATTTTATCTGCAGGAACCTTTGTTTTGATCTAGTACTGAGAAAAACCTAGCACCTGTCATGTTAAGACCATTTCTTTATGTGTAAGTAATGAGTAATATGCTCTCTAAATCACATTAATCAGATCTTGTGGATCAATGCAACCATATACTTGTCTTTGTATAACAGTGACCATATTATTCTCCAGTTTTACTTCCTTAATTACACATAGGCTCTCCATTATTTTCATTTCCTGATCTATTTTACTTTGAAATGTTATGCAGACCTTTATAAGAGTAGGAATCACAGGCACTGCATCAGGTTTTATTTATATAAGATATTCTCATGGCTGGTGAACTTTCTAAACCTGTAAACAAGTTAGCATAACACTGCAACATACTTTCTTTGCTTGAGCAGAGGAACCAGTCAGGGGTGTCCTCCTTCCCCTTTGTTATTTACATTATATTTAGAACCACTGGCAAAGAAAATAAGGGACTCGGAAATTCAGGGATATAATTGGTATGGTAGTCAAGTAAATCTGGCTCTATTTGAAGATGATATCATTTAACACCTGACAAAACCAGAAAGAGACATTACAGTGTTATGGAACATTTTGAGACAGTTTCAAATCTTTCTGAGATACAAAATTAATGAAGCTAAAACAAAGGCAGTAACTGTAAATTATGCAACTACACATGAATTGGTTCAGCAATATCTGTATTTATGGGAACATGATAAAATGAAATATTTAGGATTATGGATTAAAAATGATTCTAGTGTAGCAGATAAGGATATGTGGCAAGAGACTAAACAAAAGGTAATACAAAAACTGAGAAAATGGAAACTTTGTTATATGGATATGGATAGTAAGATACAAGCATCAAAATGTTTTAGTCCCTTTAGTCTTATACACAGGTCAGGCCTGTTTTTATCAACCAGAGCAGAATTTGTGGATAGCAATTAATAAAGAGCTGAAGGACTTTATCTGGGAGGGGAATATGGCAAGAGTCAAGTGGGACAAGCTGATTCTTCCAGTTGAACAAGGCAGATTGGGATTACCCAATTTGAAGGGGTATTTCAAAGCTACACAGTTAAGGGTCCTATACATAGCACAAGCAGAAAACTATAATTCAAAGTGGAAAGGGACAATGTTGAAACAGGGGGGATGCTTAAGAAACAAGGAGAGACTGGGATTTTGGTGGCCTTTTAGGAGAATAACTATAATCATATGTAATATTATATCCAAAAAGTAGCAGAAAGTATTCTAAGAACTGAGCCAACATGGGAATAGAGAAAGGAGATTCTGCCAATAGGGATGACTGCAATTAGGAATACAGACAAAAGGCAAGAGGAGACTAGAATTTATTGGAGAAAACTTGCAAAGGAACTGAGGTATTAGGAGCAAATAACTAGAGAGGGAAAGGTAATTATTTATTATTTTATTTGCAGTTTGTTTTCCAGGATAGTTCATTGGGCTACAAGGAGCCCATTTTCAGTGGAGTCCTGGGGAGAAAAGCTCCAGAGAAATACAAATACATAGTACAGAAAGAGCACAAATCCATAATATATATTTCAATTAAATGTTAAATACATATTTTGTGTAGTACAAACCCATATTACACAATTCAAATATATGTTACATAATACAGAAATAAAATATTTTCATTATGAAAATTACATCAGGTTATTTTTTTTTAGGGAATTACAATGAGGTAAGGATGTAAAACTTTAGAAGGTAGTGACAGGCAACAAAGTTTGGAAAGTTAGGAAGAAAGTGTGGTAGTATTAGGTTGGATGAGAGCAAAAGCATTTCCATTGTAAAGGTGTGAGTACAGTGAGGTTTTAAACAAGGAGAGACTGCTCGTGGTGGGGATGGGAGAAGGGAGAGAGTTCCAGAGGCATGCAAGAGAGAAGGACATCAACTGATTTCCAGCAGGATGTGTTGATTTATGCAATTTAATTAGGTTTTGGGAATTGGATCTTAGGGGTCTATCTGGTTTATGCATTTCAAAGGTATTTGCTAGGGAGGGGCAGAGAGATGGGTTATGAATGAGTTTGTGTGCTTGGATGAGCTGGTTATATGTGAGGAAGTTTGGTAAGTCTAGCCAACTTAGTTGGTGAAGGGAATTACAGTGGTGAGAAGAGGCTCTATGACCTGCCGCAAATTTGGATATTTTGTTATAACAAGATGAGAGTTTTGTTTTGAGGGAAGATTGTAGAGTTGTTGGTGCATACACTTTTCAAGTAGCTTAGAAATAGGGGATAGGATGGTGATAGGGCAAAAGTTTGGGATGTCATTATTATTGCCACCTTTATGGAGAGGAATAATAAAGGCCTTCTTCCAGAGCTGGGGGACCTGGCTTTCTGAGATAGACTGATTAATTAGTATGCTGATAGGGAGAGCAATGGCTTCTGGGGCTACTTTTAGGAAGTAGCAGGAAATTTCATCAGGGGCATTGGAACCAGGTTTTAATTTTAGGAGAAGTTTTTTTAGGGTGGATATAGAAATGGGGTTGATAGAGAAAGGTGGAGGTTGGGGGCAAGGGATGCTAGGGGAAGAAGGGAATGGGATCATGCTGAGGAAGGTTGTAGAGGTGTTGGTGAAGGATGATGTTAGTTTGCTTATGGACTCTATGAAGAAAGAGTTAAATTGGGTGGCCAAGTCCATGTCAGAGGCATCTGAGTTGGGGCAAGGGTTTTCTTTTTTTCCTGGGTTGAGGAGAGATGAGATTCCTTTCCAAAATAGTTTGGGATTGGTGGTGTGGGTGATTTGGAGAGTGGAGAAATAGACTTTGTGGTCTAAGGTAATACGTTTTTTGACTTTATTTTGTAGTGTTTTATATTTGTTTAAAGCGATAGTGGTTTTATTTTTATGGTAATGTGTCCAGGCTTTGTCACAGAGTCGCATAGTAGCTAAGGTGTTTTTGGTTAACCAGGGCACACGGTTACTTTTTATACATTTTGTTTTTAGAGGGGCAAAGGAGTTGAGCAGGTTTGTGAAAGTAGAGTTAAAGCACGATAGAGCATTATCTAAGGAAAGAGTTTTAATGGGTTCCAGTTTGTGCTTTTTAGTGCATTTGAGAAGGTTTCAGCATTGAAGTTCTTTAGGCAACAAGTGGAAATATAGGTGTGAGTTAGTTGTGTAGAAGAGGGGAGACGGTGGGCAAAAGTGGGGAAATGGTCAGCTAGTAGGTCTGGGAGAATACCACTATCAGAGATATAGTGAGGATGGGATACTAGAATCCAGTCTATTGTAGTTCCAGTGATGGAGTTCTTGGAAGGCCTGGTAGTGGAATTGATTAGTTATGTAAAGTTATATAAGTTAATATTAAGTGAGTTAGTGGGAGATTGGATTGTGGCCAGGTTTATGTTCATGTCCCCCAGGATTATGGTTTCATGAGTAATGTTGGTCGAGACCCAGGAGAGACTATCTTCAAGGGATGAGATATTGTCACCAGGAGGAATATAGAGGGAGACAACAAATATGAGTTTATGCTTGTTTAGGTGGAGTAGGGCTGGTATTATTTCTGCCTTGCCAAATTTGGAAAAGGGTTTGGTATAGGGGCTGACTAAGAAGGTTGCTGAGTAAAGGAGTGCTACACCACCTCCCTTTTTTGTGTTCTGTCATTCCTTAATATGTGGTAGTTGGGAGGAGTTATTTCAGAATCTTGTATGTGGGGCTTAAGCCAGGTTTCTGAGATGGGGAGAATATTTGGCTGGTTATGTAGAAGTCAGGCATGAAGGTTTGGAATTTTGTTACACAGGCTCTGAGCAGCTGAGAAGTGGAGGGGTTTGCCTGTTGCTTGAGGGGGTTGGATGCAGTGTGGTAGAAGGGCCTGGGTTTGGGTGGATGTCCCCAGAGAGAAGGATAGAGATAAGATGATGGATTAGGTATTTGGTTTGTTTGGGGTGTACTATACAGGTAGAGAGTTTTGTGGACATTAGACTAGTGTAGTTGGGAACAGTGTTTTTAGAGTTAGGTAGGAGTCTATAGGGGAAGAGCATGCTAGTGTTGAGGGGGTAGAGACTGGGAGATATATGAGTAACAGTAGATGTGTACCTTGTAGAGGATGGGGTAGTGGTGTGAAATGGGGGGAGTGGTTTGCATTAGTAGGTTGGGTGATGTAATTTAGGTAAGTTACGGTAATTGGAAGTATTATTCGAGTAAGTAGGGCTAGAGATTTGAGGGTCATGATGTTGGTTATTAGAGCAGAAGTAGGGGTGAATTAAGTTGTGAAGTTAGTTTAAGTAAGAGATTATAGTTTAGGTTAATTGTTTAGTAGTTTATCAGGATAAATTGTGTTTGGCAGTAAACTCTGAAAGGTAGGCTTACTATGGTTGAACTGTAGGAGGACATTTTGGGGGTATGATGGGTAGTTTAGATTGGATGGTGGAAGTGGCTAGCTAAGTATAAGTGTATGGGTATTGGGGGTGGGTGGAATTTGGGGGTAGGGTAGGGGAGTGGAGTGAGCCCATAGGGCGAACGGAGCAGGTAGAGTCAAGGAAAGGAAGAATCAAGGTCAACAGTGAAAAACAATCAGTGGAGTATAAGGTAAGTTCAGACACAAGTATGGAAGGGGTACGGGATATTCTAGCAGTGGTATAGGGAAAGGATTAGAGTGGTTCAGAGAGGTAAAAAATGGCACCACAGGAAGGAAGGTAAAGTTAAAGAGTCTGGGGGAGGGGTTGGAAAGAAAATAAAGTGAAAAAACTGGGGAGGGGTTGGAATAGAGACTGGAGATGGATATCACAGTGGCCTAGCTGGTTGGAACCAGTACTGACAGGGTCAGGTCAGCACTGTGAAACAGCACTGAAACAATTAGAAAGGAATCAACTGTGAAAATCAGAGCTGAAGAGGGGATGAGTGCAAGCCAGAGATGGAAATGTTGCAGATATATGTTTAAAACAGGAGACAAAGGGAACAGAAGATGTAGTAGGGGTTAAACAGCACTCTAGAATGTGTCTGGCAACATTAAACCTACATATACTGGAACTATTGAGAGTTAAAACATTAAACTAAAAACTATTAGTACTATTAGTTAAAACAGCAAGGAATGTGGTAGACTGCTGGTATTGTGTTGCCGCCTGGTGGCCAAAGTGAGTTACTACAGCCAGAAAAACTAACCTGTGTGTATGCTCATCTGCCCTGTAGTAATACTTTAAATAAGGAGCAGTTTACTTTTTTAAAAGCAGATAGTTTTAAAAACAGATTCTGAGTGTGGATAAATTGCAATAAAAGGAACACCTACAGTTTAGAAAGCTGTGCTTTTTAGTTTGTTTTTGGAGCTGCTTCAGGCAGGTAACTGAAGCAGATTTGTACTCTTTCACAAGGTATTTTGATGGGCAACTCTGTTGGGCAGGGGATGACCACAGAGTGTTTAACCCGTCAGGAGAATCTGCAAGACATAAGGGGGAACACATACAAAAGGTTAGACCAGGAAAGTAAGAAAAGACATGAGAGACCAGACCTGGCAAAACCCTAGAAAAACAGAGATTAAGTGAGGTATAATACAGACAAGAAATAACCAGTGTAGCAATAACAGTATTCCCAGTTGACAAGTCATTTACTAAAAGTAAATGCAGCAGGTTGTACAGAAGTAGCAAATATTATGAAACACTTAAGCCCTGTAAGCAGAACAGAAAACAATCTTAAAAAGAAACTGTAATGGAGCACTAGGAGTAAATGCAATAGCTTGTACAGATAAAGCACATTTTAACAAACATACAGTTAACTAAGCCCTGTAAGCAGAACAGAAAACAAACATTCTTAAAAACTATAACGAGGCACTAGGAGCAAATGCAATAGCTTGTACATATAACGTTTAGCAAACACAGTTAACTGAGCCCTATAAACAGAGCAGAAGACAATTCTCCTTAAACTGTAATGTAGTACTAGAAGTAAAATGCAGTAGCTTGTACAGATAAAGCAACTTTTAACAAGCAACAGTTAACTCTGCACTGACAGACAGTGCTTAGTAGCAGTGTAAATGGCAATAAATAAAACAGTATGTCGTACACAGTACCTTCTAAAGCCAGAGAGCACACAGGCAGGGTAGAGTAGAAGCTTCCATGTGGACTGCACAGAAAGCTAAAAGGATTTTAAAGATGGCACCACAGGAAGGAAGGCAAAGTTAAAGAGTCTGGGGGAGGGGTTGGAAAGAAAAGAAAGTGAAAGAAACTGGGGGAGGGGTTGGAATAGAGACTGGAGATGGATATCACAGTGGCCTAGCTGGTTGGAACCAGTACTGGCAGGGTCAAGTCAGCACTGTGAAACAGCACTGAAACAATTAGAAAGGAAGGAACTGTTAAAATCAGAGCTGAAGAGGGAATGAGTGCAAGCCAGTGATGGAAATGCTGCAGATATAAGTTTAAAAACAGGAGACAAAGGGAACAGAAGATGTACTAGGGGTTAAACAGCACTCTAGAGTGTGGCTGGCAACAATAAACCTACATATACTGGAACTATTGAGAGTTAAAACATTAAACTAAAAGCTATTGGTACTATTAGTTAAAACAGCAAAGAATGTGGTAGACTGCTGGCATTGTGTTGCCGCCTGGTGGCCAAAGTAAGTTACTACAGCCAGAATAACTAACCTGTGTGTATGCTCATCTGCCCTGTAGTAATACTTTAAATAAGGAGCAGTTTACTTTTTTTAAAGCAGATAGTTTTAAAAACAGATTCGGAGTGTGGATAAATTGCAATAGAAGGAACAGTTTAGAAAGCTGTGCTTTTTAGTTTGTTTTTAGAGCTGCTTTAGGCAGATAACTGAAGCAGATTTATACTCTTTCACAAAGCATTTTGCTGGGTGAGTCTGTTGGGCAGGGGATGACCACAGAGTGTTTAACCCGTCAGGAGAAGAGTTTAGAAAGCTGAGCTTTTTAGTTTGTTTTTGGAGCTGCTTCAGGCAGGTAGCTGAAGCAGATTTATACTCTTTCATAAGGTATTTTGCTGGACGAGTCTGTTGTGCAGGGGATGACCACAGAGTGTTTGGGAAGAGGCCAAGAATGTATTTGGACTGCAGGTTAGAGATAACCTTCCCTATCAAGGACTGGTATCAGAGGATATGCAAAGAGAAAGAAATAGAGGCATCCTAAATGAAAGACAAGCACTGGTAGAGTTTTTAGTAGAATCTAGAACAGAAGCTATTGTTAAAAAAGAAATAATTAGTACAGCATATAAAATATTGCATGATAACTATAACAATCAATCAGAGGAGGTTAAAAAGGATTGGGAAGAGAAACTATACAAGCAATTCACAAAGAAACAATGAGAGGATATATGTATGCCTCCCAAATATGCAACAAAATCTAGAAGATTTAGGATTTTTGCTTGGAAATGTTTAGATAGATATAGTTATACCCCAAGTAGACTCCAGAGAATGTTTCCTTAGGTAGACAGCAAATACTGGAGATGTGATAGAGAAGAAAGAAGTACTTGGGGAACATATTTTCCAGAAATGCAGTGGGTTGGCAGACTGTAAGGATTGCTTGCAGGATGCACTGTTGGAGATGCTGGGTGGGCAGATTGATGTGACGAGGGAGATGATTTTTCTGAACTATGATACAGAATCAAAATTGACTAGAAATGGTAAGGCCTTGCTGTGTCTTATTATGGTGGCTGCCAAAAAGCAGTTACTAGAAAATGGAAATCAAATTTAAACCAACTATATTATAATACGTGAATATAGTAACAGAGATAAAACAACTGGAATTGAGATCTTTAGGAAAGCGCAGGAGCAAACTACATAAGAAAAAAATGGGAATTGTCAGAACAATACATACTGGGGAGGAATGAGGTTTAAAAGAAGGCAGGACTTAAATGAGTTATGTAAGTTTAACTGAAAATGATTGGGTAGATTATAAGTAATGTATAATGTTTGCAAATGGAAGTGTGAAGTATGGTTTGTGATGTAAAATGCTTGCCAATAGGATTGTATCGGTGTGGTTTGTTTTCATTTATATAAATTTGTGATTGCTTATGTCTAAAGTGATGGTTTAATAAAGATGTTTCTTGTTTAAAAAAAAGGGCAGGAATTGGATAATTTATGTAATGTTGTTTAGGTTATGTGATATATAGCAATATATGTGAAGTATAATTTATTTATTATTTATTTGTTATACTTATATAAAAGTAATCAAACTATATTAATAAATTCACATTTACAAACATTATACATCACATATATTGTTCTATACAATATAATCATAGATTCATAGGTTGGTACTAGGCTATCAGCCTTAGGGCCTATACAAGCCTAGCCATAACAATTCCCTGGCTATTTCTTCCCATGCTATTTACTTCCCTGGACCCCTGTCTAGCAGGGCGACTGACGTGATCCCCAGGGTGAATTTCTTAGTAGATGATATGAGACAAAGAATAGCTGGAGTTTTTTGAGTATGTCCATGTAGGACATGTGTTTTAGGCCTAGGATCCTCTTCGTGAGGTACTTTTCTGGCCTCTCCAGCTGTTGCAGGTGTCTAGTGAGGTACATGCCAAATGGGGCATTATACTCGATGATTGTTCTAATGAGGGAAGAGTAGAGAGGGATGATGACCTCTTTCTTCCTGGATGCAAAACCCTTGGTAATGAGATGTGCCACACAGAAGGAATTTATGACCACAGTAGCAATGTGGTGGTCGGAGCAGAAGATGCTGTCAACCTGTGTCTCTCAGTGAGACCTTTCTGTAGGATGTCTGCATCACTTGGGGAGTTAATAATGGCTCCCAGCTTGCAGTCGTCTGTGAACTTGGTCAGCCAGAGTCCCTCCAGAAGAATGTCTGAAGAAGCGTTGTCAAACAGCGAAAGCGCAACTTTTTATGACTTTGCTGCAGCTCCTGTTTATTTGGAATAAACGAAACCTTTCTCAATAGACTGCTAATTGTTATTTGCTGACAAGTTTCATTTTTCAGCTGATGGTGCACTTTATTTTTCTTTTTGTACTGACTGACTTTTTTTAAGAGTGAGTTTGCTTGCAGATAGGTGTGTTCTTTTTTCAGAGTCCCTCCATGTTCGCCTGGACTTCTAAGAAGTAGATCCCAAACAGTAGAAGACCCAGGACCGATCATGTGGGACTCCAGTCATGACTAGTCGGCAGTCTGACTTGGAGTCCACTACTTTCACACTGTGGGTTCTATCTGTGAGCCAATTTGCAACTCACCTAATGATAGAGGGGTTGATGTGTAGATTGTTGAGTTGATCAATAATTCCTGAGTGAGGAATGATATCAAAGGCCTTGGCCAAATCGAGGTAGGCTGTATGAACTGCCTTACCCTCAGTCACACCTCCGGTGATTGACTCAAAGAAGTCAACCAGGTTGAGCAGGCATGATCTACCTTTCACAAAGCCAAATTGCGTGGGATCTAGAGTTTGGAGTTTCCCTATATCCTTGTTAATTAGGTCCATGATGATGTGTTCCATAGCCTTACATATCAGACTTGTCAGGCTAATGGGACAATAATTCCCAGGGTCTGCAGTTGCTGCCCCTTTATGGAGAGGGATGACTGTAGCAGTGTGATATTTGGTAGGGATAAAGCCTGAGGTGAGGCTGTGAGTGAACAGGGCACACAGATGTGGTGCCAGTTTGCTTTTTAATTCATGTAGAACACAGCCAGGGATATTGTTGGGTTCCATGGAAGCTGTATTCTTGGCCTTGGACAATGCAGCTTTAACCAGTGCTGCAGTAATGCTGGGTGCCTGGCATTCTTCCGGTATTGTGATTGGTCTTTTTGGGGGGAGGGGTACAGTTGGCACTGAATGTGGCAGGCAGTATGTTGGCAATATCTGTTGGCTCAGTATAGGAGGTAACATTGTGCAGTAACTCAGAGCAAATCTGGGTAGTGGCATGGAGATTCTTGATATAATATAGAAGGCTTTGTGGTTGTTTTTAGTGTCTGCTGGAATTCTGCCTTTATAGCTGGCTTTAGAGGTTTTTATGACATATCTCATCTTTTAATTGAGGCTAATAAGGAAGTTTTTCGAGTCTTGGGAGTTCACCTTTTTCTGCAACAGTTTCTTCCTTCTGTTGTAGAGTTTATTAATGGCAGAGGACCACCAGATTGACTTCCTTTTTTTGGGGAAGAGCATCTTTGTTCTGTTGGGTATGGCTGGTTCCATGCATTTATGTACTTGTTCGTACAGTGTATTGGTGTATGATTCTGCAGTCATGCATCTACTTTCTATTGGCGTTGGTGCCATGAAGTTAGCCACCTCTGTTTTTAGGACCCCAAAATCAACTTTGGAGAAGTTTTTCATGGTGATTGCCTTTGCGAGGGGTGTGGGTGAGATGTGGATTTCCATGGTGATTAGTTTGTGGTCGGATCTAACCAGGGAAGAATTTACTCTTGGTGCAGAGCAGTGGTTGCCCATGTTAGTAATTACCAGGTCAATGATGTTGCTTCCTCTAGTGGGGGTAAGAATGAGCTGGTCCAGGGCATTGGAAATGATGAATTCCAGGAAGCATTGGGCCAGTGTATTGGTGCATGAGTAGTTTTCCCAGTTGATGAATGGGTAGTTGAAGTCACCTAGTATGAGTGTTGGATCGGATCTTGATACTTTCCAGGGTGCTTAGGAATGTGGAGAGAGATTCTTGGGACATAGCTGGGGACCTATAGCAGGCTACAACCTGAATTGCTGTCTTACCCAGTGTTAGTTGCACCTGAAGTATCTCAGATGCGTTATGCTGGGCTACTAGTCTGGAGGTGTGCATATTCTTTATGAATATGGAGGCACCACCACCACTGGAACTTCGGTCCATGTTCTGGGGCTGAATGGTGTGGAATGAGTTATAGCCTGGTAGCGCAGGGGTGCTTTCTGCTGCTTTAAACCAAGTCTCTGTTACAGCACAAATGTTGATGTTTTCCATTTTGAGGAGTGCTTTGAGTGAGTGTATTTTGAGATTTAGACTTCTAGCATTGAGTAGCATGACCCTCAGACTGCATTTATTTATAACTGTTACAGTGGTAATTTGGTCTTTGGAACATCGCCTAAAAAGGCACTATATGGGTGGCAAGAGCCTTAGGCAGTACCTGAAAACCCAGGGGTGACAGATGCAGGCCATCTCTGGCAAAGCATCGAGGTCTGTCAATCATGTCATCCCAAGCAGACAGATAATGTATCCTCTTATAATAACACCAGAAACTTAGTCAATCGTTGAAGTCAATCATTTTCTGCTTGTACTGCGGTATAATTCTGGGCGATGGTAGGATGTTACTCAGGGCTAGGGTCATACCTGCCTGGGCCACATAATCCGAGGGCTCCACTATGTCTCTTTTCATGTAGTCCAGAGAGGTGTGTTTTGGGTCATTCACACCCACATTGACAATGACAGAGTCATACCTGTACTTGTTGTGGAGTGACCTGAGTGCATGTGTTATGTGTCGGATTCTGGCACCTGCTAGACAGCTGACTGTTACCTCCTCCTTGTTCAAACTAGTGAGTGGGACATTAGTGTGCCTCACTATTGAGTTACCTATGATTACTGTATTGGGCAAGCTGTTTTGCCTTAGGGGCTTAGGTTGAGGGGCACACTGTGTAGGTCAGCTATGTGTCTTATGGTTTGTGCTGTGTTGTGGTGGTCTAGTGCGTTTCTGTCTTGGAGGTCTCTGCTATTTGGGTAGATTTCTATTGAGAGCCTCCACAAAGGTGGGTGTGTGGTTTGTGTTTTTATGTGAGGGCTGTGATGGTGGGTGCTCTGGAGGGCTATGTGTTCCATGTGGTATCGAGCAGGTGTTGACCTTTCAACTCTTGACCAACTATTCCGGTCTTGGCTGGAAAGTGCATAGCTTCTAATTTGAAGATATAAGTGCATCTCTCACAAGTCTGAGTGTTGGGAGGTAAGAGGAGAGGGTTGGCTGTGTACATGAGGCAGTTGCTACATTGCCCCAGAATGCAAAAGTTCACCAGGTTAATAGGAGAAAGCACAGGGAACTGACCTTTAGACATGCCAGGACAGAGGGCCATCATTACTAAGCACTGGAGCTGTTTCCTTATAGGACGTCTAGTGCTGATAGCACTTATGTGTGCTACAATAATTGCTACAAAAAGCCTGATTAAATGCTAGGTGAATAAGCTAATTAAAGTGCAAGTGAGAAGAGAACTAGCAAGATCTAAGTGAAAAAGGCACTGGTAACAGTTTACCCCAGCTTAGTGTCGCTGCGCAGCATGCAAATCCACACAAACACAGGCTTTTAAACCAGAAAGTTGAAAGGGATAGAAAAACTGCCCAAACGGCCAATAAGCTACAATTCAGAGACAGAAACCACTCCTCTTGTGGTAGATAGGCTACCTAGTGCTTACCACTCCCACTGATAAGCTGGAAGGCTTTCCTCTAAGACAGAAAGGTCTGAGGAACTCAGAAGCTTACAAAACAGTCCTGGATACAGCAAATCTGTATCTGGACTGCTCTAGTAACAGGAAAGGTGGGAAACAAGCTTAGAACTTTTGGGGTTTTTTTTGCAGGAAAACCCCCCCCAGCAAAAACAGTAATAAACAGTAATAAAAACACTTTAAATACAGTGCAAGCTAGCAGACTTGAGTGTTGTGTAGCAATATTAAAGCAAATACAGTTAAAATAAATGCAGTTAAATGAAAAAAAACTACTTAAATCAAGTGCAGAAAGCAGTATAATCAGAAAAAATCAAAATGGAGACACTAAAAGTCTCCCTTTCTCCTTCCAGTTGCTCTTGTAGTCTGCGGGACACCAAAACTGGATCCGCGGATCTTAAACAAGTGCAAACCCATGCAAACATGGGTTTTTAAACCAGTAAGTTGAAAGGGATAGAAAAACTGCCCAAACGGACAATAAACTGGACTACTCTAGTAACAGGAAAGGCAGGAAACAAGCTTAGAACTTTCTTTTTTATTTTATTTTTTGCAGAAAAAAAAGTTAAAACAATAATAAAAACACTTTAAATGCAGTGCAAGCTAGCAAACTTGAGTGTGTACCAATATTAAAACAAATACAGTTAAAATATATGCAGTTAAATGAAAAAAAAAAAGACTTAAATCAAGTGCAGAAAGCAGTATAATTAGAAAAAATCAAAATGGAGGCACTTAAAATCTCTCTTTCTCCTTCCAGTTGCTCTTGTAGTCTGCAGGATGCCAAAACTGGATCCGCGCGCATGTGTGTGTGTGCACATGTGTGTGTGTGTGTGTGTGTGTGTGTGTGTGTGTGTGTGTGTGTGTGTGTGTGTGTGTGTGTGTGTGTGTGTGTGTGTGTGTTTTGAGTGCTACTATCTTATCATTAGGAAAAGAAAAAAAAAAAAGAGTTAAACATTTTTATAGCTTGACTTGCAAAAATGTCCGCACACTAATCAACATGTTGTAAGAGCTCTCCCAGCATGAAAAATGAATAATTGTGGGGAAAAAAGCCAGTAAATCTACCAATACAGGTAAAATTCAGTTACTTTATAATAATTACACCACCTGGATAACAGCAGAAAAACATCTTGGGAAAGTAAGAGAAAATCTACCATAGAAGGAGAAGTAAAAAACTGAGAAGAATCTTGTAATTGTTCAGAAAAAATGTTTAGGTTTTACTTTTGGTAAAGGAAGTGGTTTCCAGTAATTCAGAGGAAAAATAGATCAGATGCATTCTGAGCTGTTTAAATATGGAAAACACTAAAGGAATGCTTAAAGTCAAACAAAACATTGTAAAATGAAAGAAACTTTAAGTAGTGAGCTGATAAAAATGCAAAAATCAGAGGTTGAAATGAGGAAAAGGCTGGCACATCATGAGACTTCTCAAAAAGAGATGTTTCAGAAATAGTTAATTAGAAGACAGAATACACAGAGAAAACGCAAGACACGTTTGCTCTACCAGAGCAAATGGCTGGCTTTCCAAAGTAGGATTTGTTAATTGAGAGTAAGCACATTAAGTGTATTCTCCAAATCTGGCCAGGAAGACCATATATTAGTAAAGAAGCAATCATACCAGCAGAAAGAGCTGCTCTTGACAAACATATGGCAGAACAGAAAATTATTAATAGTTGAAAACAGTAGAGTATTGTGAAAAATGATAACTCACTCTACCCCAGGCAGAAGAAAGGTAACCATATGAAATGTTGGAACCCTCATTATAGAGTCCAGTAATCCAATGACTGAATGGCTGAAAAAATGGGCTTGCATATAAGTCTGATATGCCCATCTCTGAGACTATTCCCTTTTCTCAGAGGTATGGCAATCTCAGAGTTGGAATGTTTGTGTGTATGTATGTGTGTGTGTGTGTGTGTCTATACACACACACACACACACACACACACACACACACACACACAAAGGTCAGGGTATGTGGGTAATTGGGGGGCTCGCCCCCCCTGAAAAAAGAAGTTTAAAAGAGTAGAGCAATGTTTGATATTCTTATAATGCATTTTTTTCTATTTGCAAGTCAGTACTTGGCTTTACAACTGCCATAATTTCAATAGGGAGCCCAGATGAGAAGAAAGCTTACTTCAGCAATCAGGGAGTGTCAAGAGTTTGGTGTGAAATTCAATTTGCTTATCCAGATGTCTTCAGAATTTTTTTCCTAGAGGATCAAAGAAATTTTGGACACAAAACAGGAGAAGGAGGAAATAAAAATGTTTAATCAATATAGATTGACCAAACAAGCTGAAGTGGCCTCTGTTCCCATTTTTGACAATAACAAAATTCATAGAATCCCTACCAGTGGGAAAAAAATCTATTGTTCCAATGGTAAATGCTTGAGTGACAGGAAAAAAAACAAAAAAAAAAAAAACAAAGGAACTAACTAGAGCATCTTGGACAAACTAGCGACTTGTGCTGGGAAATGGATATGATGAAGAACAACGCCAGCAACAATGTTAAATTAGTGAATAAATATGAGACTGTAAAACCATCAATCCTATTAGTTATAGGATTACTCATGTTAAAATTAGCTTTTCATAAGTGATTGAGAAAGATTGGAATTTAGTTGACTGCATTAAACTGATGGTTGAACTGCAAAGCATTAACCCCCCCCCCAGTTTGTCAGTAATGTTTAGACCGATAATGAAGGGGCTGAAGATGTAAATTTAAGAAAATTGTTTGGTTCTTATTTGTATGAATATTTCATGATGTAAAGTGCATGTTATATTATAAAAGCAGTTTTCTATAGTGTGCAGTTAGAGGAATTTTAAATGTGAGATGAGAGTCTTGTCAGAGACTGCTGTGTAAGTTACGTATATTAAAGTAAGATATTACTTTTTTGCAATTGTAATGTATACAGGCTTTATATTGTAACAAGGTATGAAAGGATGGAAAGAAGCAAGTTAATGTTAATATAATGTTCTGATCTTTAGCTTCTGGGGTAAGGGAAATGTGAATGTGTATTGATCATATTACATACGCAATTAAAAGGTAACAGTTTCTCCTGTTTTCATACAGGTGGATGTCTAGCCAATGTCCTTAGTTTAAGCTATAAACAAGTTTTTTTTTTAATCAAATAGGCATGAAAATTTAGACTAAGTGCTGAAAAACATCAAAAATGGCACTTCTTCCTTGCATTTGCAAAGTCTCTATTTATTTCATTAACAAATGATTTCAGTTTGAGACAAGAATATTAAAAAAGGTGTAAGCAATTAATTATGAGGTTTGAACAGTGTGCTCTGAGTCAACTCTACAAAGGCTCTCTTTTTTGTTTGGAAAGTTACTAGCTGTTTGTTTCCATTACCAACTGTATTTACTTTCAGACAAGTAATCTGTAAAGTGAAAGCAATTAATCTTCAGATGCCTGAACAATGTGCTCTGAGTGAAATGTGCAAGGTGCAGTGTAATTAACATTTAAAGCTACAATGGCAAGAAGTTCAGTAAAGAAAATAAAGTATATAAATGTGGGAAGTGAATAACGTGTACAAGTAGCTTTTTGGCATTTAATATAACAGATCACAATTTTATTTATTTAAAGGTAGCCAGTGAACTTTTTCTAACTGCTAAAAGGTAGAGGGGAACAGAAATAAAAAAGGAACAGGAAATAATCAGTGTAACATAGGCTGTAACACATGCATTATCATCGGTAACTTGAAGTTTAGAATACATAATGCCTGTGGGTGAAGTCATCAATTTGGGGCAACTACTCCAATCTGGGGGTAACCTTTGTTTTTTGCAAAATGTGCATGATTTGTGTGCATTATAAGTTAAATGTGGATGAAGGGGTTTTGAAAATCTGTTTAGTTGTTTTTCTTACTGAAGCAAAACATCTTGAAACATGTGACAGTTTCAAATGGGGATAGGAAACATCAACTACTCATTAGTGTATGCCTGCAAGTTAAAAGTTGGAAATATATTTATTACAAGAAATGTGACACATAATAGGTAGGAGGAATAAATATATATTTTATCATAATAGCTATTAATATGGAATGCAAATTGTCTGAGAGGTCTAGATTAAAAGCTAAGAGCATTAAATTATATTAAGAAGTGCATAGTACAAATAGCAATGCTACAGGAGAAACATTTAAACAGAAAGAAAATATGAATTTGACAAAGAAAGGATCTCAGGATGGCTATTCAGCAAATGACAAAGGAAAATTGAGTAAAAATACTGCTTGGTAGAGGGTCTGCATAATGTCAGAAGAGAAAAATAAGATAATAATAGATTTATGGCACTAAGGATGATTGGCAGGAGATGAGAATTATGTCTGCATTTATTTATACGCCACTTAAAACTACTGTTATAAGCTTAAGTGAATTTTGGTAGAAAATCTTTCAACAGGACATATTATACATGTATGGGAACTGGAACCTGATTTGCAGTAGTGTGAATGTATCAGGGGGACCAAGAAGGGAAAATAAACCAAATAAGGATAGATTTCTGGAGACGTATACGAGAATATTTAGCATGGAAGCTATGAGTTTAGTAGCAGGAACAAATAATTTGCATATTATTTTTGAAAGTACAATAAATATGCTAGAATGGAGAGAAATTATATTTCACAAAAGCATGTGTATTTAACTGAAAACTTTGAGACCCGCAGAATAACTTTCAGATCAAGTACCAATAAAAACTAAGATGAAGATGCAGAGTAATAAAGTTAAACTGATACTTTCCAACTTGCTTATTATAAACAGAGAAATTTAAGGAATAGGCAGTGAAAAGCAATTGAGCGCTATTAGGTAAGATAGAAATTTCTTCAGTGAGGATAGCCAGTGAGTGGGATAACATGGAAATGGAGTTTAGAAGCATGGCAGAATTACGAGAGAGAAGGAAATATGGGAAACAAGCAATAGAAATTAAGACGGAATGACAAAGGCTAAAGTATTGCAGAAAACCAACTGCAGAGTGCTAAACAGAAAATAATGGAGTACGTGAATGATATGCATGAGTTTTCAAAGGTTATTAAGCAAATATTTTTGATCATAGCACAACAAAGTAGGCAAAAGAAAGTAGAAAGGGTTTTCATTTAACTTAGGGAGCATATGACAAATAAAGATCCTATAGAAGTATTAAATGTATTTCAGAAATGTTATGAAAATTTGTATGAAGCAGAGGAATGGCAAAACTAAGAAAAGGTACAACCAGAAATATTTATGGAACACTTAATTATATCAAGGTTAGAGGATGATGAAACTTAACAAGTAACAGTAAAGATAGGAAGAAATTAGATAAAAATTGTGATATATTAATCAGTCAACAGGGATGTTTTCATGAAAAGATAATATTCTTGTGGAAGTCTGCAAATCAGGAGAGAAGAAAGTGATAATGATGTGGAAGGTTTTAACAATATTTTTTCCAGCATCATGGAAGAAAACTGTGGTGGTTGAATTACCCAAACAGATGAAACAAAAAATAAGTACATACTGATGGAGGTAGTCTTGCCAAAATAGAACCAAGATAAAAAACAATGCAGACGTACCACCATAGACATGTTAAAATCTGTGATTTAATAAAACTCTTAAAAGACAAAACAATTAAAGAGAATGTAGGATAAGCGCTTTTGGTAAAACCTTCTTCAGATCCTTTATTCACTCCCATCAAGGCAAAACTTTTAAACAGTGTGCAACCAATCATGCTGTTCAGGGTGGTTCCTCTTCCATGGCTAATAGAGACATGTCCCTCTGGTGGTAGTCCTCCAAAGTTACAAGTAGCATGAATAAGTTCGGCTTATTCCCTCTTCCTGTTTCCATTTTCTATGTTTATGCTCCGTTCTTTCAGAATTGGTTTTAGAGGTACCATTCCATTAAGGCCCGGTGGTTTATCTGCTCTCAATTCCATAATCCACTTGGTTTCTTCCACCTCTGTTCTGTTTGTCATGTCACCTCCCCTTGGGCTTTCTTTCAGCTTCATTAGAGCCATAAACTTGAAATTGTGATTTTCTTCCACCCTAATATGCTGATACAGGGCATTTGGAGCTACTTGATTTTTTTATGTCTGATAGCTGGCATAAAATCCGTTCCTTAAAGGCCCTATTTGTTTTACCTACACAGTAGGAAGAGCATGCCTCACAGATGGCTAAATATACAATGTTCTTGTTGGTATATGTGGCATAACCTTGAAAGGAGTAACTCTTCTTGGTGACTGGGTGTTCAAATATATTATGTGTCCTTACAAAAGAGCAGGCTTTGCAAAAGCCACATTTTCAGGTACCTTTACGTTGGCTGCGTGTACTATATCTGCTAACAGTAAGGCTATCATATTGACACAATAAATGCTTCAGATTCTTCTTGTTCCAAAATGCAAAGCTAGGTTTATCCCCCACTATGTTTTGTAATTTCTCATCTGGAGTTAAGACTGGCCAAAACTTCCTAATGGTATTACAAATGAATCCATAATTCACATTTTTCCAAATATTATTAAAGGACAGTTGAATAGAGTCAAAAATATCTGTAACACAGTTACTGATGTGGAAAAAGAAGTAGACTACTTGCAGCAATTATTTATAGAAAGGGGCTATAAGGAATCCACCTTTCAAACTATTAAGAATAGGGTCTTTCAGGGTAATGGTTATACTGGCCCTGTAGAAATAGTTTCTGAGGAAAGATCAGCTTTGTCACAAAGTTTGCCAATGATAATAACAGAGTTTGTGATATAATTAAGAGAAACGGGCATTTTTTGACTGGCGACAAAGAGACAATAAATATTATACAGGAGGTACCCAGTTTTACTTATAAGAATAATTGCAATTTAAAGCGATTATTATGTAATGATCAGCAAAGGGCATTGGTACCTACACATAAACTAGGAACTTTTCCGTGTAGAAAGTGTAAAATGTGTGAATATATTTGTAATACACAGGAGTTCAAACATCCAATTTTGTCCTTTACTTTTCAGTCTAGATTTTATGCTACTTGCAATACTATGAATATAGTTTACTTAGCAGAGTGCAAGGGCTGCAGATTTTTTTATGTAGGCAAAACTCAGAAACGCTTGAGGGATAGGGTCTATCAACATATGTATGATGTGAAGAATAAGAATAAGTTAAATGTTTTAGCTAGGCACATAATGGAGTTTCCTACACATAACTTTTGTTTTAGGGTTTTACAAATGTTTTTCTGTGATAAGAGGGGAGGTAATTATAATAATCATGTAGAACGCATTGAATTAAGATGGATTTTAAAATTACAGGCACGTATATACCCAAGGCTAAATAACTATGTGTGCATCAAACCAGAACTTGATGCTTACCCTTTTAAATAAATCAAATGTCAAATTACTAGTTAATTAATTTAATTATGTGTTTCCTGATTGTTTTTATTGAATGAGTGTTGAAACTTGAATATAAAATGAGTGAATATTTGCTGTATTGTATTAAGGACTTGAAAAAGCATAGGTGTTCTACGTGAAAGGTCTTGTCTACATTAAATTATTTTTACAGTCATGGTGGTCATCTGGAGTTTTTTCTTCAATTTCTTGCTTGTCCATAGAAGACCTTTAGTACTGAAAATTAAGTAGGAACAATGACTTGAACAGATAATTTCATTTGTTCTCTGCCCACTTGATTTGCAATGATATTTCAGTGTCTGATCTATAACAAAACAGAGCAATGCCTGATCTGAAAGTTTTCTCCAAAAGTTAGACATTCCCCACAGTAAAGAGAGGAGTGAGAGAGAAAGGAATAGCAACACATGCATTTGATGCCTCAAACAGATTTTTAATAAATTTTCATGTGTTTTCCTTCATGACTGTTTTACATCAGGATTATATTACATTTGTTAGGGTTACATGTGGAATATTTGGCCAAATGGCCCAAAAACTTTCTGCATGAATTAACTGCCATAAACAGCATGTTTTTTAAACAAAGGAGTCAGTAATACACAAGGAGTAAAAATGAGTTTAGTTCCTTTGATCTTATGTGTAGGTTGGATATGTTTTTATTAACCAAAGGAGAAGTTGTGGATAATGATAAAGAGTTCAATTAATTTATTTTGGAGATAAAGGGAACAAGAGTTAATCGAGATAAGTTGATTCTCCACTTAAAATAAGGTGGCTTAGAGTTATCTGGTTTGAAGAGGTACTTTAGAGTTATAAAAAGTGTAGAATTCTGCCAAAAGGCAACAAAAACTGCAAAACTTGTAAAAAAATAAAAAGATATCACAATCCACAAACTAGTAAATGAGTCACTATTTAATATAAATCCATAAAATCAAACAAGTGAGCACTTTCGCCTTAACAAAGGCTTCTTCAGAGTCATTTGAAAAAGAATAAAACAGTCTTTTTATATCCACCACTTAAGTTTAAAACAACCAATCACATCCCTAATTACATAAGAAAAAAAAAGAAATACACATCTTTTAACATTGTAAACTCAGTAGGACTTGTGTAAAACATACCCATAACTTTGCCATTAAACTCCTTGGTATAACCTTCTCATTATACAGAAAAAAATGTTTTATAAAATGTCATAACCTTGATTGTAAAGGAACTTGTTAAATCATTTATGTAGTCATTGCTCTTTGTTTTAGAATGCAGACTACAGAAATATGGTCATTAAGACCTGGGGGGAGCTAGAATTTAATCAAAGTTGCCATTTCCTGAGCTTCAACCTCAACCTTTGTTCTAAAACAAAGAGCAATGAATATATAAATGGTTTAACAAGTTCCTTTAGAACCAAGTTTACAACATTTTATAAAACATTTTTCTGTATAATGATGTTATGGGTATGTTTTACACAAGTCCTACTGAGTTTACAATGTTAAAAGATGTGTATTTCTTTAAGGCATAATTTTAATAAATGTTTTCTCTTATGTCATAAGGGATGTGATTGGTTGTTTTAAACTTAAGTGTTTGATATAAAAAGACTGTTTTATTCATGTTCAAATGACTCTGAAGAAGCCTTTGTTAAGGCAAAAGCGCTCAGTCATTTGATTTTATGGATTTATATTAAACAGTGACTCGTTTACTGGTTCGTGGTTTGTGATATATATATATATATATATATATATATTTTTTTTTTTACAAGTTTTACTTTAGAGTTATGCAGGCAAGGCTAATAATCATAACTCAAGTGTTTACTAACCAAAATGGAATAAGATAATGATGAAGTGGGAAGGGGGAGTTTGACAGATAAAAGACAGACTAAGAGTTTGGATTCAAGTCTTTAAAGAGGATACAATCTCCCTACAGAATATTATGCTTATAAAGTAGCAGAAAGTATTCTAAGAACTAAGACTGCACAAGAATGGGGAAAAACAATTTTATCAGTAAGGATGCCTGGAAGTAGAGGTATAGAAAACAGAAAAGAGGGAACTTAATGGAGGAAATTAATAAAGAAAACAAGATATTGGGGGCAAATAATTCATGTGAGAAAGGCAAAAGAGTGGAATGCGGCAAAAAAAAAGTTTTTACTTTGGGTTAAAAACTGCCTTCCCTATCAAGTAGCAAAACCAGAGCATACACAAAGAGAAAGGGAAAGGGGAGTGTTAAGTGAAAGTCCAGCTCTATTAGAGCTTTTAGCTGATTCTAGAACATAAGCTGCTGTTAAAAAGGGCTAATTAGTAGAGCATATACAATTTTGCATGATAACTAAAGAATCAATCAGAAGATGTTAGACAACATTGGTAAAACAGAATGGAAAGGCAGTTAGGCTCCAAGTATGCAGCAAAGTCCAGAAAGTTTTAGGATGTTTTATGGATGTGTTTGTATAGGTATTAAACTTTAGATTTTTTTCCCCACAGATAGAGAGCAAATGCTGAAGGTATGATGGGTAAAAGAGAGAGACAGAGTGAGGAACATGATTTTTTTTTAATGTAACTGGTTGGCACTTTTTAAAAATTACCTATAGAGCACTTCCAAAGAAATCTTGGGGGAACAAATGGTTGGAACTTAGGAAATGATTCTTTTGAGTTAGAGTGTAGGATCTTATGTAAATCCTATGTATTGTGATTGTACTGATGTACTAAGTTAGACTATCCAGGGCAGTTTACTGAGTGGTTTTATTACTTTGTATTTAGGTTGTGACTGACAAGGGTCAGTAGACCAGATCATTTTTGTAAAAATAAATAAATACATTTTGAAGTGTGTAGTAGTTCTTCTTTTGGCTTTTCCCAGTTAGGGGTCACCACAGCGGAACTCTGGTCCACTAATGATTGGCAGTAGATTTTTATTGTGCCAGCCTGACTCCCAACCTTCAACAAAGGCATGCCTATTCACGCATGTCTTTTGAATGCCACTCGACCATGGGGAGGACATGCAGACTCCACACAGAAGGCACTCCAGCTGAGAATCGAATGGGAGAACCTCTTGCTGTGAGGCGACAACGCTACCGCTGCAGTGTATAGTAGAAGGAGATAAAAGAAATGAAGATATGATGTTTTGAAAATGGAAGGCCCAAATTTCATAGAAATAACTGGAATTTTGGGAACAATGCATATGAAATAATGTTCAGGATAATGAATGATGTTTAAGGGAAGAGAGGAACTGAGCAACTTAGGTAATGGAGTAAATAAAAATTGTTAGTAAGAAAATATATGTATACTGCATGACAATGATCCTATAAAAAACAAAAAGTCCTCCAGCAATTAACTACACCAGCAATAAATGAACTGAAACATTAAATATAGCAAAATCTGGTGTAGAAACAAGGCAAGTTTAAAATAAAGACTCCAAAGTAGGAAATGATAAAGTATAATTTATTTTCTATTAGAATATTCTGTTTTATGTTTCGATATTCTGCTAATTTTTTTAACTATAAAGTTTTTTGGGTTATTCTTTTTTTTAAGTTTTTTAAGCTGTTTTGTACGTAACTGTTTAATTTGATAATTTATTTATTTTGGCAATATATAGTGTTGGGGGTTGTGTTTTAGAAATGTCTGATGAAGCAATAACACAATAAACTATCAGTTTGAATATTTGGAGCCTTTGTTTTAAACCTGCCTTGTTTCTGCACCAGATTTTGCTACTTTTGCTGTTTCGGTGCATGACAATGATAATGGTATTATGCTTAGTTTTCTTGTCTATTAATGCACATAAATTCATGTTACAGTTTAAACTGTAATGATTTAAAGATATTTAAACCAATTTCTCCAGCATAGTGCATTATACCTGTTGACTAACAATGTACTCTTCTGTCTCCAACCATGGCATTTCCGACTAAGCCCCTCAATAACATATAACACTCCATTGTGAAATTAAGAACTGACAAGCAGTGGTTAATATCTTCACTGCAGTGCATCCTGGATTAACAGTCCTAATGGCACATTGTTTTGTATACCTTGTTCTTTCATATGCTGCCTTTTACTGATTGGCAAAGTCACTTAATTAAGGACTTCAGTCTCAAAAGATGTCATGGCACTGTAAGAGCTACTAGTGTTAGAAGTATACAAAGTAATTGTTACGGGTGTGAATGAATCTATGCTACATTAAACCTATTATGGACTATTTAGACCCAACTACTACTTTCTGAGTAAAGTGAGATACATTTAGTGCATTAAAAATTTTAATCTGTAGTATTGTTTTAAACTCTTCACTAGTCCATATATTTATTGGGTTTCTTTGATGGTCTTCCACATCTACAGATTTTAACAGGACTATTTATAGTGGACATCAGATCTTCCTTTTGGGATAGTTCTAGCCACACTACAAATTGGAGACACAACTTAAGAAGCCTCTGTTTGTAGTTCTTAACTAATTTTGATAGGACTGGTTGTGATAATTCTGATTGTTCTTACAACTTTGACATATTTGATTTGTGCAGCTATCTGCAGTTCCTCGTATACAGCTTTCATTCTTCACCATAAACAACACAAAATCTTGTTTTGGTTATTTTTACTAATTACTTTATCTTCAGACTGCAAGTTTTTCCATGACTTTTGTACTCTCACTTTGTCTCCAACTTCCAAATCTGGTAGTTTCTGCATCTTCTATTACAACAGTATTTATGTATCTGTTGATTTCGTTCCAGAATTTCCTTTACTCTGTTAATGATTGCTAAGAATCAGTAATATAGCCGAAAATAGGTAATCTGCTTCTTGCACGTCTGTCTATTAACAAATGAACTGGTGAGAGACTCAGTCCATTAAGCAGAGAAAATAGCAAGATGATAGTTTCTATAGTTTTCCCACTCAGGACATTTTTCAAGGGATAGTTCTCTGTAATATTGTACACTTGATTACACATGGTGGGGACTGGACATTATATTTGATTTCCCATTTATATATTGATTTTCTGAAATCCTGATGTCTGTAATGTGGACCATTCTCAGAGACGACATCACCAGATATCATGCCTCAGAAATAATATAGACTTTAATCACACTTGTTTTTGCCAGTTTGACAACTTCCAGAGCTTGGAATTATAACTGATATTATAAGATAAATAATGTATTTCACCTGGAACAAACGTATGCTCATTTGACTCTATAAACATGGTAGGATCAAATCTTTTGGACTGCTGTTATAATATGCATTGCAAATGCTGCAATTCTATGCTATTTGTTTTATTTGATTTGACATTCCAGGGCAGTATATCTAGTAAACGGATAAGTGGGTTGGACATGGACCAGAGCACAAAGGCATTCTAGAGAATATGATAATACTAAGTTATAACTGAAACTGATGTATATTAATACAATGCAAAGAATAATGCCAGTAATAAGCTTATAGTTGTCTATATACTGAATATACAGTATATACAGTGAAGTAGTCATGGAATTGAAAGACAAAGAAAGAACACTGACTGAAATCAATTAACAAAAAATATCTGTTGTCCCTAAAGCAATGGTAAGTTTCTTCAGTGTGGAAGTGTTTGGATAGGACTGTCTTGAATCAAGGCTTAGTGTTTGGCATAATGTCTAAGGTATTTACCTTACAAACACAAGGTGCAGGGTTTGATTCTTAAATGGGGTAATTGACTAGGCTTAAAATGGCCCACAAGGGCAATTAGCTTAGTACTAACCTAAGAACCAAAAGAGTGAGTCTTGGTCCTTAATATAAATTGGGAGATTGTTCTATAAAGCTGGGCCTAGTCTGGAAAAGGACATTTCTCCAATAACAGTTTTAAGGGGGGGGGTGGATTAAAGGGGTCTCTATCACGTAGTCGAAGTGCCGTAACTTCGACTGACGTATGTTCGAACACATATGTCCAAAGTTATGGAACGTCAACTACCTATAAAAAAATAACACAATGGAAAAAATGTAAAACTTGTTTTATGCAGGGGGCAAGCCCCCCTGCTACTTAAATATACCAACTCCAAGATCTCACCATATTGAAGTGAATGGAAACCTTCGCTTATGGAGATTTCCATTCACATGCTCGAACATTTACAAATTCAAACATATAGTCTCGACCATATGTCGTTCGAAATTGTAAATGTTCGACTATGTGATATAGACCTGATTAAAGAAGCAATGCCTTTTTGGATATTTCTTACTGTGTATAATTGTTCCCTACAGAATGTTTTCTTTTGGGGGGACAATAATCTTCTTTCAAGACTTTGTCTAGGAGCATACCTAACAGGAAGGTTGACCTTTCTGTGACAGGAAGCCATTAAAGACTCTCTAGAAGGTTGCAGTGGTGAGAATGAGCATCAGCAGGTAGGGTGAACCTACAAATTTTGTTTTCTGTGATCTGTAGTCTTTGGATGTTATAGACAGATTGAAAAACTAGTAGTTGCAGTCCTTATTCTAGGTTTGAGGGCTATATTTTTGGCAATGGCAGTATGGGCAGATGGATAGAGATGAGAGATTCAATAGCACAGATGTAATTGAGAAGAAACTTTATTAATGATGCTGTTGGTGATGTGGGTGAAGGAGGAAAGCATCTAGCATAATGCCTAAACATTTATATTCAGAAACCTTGAGAATATCATTTTGGCAATCTTTAACTGGCATTGTCTGGTAGTAGTCTAAATTTATGGGGTAAAGAGAAGAGCATAACTTTGTTTTTTATGATTAATCTGAAAGTTGCTGTATTCTACCCAAGAGAAGAGATCAGAAAAGGACTCCTAAAGTTGATTTTGAAAGCTAAAGGATTTTTCTTTTTTTATTTGCCTGTAATAACAGTATGTTGTAGACACACAATATGACATCCAATACAGGCACATCGTCAGTAAGGTACCTAGTACAGAACTTTAAGGGCAGTGGTGTAACTAGCTATTTTGGTGCCTGGTACGAACCCCCAATCTGGCACTCCATCCCCTCAATCCTAAAGTTGAGGGGCAAAAAAAATAAATAAACAAGTCTGTTCAGCAGAAAAAAAAAACTCTAACTCTGTATTTTCTTTGAGGCATGTAATTACTTGTCAATTAATTAAATGAATTTGTAATTATATTTTTAATTGGTTTGATTGGATGTGTATTTAAGAGCTGGGTTGTTTTATGCATTTTGTTCTGAGGAAGTCCCTGCATTGAGGGAAGAAAGTGCTTAACCTTGTGCATTAAAGCTGCGGATTATTAATTTTGGTCTTCCAGCTTTGGTCTTTTTGTGCTGTGCTGCCCTGTTCTGGAGTTTGTCTTTTCGTGGTTTTGGGCTGGATCCTTACTAATAGACCATCTCAATCCTACCTCTTAGGCTCTCTCCCAGACATCCTCAGCGACCACCTTCCAACATTTATAATTAGACACCAAGTGAATCCATTAAAATCCTCCATCCTCCAACAAATCTGGCATACAAAGAATTTCAAAACCTATGACTTCATATCTGCACTTAATCAATGCAACTACAGAGTGGTCTCATCTCTCCCCCTGGAAAGTGCCATATAACACTTTTCTATACATTCTAAGTCATCCTGCCCCTATCAGAAATGTCAGAACTAAATCCAACTATACCCCCTAGCTGACCAGAGATACCAGTCTACTGCTAAAACAAAGAGATAAAGCATGGGACTCGTGGCATCAAAATAAAACCCAAACTAATAGGCATTGGGGCATACCAGGAACTAAGGAACAAAGCCAAAAAATAAATTAGGACAGACAAAAGAAGCCACTATATAGGCATTCAAACCAAACACAAAAATAACCCACAACATTTCTGGGCTGCCATTAATAAAATCCTACAACCAGGAAAGACCAGTACTCCAACATTGACACCACCACCAATAATATTGCCACCCAATTCAACAAACACTTCACCAAATCCATCCTAGCCCTCACCAATAGTAGTTCTCCCACTTCACATCCAGACCTATCTTCCATACCAGCAGACCAAAACCTCTTCTCCTTACAGCCTGTCCCAACTAGCACAATATATAAATACCTAAACAGCTTAAACCCACAACCCTGGCTCCTGACAAATTACCTTCAGAATGTCTAAGGATCACAGCCAAAACCATCTCT
Source organism: Protopterus annectens (assembly GCF_019279795.1). NCBI lineage: Eukaryota > Metazoa > Chordata > Ceratodontiformes > Protopteridae > Protopterus > Protopterus annectens. The sequence goes on along the minus strand of NC_056735.1, from coordinate 1,637,372,488 downwards.
TACCCAGTCTCCATGCTCATTAATTGCTCTCTATCAGAAGAACATGTTCCTTCTCTGTGGAAAATTTTGCATATAATACCATTCCACAAAGGAGGTAACTCTCTGGAATTATCTAATTACTGTCCAATTGCCATTCTATCCCCCTTATCTAAAATCCTTAGAAATGTATACATTCCCAAATAATGCACTCTCCTCACTAATAAACTGCTAACCAACACCCAGCATGGATTCCATCCCAATCACAGTACTACCACAGCCCTTATTAACTTTATCAACACAGTAAACCAACATCAAAACAATGGTAATGTTATGTATTCCTAGATCTCTCCAAGGCGTTTGATACTGTCTCCCATCCCAAACTCCTTTCTGCTCTCTCCGATCTTAATCTCAGCCACTCCACACTACCGTGGTTTAAAGACTATCTAACCAACCATCAACAAGCAGTAAAATGGCAAAACTCCTTATCTCCCCTCCTACCTGTCATCATAGGGGAACCCTAAGGATCCATTCTTGGACCTCTTCTTTTCAACATATTCACCAACAAACTCCACAAAGCTACCCGGCATGCCACTCTAGTCCAGTACACCAATGACTCTACTCTAATCTGCTCCGCCCCATCAGTCCCTCAACTCTGAGAATTGAGACAAGAGTCCTTTACCACTGCTAAAACCTGGTTAGCCGACTCAACTAATACTTAACCCCAATATAACATGGCTAATGATATTCTATCCCACTAGAGCCTTAGACCCCATATCACCACTCACAATATTTTCAGCCAATAACATCCCTATCACACCTGTCCAACACACCAAACTTCTAGGAGTTATCATAGATTACAACATGAAACTCAATATGCACATTGTACAGACAATAAAGAAACTCCATAAAAAACTTGGAACTCTATAAATTTATAAAAGCTGCCTCACCAATGACAGCAAAGCCACCATTGCTAGAACCCACCTACTATCCACACTTCTCTATACCTCCTCCATACTCATCCACCTAAACAAAGCAGACTTTAACATACCAAACACCTGCTGCAATAAAATAGCTAGGTTTGCTACTGACTCACCCTTCAGGACACATCACTGCATACCAATCAAGCAACTATCCTGGCTAGAATTACCCACCTTGCTCACATATAACCAGCTTACAATAGCCCACCAAATTCTATATTATCCCACTAGAGTTCCCACTCTTCAACATCTACTTAATATCTACTCTAACAAATGCCTATTAAGATCCACCAATAAAGCACTGGCTGACATAGGCAAAAGCAACAATAATTCTGAGGAATCCATGTTTTCCATTTCTGTTGCAAAAGCATGGAATACTATCCTCGTAGATATTAGGAACAATGAAAACAAAAAATAATTTCAAAAACTCCTCCGGTCCCATTTACATAGTTCTTGGTTATGTAATTGTTCTGACCCTAGGTAGCTTCATTTATTTAGATCATATCATACCTTAAACTTCTATAAAAGCATGCAACAACTCCTTTCTATACTCTTAATCAATGTGGGTTTACTGCACTAGCCACTGATGAATGTAACCAAATGACTGAACAAAATGTCCTTTCAACTGCATTGTCTATTGTAACACAACTGTGTTTCTTCTAGTATATTTACTTTTTGCTCCTTTCTTGGCCTTGAAACTGTACTTTATTAACTTTTGACTCTGTACTGTACTTTAAAATGTGTATTGTATTTACTGTATTTGCTGTACTAATCTGTGGAGCACTTCTCCCTGGGCCTCAGCTGAAAATGGGATCCATGCCCAGTTAGACTTTCTCGGTAAACAAATGTAAAATAAATAAATACATTTATACTCCTAAATACCTTATTTTACCTTGTCCCCATAAATATGGATATTGCTAAACCAGTTCATGTATGGATACATAGTTTACTGCTACAGCCTTTGTTTCATCTTCATTAATTTTATATCCCCAAAAAACCTGGAACTGTCTCCGAATGTTCCACAACACTGAGATGTTCTTTTCTGGTTCTATCAGGTACAAAATAATATCATCTGCAAATAAAGCCAACTTTTTTTGAATACTACACCAATTATATTCTTGAATTTGAGTCCCCTATTTTCTTTGACAATAGTTCTAAATATAACACAAATAACAAAGGGGAATGTTCAGACACAAAACACAACTTATCAGAGAGGACCCCTCCCACTTTTGCTTTTTGCCACCAATTCCTCATATATCCTCTTAAAGGAAACTCCACCTTAGAACTCCAAAAACATATTGTATCCTTGTTTTTGAGCTATTTTAATGCCTCAAAATCATTCTAAGTGCTTATTTTACAATTTAATGTTTCCCTCAAAATAGCAGATGATGGGGCCTCTTGCCTTGGTAATGGGATCTTGTTTTCTTGCTTTCATTCCTTCCCAGAATACATTTCAAGTCCTCTTTATACGAGTCATGCTAGACATAAGGAAGTGGTGCTGTTTTCTCATCTCATTAAGATAGAATGGCAGGACAGTGAAGCACTGTCATCTAAACACACCTTTTGAAACAGAGCTACTTCTATGTTTCCTTGGCTGAGCCTCATTTGTGTGTCTGACAGAGCTACTTCCAGCAAAAGAAAGTAGGTAAATAAGTTTTGTAAAGGGAGTCTTTTGTAGTCCTAAAAGAACTGATACATCTTCCGCCACACTCTCATGCTGAGGTGTGAAAACTCTTACTGCAGTAAATGACCATTGCTGTATCATGGTAAGCACTAGGACTCCAAACTAAGTCTGTCTGTTACTTCCCAATGCCTTCAGTGGGAAGTTTTGTTTTCTCTCTCTCATGAATGATACAGAATTAAAAAGTGTTTTACTAGTTTCTTAATTATTTCTGTCATGTTCACCCTCCTTTTTTCTATTTCATATTTATTTATACTTTGGTAACCAGGAAAGTGAACTGGTCCCAGGACCCTTTTCAGCCACAACTTGGGCAACATTGGCAAAGATAATAAGTATTAAATGCACTTAACAATACAAAGAAAAAGAATACTGACATAAAGACACTGACCAAGACTGCATGTGCAACACTTATCCAATGCGACCTTGAATGATAAAAAGAGTGAACACTCTTTTATTGAACACTAAAAGTCAAAAGCACTGAATGACGAACACATAGAACAGTGATTTTTTTCCCAGGGAAAAAAATAGCTGGGCCATTTTTGGGACTTTGCCATTTCTTCCACTGTGGTGTGATCTCAGAGTTGGTATATTTAAGTAGGGAGGGTGTGGGGGGCACAGCCCCCCACATTGGGGGTGTGGAGGGGTGAAGCCCCCCACTTTATTTTGTGCTTGAATTTGTTTTTTTTTTGTTTGTTTTTTTTTTGTGGAGCAACAATTTTTTTCCCTGGGAAAAAAAAAGATGTTCCGTGTGTTCGATATTTACTGCTTTCAGTTTTTAGTGTTCAATAAAACAGCGTTTGCTCTTTTTATCGTTCAACGTCGTAAATATAGACCTGTGTGTGACAGTGACCAAATAAAACATTAAGCAACATTTACTAGAATGTATACATTAATAATGCTCAACTCTGCTTTGTTGTTTATTATAAATAATGAACTGTATGCACCCATACAGGTTCATAGGTGCTTAATAGGCTAACGACCACAAAGGCCTTTTTAAGCCTAGTCATGCATTCCAAATCTCTGACAAGTTTTGATACCATCAATAAGTGTAAGCAGGGGTCTGGGAGATGAACCATTGCAGGTTGCATGTGTCCATATTGCACACTTCCTCTCTCATTCTCTATAAGAGTGTGTGTGTGTGTGTGTGTGTGTGTGTGTGTGTGTGTGTGTGTGTGTATAAAGTACCTGTACAAAAACATATGAGAGAGAGAGTGTGTGTATAAAATGGAGAACTAGATTATATGCCTGTGTGTACTTCATGTCCTTTTAAGAAAAACAATTGAAAATGGAAATTTTGTGTAACTATATATGTGTGTCTACACATAAAGACACACACACAGATTATTTATATATATATATATATATATATATATATATTTACAGTATATCTGTACAGTGGATATAAAATGTTTACACACCCCTGTTAAAATTACAGGTTTTTGTGATATAAAAAATGAGACCACAATAAATAATTTCAAAACTTTTCCCACCTTTAATGTGACATAACTTGTACAATTCAATTGAAAAAGAAACAAATCTGTTAGGGGAAAAATATAAAAATAAAAAACGTACAGTACGCTGGTTGCATAAGTGTGGACACACTTAACTAATACTTTGTTGAAGCACCTTTTGATTTAATTACAACATTCAGTCTTCTTGGGTAGGAGTCTATCAGCACGGCACATCTTGACCTGGCAGTATTTGCCCACTCTTCTTTGCAAAAGTGCTCCAAATCTGTGAGATTGTGAGGGCATCTCTTGTGCATAGCCCTCTTCAGGTCACACCACAGATTTTCTATTGGATTTAGGTCTGGGCTTGGGGTGGGCCATTCCAAAACTTTAATTTTCTTCTGGTGAAGCCATTCTTTTGTTGATTTGGATGTATACTTGGGGTCATTATCATGCTGAAAGTTGAAATTCCTCTTCATCTTTAGCTTTCTAGCAGATGCCTGAAGGTTTTGGGCCAAAAGTGACTGATATTTGGAACTGTTCATAATTCCCTCCACCTTGACTAAAGCCCAAGTTCCAGCTGAAGAAAAGCAATCCCAAAGCATGATACTGCCACCACCATGCTTCACCGTGAGTATGGTTTTCTTTTAGTGATGCAAAGTGCTGTTTTTATGCCATTAACACATTTTCCCATATGCTTTTGGGAGACTTGATGTATTGTTTTGCAGATTTTAATTGGGCCTTGATGTTCTTCTGTGTAAGAACAGGCTTCCATCTTGCAACCCTAACCCATAGTCCAGACATATGGAGAATACGGGAGATTGTTGTCATGTAGTACACAACCAGTACTTGCCAGAAATTCCTGCAGGTCCTTCAGTGTTGCTGTAGGTCTCTTGGCAGCTTGACCAGTTTTCGTCTTGTCTTTTCATCAATTTTGGAGAGACGTCCAGTTCTTTGCAACATCACTGTTGTCCCATATTTTCTCCACTTTTTGATGATTGTCTTCACTGTGTTCCATGGTATATCCAGTGCTGCGGAAATTTTTTTGTACCTGTCTCCTGACTGATACCTTTCAACAATGAGATCCCTTTGATGCATTGTAAGCTCTCTGTGAACCATGGCTTTTGCTGTAGCAGGCAACTGAGTAAATGTCAGGAAAATTCTACTAGGACAGCTGAACTTCTCTCTGATGTCAGATGTGTAACCAAGAAAACTGAATGCTGTAATTAAATCAAAAGCTGCTTCAAGAAAGTATTAGTTTAAGGGTGTGCACACTTATGCAACCACATATTGTACGTTTTCTATTTTTTATATTTTCCCCCTAACAGATTTGTTTGTTTTTCAATTGAATTGTACAGGTTATAGGTCAAATTAAAGGTGGGAAAAGTTTTGAAATGATTTACTGTGATGTCATTTTTTTATATCACAAAAACCTGGCATTTTAACAGGGGTGTGTAAACTTTTTATATCCACTGCACATATATACATATATATATATATATATATATATATATATATATATATATATATATATATATATATATATACATACACACACACACATATATATATATATATATACATACATAACATACATACACACGCACACACACACATATATATATATATATATATATATATAGAGAGAGAGAGAGAGAGGGAGAGATAGCTATAGATAGATCTATATAGATACATATGTGTGTGTGTAAATAAAAAATGTATGTAGCATGTAGAATACTATATGGTGGATGCAGTACTGTATTTAAATCCACATGTCTGACTGTGTGTGTGTGTATGGGAGGGGTGTGCATGTGCATTTAAACATAGTTAAGTACTTCTTATTTTCTTTTCTGTGTTTTTAATGCAAGGGCACATAGTAAATGTATGTTAAAGTAAATTCAGCTGTATATTATGGTTGCCATCGTCACATTTCCTCTGTGGACTACAAATTGCTCCTGCACTCTAACAATGTAAGGACTGACTCAAAGTCAGTGGGAATGTCTTACCAGATATGCATCCCCCTCTGGAAGGATGTCACAAAAAAGCATAAAAGACCTTTTTATGAACAGTATCAGTACACCTAGTTGACAGGGTTGGCACCTGTCTCTCTCTCTCTCTGCAGTTCTGGCCTGTGTATGTTGTGTGTGGGGGGTTGAAAATGGTAAATGCATTGATATTTAAAAGAAAAAATATTTTCTGACTTTTCTCTAAATGTCACAAAAATATTTGACTTTTGAAGTTATCTTAACACATAAACTATTATAAATAACCAACATTTAAAGCTTAGCATTTCAATACTGTGTTGCTGCTTATTTAATTTTGTCAGAAGAGGTGACAACTACCTTTAAACTCCTAATTGATCTAATTGCTTTGTTTTACTATGAGAGGGGGGTGTTATGTTTTCCTTCTCTCTGCAATAAACACAGTGGAAAACAGTTCCACAGCTTTCTGTCTTTTTATATCATCTGCTGTGTTCCTGACATTAGAAGGATTAATTTCCCATCTAAGATTGACAGCAGTACCTGACAGGGTAAACTACCGATTTAACTGTGTCTATGATATGTCATGCAGGTGGAGATGAATTCCTCTGCAAAGTATGTGAGGAGCTGAGCTTAAAAAAAGTAGGTGGGCTTTCCCTTCTTTGACTCTAATACAAGGAAATAAACGTTTTAAAAAGCGCAAGCAGGTTTCTGGTACCTACACAATGCTGGAACCATATTGTAGGGAGAAAAGATACCTAAAGATTGAGTTAAACTGTAGGAGAGGGTGAAGTTTTCCTTTAACTAATCTTATTACTGTATTATGAAATGCAAATGCTTCCACTGCCTTACTCATAAAATCCCAGCCTATTCTGTTGAATGCTTTCTCTGCATCAAGTCCCACCAACAACAGCAGTGTTTTCTTGCATTCTGCTTCCCTCTGGATCATCACTGTTCTATTACAGTTGTCAAATGTTAGCCTCCCCTCCACAAAAAACACATTGATATATATTTATCAATGTTGGCAACACCTTTGTCATTCTTTTAGCCACTATAGACAATTTATAATCACAGTTTAAAATTGAAATATACCTTTACAAAACAGAGTCTAATGGGTCTTTACCATCTATGTATTACAGCCACCATAGCTTCCCCGCCAGGATGTTAATGTTTCTCCTCCTTTTAAAACTGGGGTTAGGAGGGTGGCCTAATAGTTAAGGTGTTTGCCTTACAAACACAAGGTGCAGGGTTTGAGTCTCACAAGAGATAATTGGCTAAGTTGAAATGGCTCACAAGGGCAGTTAGCCTAGCACTAACCTATGAACCTAAAATAGTGTTAAACAAAACCTTTCAGATCTTTATTGCTTTCTTCCCTCCTAGCTTCCAAACTTCTCCAGGAATACCACCTATCCCTGGTGACTTTCTTACCGATTGGTTATACATCACCATTTTTATCTCATCCCCTCTTAACTATTAACTGTTGAGCCTCATCTACCTCTAACCTTGGCATATTTAAGTCTTCCATAAATATTTCCATTTGTGCTTTTTCTTTGTTTCCTCACTTCTCTGCTTTACACAAATTTACATAAAATTTCCAAAATATCTCTAATACATCTACAAGATCTCTGGTTATTTTTCTTGTTATAGGCTCCCTAAGTATGGCAACAGCCCTTCCTACTTTCTGTAGCCTAAGACATTGTGCTAAAAGTTTTTGTGCTCAGGAGTTATCAAAAACAGTTGTTTAATAGCAATCTTTCTAAACTCATGCATATTACTCAGGTACTCCCTTTTCTCTTTAGCACTCTGCAATTGTGTTTTTTCTTCTGTGAGATTTCCCCTATTCTGGAATACTTTTAACTTTTGTCAGCCCCTCCAAATAATTCTGGTTTCTTCTTAACCATATCTCTTTTTGTTTTATTTCTGTCCTATTTTTAAACTCCACTTTCATTTTATCCACACACTAGCTATAACTTTGGAAGTACTTTCTATCTTCCCTAATAACTCATGAATAATTTCCATTACCCATTCCTTAATTTCTTCTCTTTTTAACAGGTACATGAGGAAGCACCAGTGACTTAACTTTATTTCATAATGCAACATTTTATCTTATTACTGACACATATTTTAAAACAGTCATTGGATCTGTGTAAAAGTTCTCAAATGCACATGTTCCTGTGAAATAATTTCTGCCTAGTCTAGCCCAGTTATTGTACCTTGAGAAATATGTAAGTTCTTTCAAAGTTCTTACTACTGAATTCATGTCTTCTATACTAAATATTTTCATAAATTTCTCCAGAAATCTACCCTCTTTTGTTGCATTTTTCCTCAATGTTGCAAATCAAATTCCAGTCCCCACCTGTGTGTAATATTCCCTGTTGAAAGTTGATTGTTTCTCCCAGTTTTTTAAACTCAATAATAGCAGTTTTAGGTGGAATATAAATACATGTGAGCATAATCCTCATCCCTTGCCACTGGCCCCTTATTACCACAAATCTGCCATTATCTTTTTTTTTCTACTTCTATCACTATTGGGGCTCCTCTAGAAATTAATATAAGTACTCCTATTTTAATTTCTTCATGATAGTCTGTTGTATAGCCATATGAAATCCTTTCTTTATCAAATTCACATGCTCATTTCTTTCCAAATGTACCCCTGTAGCAATGCTATTTGCATTTCTTAATATAATTAAATATGTCTTCCTTTTCGTCTATACCTGTGAGACCATTCACATTCCAAAATAATTTGGAAAGTGTTGTCATTATGATAAGAAGTCATCATTCCCACCTATTATATTATATTATATTATATTATATTATATTATATTATATTATATATGATAGCTTTTTAAAGGCCTATTGCCAGCTTTCATGACACATGCATCCACTCTTTAGCAGGTTAATCCTTTATACTGTTTGTTTCTTGTCAACATTGGAACCTATGTCACATTTTATAAGCCTTTTTGTTTTAATAAACTCCCTCAAATAAAAAAAATAAACATACACCCAGAATACCCCCATAACCTGTTAACTAAACGAAACACACAAAATTAAGTACATCTTCAAATAAGGGTCATTCCAAATGAACTAGGGTTGCAATGGTTAGAGCAACAATTATATAAAACTGGTGTATATGAACAGGACCGTATAAATACTTTTGTTACCTTAATGGAGGTTGTATTGAAGAACAACTATATTTATTTTGAGGGCCAGTATTACAAACAAAAAACTGGAGTAGCAATGGGAGCTGCGTGTGCTCCTATTTATGTGAATTACATTATGGCCTACTGGGAGCAAGAGTATGTTTTCACCAGTGAATATATGAAGTATATACAATACACCCATTTTTTGGATGACATATTTGTGGTATGGGATGGGCCAATTGAAGTCATGAAGGCCTTTATAGATTATATTAATTGTACAGTACAATTTTTTAGGTTCACCTATGAATATAGTAGTGAGGAAATTTCATATTTAGATGTAAAATTGAAGGTCAATCATGTGGAAAAATGTTTGGTTTCTGGTATATACAGAAAGCCTACCTATTCCAATTCTTACTTGAGCTACCAGAGCTGGCACCCTAACCATCAGAAAAAAGTGATAGTAAAAGGACAAATGGTTAGGGCAGCCAGAATGGTAAGCGAAAGTCAAGATTTTCTAAAAGAAATGGAGTTCGTTAAAGGTATGTTCATTAATCGTGGATATCCTGTTGAATTGTGTGATTCCATTATGGAGGAAGTGAAATGTAAGAGGTTTAGTGGCGTTTATAAGGCAATTTTAACCAATGATTACCACGATGGGGGGGGGGGTTGCAAGTTAATACAGTTATTGGAGAAGTAAAAATAACAAAAAATGAAATTGATGTTAATACCAGTGTGGGGGAAACATTGTATTTTATCACTACATACAATTATGACATGGATCACATAGTGGGAATAATAAATAGAAATTGGAAGTTTTTAAAATTGGATAGTAACGTATGGAGAAAACTGAACAACCCCCCCAAAAATCGTATATAGGAAAGGGAAGTCTTTTAAACAATTGCTTGAGTCAGCTGCAAACTCCAGTTGGGAGAATGTTAATTCACACAGGAGTAAAGGGAATTTTAGGTGTGGTAGATGTAGTGTTTGTAAATATATTCTTGTTACAGGTGATAAAATTATTATTGAGGGAGAGGTTATTGGTATACATGGCCATTTTGATTGTCATGTTAAAAATGTTGTTTATATTGCTAAATGTGAAGGTTGTCCAGCTTTTTATATAGGGAAAACCTGTAGGATGTTCAGGGATAGAGTTAGCGAACACATCCTGGATATTAGGCACATGAAAAATACTAATGCCCTAGTTAGGCACATAGGGCAACATCCAGAGCACAGATTTAGATTTTGTGTAATACAGCAAATAAAAAAGGATGGTCAGGGTGCAGTATTGGATGTGCATCTTGATATTTGTGAAATGAGATGGCAATTGGCATTAAATGCTACAGTATTTCCAGGAATTAATGATAGCATAAACATATTGCCCCTATTAAAATTAAAACACATCTTGGGTTGAAAATGTTATTTATAAAAAGATTTTAAGAAAGTTTTTTTATTTCTTATTGTTATGGAATGGTGTTTTCCAGAAATAATTTTTTAAATTTCATAACAAAATTCGTGAAAGTTAATTTTATATTTTTTATATGATTAACTATTATTGTTGTTTTTTAGACATTATGATATTATTTTGTTATGCAATTTAAGAACATTGGGTGTCATAAACAGTGTTTAGTTGGTTGTATATGAAAATGTTTATTTTACATTTACATTTTGTGTATTTAACACATTTTGATATGTAACGCAATATTGTGGAGATGGATTGAAAGTATATTTTTTACTTCGAAGGGTTAATGAAGTTAGATTTAGGATATGCTTGTTAGATTGAGCTTTGTCTGATAGGGTAATTGAAGGGGTGGGATGTATTTGTTGTAGTGTATGAGTGTATATAACATCAATGGAGTGGTTAAATGTGTTCATATTCTGAAGAAGTCTGTATAATAAAGACGAAACCTAGGTCAAATTCGTGTATCTGGTCTGTATATTTGACTCTACCGTCTCTGGTCAACAGGGCCCTTCCTGGTGTTTACTGTCAACTTGCTACATCTTCAAATAATGAAGTTTAACTCTTCTAATAGGAATAATTGTCCCAGACAGCTATAAACACATGCCTAAATTAACCAAAAATTGAGGTTATCCATGTTAATATGCATGTTATTACCTGTGCTTCTACTTGCATTTATTTGGTTCTTTTTTTGTGTACCTGTATTCCTCTCCCAGATGTGGAAAAACAACTTGCATTCTTTCAGAAAACATTGACTTTCAGCCTTGAAGAAACCATTGTTCTTGCTTTTTATTGCCCCATTATCAGCGTATATCTATGGAAATATAAGAAAAAATATAGTCCTCAGCTACAGGCTTCTAAAGATAAGCTGAAACATTTATTGCCAAAGGAAACCATTTCATTATATTCAGTGTTCTCTTTTCACTTGAAACTTATTAGATGAAGCAAAGGGTCTTTCTACAGACATTCATCTGTGCAAAACTAAAACAAAACATAGCTCTACATATATTATGATCTATGTACTTTTGCACCCCATCTTCCACCTCAACAACCCAAGATTACAGCTTTATAACTGAAAAATGCTTTGGTAATTTTTCTCTTTTTATATTGTAATGCCTACATTTGTGAATCCTAAAAAAGAAGAAAGAAACCAGAGCCATGGCCTCAAGCTAAATGCCAAAAAGTGTATAGTCATCCCCTTTGGCAAAAACAAAGTGCCCACAAATTACCACATAGGTGGTAATCCATTAAGTACAGAAGAAGTAATTAGGGACCTGGGGACCCAAGTTGATAGCAATCTCTCATTTGACAACCACGTGGCCAAAGTGGTTAGAAAAACATTTTATATAGCCCACCTAATCATGAAGGGATTCACATCTAGATCAGGGGAGGTCATCGTGCCTCTTTACTCATCCCTCATCAGGCCCATAATTGAGTACAATGCCCCTTTTGGGATGTACCTTACCAGACACCTGCAGCAACTGGAAAGACCCCAAAAGTACCTCACCAAGAGGATCAAAGGGCTCAAACAGATGCCATATGCTGCCCGGTTAAAGAAACTCCAGCTCTACTCAGTGGCATACTGCCTGCTCAGAGGCGATCTGTGCCTGGCGTATAAAGCCATGTCCAACCCGGAATTAATGGACATGCTGCACCTCAGAAAATCCAAATCCCATCGAGCTACGCGCTCGAGAGACTTGAACCTCAGCACTGAAATAAATAGGACATGCTGGAGGGACAGATTCATAACCCAGAGGCTCCCTTCACTCTGGAATAAAATCCCAGTCCAGGTTAGGCAGAGTCCCTCATTGACTCTCTTCAAGAGGAATCTTGATGAGTGGATGGGAGATCGTAGGTTTACCCCGGGTATCACTTCTGTGTCACTGTTAGACAGAGGCACAGTATACTAACCTCGAAAAAGGGCATAGCAAAATAAATTTAAAATGGGTGGTGAAAGCCAAACACATTCTGGCTAGGCTTATAAATGCCCTAGGGCAGATAGCCTAGTATGAACCTATGAACCTATAAAGGGCATCTGTTTATTTTAGTATCTTTATCACATACATGAATAACTTACTATAAAATGTGCAATTTATATTGTGAAACGTTTCATAGAAATATTAACAGAAATTGCTTTACTTATTGTTACATTTTTCCTTCCTCTGCCCTTCCTCTCAGTATCCTTCCAAACGATATCAACCTGAAATAAGGCAAATGCCTTTCAGTTCCCCACAAGTCAACAAAAGTCCACTCTTTTCATTTTTTTTTCTTATACAGACTTATTTCACAAATGTGATTGATGCTTTGCAGTCTCACATTTATTCACTAAATTACATGTTGCTGGTTTTCTTCCTGCTCATCTATCTACCACCTTCATATTCCAGTTCAATTCCAAGCTACTTATCTTCTATTCAACTCCTGTGCTTCTTTCTCTGTCTTTAGCATTTCCTTTGGGACAATGGGAAAAAAAATCACTGGCAAAGTCTCTCTGTGTGCTTTATTATCAGAAGAGTCATAATGTACTCTGCATCAAAAAGCGACTTTGATCCTCCTGGGAAAAATATTATGAAGACAGCTGGGTGCATTAGGTTTAATTTCACACCCTCCTCTTGACAATCCTGGATTTCTGGAATACATTTTCTCTTCTGCCTGGTGTACAATGAATTTTCCAGAAACACTCTACTGTCTCCAACTTTTAATGCTTTGCCCTTTTGCCCCCAGTTTTTTTCAGGAACAACTCTTTCTGCTGGTAGGTTTACATCTTTACTAATACAGGTCTTGGTTGCTTTCTCATGGTCAGATTTGGAGCATACAAATGGCATGCTCTTTCAATTAACAGTTCCTGTTCTGGAATACCAGTCCAGTTGCTTGTTTGTGCCTTCATAAAATTAACAGCCTGTTCTTTCAAGTTTCTTTGGTACAGCAGAATACCTCATATTTTCCCTGTGCTCTGTCTTCTAATTCTACCATTTTTTGAAACACTCCTTCTTAAGCAGTCTCATACTCACCCAGTCTTTTATTCATTTCAACCTCTGATTTTTGCAGTTTTATCAGTTCATCTGAATAACTACTTAAAGCTTCTGCCATTTTTTCCAGCCTTTTGTTATTTCAGCTGATATAGTCTTTTAATGTTTCATTTATTTTAATCAGCTCTAAGTTACTGCAAGCCATCTCTTGTACCAAAACTGGAACTTGAACTGCTTTTTGATGAACAGCTGCAGGATTCTTCCTAGTCAGTGCTCTCTCTCCACCTTTTCTAGTTGATTTTCTTTCAGACTCTCTCAGTTTCTTCTTTGCTGGCATTCAGGCAGTATCCTTACCAGCCAGTAACTGAAGTTACTTTAAGTGACAGAGTTCCTGGCCCTTGTCTTTCAGTTTCTTTTTTCACATTGGAAGAGCTAAAGTTAAACTGTTAGTGTGCAGCCATCTTGGAAAGTAGATGTTCAGTGATTTTAAACTGTAACAAGCAGTGGTTATAGTTTATGCCACACACAACGTACTAAGCGGTTCAGTTCAGCGTGCAAATACCAGTACTTAAATACTGATACTTTATACTCTGTTCCCTTTCAGATAACAAGGAAAGTACAGAGATGGAAACTCACCATGGCAACAAATGACTGAAAACAGGAATTCCAAATCAGTGCAGAAATATAATTTATGGGAATTCAGCAGCAGGTGGATGTGCACCAATCTGGTCTGACTTTCAGAGCACTGGGAAGCTCCAGGACAGACAGGATCCCCTTTCCACACTACAGCTATCAGGAAGACACTAGGTAGAAAAAGAAATGCAGCAGAGCAGTGGCAAAGTCTGCTTTGCTTTTGCAAAAGGAATTGTTGGTACTGTTTGCCAAAAATGTGGATGGAGGTACAAATAGCTGTGCATCAAAAGATTCTTTGAGATGACACATGCCTAAAGAAGGCTGCAGCAGTAGCAATGGTTCTCATTTTGTGAGTCCTCACTTTTTCTCTAGCAGTGGTTTTCCATAGTAACCATAGCAGAAGGCAATGAAATTTGCAATTCATTTAGTGATAGTCTGTGTTGCCAGTGGTATGTTTTATTTTCCTCTCTTGAAGGAATGGAACAATTGGTCATATTTTCTAAACTAATAAGTTCTGGTTAAGTAATTATGCTTCGCCTAGGCACATCTATCAAATGGAAAAACTGCTCCCCTTTGTTGTATGAATTTGGAAAGAAAAATGGTGGCTGGATAAACTGGTTTACAGCTAGTTTATAATCCACTCTGGCCATAAATAAGGAGTTGATCATTACGCACACTATGTCCTGATAGAAAACAGTGCATGGCTCACCTGATATTGTCTAAGCAGACGTGATAGCTACCAAGGGCAGGTTCTTACCAAGGCAAAAACTTTAATTCATAGTTGGGTGGCATAGAAGGTGGTGGAGTTTAATTTATTTAGTCATTCAATGGCAAACATCAAGTCCCAAGACTGAAAGGCTGGTTTTCTGGAGGAACATAAGTAAAAGAGGACAAAAGGAGGAATCTATGGTCAAACAGGCTGAAAGGGCAAAATGTGCAAATTCATAGGTGTGAAATCCAGGTTACATAAGTTAAAGAGATTAATCAACTAAAGTTCTGTTGCACTGTAGCTTTTTCTGGGGAGATTTGAGAAGATTCATACCATAAGTAGAACCTTTCCATTTTCCAAGATGGGATGTACTAGTGCAGGTGTTGTGAGCCTACTACAAAATAGCCAGCACCTCTGTTAGAAAAGGATCCCCATGGGGAATTAGGCAGCTAGTCTCCAAGCCATTAATTTGAGGCTGCAGAGGTTGGGATGTACCAGGGTGCATTTATTTTAGGTCAATAAAGTGCAAGATGTAGGAGGGGGTTCCTCGTTTTTCACCTCCAGCAGAAAAGTAATTTGTGGCTGTTTTAGTAAAAATGGAACTATCATTATGAATGCTTCTGTGTCTTCCTTTGCTTTTAACGAAACTTTAGGAAGCATAATGGTATGGAAGGTTTACCCCCCCCCCATTTCATAGAGAAAGCATTCCCTGCAGAAACATTTGATTGAAAAACACCTTGATATTGTAACTTAATGAGGAAGCAAAGGATCCTTCTGTAGAATCCCCAAACACTGAGTGCAGTTAAGGAAAATGTGTGGCACCTGCCTTTTTTTTGGAGGAGAGCTGGAAGATCTGAGTAGGTGTTCGGCTGAGGTCCTTAGGTTCATAGGTTGGTACTAGGCTATCAGCCCTAGGGCTCTCCACTATCAGTTGACCGAGACAAAAACACCTAAAGTTCAAAACACTTAAAACCCATTTGATCGAAACTCATAACACTGACACATGACATTAAAAGCAATATGCCCTTTTCCTCACTGTAGTGCAATCCTGGAGTTAGTATATATAGTTAAGGGTGTGGGGGGTGTAGCCCCCCACATAGTTTAGATAAATATTGTTTTCTGCAAAGAGTTAGTCATTTCAGTTATAAGTATCCATGTGTATGTTTGAAATGTATGAAGAGTGTGGATGGCTACATATACTATGCAGCTATGTGATTGTTTCCAGCAACCCTGACACCCAAGCACTACCAAAATCCTTGACTGCATAAATCAAAGCCAACACTTCTTTGATGTACGTGCTTGCCTTTGTTCTTGTGGGTCTACCTGTGCTGTCAAAATGACCAAATCATATACAGCCTGTCCTGGAACTTGAAGGAGCCTGTGTACATTCTCTAAGCACAATTTGATGCATTCCTGAGGACAGATAAAGGGCATCTGAAAATACAGAGGGACAGAAATACCTAAGGCTCCAGGCAGGATCACAGCACTTCTGGTTCAACTACTCTGTGCTCTCCATTGCTTATAAGCTATTCATTAAGTTCTTATATCCTTGGCAAGAATAATAGTTGACACCTTGCCTACAGATTACTGATACTGTAATCACAGGTTTGTAAGGTATAGGTGTATTTTCTTTCATGCAGATTTGACAAGAGGATCATTACTCAGCCAAGCTGCTAGTGGTGCTAGCAGCAGAGAGGCTAAAAGAGCGACTGCTAACCTGATAAAAGTGTTTTTTCCTGCTACTACCTGGGCGGCTGTCCGATCTAGCTAAACTGCAAGTATTTCTGCATTCTTGAACTGTTTTAAACTGTTTAAAGTTGTTTTTGCACCTGCACTTTTAAAGTTTGTCCTTTTTGTTGCATTTACCTGTTGAGGCTACACACTCAAGTGCGCTAGCCTGTGTTACATATTTATTGCATTTTCCTGCTGTTTGTTGTAAAAAAGAAAAAAAAATTATCCTTGTTTCCCGCCTTTCCTGACCTAGAGTAGTCCAAATGCAGGCTTTGCTGTATTCTGGACTTTTGGAAAGTTCCTGTGTTGCCCATTTCCTTTCTTGGATAAAGGGAGGCTTCTTTGTTCACCAGTGGCAGTGGGGAGCTTAGAGCAGCCTATCTATCCCTGGAGGAGTGTTCCCAGCACAAGAATCTGGTAGTCTATTGGCAGTTTTGGGCCAGTTTCTAGCTCTTTCAAGTCCCCCTGTATAAAACCCGCTTTGGCGCGGTGTTACTACTCAGCCAAGCTCCTCGTGGTCCTGCAGAGTGGTGCTAGCAGCAGAGAGGCTAAAAGAGCGACTGCTAACCTGATAAAAGTGTTTTTTTTTTGCTGCTACTACCTGGGCGACTGTCCGATCTAGCTAAACTGCAAGTATTTCTGCTTCTTGAACTGTTTTAAACTATTTAAAGTTATTTTTGCACCTGCAATTTTAAAGTTTGCCCTGTTTGTTGCATTTACCTGTTGAGGCTACACACTCAAGTGCGCTAGCCTGTGTTACATATTTATTGCATTTTCCTGCTGTTTGTTGCAAAAAAGAAAAAAACAAAAAAATGATCCTTGTTTCCCGTCTTTCCTGACCTAGAGTAGACCAAATACAGGCTTTACTGTATTCTGGACTTTTGGAAAGTTCCTGTGTTGCCCATTTCCTTTCTTGGATAGCCTATCTATCCCTGGAGGAGTGTTCCCAGCACAAGAATCTGGTAGTCTATTGGCCGTTTTGGGCCAATTTCTAGCTCTTTCAAGTCGCCCCTGTATAAAACCTGCTTTAGCGCGGCTTTGCATGATTTTGCGCATAGCGCAGCATCGGGCAACACCGCTTAATTGGGTGTAAACCATTCTCGGCTCCACAAAGTCTGATCTTCACTTTTTCCCTTAGAACTGATCTAGTTCTCACGCATCCAACACCTCCATACAAAATAAATTCTTTAAAAACATCCAAATAGAACTATCGAAATTTTTATGGTACCCCAAACCCACCAAAATAGTTACCAGAAACTTATATACCCTAAGGAAAAAGGTGGTATGGGCCTCCCCGACATTAGACTATACTATGAAATTAACAATCACCATTGCAGAATATAAAAATGACCCCACTAAGTGGTACCCGATCTGGGTGAATTTATATTACAACTATGTTAGATCATTACAGTTTAACCCGAAGGCACTCCCCTTTTTAGATAAAGACAGCAGGAAGAACTGTAGAATACAGAGGGATCTAAAGGATCAAATCATAATAATTCAGAATCTATTTGAATCCGTGAATTTATATTCGGCCTATATGACACTCGAGCCCATTCACCTTAACCCTAATATCAAGTTAAATAATAGGATGATTAACCTAGATCCTTATCCATTGTTGAAGAATAAATCTATAGTAGATTTTCTACCATTTAAAAATGTCTCAGTAGCCACCATGAGGAGCAAATTAAATCTCCACCCCAAATATACAGTCATTTTAAGACAATTAAGAGAGGTATGTCGTAAGTTCTGGGATGGTCTTAATATTTCAGACGCGGATATATCTACATGTAGAATCATATGGGAGTTGTTTCAACGAAAACAAAAATGATCTCGAATGTATATAAAGTTATTATCTCGATTAAATACAACAAAGAATGTATACATTCTAGCTACTGGACGCAGCAGGACTCTACGATTACAACTAATAAAATTGCTCAAGCCATTCAGAAATTCTCCAAATATATACCCCTTCAAAAATTGAGATACACACAACTTATGATATTAAATAACGCTTATTATACACCTCAAGTGCTAAGTAAGTTGTACCACGAAATTCCAACGAACTGCCAATTTTGTCCTTCCCAAGTAGCAGATATCATTCATATATTTTGGAGCTGTAAATGCCCATACAAGCTCTGGTGTGCTTTAAGGGTTATGTTAGAAAAGATGGGATACGAGAAAACAACTTTATCATGGAAATTTACTCTCCTACATATTCCTCCTCCAGAAATTAGCATAAATCAAATACACATTCTTATTCCCTTATTTATGTTACTAAAATACTACATCACTTTAAATTGGAAAAATAGGATATCACTAACATGGGAAGGGTTTAGACAAGTAGCTAGAAAACAATTATATGCACACAAGTATTTATGGTATTCCATGAAGCAGCAGCCGGTACAGAAAGAGTTTTGGAAATTTTTAATGGACTATATTTTGACATGATATTGTTGACAATGTATAAGCTTACTACACCAGGATATGGATGAGATTTGTATATAGTCCTTATTAGTGTACAGTATGTTTATATGTTCAATTTATATTTGATGTATTTGTATGTTATTTCTGGAAATTTTAAAACTAATAAAAAGATTAAAAAAAAAAAAAGAACTGATCTAGTTCTCATAATAAACACCCTATTCCTACTCTAAAGCCTGGCACTTGCTCACTAAAGCAATTATATAAGTCAGCACTAAAAAATTAAAAGCACTACACCCTCACAAACTCCCCTTGAGTACCTTGTTCTCCATTGGCCCTTTTTTCAATTATAAAGGAATTCCCAATACTATTCTAGCATGTCCAAAGGTCAGTTGTCAATCTCCTCTCCGGTCCAGCTGGTGAATCTGGGAATCTTTAGGCAATGTTACAACTGCCTCATGTACACAGACAACCCTCTCCTCCTCCCAACAAATTCCAACACATGTGAGAGATGTAACCATATAGCCAAACTGGAGGCTAAGCTCTCTCAACTCAGTACTGGCGTAACCAGTCAGGAGGAGAAGGAAACCACACTAACTACAATTCCAGTCTCACATAAACATACCACGACAGCAAACCAAACACATAAACACAAAAAAACATACTCGGAGGCTCTAAATAAAAATCTGCCTAAGCAACAGAGACCTCCAAAGCAGACACCCAAGCAACCGCTACCCCCAAAACAAAACACGTGCAACACATAGCTCACAAAGCCAGTGTACCGAACAGTCACAGCCCTGTTACACTTGATACACTTGTAATAGGTGACTATCGTCAGGCACACTGACGTCCCGCTCACCAGGCTGAACAAGGAGAAGGTCACGGTGAGCTGCCTGTCGGGCGCTAGGATCCGCCACATAACACAATCACTCAGGTCACTCCAAAGCAAGTACAAATATGACTCAGTCATTGTCCATGCTGGTGTGAATGACCTGAGACGTACCTCCCTGGACTACATGAAAAGAGACATACAGGAGCTCTCTGAGCATGTAGCCCAGGCCAGTATGACCCTGACCTTGAGTAGCATCTTACCCTCACCAAGAATGATGCCACAATATGAAGACAAGATGATCAATTTTAACAATTGGCTTAAGTATTGGTGTCATTCAAAGGGAATCCAATGCCTGTCAGCCTGGGATGACATGCTCGACAAGCCATGATTCTTTGCTAGGGACAGCTTGCACCTGTCACCCCTGGGCTTTTGGATATTGGCAAAGGCTCTTGCCACCCCCATAGTGCCTTTTTTAGGCAAGGCTCAAAAGACAAACCCACCTCCATAGGTATCACAAGGGATAAGAAACTAGGAGTAATGCTACTCAATGCCAGAAGTCTAAACCTCAAGATGCACACACTCGAAACTCTCCTTAGTGTGGAGAACATCAATATCTGTGCAGTAACAGAAACCTGGTTCAAGGCTCCTGAGAGCACCCCAGCACTACCAGGTTATACCTCATACCATGTTTTTTGGCCCCAAAACTTGGACCGAACCACAAAAGGAGGGGGAGTATCAGTATTCGTCAAAGATACCCACACCTCCAGGTTGGTGGCACAGCACGAAGCATCAGAGACTATCCATGTGCAACTAACAGTGGGTTAAACTGCCTTCCAGTTTATAGCCTGCTACAGACCACCCTCCCAAACCCAGGAACCCCACTCGGCCTTCCTGAGAACACTGGAAAATATGAAGGTCTCTCCAAACACCATTACATTGGGCGACTTCAACTACCCAAACATAGACTGGGAGCATTACTCTAGCTCCAACACCCTAGCCCAAAGGTTCCTAGAATTTATAAACTCAAATGCTATGGAACAACTTGTTACCACTCCCACAAGAGGGAAAACATACTGGACCTGATCATCACCAACATGGGGACTCTATGCTCCAGACCAGAAGTGTATCCCTCACTGGTAAGATCAGACCATAAACTAATCTCACTAGATATTCACATCCCGACCCCAGCCCTTGCCCAGAAAACCACAGTGAAAAACTTCTCTAAAGCAAATTTCACACTCCTCAAAACCGAGGTGGAATCCTTCAAAGCCCCGGGCCTGTGGAAAATATGGCCCAGACTGCAGAATCCTTTATAAACGCATTGTATGAACACCTTCAGGAATGCATGGATCATGCAATCCCAAACAAAACCAAGACCCAATCCTCCAAAGGCAGGCGTCCTGTCTGGTGGACCCCAGCCATAAACAAACTATACAATAGAAGGAGGAAGCTACTACATGATTGAGCAAAATCCCAAAAAGGGAAGGCATCTCTGATCAGTATTAGCAAAAAACTACGGGCACTCATAAAATCGTCTAAGGCCAGCTTCGAGAGAAAAATTGCACAGGACACTAAGGATAATCACAAGGCTTTCTTTAGTTATGTTAGGAACCTGGGTGGGAATTCCCAGATATGCTCAGAATTAGTCCAAAATGACAAAAAATACACCGAACCCACAGACATTGCCAACATCCTAGCTGACAGGTCCAGCGCAAACTCCCCCCCCCCTTCCCCACCAAAAGGGCAAATATCTATCCTAGCAGAGTGCTGCCCCCCTGACATCTCAGATACTCAGGTAAGAGCCACCCTCTCCAAAGCAAAAAACACAGCATCAATGGGACCAGACGGTGTCCCAGGCTGTGACCAACATGAACTCCAAGAAGAACTAAACCCAAACATAAAACTACTGTTCAATCTTAGCCTTACTACAGGATATGTACCCAAAGAGTGGCGTACAGCAACAGTGGTCCCTCCCCACAAAGGTGGTGACTCAACAGATCCTGGAAACTATCACCCCATAAGCCTGACTAGCTTGGTCTGCAAAGCTATGGAAAGGATCATCATGGACCTCATAAATAAAGATATTGGGGACCTACAGACACTGGATCCTACCCAGTTCAGCTTTGTTAAGGGCAGATCCTGCCTCTTAAACCTGGTCAATTTCTTTGAAAAAAGTCACCAAGGACATTGACGAGGGGAAGGTGGTCCACACAGCCTACCTGGACCTCGCAAAAGCCTTCGATACAATACCCCACTCGGGCATTATAGATAAGTTCACCAGCTTAAATATAAACCCCTATGTCACTAGATGGGTTGCAAACTGGCTCAAGGACAGAACCCACATGGTTAGAATTGCTGGAGCCATGTCAGACTCCAAACCAGTTACAAGTGGCATTCCACAAGGCTCAGTCCTGGGACCTCTCTTGTTCGGTATATATTTCTTGGAGGTACAGGCCAACACAGAAGGACTGTGGCTGACCAAGTTCGCAGATGACTGCAAACTGGGCGCCATAACAGACTCTCCAGCCGACACAAGCATCCTACAAAAGGGCCTCATAGAAACAGACAACTGGTGCCAGAGCCATGGCCTCAAGCTAAACGCCAAAAGGTGCATAGTCATCCCCTTCGGCAAAAATAAAGTGCCCACAAATTACCACATAGATGGTAATCCATTACGTACGGAAGAAGTAATTAGGAACCTGGGGACCCAAGTTGATAGCAATCTCTCATTCGACAACCACGTGGCCAAAGTGGTTAGAAAAACATTTTATATAGCCCACCTAATCATAAAGGGATTCACATCTAGATCAGGGGAGGTCATCGTGCCTCTTTACTCATCCCTCATCAGGCCCATAATTGAGTACAATGCCCCTTTTGGGGTATACCTTACCAGACACCTGCATCAACTGGAAAGACCCCAAAAGTACCTCACCAAGAGGATCAAAGGGCTCAAACAGATGCCATATGCTGCCCGGTTAAAGAAACTCCAGCTCTACTCAGTGGCATACTGCCTGCTCAGAGGCGATCTGTGCCTGACGTATAAAGCCATGTCCAACCCGAAATTAATGGACATGCTGCACCTCAGAAAATCCAAATCCCATCGAGCTACGCGCTCGAGAGACTTGAACCTCAGCACTGAAATAAATAGGACATGCTGGAGGGATAGATTCATAACCCAGAGGCTCCCTTCACTCTGGAATAAAATCCCAGTCCAGGTTAGGCAGAGTCCCTCATTGACTCTCTTCAAGAGGAATCTTGATGAGTGGATGGGAGATTGTAGATTTACTCCGGGTATCACTTCTGTGTCACTGTTAGACAGAGGCACAGTATACTAACCTCTAAAAAGGGCATAGCAAAATTCATTTAAAATGGGTGGCGAAAGCCAAACACACTCTGGCTAGGCTTGTAAATGCCCTAGGGCAGATAGCCTAGTATGAACCTATGAACCTATTACCATGGAAACAGACATGTAGTACAGCCTCTTAATATCTTCTTGGTGTTAATTAGGTTTCCTGTGCAATGATGAGGAAGAACGCACTGAGGTGGATGACCTTTTCTAGCAGGATGAACTTGTCTTGCTCTTTGTTGTGTCCAACATCGTTCCTAGGATTGTCCATCTCTTGGATGGAGAAAAATTATTTCTTGTAAACTGCCCTGGCTGAAGAGACAGGATATGGTTAAATGTAATAGTTTCCTTAGCACCTTCTTTCTGAATCAGACAACTGTCTAAGTAAAAGACAATGTACATACCATGCAACCTGAAATTAAACACTGGATGCAAACACTAAAGCTCTCCATTGCTTACAAAGTTTTCACTAACAGAGGTAAATTGGAAGTGCTGTGAGCCTGTCTGGAAACTTAGGAATTCCCTGTGTCCCTTGAGGGTGGGAATATAAAGTTAGGTATTCCTTATATCCAGCATGATAGCCATACCCTTTGGCACCAGAAGAGTAACTAAAGGGCAAATTCCCTGAACTTCTTTCCTACCAGAAACTTTAGTCTTAACAGGTCAGACAGGCTTCCAATGATCACCCTTTTTTAGGACTAGGAAGAAACTGGAATAAACCCACGTTCCCTCCTCTTCTAGTGGAGCCCTGTGTATTTTTCCTGATGTGATCAGTTGTTCCAGCATTGGACCTACTAATGTCACCTGGGGTAGGAGGGTGATGTATATACTTTTTAGTCAACCCTAACATTCTGCCTTCTGTTATTTGGAAGATAATTTTTTGTTTGTTTTTTTTTACAGGGAGCAACATAGATCTCATTGTGTCTACAGGGATGACAGCAAGATCAAAAATAGGATTTTTAGAAAGGTATTTTGTTTTGTTCTCCACTCAGTAAAACCCACTGAGCTTCCGGGAAGATGGAGGGAGTCCAGTTCTAAGCATGTTTTTTCAAATGTGTCACTGAAAGTGTGGAAGACAAGAACAGGAAGAAGTTTGGGTTCATTAATACCTACTAATTCCAGGAACATTCTGGGAAATGCTGACATTTCTTTTGATTACCACTTGATCTTTAGGTTAAGATATTACCAAAGGAAACAACATTTAGTGGCGACTCCAAAGAAAGGGACTCCTCATCTATATCATATCCCAAAGGTGAATATATTTCTGATGACTTAACTAAGCCATGGTCCTATTCCCTCACTGAAATCAGATAAAGGGTCTGGAGAGAGGACTCATTTCATATTGGCCTGGGGTAAGGTACCTGACAAAATACCAGGTTCCATGGCAGGGGTGACAAAACTGTTCATCCTTTGCCAGATCATCACATACTCCTCTGTGAAAGTTTTCTAGTCAGAAGAGGCCATAGAAGACATGCGGAAGACATCCATTTGCTGGATGTCTCATCTGTGGTAATTAAGGTTGCATGATCTGGTGGCTTCAGATTTTAAGTTCAGAGATCATGACTGCTTGCCCTGGAAGAGAAGACCGAAATGCAAAAATAGGATAACTGGTGGGGAAGGGTCTTTCTCTTTGACCTATGCCATGTGCTAGTGAAGATCAGATGCCTGGGGACTGGCATTTGACTGTGACACAGCTACATCTTTAGATAAGGCATGATGCAAAACAGTTCTGGCTCCCAAAATGGCTTAGATGGAAGAAGAAAGAAAGCAAGGAGCTTATCAAATGGCATGGTGTCAGAGGCAGAACCCTTAAGCTTGTGTAACACTGACCGAGTCTGTATGCCCCTATGAATCCTACCCACTTCTCTGGGGACTTTCTTCACTTATTTTTCAGTGATAGTCAACTTTAAGCTTTATCGAGTCCTCAAGAGAAGATTGTCACTGAAGATTTTACAGGGAATATTAACACTTGGCTTAAAGTAAGGTGTTTGTCGTGCACTAAGAAAGTTTTCAAATTCTTATCCCTACATTTTAGAGCCATCATCTTAAAATATAAACATTGTTTGAAAGCAGATGTGGCAATTTGTTTTACAGATACCGAAGGTAGAATTCATATGAGTTCTGTTGACCACAGACACACTAAGGTTGGAAAACATCAAGAACACACTTTAAAGAATTCAATACAGTACTCAGCAATCAATGGCAATCAGCAAGTTATAAGAAGGAATAACATAATAAAAAATCCCAAAGGGGTACTTATCACTTTAGAAATCATCTGGATGACAAGAGACAAGCAAGCACATGCAGGCTACCAAATGCTTGATTCTGCAAAAAGAACGTAAGTCATCATGGGGTGCTCTCCTCTTTCCTCCTTGCATCTTCCTGATTGATCTAGTATGGAGTGGAAATCAGTCCACCCTGGTGATGTCCGTAGATCTAAAAGTCAGGTCAGATGGCAGATGTCTCCCTGCCATTCTTATCTATTCCGAGTGATTTTCAGTTTTGATTCTTATGATCAACCTCATATTATTTGTCATACTTGAACATTAAGACCTGGATATAACTTATTTCTTTCTTGTAACAAAAAGAATGTATTTTTTAAACTTATCATTGAGTTTCACTCAGGCTAACCTTTCACTGCAAATCTTTCAGTAACAGCACTTCTAACATCATGTCAGTAAATCCCTGGGATTCTTTTTTCTTTCTTTCTATCATATCTAAATGAGGTATTATCCAAAGTATTGCACAACTGTCTTTGTACTCATCATAACATTAGATGTTTGAGTATGGGTATCACTTCTGTAGCACAGTTATCCATGGGAAATAACTGAAGGTATATGTTCACCCTCCTAAACCAAATGACAGAATGTTGGATGTGTCCCTAAAGTAGATGAATTGGTGGATTTGTTTTTCATTCCCAAAATATCAGTATGAGATTCTGTTAAAAGGACACAATAGTTTGCACCATCTTCAGTTCTTTTTTTCTTGGTGAAAAATTACTGTACATTGCCATGCTTAAGGGCATACTCTTGCCCATAATTCTCAAGTCTGTAAAACTTGAGGCTTTGCAATATGATTTTAGGACAATGTTTTGCCTCAGAAGTGACTCCATCTAAACTAACATCATAGGTGTATCCGGTTTCTCTGCCTCTAAATGCTGACTGAAACATCAATAAAAGTACTATTATTTTTCCTCTTACTCAGCAGGTCAAAGGTATTATTAGCATAGAAGTCAAACTATAAGCCAAAGTCTTCAGATTTACCAGAAATGACAAGGCTGAATTCTGAGCCAGGTTTGCAAAACACACAAAGGGTTGCTTTATAATGGAGGCAGGAACAAGTTATGAGTCCAATTGGGCTCCCGATTTTTGAAGTCTCTGAGTTTAGATTATATTTGGGTAGATTAAAGAAGAACTCCAACTTGGTTATGCAGTGCAATGCATACTTATTGCTTTTTACATGTGCTCCCTGGAGTAAGCCTGAACCAACAATGCAGCTAAAGAAACATATGGATCCTAGGAAGCGAGACTACTGGGACCTAGAATTTGTTAAATACACTACCCATAGAAGAGAGGACAAATAGCAACAAGGTGAAATGGAAATGTTTTTTGATTGTTCTGGACCACAGTAATTGCCCATATTGTTAAAGGATGGGAAGCAAGCATTTCTGAGATGCAAGTGAACAGCAATGTCTTTGGCAGAATGAGAGAGAGAGACTTACCTGACTTCGCACAATCTTGCTGCCTACTCTTGCCTTCTCTTCAGGGTTGCCTCCTTTCAGAGGCCTTCCTTTGTTTAACTGGACTGCCTTTTAATGTTTTCTGTAAAATGGAAACTGCTTGTTGGAATTGTTCCTACTGCATTTACAAGCTAAAGCATGAAAACACTGCTTAACAGATTCTGTTGTACTTCTCATTTTCTCCAGTTTTTAAAAATACCTCTATTGAAGGGAACCAAAATAAAGAATTTTCTTTTCCAGTGGGGCAAATGATACATAGTATAATTCCATCCTTTATGCCTAAGGTAGCATCACAGCTGGCTTTGAAACAAGTCATCCACTTACCAGTGTTCCATCCTAAACCTTGTATGGCTGAACACTTAGCATATTGGTTAAGGTCTTCACATCCCATGCACAAGGTTTGATCCTGCCATTCAAGCCTACGCCAAGCTTCCATGTTTTTTCTATGTAGTTCTTCCTAATATGCAAACATATGCTGTGGGTTTCCACCTCAAACTTGTCAATAAATAAATAAATATATTAAAAAAATAAAACTGAAAGGTGTTAAGGGCACCAACACATACTCTAGGTGGTGTCTGTTGGGGGAAGAATTGTTTAGACCAAACACTTTAGGCATCAGTTGTGATGCACAGCATCCTCTATATAGGACAGCAAGGATTAAAAGATTGCATGTTATTTCAAGGCTACCCACTCAGGTTTAAAAAACAAGGGTCTAGTTGATTTGGTCAAAAAAGGTTTAGGTATTTCTATGTGATAAGCGGGTTGAGGATCCAACCTACACAAGGGACTCATGCTAACAGTGGCAGGGGTCTATATATCTTTATTGGCCAGTGTATGCCCATCAGTCCTGTGTCAATAAGCTATTGGCAGGCTCATGTCCAGATGCTCAGCTTAGGCTACCCTTTGACAGCACTGTTTCGTGAAAGCTGGACGTGACAAAAAAAAAAAATAAATAAATAATAATCATCATGCCAAAGGATTGCCACACTCAATATAGGTTTACTGACAGGATACAGCATGGAATAATATTACATGATGGTGGAGGAGAGTGGACATCCTGTATATCCAGAAGAAACAGAAAGGCAGTGAAAAAAAGCCACCTAGCTTGGGATCCAGAGTCTACTCTCAGGGGGATGAGAAACCAGAAATGGTGTAGGAATTGTGGGGAGGGACAGTCTTCAGAAAAAAAGTAAGGTATTATCATTAGAATTAGGGACAGGTATACTCATGGCACTCTGACTCCAAAGTAAAGGTAGGGTAGTATTTATAATCTCAGTCTGTGTCCCTCTGCAGGGTTGCAATAGTGAAGAGTGTGCACTCAGGCAACCGCTGCAGGCCCTAATAGATACAGCAAGACAATAATTAGTGTTGGTAATGGTGGACATAAATGCTAATACTGGGATACACAGAAGAGGATATGAGGACTGCCTAGGACCACTTGAGTAGGGCAACAAGAATGAAAGGAGACTACTGCCTGGCGAATGGCTTAACAGTGTCCAAACACGTGGTTCTGGTAAGGAAAAGTCATGAAGGTAAAGTCAAAGATTGCAAAATTATCTCCGTGTTAAACAGGCCCACTGCATAAACAATTGGTGACCACAATTAGCTGCAAACAGTGGCTAGAAAATAGCCTCCAAGGTCAAAAGAGACTAAGTACAAGCTTTCAAGGAAATATTCAGGGCTCTAGCACCTCAGGAAGGGGAGAAAATAGGTGCAGTTGAAGACGCCTCAAAACAGCATGTTTGAGGATGGAGATTTGACTGAGCTAGGTATGGAAATAAGGTACATATGGAAAGCTAATGGTGGAATGCTGATGTCCAGGAAGGTACCAAAAGAAAGGAATGCAGGAAAGAGTAGAAAATAGAAAATATGGACCAGGCTAAAAGGAAAGCTGATTGGGTAACAAAGAGGGTAAAACAGCAGATGAAATAGCAAAGATCAAAGCATTATAAGAACTCTACCAGCTTCTGGAAGATGACTCAGCAGACAGCAAAAAGAAATTCTATCAGTTTGCAAGGCTTAGAGAGAAAGAAAAACAGTAATCAGACTCCCATCACAAGGGATGCCAGCAACAACCTGCTCACCAGTCTACATGAAATCAAAAGCAGATGGAAGGAGTACTTCCAACAGCTTCTGAATGAAGAAAACCCACAGAAGCTGTACAGTCCCCACAGGAAGAGGATCGCACCCTAGAAAAGATAACACTAAGGAAAATTAAGTCAGTGAAAGTGGCAGGCTCAAATAAGGTCATGGCAGATATGATCAAGACATTGGGGGAGTGAGGAAAGAAATGGCTCTAGAGGGAGCATTCACAATTATGGTCAGTACAGAGGTTTCAAACTCATGTCACACGACATAAAAGTGCTCAACTGGGTGAATGATAAATAGGCTGAGTAGTAGAAAGTAAGATGGGATATGAGTAGCTTGGATTCAGACCAGGATGCAGCACAACTGAAACAATATTTGCAGATATACAGTTAAGAAGACACTAGCGATAAGGAAGTTGTGTCCAAATGACATGCCTAGACTTGAAGAATGACAAGGTCCCAAGAAAACTGATCATGGCAGTCCTGTGATAGTTTGAAGACCCAGAAACACTGGCAGAATTAGTAAATGCTACATACAAGGATACAATGAGAAGTACGGACAGGGTTTGGACTCATTCCCTGTGAGAGTGGATGTGCATCAGTGTTTAACAGTGAGCCACTGGTGATGGATTACATTAGCAAATAGGTGAGGGGACAGAACAAAAATGCTTTATGCAAATGAACAGGCATCAATGGCAGACTCTGTAAAAGAACTTCAGCAAAAGATTGATGAATAGAATGCAAAACTGAAGACACACGGTATGAAATGGAGTTCAGAAGAATCCGCTGTCAAGGCAGCAAGCAGGGGAAATTAGAAACTGAAAACAGAAAGGAAAATAACACAAGTAATGAGCATCAAGTATCTGGGAGGAGTAGCTGAAGAGAAGAAACGCCTGAATGAGAAGGTCAAAGCTATAATCAGAGGAGATGCAGTCAACTGGCAGAGTGTGCCTGCCAAGGGCAGTGTGTGACAGAACAATGCCAAAGAAGCTGAAATGTAAGGTCCACAAAACAATGGTGCAACCAATTTACTACTGTGTGGTACAGATACATACATATGGCAGTGCAGCTGAGGAAGCTGGAAGCAATGGGAGATGACGTGCCCACAACTGGTGGTAGGATGCACAATGTGAGACAAAAAGCTAAGTGAGGAAATGAGAGCAGGAGCCAAAGTCAATCCAATTGCAGGGAAGGTCAACAGAACAGATCACAGTGGTTTAGGCACATGTACTGGCAAGCAGAATACAGTTTAGTGAAGATGATTTGAAAGAGAGAGGAAAAAGGCAAGAGGAGATTAATGTACCCAGCAAGAAGATGGATGGAATGTGTGAGAAAAGAAAGACTGTGGCACTCAGGCATGATCATCGAAAAAGGTAGGACCATGGCATTGAATAGAGAAAGACTTTGATAGCTGACATGATGGCCATCCCACTATGAAGAAAAAGGGGGGTTAATGATGCATGCAGTACTTGCCTCAACATCAACTGGCAATGATTATCTGAACTTGGACCTGTGTCCCTAGAAATAGCATGCAAACTTCATGACATACATCCATTGTGGTGCCTGAAAACTAGCATTCAGCCTGGAGGTCCATTTCCTTTAGCAGAAACCTGACCAGTGGCAAACTGGATCCTATTGTCTGCCTCTAAAGGGATCATGACTAATGGAAATACGGTTGTAGAAGTTTATGGTAATGGGCAAGCAAGGCATCTTGTTGGACCAAACATCTTCAGGCTTCAGGGATTGATGGTCACTAAGGTTTTGTGTTTTCTGCACAAATCTGAGTACATTGGGCTTTTCCTTTTTCCACAACCATGTTTCTTTCTGATGTGAACATTTTAGCATAAGACTAGTACATTAAGTTACATACTCGGAACTATCATAGATGTTTCTAAAGCTTTCATAATCTGGGTTTATGGTTTTGCCACCTGAGATACTTTAACATGCACATAGCTGCCACAAAAGACAACTATTATTGGGCATCTTCAACTTTAATTCATTTGAAGGCAAACAAATGATCAAAATATTTCTCCAACTTTCTCTTGTCAAATTCTAAAAGACATCACAAGACTGAATTTGCAAAGAGGAAATCATTCAATTCTAGATTTTATTATCTCAAATATAGCCTTACTGTACCAACACCAATGTTCTACCCAGTTTTCTAAACAATTAGCCATCTTAGAACATCTTATTAACATGGTCACCTTTATCTCTCATCCATGACCTTACTGCAGCTTTAGCATTCTTCACCAAGACAATCTCCAATGTGAGTTTTATTAACTAGAGGAGAGGTTGTGGATAATAATAAAGAGTTGAAGGAATTTATCTGGGAGGAAGAGGGCAAGAGTTAAATACTGTAAATTGATCCTTCCGATAGAAGAACGTGGTTCAGGATTACCAGACTTGAAGGGATATTTTAGAGCTACATAGTTAAGGCTCATATATAAAACACACCTCCAGGCTAGTTGCTCAGCATAATGCATCCGAGATTATCCAAGTGCAACTAACTCTGGGCAAGACTGCAATCCAAATTGTAGCTTGCTACAGATCCCCCACCATGCCCCAGGATTCACACTCCTCATTTCTTGATACACTGGAAAATATTAGGGTACAACCTAACACCCTAATAATGGGCGATTTCAACTACCTCACTATTAACTGGGAAAACTACTCATGTACCAACTCTTGTGCTCAACGTTTTCTGGAATTCATAAATTCCAATGCCTTGGATCAACTTATCCACACCCCCACCAGGGGCAGCAATATCCTAGACCTGGTCATTACCAACATGAGCAGCTGGTGTTCCACACCAGAGGTCAGTTCCTCGTTGGTCAGATCTGACCACAAGCTAATCACCCTAGACATCCACATCCCACCCCCACCCCCATTAGGGAAACCACTGTAAAAAATTTCTCCAAAGCCAACTTCACACTTCTTAAGACAAAAGTGGCAAACTTCACGACACCCATGCTGACGGACAATAGAGGTACGACTGCTGAATCCTATACAAATGCACTTTATAAGCACTTACACAAGTGCATGGATCATGCAATCCCTAACAGAACTAAGATGCTATTCTCCAAAAAAAAAGGAAGCCAATCTGGTGGTCCCCTGCCATAAACAAACTCTACAACAGAAGAAAGAAACAGTTGCAAAAAAGAGTAAAATCCCTTTTTCTGACGGAACTCCATGGTCAGTCTCAGTAAGAAGCTGAGATTCCTCATAAAATCATCCAAAGCTAGTTAAGAAAACAAATTCGCCACTGATTCTAAAGACAACCACAAAGCATTCTATAGCTATGTCAAGAATCTCAATGGCAACACTCAGATCTGCTCTGAGTTACAGCACAATGGCACTAAATATACAGAACCAACTGATATGGCCAACATCCTGGCAGATAGGTTTAGTGCTAATTTTACTCCTCTCTCACCCCCTAAAGGGCCCATCTCTATACCGGAAGAATGCAAAGTTCCTGTAATCATGGCTGCACAGGTACAAAAAAGCACTCTCCACAGCCAAGAACACAGCATCCATGGGACCTGAAAACATCCCAGGCTGCATTCTACACAAACTACAGAATAAACTGGCACCCCACCTAAGTACCATGTTCAATCATAGCCTCACCTCAGGCTTTGTGCCCACTGAATGGCGCACAGCAACGGTTATCCCACTCCACAAAGGGGGAGCCACCATGGGCATTGGGAACTACCACCCTATCAGCCTGATGAGCCTGGTCTGCAAGGCTATGGAATGTATCATCATGGAACTTATAAACAAAGACATTGGTAATCTCCAAACTCTAGACCCTACCCAGTTTGGGTTTGTAAAAGGAAGATGATGTCTCCTAAATCTGACAGACTTCTTTGAAGCGGTCACCAAAGCCGTAGATGAGGATAAGGTGGTTCACACAGGCTATCTAGATCTCACCAAGGCTTTCAACACCATCCCCCACTCTAGAATTATAGATAAACTCACTAAACTAGGTATAAATCCCTATGTCACAAGATGGGTTGCCAGCTGGCTTACTGACAGAATCCACACTGTGAAAGTAGCAGACTCTAAATCCAACTTCAGACCAGTGACAAGTGGAGTACCACAGGGTTCAGTCCTGGGTCCTCTCAGGTTTGGTATCTACTTCTCTGAAGTACAGGCTAACACAGAAGGTCTTTGGCTAACAAAGTTCACAGATGACTGCAAACTAGGAGCCATAATAAAAACTCCTAACAATGTGGACATCCTACGAAAGGGCCTCACTGAGACAGATGCCTGGTGTCAAAACCATGGCCTCAAGCTCAATACCAAAAAGTGCATTGTCATCCCTTTTGGTAAAAACTCTGTACCCATGAACTACCATATAGGCGATAGTCTACTTAACACCGAAAGTGTGATGAGACCTTGGGACACAGTTGGACAGTAGTCTTTCCTTTGATATTCACATCGCCACAGTAGTCAGGAAATCCTTCTACATGGTACACCTCATCACAAAAGTTTTCTCATCCAGGAAAAAAGAGGTCATTGTTCCCCTCTACTCATCACTCATTAGACCCATTATACAATGCCCCTTTTGGTATGTACCTCACAAGACATCTACAACAACTGGAAAGGCCGCAGAAATACCTCACAAAGAGGATTACCGGCCTCAAACAGATGCCCTACGCAGACCGTCTCAAAAAACTCCAGCTTTACTCTGTCGCATATCGCCTACTCAGAGGCGATCTCTGCCTAACATACAAAGATATGTCAAACCCAGAGCTGTTGGACATGCTCCACTTAAGGAAATTCCAATCCCTCTGAGCTACACACTCTAGGGACCTAAACCTTGTCACAACAATAAACAGAACATGCTGGTGGGATAGATTCCTGTCCCAGACACTTCCCATACTCTGAAACAAACTACCTATCTATATCAAACAAAGCTCCTCATTAGCACTCTTCAAGAAAAATCTTGATGATTGGATGGGAGATAGGAAATTCACCCCGGGGATCACTTCTGTGGCTCTGCTCGACAGGGGCGCAGGAAAATAATTTTCTTGGGTGGCAAAAGCCAGAGTACCATTTGGCTAGGCTTATATAGGCCCTAGGGCCAATAGCCTAGTACCTACCTATGAACAAGCATAAAGTTATAATTCAGAATGGAAAGGGATGATGATGAAACAGAGGGAAGTTAAAGAGAGAGAGATGGGGTTTTCGATGCAGATCCTTAAGGAGAGTAACAACAAGCATGGATAATACTGTATTCATAAAGTACACTAAGAACTAAGCCAGCACAAGAATGGAGAAAGATTTTGCTAGTAGGGATGACTGCATGTAGGGGGCAAGAAGACAGGCAAGAGAGGACTAAAAGTTACTGAAGAAAACTGGCAAGGGTGCCAAGGTATTGGGAGAAAATAACTAGGCAGAGAAAGGTAGCAGTAAGATGAAGCCAAGATGATGTTTGCATTGCAGGCTAGAGACTGCATTCCCTACCAGGGACTGAGTATGGGTAGAGAGAAAAGGACAGGAGAATCTTAAGTGAAAGACATGCTCTTGAAGACGCTTTGGTTAAATCTAGAACAGAAGCTGCTGTTAAAAAGGGATGATTAGTATGACATATTAAAAAACTGCATAGTAACTAAGAATCAGAGATTAGAAAAGACAAGGGAGAGAGACTGACAAAGCAATTTACAAGAGAACCATGGGAGGACATGTGTATGGCTCCCACATACACAATGAAGTCCAGAAAGTTTAGGATCTTTGCTTGGAAGTGTTTGCATAGCTATTTTTTTTATCCCAAGTAGACTTCAAAGAAGTTTTCCTCAGGCAGATGGCAAATGTTGGAAAAGAAAGAGGTAACTGAGAATGTATAGTTTGGGCATATAAAAAGAAAGAGATAACTGGGAGTGTATGTTTCGGGCATATAATGATTTGGCAGATTTTAAAATTCCCTATACAGTCAGAAATATTGGGTAAACAAATGGTTGTAACTAAGGAAATGATACTTTAGAGTTGTGACACTGGATCTGAATTGCCTGAACATAGTAAAGCCTTATTAAGTTTAATTTTTTGGTTGCCAAAAAAGCAATTACTAGAAAATAGAAACGAAAGTCTAAACCAACTGAATTTGAAGTACTGAATATTACAAAGGAGAAAAAAGTGCTAGAAGAGGGACCTCTAGAAAAGGGAAAGTGCAAATTATATAGAAATAAATGGTAATTGTGGGAACAATACATGCATAATAATGTTCATGAGGAGGAGTGAGGTTTAAGGGAAGGCAAGCATTCAACAATTTATGTAATGTTGGACTGATGAAAGTTGCAAAGAGAGAAAAGATATGTAATGTATAATGCAAATAAATGGAAAATGTTAATATTGTTAGTATTATTTTCTACTAATGTATGTTTAACTATTTCTTAAGTGATAATTTTATAAATGCATTTAAAACATACTCTCTCCAATACCCATGATGCATCATTTCCAATCACGCAGAGGAGAGTGAAAGGACCAAAATGCTCTTGGTTATCTGCTGATGTTAAAAATATCATAAGTCAAAGAGACAAAGCCTGGTTAATGTAGAAACAACATAATACATGACCAACCACATCTATCCTACATCTCTTTCAGAAAACACTCTAGGATAGCAACCAGCACAGCCAACTCAGTCTACCCAATAAATGAGCAAGTGTCCACTAACCCAAAATAGTTTGCAACTGTTAAAAAGCAACAGGTCAAGTCTCCAACTCCTCTTCCTACTTATACAGCCTATAAAGATATTCAGGTAATGAACAGCAGAATACTAAAAATAATCCCTCTCTTCACAAACTTATAAATGCTTTCAGTCCAGGCAACTTAGATTCCCTTGTCCTGGCATTTATGCCTCAGCTTTATCCCCTAGTAGAATATGATGCCATTTCTTCACTTTTTTTGAAATCTGCACATTGAACCTCCAGACTTCTAAAAATACATCTCTGCTAAATATTTTATTCTCCACCCTATGTTTCTTAGAAGCTCGGCTGATAAAATTGGCCAGCCACTTAACTACTTTTTCAGTCTATTTCCTTAACACAGGAATGGTTCCCCACTACTATTACATGCTACTGTCCCAAAAATTCCTTCACCAGAAACACTGAAAGATTTTAATCCCATCTCTAATACTTGTCCATTAGCTAAAGTATTTGAAATAAAATTCTACACAAGCAAATGCTCAAACATATAAAAGATCATGGCCTATTATCAGAGTGGCAACATGGACTCGGAAATGGCTTTAACACTAAAACTGCCCTACATATGTACATTGCAATAATATGCAACAAAACGTATAAAGTTTAAGATTTTTCCTTAGAAGTGTTTGCATAGATACTTTTACCCCCCCCCCCCCCACACACACACACACAGCAGACTCCAAAAAAAATTCCTCAGGTAGATGGCAAATGTTGGCGGTGTGTTGTGGAAGAAAGAGGTAACTGGAAACGTTATGTTTTGGGAGTGTAAGAAGTTGGCAGACTTTAAAAAGCTCATACAGGGTACCCTGTCAGGAGTACTGAGAGCAAATAAATGTAACTAGGAGGTTTTTTTTAGAGCTGGGATACAGGATCTGAATTGCCCAGACATAGTAAGGCCTTGTTAAGTTTAATTCTGGTGGCTGTCAAAAAAGCAATTACTTGAAAATAGAAATCAAAATCTAAACCAACTACATCTGAAGTAGTGAATATTGTAACAGAGATAAAAGAGGAAGTAGGATCATTAGAAAAGGGTAGGAGCAAGTTGCATAAAAAACAGAAACTGTGGGAATAATACAAAAATGTTTTGGGGGAGGAATGAGATTTAAGAGAAGGCAGGGATTAAATATTTTTTGTAATGTTGTTTAGATTTTATGATGCATAATATCTGTCTATGTTACAAGTAATAATTAAATAAAGGTGTTCTAAAATCACTATAACTGCCCTTTTAACTGTCACAAACTATCTACAGCAACATTAATGAATGACTAATTTCAGTTGGAATATTCATGGACATAACGTTTTTTAAACAGTAAACACTAAAACAGTAACAGTAAAAAAAAATAATAATTCTTCTTTCAGCTTTTCCCGGTTAGGGGTCGCCACAGAGGATCACCTGTCCGCTCATGGTGGAGTTTTACAGTGTTGAGTTGCCAGCCCGGCGCCCAACCTTCCACAGAAGGCACACACACGCACTCACACCTAGGGCCAATTTTAGTGTCTCCAATCCACCTGCAGCATGTCTTTGGGATGTGGGAGGAAACTGGAGCACCTGGAGGAAACCCATGCGACCACAGGGAGGACATGCAGACTCCGCACTGAGGATCAAACCGGAGAACCTCTTGCTGTGAGGTGACAATGCTAACCACCATGGCCACCCAACAGTAAAGAAAGAAGAAAAGGTGAAAAATCAGATGAGAAGGCAAGAAATGTGGAAAATTTATAAATATAGTTGAAATTAAAGAAAACTCTTGGAACAACCTCATGCTGATCAGGACTGGACACAGGAATGGTTAATGAGAGGTGACTTTAAACCAAAAGATGAAAGATTAATAATGGCGGCCCAAGATTGTAAACCAACATGTACAAAGTCCTCTAAGTCCACTGAACATGTAGGAGAAACAGACAAATGTAGGTTTTGTAAAACAGAATTTGAAACAGTTGCACATCTTGTTGCTGGTTGTGACATACGAATTGCAGGACTGTATACTGAAAGGCATAATAATGTGTCAAGATTGTTGCTCTGGCGACTATGTAAACATTATAATATTCAAGTAGCTAAGAAGCTTTGGAAACATGAGCCACAAAGCTCATCATCAAATTACAGGCATTTAACGTTGGTAATAATACAATTAAATGGTCTCAGGTACCTAGAAAACAACATTTAAAGTTCTTGCTAACAACGGGCTGTCACCACCAGGCATCTTCAACACTGATGCTCCTCACCATTCAGTACTGTTTTCACTACTCTTTTTTCTAATTCCTTAATGACCTCACTGAAGACCACCCACATCTAAATCTCACTCTGAACACCGATGACATCTTCCTAGTGTAATGTACCCTGCAAAATGAAATCCAATAATCCTCAGATTTTTGTATATGGGCCAAATCCAATAAACTGTTTATCAACCACACAATTATGCTTATTGCCTCCCCATACAAACCACATCATCTAAATTACTATTGCAGGTACCCAACATAATTTTATCCCATTTGTAACAGAATACAAATAAATTGGGGTTGCTCTAGATCCCTAAGTAAATCTTTTTCTACAAACACTGATCATACTTAAAGTGCTGTCTCAATAAAACTCTGCAGTAAAATCTCTCACAATGCTCTCGCCAGAAATGTCCCACTCCCCAAACTGGATTATGGGCTCCCACACTGAATCTTCACTTTACCTATAATACTTATACAAAAGATTTGCTATACCAGGAAACTCAAATGGCTTCCTGTAACAGAAAGATCAACATTCCTTCTAGGCACACTATAATATAACATACTAAATGAGGGTTACTGTCCACCTCTACAAAGGAAGCTTCCATTTAGAGAACAAACTACTCCTTAAGAAACACATTGGTTGAAGTCATCTCCCTTAGTTGGCTCCTCCTTTTAAAATGACTATTTGAGAACATGCTTTCTCTAGACTTGGTCCAGCACTAAGGAACAATCTCCCCACTGAAATAAAGTATTTAAGCTCTCTCCTTGAGTACCTGCATAAAGAAATCACCTGTAAATGTTTTAAAGATAATGGCTATGACAGACTACCAATCAATGCCTATTAATCACTAATTATAATGCTGGAAACTCAAAAATATATTCACTTTAATAAATTAATAAATACTAAAAACTCATGTTTGTAAAACTGTCTCAGTTAAACACTTTGAAATGTGCTGCACTCTGTCATACGAGATTGTAAAAATAATGTTTGCAAACCTCCTACTTCAATTGATACTCTCATGTTTGTGAAACTGTCTCAGTTAAACACTTTGAAATGTGCTGCACTCTGTCATACGAGATTGTAAAAAATTATGTTTGCAAACCTCCTACTTCAATTGATACTCTCATTTTACTTCCCAAGTTCATCCACTTATTGCAATGTGATGCTCTCTTTACCTTTCATGTGAAGTTGTATACGTTTTCATGTATTTTAATGGTTGTACTACAAAAGCACACGTGTGATCCCCTCTGGCCTCTCTAAAGATCTTTGGACCAGCCCACCAACTTAGTCATCAAATAGCAGGTAAATGAATATACATTGACAAAATTTCTCACATCCATTCACTGTTATCAGTTAATTTTCTAGTTTAGCTTATTGATCCTGTGAATCTGTAAATACTCTTGATCCACAGACAACTATTTTCTCTTGCAGCATCACAGCTCATCTATAGTTCTAACATCAACTCACATAACAACTAGCTTATACATATTGCTTTAATGCTGATGTATCTACAACAGTATGACAACAGACATGCTAGAATGATCTAATTTGCTTGTAAACTTTCTTCTTGCCCTTAATGTAATTTGAGGACACAGCTGATGAAATTACAATGCCCTACCGTGCATTGTCAGATCACAGTTGAATACACTTAGAATAATATTAGAAATGCTCTCAAGTTTAAGACTAAAAATGTGAATGACTTTTATGTACTGACTTACATATTTGCTTCTGACATACACATTCTGTATTATACCATAAAAGTCCTTGCAATAGGATAAAGAAATAATCTGAGATAAAAATTGCATTTTAAAAAACTGATACTTTGTGAATTTCAGGAACTATTATCCTTCCCTTAGTTTGGTAAAGTCTCAATATTTCCTTGCTTGCAAAGCTCAGCAAATCAGTGAAGTTTTTCTCAGAGATTATTTGGTTTATGCACTTCCAGACTACAAAGGGTTTTGATAGGTTTAACAGTTCTAGTGAAAGGAAAAAATGAAGCTTTTATAACAATTCAGAGTCAAGTAGTTGTGTTTTGAGCCTAAACAGTGGTATTACTTGGTGGGTGTGAAATAGCTAAAAAGAACTATTGTTACCTTACAGCATTTGTTTTCCCTAGCAAAAGGGTTTCAGATGTGATAGACAAAGCGATGCAACACCAATACAGATCAATTCCAATGAAGTATCATGAGATTTCATTCATTCCCAACATGGTGTGCATTGAGGAAGCTAAGAAAGAACTATCACAGAGTAGGAGAAACTGCTAAGCCATACTCAATATATGAATGTATGGGGACGACCATTCTCTAGAAAGGGGAATATACTAAAGAGAAAGAAACTGTTGTGTACATGACACTGTTGCCCTTTGTAATCACAGTCATGCAAGATACCACTGTTGTGGCTCTGAACACTATGAAATGTCTGAGAGACATTCTGTACACATTCAATGTTTACTTTTACATTATAAATTTGCTTTACTATTCCTAGCTACTCAAGCCAGAGAATCCAAAATATTAGGAGAATGCAATTCAGTATGTAACATCATTTGAAAAAAATATTGTGTATCTTTTTATTATAAAATGTATGTCCATTGCTTTTGATCTAATGGCTTTATATAGTAATAGGAATAAATTAACAATCTGCACCTAACTCTCAGGTCAGTACCTAACAGATCATTTGTTTTAAAAGTACCTACAGAAAAAAATATTACACACTGCACCAGTAGCTAGTCAAATTTCAAAAGTCTGCTTACAAATTTTCAGGATTTGCTTCCCAGCAATCTAGCTTACATCTGTCTCAATGCATCTAAAGTGTTTTTAGACTTCACTGTATCGACTCTTTACTTCCACAGTCCAAATAACTCATTTTCAAGTTTCTGCTTACTTTTACACATTTTAGAAATTAAACGAGAATAACACCTCTCATGCTCATAACCACTCATGGTATAAGAAGCTCAACTTAGTTGCATAAGCATCTCTCTGCCCTTCATTTTTACTACAGTTTGTCTAAACATCTTTTATATCCATTAGATTTGCAGCACATTCTTTCCCAGTTTTGCAAGTCAAACTTTTTACTTACCCAAAGCCCTTTCTTCAATCAATTAACCAGAATCCCCAAGGAGTCTTAAACTTGGGCATATTTCTTATTACTAGTAATTCTGCTTGCTCTGCATATATATAGTCTACTTCTCATAACAGACTACAATATACTGTCTCACCAATGAACCAAGCAATGCACCTCATTCAGTCTGATTGTTCTTCACATCAGTTAGCAAGCGTCTATAGTAGGACCTTGTGCCCTCATACAGAATGAAAGCCAAATAAGTTATTTTGTGCTTTTATTAATTCCTGAGCTTCTCTGTTCTTATTTTGTCATTTTCCTCTTCGAGGAAAAATAAGAGTTAAAACTTTTCAAAGCTTCTTCCCCAGCAAGATGCCAGAATGTAGGATACTGTTAACTTTTCAGGCTTCTTGGCTAATCCACTTGTAGTGAGGAATTACTTAAATTTCTAGAACTAAAGTTTTCATTTTTCTGCTAATTTGACTTCCATGAACAGAATTTCTGGTGGCTGCAGTTGGGCTATGTCTTCACTAAGAATTATACTTCTGTACTTCCACAGAGACACTTCGGGAGGCAAGTTTATATTCCTTCACTTCTGTAGATGTACTTCTCCAGTTCAATTACTTCTTCACTTCTGAAATGTGCTCCACATGACATACTTCATACAGCTGGTTCATTAGCATTTAAAGCTATATAAAACCCATCTTTCTTCAGCTTCCATTCCTGTCATGATAGAGAACTGTTTACCTTTCCTCTTACTACTTTTTCCAGCATTTGAACTAGGTCTCCTTGTTCATAAGTAGTGCACTGACCTCTTCCTCAATCACTCTGGTCTCTGGAGCTTTACCTTTCTTCTGTTGGGTAAAGTATGCATATCATTTTGTATGCTGGCTTTGACTTACACAAGTTGCTTGGGCTCTATATTAAACCAGCAAATGCTTAAATAGCGAATGCTGATTTATCGATCCTTTAAAAGCGAAAGCTTGAAATCCCAAAGACACGGAAGAGTGATTTTTTTCCTAGGGAAAAAAAATCCCTGGGCCGTTTTTCAGGACCTTGCCATTTTCTGCACTATGGTGCAATTTTGGAGTTGGTATATTTAAGTAGGGGTGTGGGGGACAAAGCCCCCCCACTTTTAGTGTTTTGAACTTTTTTTTTTTTTTGTGGAACAGCAATTTTTTACCTGAAAAAAAAATTGATGTTTCGTGTCTTCAGGATTTCAAGCTTTCACTTTTAAAGGGTCGATAAAACAGTGTTCATTATTTTAAGTGTTCGCTGATTTAATATAGACCTGTTGCTTGCACCTCCATTCTATATGTTCTACTCCCTTTAAGACCTTAGCCCTCAGCTGATTATAGTGGCATACTGTTTTCTTTGCCTTTTAAATGCCATCCCAATTCTTGCCCTAAGGTAAGTCATTATACAACATGGTCACCATTGGCCAGCGATTGTCCCACTTCCATATTATAAGTTTGGCCCAGATTGGTTTGGGCTCTGATCTGCTTGCACACACACTTTAAAAAGAAGTTATGTACTTAACATAACATTCCATCTGTGTTGTCCATTTTCATTCTTCCTCAGCTGATGGGTTCAGATCCGATTGCTCGAATCAGACTTGCCCGTTGCTTAAGCTTGTGGCAACCAAAAGCTCTCGAGCTTCTCTTACCCAGAATGCACCAACCCTAAGTTACCTCACAACTTGTTTGGTGATTTTTTGCCAGAAAGGAAATATTTACTATGCAAAGATAAATGAGGTGAAAAATTGCATGCAGTCAATACATAAAAATACTACACCTAAGCTCAGTATAAAGGACAGTGATGTCCCCTAAAAGCTCATTCTTCCAGAATTTCCAAAGGATGGGGGTTGGTGGGTGGGGAGTTGAGGAAGAATGAAAATGGTCAACATAGACGGAATGTTATGGTAAGTACATAACTTCTTTATCTGTCAAATTTCATACTATTCTCAACTGATGGGACAGAGTCCACAGCTACCTAAAATCCTGGGTGGACTCGAAGGATGTTCCTGAGCACAGCTGAACCAATCCAG
Source organism: Protopterus annectens (assembly GCF_019279795.1). Lineage (NCBI taxonomy): Eukaryota > Metazoa > Chordata > Ceratodontiformes > Protopteridae > Protopterus > Protopterus annectens. The sequence continues at coordinate 1,637,329,341 of NC_056735.1, read as the reverse complement.
ATCCAATCTGCAATGAGCAACAAAGGTATGGGGAGAGTAGCCCAAGCAGCTGCTGTGCATATGCCATCCATGGACATCTTGGAAAGAAAAACTGAAGACATTGCCGTGGAGCTAGTTAAATGAGCTCATACTGGTGGTATGATAACTCCTATTTTTTTTTTTTTTTTTTTTTATAAATGAGATACAATCAGTTAGCCATCTGGCTAAAGTTACTTTGGCAACTGGTTTTCCCAATTTCAAGTCTGCAAAGGAAACAAACAACTGGTCTGTTTTTCTTAAGTCTTTTGTTCTATGCAGGTAGAAATGTAATTGTCTATGAACATCCAGTTAATGTAACATGCATTTGCCTTTGTTAGTAAATTTGGGGAAGAAAACTGGTAAATGAATGGACTGATTGATATTGGATTCTGACACCACCTTGGGAAGAAAGGATGCACTTGTTCGTAATGTTACTCTATCCTTGTGAAAAATCAAGTATGGAAGTTTAGAAGACAAAGCTTGAATTTCTGAAATTCGTCCAACAGATGTAATGGCTACTAGAAAAAACGTTATTCAAGTAAGATATTTAAGGTCACACACAGCTGCTAGTTCAAAGGGGGAATGTATAAGTGCCTATAGTACCAGATTAAGGTCCCATGGGGAAGTAGAGTCTTTAAAAGGTGGTCTTACAAGTAGAATGCCTCGCAAGAAAGCTCTACACAACTTTTGAGAGGCTACTGAGGAAACTTCAAATTCAATGTGAAAGTTTGATATCGCTGCTTTAACAGTTGAGGAACTAAGCTCCTTCATTAAAAAGTATGGCAACAACTTCACGGATCTTGTGTATTGCAGCTGAACAAGGTTGTGCTCAATACACACATTTTTCCATTTACTAGAATAGAGTTTACGTGTTGAAGGTTTATATGAGGATAAAAGTATACATGTCAGACAGGGAAAGACAGCATTGGTTGTCTAGCTATTAATGGAACTGGACAAGCCAGGCCGCCAACCTGATGTTTGATATGTCTGGATGGGTCATGCCTGTTGGGTGAGACAGGATGTCTGGAGTTGGATTCTAGAATCCAACGCTGGTGAAGTAAGTGAGGCCAAATGAAGGGGAACCAAATACGTCAAGGCTAGTAAGTTGCAATGAATATGACTTTGTTCTTCAACATGGCAGTTCTCTGTAAGAATTTTGGAATTAGTGGGATTGGTGGATAGGTATAGAGTAGACTGGGGGGCCAATTTTGAAGTAGAGCATCCCTCAGTGATTTTCCCTGAGGGGGAGGATTAGGGCAAAGTATCTGCTGTTTAGGGGAGAAGCAAAAAATTGCAGCAAAGCTGGCCCCACTGACAAAAAATAATTTCCGTCACGTTCTTGTTGACAGACCACTTGTGAGGTAAAAGAATGCCCCTGCTCAGCTTGTCTGCCATCACACTGGACTTCTTCAATATGTGCATTGCTATGAGAAAGCGGTTGCATGAGATCACTCACTGCCACCCTCTGAAAGCTTCTCAACACAAGGGTAAGATCTAGTCCCCCCTTGTTTGTTGATGTACAAAACCATGGACATATTGCCCATCTGAATTGCAATCATCCCCAAAGGGAGAGCATCTTGAAGGGCATACAATGCTAAAAGCACTGCTCTCAACTCTAGGACACTGATATGCAAATTGGCCTCTTCTGGAGAACAAGTGCATTGGACTGTTTTTCCCAGGAACTACCCCCCACCCAAACTAGGAAATGTCTGCGGTCACTATGGCCTTGGGATGAGGGGAAATGAATGGGCATCCAAGTAGAATTTAATCTCATTGAACCCACCACCTGAGATCCTTCTTGCATATGTGAGTGACTCAAATCAGAGTTGACATGGGTTGGTAAAGTATCGACCATAGTGCTGCTAAAATCAGGCAAAAGGTACTAGTGCTATTGTTGCTGACATTGATCCTTGAGCTTGTAGGACCCAAGGCAGCTGACATCTTGGTACTGCAGATTATTTTTCTGACCTGTGATCTTACAGTCTGAACCCTTGATGGAGAAAGTAATGATACTGTTGACTTTGTGCTGAACAGTGCTCCTATGAATTCTAAATTCTGAGTCGGTTCCAGTTGAGACTTGTCATAGTTTATGGTTATCCCCAGATGAAAATACGTCTGGAGAACCTGCTGATCTGCCCTTATTAACTTACGCCTGGTCTGGGTGGTAATGATCCAGTCGCCTAGATATGGAAACAGAATGCTTGCAGTCTCAAATGAGCTGCTACTATTGCCATATATTTGGGGGCAGTGGTCAGACCAAAGGGCAGAACTGTGAACTGGTAATGACTGGCTCCCAGCCAGAAGTGTAAATACCTTCTGGACAGTCTATTCATCTTTATGTGACAGTATGCATTCTGAAGGTCTCTCAAGCACATGCAGTAGTCCTTGTCCAGAAAAGGGAGAATGGACTCAAACCGTGACCATCTGAAACTCGGTACGTCGAACTGAGTTAAGTTGCTGAGATCCAGAATTGGGCTTCAGTCCCCCATTTTCTTTGGCACTAAAAAGAACCTTGAGTAAGTTCCAGATTCTATCTGGTCTGGTGGGACCTCGGGTGACTCTTTTTCTAGCAGCTTTAGAATTTGAATTGCTGCTTGTGCCCTCTGACTGGGAAGAACATTGGGGATTTTTCTTGAGATTGGAGGTGCAAGGGAAAAGAGTATTATATAACCTCTGGAAATATTCATCTGCACCCAAGTATCTTCCGTTATGTCTAGCCAGGCTCCCTGGTGCAGGGATAATATACTCCCAATTGCCTCCAGAGATGGACAATTGGGCCTCCTTTCAGGATCGCTGGTAAGGTTTGTCAAAGAAAATCTCTGGACCCTTGACTTTGTGGGCCACCTTTGCATGGGGACAGTGTTGATCATTGGAGTTCCCTCCTCTGCCCCTGGGGAAACTTCTTCCAGCCACCTCGTTGACTCCTAGAAAAGGATCTTTGAGGGTTGAAAAACATACATCCACTGCAGATATGGTCTTTCCTTCTCACACCGGGATAATGTGTCCTTCACTTTGGGGCCAAAGAAGTGCCATCAAATGCAGCATTATCAAATGAAGACTTGAAGTACTCCTCAAAATCACAAAAGCACCCAGGCATGTCTCCGGATGGAAATGCCTGAACCTGCTGCCCTTGAGGTTTCTTCAGCTACATGCGAAATAAGCCTCATGGAAGAATTAGAAATAGATTGCAGGGTAGTCAACTGAAGTCACGGATACTGTACCTCTGCAGAAATGGATCCTGAGAGGCTATTTGATATTTCCTTGATCAAATCCCTCTATAATCTTGTAAAATGTGACAAATAATTCAGCAACCTTAAGGAGAAGGTCGCTGAAGCATAGACATGCTTTCCAAACCTGTCCATTGCCCTGGACTCCCTGTTAGCAGATGAACAGTGAAACTTTCTTCAGCAAGTTCCTTTTCTGTACAGGCCATCACAACCATGGCAATAACAGGCACCCCTTTAACACAACATTGCTTATCCAAAGGTGGAGCCATAACCTTGTCCTATCCCCTAGGTATGGGTTCAACTGTGTCGGGTTCCTTCCATGCCCACCAAGAGACTAACTCAATAAGCTCATTGGCAGGTGGAGTAACCCAGGAGGTAGACAGGCCAGTAGTGAAAGCCTCCATGAATAAAGACTCCTTGAATGAAGTGTTGATGGCTGTCCTCAGCTATCTCTTTGCTTTATGATGTTAAGGATGTCTCCAAATGAGGCATCTTCAGAAGGTGCCCATGGGGACCCTTCACCTTCATCGAAGTCTGTATCTTCTGTGACTGACTCCTCTGGGGAGTCCAAGTGCTTCCTACTGCAAGTCTTCTTCCCAAGGACCTCCTCAGTGGGATGCTCTGGGGAGGGATCGGAAGAAATCAAGATACCTGTTGGGATAACTGGGGGAGTCTCGGACTGGCTGTTGGTATAAAAGAGAGTGATAAGTCTCAAAGACATCAAGGTAGAAGGCTGAAGAACTGAGAGATTTGGATCGATCTGTTCTACTGAGGCAGACAAAACCCTCTTCACAGCCCCAAAGGCAGACTGCCCCAGAGAAACAGAAGACCTCAGACCTGAAAAGACAAGCTTTTGGATTACTGTCCTCTCCTGCTCCAAAAAATAATCTCCCCAAGGTGGAGCCGAGCTATCCAGTGCAGAGATGGCTCTGACAACTTCATAGTCGACTCAAACACCTTGGATCCAGACACAGCAGCTTTGGCTCTGAGAGCTCTCCAGATCCAACTGAACTGGAGCACTCAGAGAAGCTTCAGATCTGAGCCAGATGGTTTGGATCCAGGGACTCTGAGATAGATGAAGGAACCAGAGAAGGAACTTGTAGTGGTGGGGGTGGTCGAAGAAAGGACCTCCTGACCCAAAGGGGTAGGAGCTGGTAAGACACCCATTTGACTCTGCGAGGATATTTTGCACCACTCTTTCTGCATCTTCCTCAGTCAAACTTATGAAAGAATGAAAGGAAACGACAGATGGGGGACCTGAGTTTGTGAAGTTTCAAAAACAGTGAGTGCACTCAAGTGCACTGGATCCACCAATGGTGAATATTTTGTCCTTTGTAGATAAATGAGACTTGAGGCAGTAGGGCTGAAGGTAGTCGGATCCAGTAACTTTATCATCAAATCCAAGGAAGTCATTATCACTTTATTCTTTTTCTTCATATCTGAGGGTGAGGTAGGATCCAGCTTGGGCCTTTTCCTAGATTGCTCTGAGACCTGAGAAGATGATGTGGATGGCCTCAGAGAAGATTTTGAACCTTTACTTTTGGGGGATTGAGCCCTAGATATTGCCTCTCTGAAAGCGGAAGAGAGCAAACCTTTCAAAATAAGTTTGTTTCTCCTTTCATCTGATACCCTGGGATTAAAGCCATGATAAATTGAACAATCTTCATGGAAATGTAAAGGCCCAAGGCAGTAAACACAATGTGTGGGCATCAGACACAGGAAGCTTGTACCCACACTTAAAAAGAAGTTATGTACTTACCATAACATTCCATCTATGCTGTCACTCTTCATTCTCGAGTGGGTTCAGATCTGATCCGTCAGCTCTGACTTAGCTGGTGCTAAAGCTCACTCTCAAGCTTCTCCCTTACCTATGATGCACCTACCCAATTACCTCAGATCTTGTTTGCTGCTACATTAGTGTGGGAAGATTAGGAGAATTATGGAAAAACCATATCCAAAAGTCATATCTGTCTATATATATATATATATATATATATATATATATATATATATATATATATATATATATCTCTCTCTCTCTCTCTCTCTCTATATATATATATATATATATATATACATATATCTGTATAAAGATACATATATTGAGACCATGTAAATACTCTTTCCTGCAGACGCCAAGGTTGGAGGTTGGTAGGAGAGGAGTTGAGGAAGAATGAAGATTGACAACACAGATGGAATGTTATGGTAAGTAAAGTACATAACTTCTTTATCTGACATTGTCAATCTTCATTCTATCCTCAGCTACTTGCATGAAGAGTGGACTGAAGGAAGGATATGCCTCTGAGCACCATAGAACCAAATGATGCCCTACCTCTGGAGACCAGGTACAACTTGTAATGAGTGATAAAGGTATAAGGAGTAGCACCAGTTGCTGCTTCACAAATATCATCCATAGACATCCTTGATTGAAAAACTGTGGAAGTAGCCATGGATCTAGTGGTGTGTGCTTTCAATGGGTGTGTAAGAGGAATGCCCAATTTAGCATAGACAAAGATGCAATTTGTCAACCACTTTGATAAGAAAAGTACAGTTGTGTATAATCTTACCATAACCATAGCTGTCCTTCTCTTCTATATGCTGCAATATGCATTACATGACGTAGTCAGCCTCTGGTTGACTACGTCTGGCCATTTTACCAAAGATAAACGCTACTGTGAAGGTACGTGTGTCAGCCTGCATCACTTAGCATACGTCAGCCATAAATGTACATAGGGTATAAAGTGGACATCAGAAAATCAATGATGACATCTCAGAACATATACTTGCCTTCCCCAAATTTGTTAGAAGGAGGGATTTAAACTTGGAGTATTTGGAAAGGGGGAGCAAGGACAATTTAGAGGCTTCCAAACACAAAAGGAAAGGCACTTTCAAGTGTGGAATGTGCCATCAATGTTCTTACATGGTGGACACCACTTCTATTTTTATTCCCTCCAGAAAGATTCATCTCAAAGCTCAGGGGTATTTCAATTGTAAATCGTTAAGGGTTGTGTATTTAGGATGGTGTACTTTATGTTTTAGTTTCTACATTGGGAAGACAGAAAGACAATTGTGCAGAAGAGTTTACGAACATCTTTATGATGTGAGAACCAGGAAGGAGTCGAATGCTTTCTTTAAACATTCCCTTGGATGTCCCAATATGAATTTAAAGTTTTTTGTTTTAGAACAGGTAGAAGTGGACCCTAAGGGGGGAAGTTGGGAGACTAAATTAGAATACCGGGAGTTGTTTTGGCAATTAAAACTTGATGCAGGGAAGACTCCCGGTTTAAATGATCATATTAATATTAGCAGTGTATTGAGAATGAGAGCAGCAAGATTATAGGCATAAATAAATTGTGCTTATCATGCTTAATATATTTTAATTATGAATTAATTTCTATGGACAATTCTTTTATATATACACACACTGGTTATGAATTAAATTATACAGGTTTATGTATTGTTTTATATTATTTATTGGGGTTTGTATATATACACAATTCATACAGTATATATTATTCAGAAGTATATATATATATATATATATATATATATATATATATATAGTTTATATACAACAATACATAACCTTTTATCATTATATACATTTTCCTTAGGATTATTTAAATGTGTCTAATTCAACAAACAATTACGAATGTAAGATTACATAGTTTGAATAAGGTTTTTTATAAGGGAACATTTTATCTTGCTCATCATGTTTTAGTGTATTTTACTTGATGGGAAGTTATAGAATTTTAATTACGAAATGTCACATGATGAAGGTGGGGGTTATTTAAACCCACCATTGGTTGTACAGATTTTTGTTCTGAGGAAGCCTGGGATTGAACCTGGGTGAAAGCGCTTAACATTTTGTTCATTTTGTTGAATTTTACGATTTGAATAAACTACGTGATTTTCTACTTGCTTGGATGACTTGTGGAATTATACTTCTTTAATTGATATTCTCCTTAGAGTGTGTCCCTTGGTACCACTGGTCGCACTACTGGACATCAGCATGCACCTACCTCAGAACTGAATGCTGCCGAGCATCAGCCCTGAGGGAGCAAGTACTCAGGAGTTAGGCAAGCAGGGGAAAAAGGCAGGGTTGGAAGCTATACTGCAGCATATAGAAGAGAAGGACATATATGGTTATGGTAAGACTATGTTCCTCTTTTCCTATGCTGCAGTATCCATTACATGAAGGAGAGTGCATAAGGTCATGCTACAGAAGGATTGGTAGGAGGAACCGAGAAATTTTCCACAAAGCCATGCAGAACCACCCTGGCAATGACCTTGAAATGACATCCAATTTGTAATGTTTGGTGAAAGTGTGGGTAGATGACCATGTAGCTGCCTCTAAAATGGCAGCTGTATCCAAGCCTTTAAAGAATGCCCCAGAAGAGGACACAGCCCTAGTGGAGTGTGCCCTCACTGGGAAAGGAAGCCTTTTACCATTGGCTGTGTAGCAGAAGGCAATAGATTTTGAGATCCATGAAGAAACAGTTTGCTTGGAAACAGGGTTTCCCAAGGCTCTTGGGTGATAGGAGACAAAGAGCCTAACTGTTTAAGAATGAATTTGGCCTTAGCCAAGTAGTATCCGAGTTGCCTATGCACATCCAAGGAGTGACAGATCCTTTAGCTGGAGGACTGTGGTGATGGGAAGAAAGCAGACTGATGGCCTGGTTTAGGAAAAGTTCATTAACTACCTTGGGATGAAGAATGGGCTAGTACACAAGCAAATCCTGTCCTAATGTGAAACTGAAAGGGGGAGAAGCCATGAGGGCTTGCAGTTCAGAGACCCTTTTGGCTGAAGTAATAGCCACCAAAAGAACAGTTTTCCATGTGCAATGTTGTAGAGTGGAGTCCTCAGCTGGTTCAAAGGCAGGTAAGGTAAGCATTTCCAACACAAAGGTAAGGTCCCAAGGAGGAGGGATAGGTTTCCTTGGAGGTCTAATGTACAGAACTCCTTTCAGAAAAAGCTAGACTTCCAACCTCAAAGGTAAACATGCTGACATGCCAGAAAGCTGTGTCTTGATGGAAGAATATGACAAGCCAGTGTTCATTAAATCACACAGGTAGGACAGAACCACTGGAGATTCTACAGACAGTGGCTGAAAGTCATGTTTTAGACACCAAATACAGTCTTTTCCACTTGGAGAGAGAGGATTTTCTGGTGGTTTTCTAGCCTCCTGCAGAACCTGAACACGTCCTCAGTATAAAGGTCAGTCTAAAGAGAATCAATGCCGTATCACCAACAGTGTTAGGTTCATTGTGGATATTTGGGGGTGTATGAGAATTCCCTTTTCTCTGTGTGAGTAGGTCCATCCTGAGGGGTAACTTGTGGTGATTGCCCTTGGCTAGATGATGTAGAAGGGGGAACCAGTGCTGTCTTGGCTAAAAGGGGGTCACCAACAAGATTTCAGGTTGTTCTCTCTGAATTTTCAGCAGAACATTTTGCAGAAGAGGAAAGGTGAAAATGCATAAGCAAACATCCCCTTTTCCATGGGAAAGAAAGAGCATCCATCTTCCACGCCTCAGGAGTGTACATCCTGGTGCAATAAGTTGGGAATTATCTGTTCATGGGGGAGAAAAACAAGTCTACCTGAGGTGTATGCCATCAATGGACCAGGTCCAGGAACACATCCCTGTTTAATACCCATTCATGGGATTGAGTCATGGACCTGCTTAGTGAATCTGCCATCACATTCTGGGCTGAAGGGAGGAGGGACACCTGACTCTGTTGAGCAATTTCCCACGCATACAAAGCCAATCTACATAGGATGTAGGACTTTGTCCCTCCCTGCTTGTTGATGTACCACAGCACCGTGGTGTTGTCTGTATACCATCTCAGCACTCCTGGAAGGATCTGAGCCTTGAAGATTTGTAGGGCAAAGATCAAGGCTCTCATTTCCTTGATGTTGATATGCTCCCTATGTGGGGAGTGGGTCCATATGTCTCTCACTCTCCAGTCTCCCAGAGTTGCCCCCCAACCGAAGTCTGATGCATCAGAGTACAGATCTTGGTTGGGGGCAAAAGGTTGGAGGAGAAAACCTGGATTTTTTTGAAATCTGAGCAATCCGCCACTCTAGCTCCTTGGATAGGCAACATAAGAAGGGGACCATAAACTCCAGAGGGTGTAGGTGCTGTTTCCAGACTGTCCTTAGGAACCACTGAAACTGGTTTACGATCAAAAATTAGAAGCGAACTCTGTCGACTCACATATGGTCAACTGAAAGAATTAGAAACTCACATTGTCTAACACCGAGATTGCAGAATCACAAACCAAATTCGACCTACGGACGGATTTTAACATGGGTCGAGATAGGGGTGAGGTTTGTAGTTTGGCAATATTGGCGTTTGACATTGCCCTGTTCGACATTCCGATTCTTGACGGAAGTGGAGTTGACAGAGTTCACTTCGAATTTTTGATAGCAAACCATGAAACTTCCTTATGTGCAGTCTTGCGACGGGTACCATGGGAATGGTGGAAGCCATGAACCCCCAAGAGTCTTAGAGACTCCCTGATGGACAAGGCTTGGAGAGGAAGAAATTCCTGGAAATAAGAAGTGAGGTCTGAATCTTGTCTGGAGGTAGACAGGCCATCACTTGCACTGTTTGAATCCTGCATCCAATTAATTCATAGTCCTGGAAGGGGGTCAGAGAGGATATTTAAAGGTTTATGGTAAACTGTAGCCCTTTCAGCAAGGAAATGGCATAGTGCAGGTGCTCTTGAATCAACTGTGGGGATGATGCCTGGAATAGGATATCGTCTAGGTAAGAGAAGAGTTGGATTCCCTGCATTCTGACAAAGTAAATGACTGGGGCTAAACCCTTTGTGAACACTCTTGGGGCTGTAGAGAGACCAAATGGCAAAGTACAGAACTGAAAATGCAACAAATCCACAGAGAAATGAAAACATTTCCTGAAAAGTGGGAGGATTGGGATGTGCAGGTAGGCATCCTTTATGTCTAAGGATACCATATAGGCCTGAGGGAGAATCAGGGGGAGGAAAGTAGGAAGAGTTAGCATCTGAAAGGAGGGGACCTTGAGAAAGGTATTCAGGTGGGATAAAACCAAGATAGGCCTCCAGGGATCTTCTTTTCGGGGAACCAGAAACATTCTGGAGTAAAATCCTTTCCCTCTAAAATTTTGGGGTACCTCTTGAACAGTGCCTTGAGAAAGGAGGACATGCAACTTGAAGGAAAGGAAGCCATTTGGTCTCAAGGGGTTTGAGGAATGCCTTTGAATGATGGTCTGGAATCAGAGATCATGAAGTAACCTTGTTTTATGATAGAAAGGACCCAAGAGTCTTGGGTAATTATTTCCAAATAGGAAGGGACAGTGAAAGATGTAGGGAGAGGGGGTAGCTGGACTTGGGGTCTGGTAGTCACAGACTATTAGGATGGGCCTGAAAGGGCTGCTTTTGAACTGGTGTGGAGGGAGAAAACCTACATGGGGTTTGCTCCCTGGAGTCTTTTTTCCCTTTGGAAGATAGGTGTTTACAGGGCCTTCTTACAAAGGTGGTTCTGGCCAGGTAGTTCCTTTGGAAATGGGGAAAAGGGGACCCAAATATGTGTCTGAGATCCTGAAGCTTTTTGCCCATCGCCTGAAGGGCCTTAAACAGCTCAACAGCTGCTGAGCCAAACAAGGCCTTGTTATCTAAGGGTGCATGCATAAGTTTCACTTTGATATCTGGCAAAGGCTGCAGCCTGAGCCAGGAATATATTCTGAGGACCGACCATGATGCAGCTGCTCTTGCTGAGGCCTCCACTGCATCATAACTACACTTTATAGAGTGCTGGTAACTTGACTGCAGGAATTCAAAAGACTAGCAATTTTTGCCTTGTTCGTGGAGTCAGGTAACTCACCAAATTGTTTAATAGCATGTATTAATACGGCCAAGGAGTGTTTGGCCATATGAGTGGCTCTCACAGCTAAGGTGGCAGAGGTATAAACTTTTTTTCCCAACCTTTCCATAATTCTGTTTTACGTATCTGAAGGGAGCAAGGAAGTTGAGGGGAGAAGTTTAGAGGTTTTATTTGCAGCAAAAGATATAGCAGACAGGTCTGCAGGAGGGACCTTGAAAGGGAATTTGGCATCTTCAGGTACTTCATAAAATTTGTCAGGGTGCTTGGGTGCTGGGAGTTGGAAGTCTGGTGATCTTGCTACAGCAAAGAAGGTATCCAAAAATGCAGGAAGGACAGGGGGAACAGCAGACGGGTTAGGGGACTCCATTTGCATGAGGTCATAGTACTTCTTTTGAGTGTCACATACCGGACTACATGATTTAAAAAAGTCCTTCATTTGGACAATCGTCTCCCCAAAGGTGATGTCTTCCCCCAGGGGAATCAGTTCCATTAGACTCCTCCTCTTGGGAAGCATATCCCAGTGGAGAAGCAATATGAGAGGTGTAGGCAAGGGACTCATCCCCTGAAGATTCTTCATCCTCAGAAGAAAAACCTGCCAAACGCCTACTCCTAGGAGTGGAGGCTGAAGGGTCTGGGCAGGGGCAGATGTCTGGTGTAAGGCCATGAAAGCATTAAAGAGGCCTTGTGTAAAGGCCTGCCAGTCAGGAACTTGATCAGTTGGCATGGTCTGCTGAGAAGGAATAGTATGTTTGGTCTTTTGTTTCTTCTTTTTGGGGCCTCTGATGTAGGGGGTCTCTAGGATATGGTGGACAGTGGAAGGACGTCACTCTACGACGTCTGAGAGAATGTCTTCTTGGGCTACGATTTGGGAAACTCCACATGGGCCCTTGGAGATAAGCCATGCCCCCCCATGTTGGATGCCTGTGAATCCCTCTGAGATGTACTGGCAGTCTCCTTAATGGCTCCCCCCTGGGTACCAGTCAGCAGAAGGTCTGCAGATTCCTGCTCGATCTCTGGGCAGTCATCAACGTCGAGAGGAATGGTCGGATCAGAGGGTGCAGTCGTAAGTTCAGGCCGAGGCTTCTTGACCTTTTCAGTCAGCGTCTGAGCCTCTAAATATAGTTTAAGAGCAGCAAGTCGGCTCCTAAGGGTCTTCGGTATGAAAGCCGTACAGATCTCGCAGCTGGTAGAATCGTGGTCCGGGCCTAGCCAGAATAAACAGAGCTCGTGTAAGTCTTCATGTGGAATCTGCCTTCCACATCGACACTTGCCCTTTCTACCTGACATTAACCAACACAGTAGCAAGAAAATTAACAAAAATCCCTATGGGATACTTATCTAAACATAGACAAAGCACAAGGTCATGGTCACTTTCCCTTTCCAAAGCGAGCAGCAACTGGAGCTGGTAGTCAAACATGTGGCAGAAAAGTTCTGAGGTAGGTGCGTGCTGGGGTCTACTTCACTTATCCAAACGGCCACATCACCGGCTTTCACTTTATCGAGACAAATACACAGACAAACCAGAAGACCGACATTCCACTCGAGGAAGTAACCACTTGGCCATCCTGTTGAACTTTGCCCCTTACTCCCATAGTAATGCAATCTCGAAGTTGGTGTATTTAGTGAGGGGGGTGTGGGTTTACTTTTTTTTTTTCGGGATGACTAAGCGATTACTTACCTCGAGTCAGAAGTCAGTGTTTCGGATGTCAGTCTTCTGGTTTGTCGGTGTATTCATCTCGGTAAAGTGAAAGTCGGTGATGTGGGCATTAGGGTAAGTGAAGTAGATCCACGTGCTGACGTCTGCTTTATACCCAATGTCCATTTATGGGCAAAGTACACTGAGTGATGTGGGCTGATGCATATACCTTTGCAGTAGCATTTATCTTTGGTAAAAGGGCCGGATGTATAAGTCAACCGGAGGCAGACTCCCTTACATAATGCATACTATAGCATATGAATAGAACATCTGGTTTTCCCAACTTTGGTTCACAGGAGATAAACAGTTGGTCTGCTTTCATGATTTCTTCTGTTCTATGCAGATATCACAAATTGTCTAGGAACATCCAGTAAATGTAAGATATGTTCTATTTTGTTGGAAAACTTGGGGAAAAAGCACTGGTAAATTGACAGCACTATTGATGTGTGGATTCTCACACCACCTCTGGAAGAAAGGATGGATTGGCACGCAAGGTCACTTTATGTTTGTGGAAAACCAAGTAAGGAGGTTTAGAAGATAGTGCGTGGATCTCAGAAATTCTTCTTGTAAAAGTAATGGCAACCAAGAAAATGATTTTCTATGTAAGATACTCTAGGTCCATGTAGTTGATGGTTCAAAGGGAGGTTGTGTGGGAGACTGAAGCATCAAATTAAAGTCCCATGGAGGTATAGGGACTTTAAAAGGAGGCTTTAAAAGAAATGCCCTTTTTAAGAAGGCCTTGCTCAATTTGTGAGAAGGGGATGGGAGGGTGGCCTAATGGTTAAGGTGTTTGCCTTACAAACACAAGGTGCAGGGTTCGAGTCTCACAAGGGATAATTGGCTAGGCTTAAAATGGCTCACAAGGGCAGCTAGCCTACTAATCTACGAACCTATGGATGCACCCTTAAATTCTGTATAGTAATTTGAAATTGCTGCAAGCTATACTTTAACAGTTGAAGTACTGGCGCTGTTTTGAAATAGATGAGTAAGAAAATCTAAAATGTGATTGATAGGAGCTGAAAAAGGATCAAGATTATGTTGAGCTCAAATGACAAACTTTTTCCATTTACTGGAATATGTTTTCCTTGTTGAGGGTTTATGGGCAGCTAAAATTATACATCGGACAGGTGACGACAACACAGACTGGCTACAATGGAAACTGGAGAAGCCAAGTGGTCAGCTTGAGGTTTGGTATATCTGGGTGTGACATGCCTGTCAAGTGAGACAAGAGCATCTAGGTTCCATGGAGGTTGAACCAGGTGAGGCCATAGGAAGGGGAACCAAATTTGTCAAGGCCAACAGGGGGCAATGAGGATTACTGTCTACTTCAACCTAGCAGCTTTCTGCAGAAATTTGGGAATCAATGGGATTTATGGGAAGGCATAAAGGAGACCAGGGGAGCCAATCGTGAAATAGAGCATCCCTCAGTGACTGTCCCTGTGGGGGAATCAGGGCAAAGTAGTCGCTGGACTTGTTTAGGGGACAGGCTAAAAGATCGCAGCATGGTTGGCCCCAATGATGGAAAATCTCATCTGCCACTTTCTCACTGAGGAACCACTTGTGTGGAAGAATGCGCCTGCTCAGTTTTGTCTGCAATCATGTTGGACTTCCCTGGAATGTGCATCGCTAAAAGAAAGTGGTCGGAAGAGATTGCCCACTGCCAGACCCTGAGAGCTTCTCGACACAATGGATAAGATCTGGTTCCCCCTTGTTTATTGATGTACCAGATGACTGTCATTTTGTCTGTTTGAATTGCAATCGTCCAGGAGGGAAGAACATCTTGAAATGCTCACAATGCCAACAGCACTGCTCTCATCTCCAGAACATTTACATGCAAATTGGCCTCTTTGGGGGACCAAGTACCCTGGACTGTATTGCCCAAGCAATGCCCTCCCACCCTATCTGGGAAGCATCCGTGGTCACTATGGCCTTAGCCGCTGGTGGATGAAGGGACAGCCATCGCATAGTTGATAGGACTGGATCCACCAACAGAGCTCCCTCTTGCAAGTATTGGTGATTTTTATCAGGAATGACATTTATTGATGGAAGATTCACCACTGAGTACCTAATAACCATTGAAGGATCTGCATGTGAAACCTGGTCAACGGAAAAAGAAGTTATGTTCTTACCAAAACGTTCTATGTGAGTTGTCCATCTTGCCATTCATTCACTGATAGGTTCGGAGCTGAACCTTGGCTCCGACTTGGCCATTTCTCGCAGCTCGAGGCCTTCAAATAGCTCGAGGCTAATCTTCTATCCCATCATGTACCTCAGATCTTGTTTGGTAGCATTAAAAAAAAAAAAAAAAAAAAAAAAAAGATAAATTACCTCTCATATTACAAGCAAAGCACAGTAAAGTCAAGGTCAAATTGTTAAAGTCCAGGTTCACTATGAGCCCACAGGCTGGGGGGGGGGGGACATGAGCATGAATGGCGAGATAGAAAACTCACATGGCACGTTATGTGAAGTTGTCCTAATCTTGGCTTCATTCTTAACTGATGGGACAGTCCCTAGCATCTTTAATCTTGGGTGGCTCACGGGAGTATATTCTTCAGCACAGTGGATCCAAAGGAAGTCCCGTCTCTGGAGGCCATATCCACTTTGTAATGAGTGATGAAGGTATAAGGTGCTGCCCAAGTTGCAGCTGCACAAATTATATCTATAGGTACTTTGGCTTGAAAGGCTGAAGAAGTAACAATGGCCCTAGTTGAATGAGCCTTGATTTTGTCTGGTTGTTTCTTGTTTACTGAATTATAAGTAAAGGAAACACAGTCAGATAGCCATCTGGACAAGGTGGCTTTTGTTACTGCTGTACCCTACCTATTTTCTGAGAGACGCACAAAAAGCTGATCCAATTTTCTGAATGATTTTGTTCTGTGTAAATAAAAGCGTAACTGCCTGTGGGCATCAAGTTGGTGTAGCATGTATTCTGCCTTATTGCCATATTTGGGAAAGAAGACTGGCAATTCTATGGTTTGATTTAGGTTGGATTCTGAACAGACTTTAGGAAGGATGGGTTTGTTTGCAAGGAAACTTATCATTATGAAACAAAAGGTATGGGGGGGGGGGTTCACTGAAAGTGCTTGTAGTTCTGACACTCTTCTAGCTGAAGGGATGGCCACTAGGAAGATAGTTTTCCAAGTTAAGAATTTTAATTTGCATGATGCTGGTTCAAAAGGTGGAATAATTATCCTGGCTAGGACATAATTGAGGTTCCATGGTGGTAATGCAGATTTTACTGGTGGCCTTAAAAGGCAAGTGTCCATAAGTAAAGCTTTACACAATCTATCCATTCTCCATTTTCACCTAGATGAAAAGTTGATATTGCTGCTAATTGTACTCTGATGGCAGCAGTTGCAGAACCTTCTTTGAAAACTTTTAGTTATGTACTTACCATAACTTTAGATGTTTGGGATCCATCTCGCCTACATTCTGTACTGATGGGCTCGGAGCCGATCCCTCGGCTCCGACTCGGCACGCTATGCTATAGAGCGAGGCCTCTTATTGGCTGAGCTATTTCTTATCCCAGGATGCACCACCACTAATCCCCCAGATCTTGTTTGTCCACATTCATGCACAACTTGTTTATATAACATTGTTAGATGTTTCAAGATGAAACAACAGGATTCGGACCTTCTGATATCCTCTGATCTCCAAGGAAGGGGGAAGGAGGGTGGGTTATTAGGAATGTAGGCGAGATGGATCCCAAACATCTAAAGTTATGGTAAGTACATAACATGTTATGTGATCCTATCTCGCCTACATTCTGTACTGATGGGACAGCGTCCCTAGCACCTAAATCCTGGGTGGCTCATTGGAAAACACTCCTGAGCACTGTGGAACCAAATGAAGCTCGTCCTCTAGATGCCACATCCAATTTGTAGTGGGAAATGAAAGTGTGCGGGGAAGACCATGTAGCCGCAGCACAAATGTCACTAATGGCAAGCTTAGAATGAAATGCTATCGAAGTAGCCATAGCCCTTGTAGAATGAGCTTTGACAGAGGTGGTAAGCTCTTTGTTAGAATAAGAATAAGCTTGAGTAATACAGTCCCTGATCCATTTGGCAATAGTGACCTCTGTGACAGCTTTGCCCAATTTATTGTCTGCAAAGGATACAAACAACTGATCTGTTTTCCTTGTTTGTTTGGTCCTGTCTAAATAAAAACACAACTGCCTGTGGACATCTAATGTGTGGAATATGAATTCCGCTTTGTTAGAATATTTTGGAAAAAAGACTGGAAGTTCTAACGATTGTTGTAGGCAGAAACTGGAACACTTTAGGGACAAAGGAAGGATTTGGCCCGAGAGATACTCTGTCTTTGTGAAAAACCAAATACGGGGTTTTACAGACAAAGCTTGAAGCTCTGAAACTCTTCTGGCAGAAAGTAATCGTCACCAGAAAAGCAGTCTTCCACGATAGAAATTTTAGATCATATGTAGCTGCCGGTTCGAAGGGGGAGGAAGTTAAGGCGCGTAACACCACATCAAGATCCCATGGAGGAGCAGGATGAGAAATCAGAGGTCTTAAAAGCGCAGCACCTTTCAAGAAGGTCTTACACAATCTGTTGCTCATTAAAGGTGGGTTTATAGATTCGTGAAAATTAGAAATCGCTGCCAATTGAACCTTGATGGTAGAGACTGAAGAGCCTTGATTGAAAAGAGAAGTTAAAAATTTTAGTACTTCTGCCACGGGAATAGTGATGGGATCCAGGCCCCGGAGTTGAGCCCAAATAGCAAATCTTTTCCATTTGCTAGAATACAGTTTCTTTGTAGCAGACTTATGGGCCGAAGATAATATGTGTACAACCTCTGGATCCAATGCATGACTCCTGACTATAGTTGGAAGAGGAGGAGCCAAGCCGTCAATTTTAAGGTGTGCAGGGATTGGTGGAATAGTCCCGACTGATGAACCAAAAGGTCTGGGATCTGATCCAGGAACCATGGACCTTCCAGAGTATATTTCCGAAGATAGGGAAACCATACTTGACGAGGCCAGTAAGGAGCAACTAAGATCATTTTGCTCCCCAAGAGAGATACCTTTTGGATCACCCTGGGAAGGAGAGGAACTGGGGGGAAGGCATAAAGCAAGCCGGTGGGCCAAGGATGGGCTAGTGCGTCAATGGGGCTCTTCCCCGGAGCCGGGGTTAGGGAGAAGAATTTTTTGCACTTCGCATTTAGTGGAGTCGCGAAGAGGTCACAACACGGAACTCCCCATCTGCTGAAAATCTAACTTGCAACTGTCATGTTCAGAGACCATCCGTGAGGAGAGAGGATGGTTCTGCTCAGTCTGTCGGCTATCACATTGGACTTGCCCGGGATATGAGTAGCCACTAGAAAGCGTTCGGTCGAGTCTGCCCATTCCCAGACTCTCATGGCCTCTCTGCAAAGAGGATAGGATCTGGTCCCTCCCTGTTTGTTCAGGTACCAGACAACTGACATGTTGTCTGAGTGAACGGCAATTACGCCCTGAGGGAGGTAATCGTGAAGGGCTTGGACGGACAGAAGCACCGCCCTCATTTCTAGGATGTTGATATGAAGTAGGGTCTCTTCTGGGTGCCATTTGCCTTGGACTGACCTGCCCAGGGAATGCCCCCCCACCCCATCTGGGAGGCGTCCGTGGTCAAAGTGGCCGCAGGAGGAGTTGGAACAAAGGGTCGTCCCTGATCCAAATTGGAGGGCACTAGCCACCAGCAAAGGTCCTGTTTGCATGTTTCCGTGATCCATATGAGATGACTGAGAGGGAGTTCCTGAAAGGACCACTGAGCTGAAAGAAGCCACTGGAGAATTCTCATGTGCAACCTTGCCAAGGGGACTAGAAGAACCGTGGCGGACATGGATCCAAATAGCTGCAGGACCATCCTGGCTGGGGCTTTGGACCTGGGAAGTAAGGCTCGAACTTGAGTCTGTATGGTTTGTATTCTGTCTGTAGGTAGATAGACCCGCATTTGGTTTGAGTCTATCTCTACCCCTATGAATCTTATTCATTGAGATGGCAGCAACACAGACTTTGGCCAATTGAAGGTGATTCCAAGGGAATTGCCCAGTGATATAGTGGCTTGTAGGCTCCGCAGTAGTAGATGCTTGGAGGTGGCAGTTAGGAGCCAGTCTAGATACGGAAACACCTGGAATCCTAGACTTCTCAGGTGAGCAGTCACGACTGCCAAGCACTTGGTGAACACCCCGGGGGCTGTGGTGAGACCAAAGGGCAGCGCGCGGAACTGAAAATGACTGCCTCCTAGGCTGAAGCGCAGATGTCTCCTTCTGGACGCTTGATGTACCATGATATGGTAATAAGCGTCCTTGAGATCTATGGAGCACATCCAAACACCTTTCTCCAGCAATGGGAGAATGGTTTGTAGGGTGACCATTCGGAACTTGGACTTTCTGACTGAACGGTTTAGGATGCTGAGGTCCAAAATGGGCCTCAAGTCCCCGGTCTTTTTTGGCACCAAAAAGAATCTTGAGTAAGTCCCTAATCCGATCTGGTCTACGGGGACCGGTTGGATGACTCCTTTTTGCAGCAGCTTTGAAACTTCTGAGGCTGCAGTATCCCGTTGACTGGGTGGTGGGTCCGGGATTTTTTTGGACTGAGGTGGGGAGTGAGAGAAAGGGATGGTGTAACCTCCGGCGATAATTCGAAGCACCCATCGGTCCTGAGTGATACCTTCCCAGGCTTTCAGGTGCTTCGAAAAACGACCCCCGACTGGCTCCGGAGCTGCACAGTCGGGCAATCCCTCAGGGACTGTGAAAGGTTGAAGAGCCACGAAAGGACTCGCGGTCTCCAGTGTTGCGAAGGCCTCTGCCGCCTCTGGGACGGCGTCTTCCAGAAGAATTTCCCCCTCCCCTGCCTCTGGAAGGGGGATCATCCTGCTGAGAGGGGTAAGGCTTCTGAGATCTACGGAACCACATTTTCCCTCCTTTTTTAGCCTTGGGATAAGGCCGAAAGGGAGTGGAAAATCATGCCCCTACGGCAGTCAGAGTCTGACCCTCCTGTTCGCAGCGGGTCAGTGTGTCCTTTACCTTGGGTCCAAACAGGGAGGACCCATCAAAGGGGGCGTCGGCAAAGGAAGACTTAAAGGCCTCCGTGAAATGACACAGGCGGAGCCAGGCTTGTCTCCGTAGAGCAATGCCTGTACCCGCCGCTCTACTCGCCCCTTCGACCGCATAAGAAATGAGCCTCATGGACGAGTTTGAAATGGACGACAATGTAGCCAGCTGAGAGCCAACCGTCTGGGCCAGCTCCTCAGGCAGGTTACCCAAGAGGGTATCAGAAAGCTCTTTAATCAGATCCCTCTGAAATCTAGTAAAGTGCGTAAGGTAGTCCAAGGACCTTAATGTAAAGGCCGCTGAACTTAGGGTGCGCTTTCCGTACCGATCCATGCTCCTAGACTCCTTATTAGGAGGATGGACGGACGTTGAAGCCTCTGCTATATCTTGCTGGGTAGCAGATGCCACCACCAAAGCATCTACAGCCACACCTTTGGTTAGAAATTCTTTTTCAGGGGGTGCCGAGAGGAACTTATTCGGACGAGCAGGCACCGATTCCACAGAGTCTGGGTGTTCCCACGCCCTTCGACAGATCAAATCCAAGAGCTCGTCGAAGGGCAGAGACACCCAGGAGGCGGAGGGCTGAGCCCCGAAGGCCTTAAGGAACACCGACTCATCAGCAGAAGGGGGTTTGGACTGCCAGCCGCCTCGTTGTTTAAGGGCTTCCAGGATGTCTGCAAAGGAGACATCATCCGAGGACGACTTAGGGGACCCCTCTGCATCATCGAGGTCAGTGTCTGATGTAAGAGACTCATCAGGGGAGTCAACGTGCTTCCTCTTGCACGATCTTTTCCTGGGGGGTTCTTCCGAAGAAGCTTCAGAAGGACCTCCAGGAGGGGGGGAACCCCAGTGGGGGTAACCTCAGGCCCCGGGGCTCCGCTGTCTAAGGACAGGGGGACTGCCAAAGACCCAGTCTCGGTATGCAGGGAAGGAGCTGGGGAGACCGTGGAGGTAGCCAAAGATGATTTGGCTAACCACCAGAATCCTGGGAGGGTCCCACCTCCGTGGCCACGACAGTAGACGGCACTCCCGCCGCCGACGCACCAAGAGGGAGACTTGGGACCGAAAACATCAATCCCGAAGCATCCCCCCTGGGGCCAACGGAAGAAGTCCGCGTACCTTAGTCCAACCCAAGAGCCGGAGTTGGAGTAAGGGTCGGGCCCGACCCTAAAACCTCCACCGGTTCCACCAGCACCGGCTCCAACGGTGCCGAGGCTGTTGGAGGAGGAACCATAGTAGGGAGGTGGACCATCGGCTCCGAAGCCGAATGGGCTGGAGCCGAAACTAGCTTTTGGAACACCGGAGACTGGAAGAGTCTTAGGAGCACCCTGTCGATGTCCGAATCAGACATCTTGGATGATCTGGACGATACCGATCGGGTCCGAACCGATTTCTCCATCGGCTCCAAAGGACTAGGGGACCGGCTCCGAATGGATTCTATAATTATCGGCTCCGAGGGAGATCTCAAGGTAACTTCCCTCGGTGCCGACGAGGACTTCGGCCCAGAAAAGGAAGAGTCTGAGCCGGCAACCCTCATCGGCTCCAATATCAGTGGAGCCGATGAAGGTGACCCGCCTCTCGATGCCCCAGTCCTCGGCTCCGAAACCAGAGGGGTCGAGACTGGAGGCATCGAGGCAGACCGTTCCGCCCTCGGCTCCGAAGTCCGTGGAGCCGATGGAGAAGTCTGCCTAGGTTTTTTGGCAGTCTGTTCCGACTGACTGGTCGGAGCCGACGCTTTCTTCTTTTTTGAAGGAGAGGGAGAGGAAGATAAAGCCTCCTCGAAGGATGGCTTAATTAACCCCTTAAGGATTAATTTGTTTTTCCACTCTTGGAGGACCCTTGATGAGAAGGCATGACACACGCTACATGATTCTTGTAGGTGCTTGGCGCCTAAGCAATAGACGCATGAGGAGTGGTCATCCGTTATGGACATCTTATAACCACACCTCGTGCACTTTTTAAACCCGGAGGGTCTATGCTCTTTGGACATGACTAATTTAGAAAAAAACACACCTGTCTAAAGAGAAACACACCAAAACTTAATGGTTTAAGAACAAAAAATATAAAGTTTTTTTTTTTTTTTTAAACACAATACAGTTGTACAAGAAAAAATACCACACAGAAAGAGAGAGTCAAGACCCTCTAACTTAAACGGGTACTTGACCCACAAATAAAACGCTAAGATAGCAAAAGCAACAGGGGAAGGCCCCTCTAACTAAAACGGGAAACCTTCCCTTGACGAAAAACACAAATTCCTCAACAGAACTGTTCAATACACACTCAAATCACAACAATAGCTGTTAAAACAGCTTTTGGGTTCAAAGCAAGCAAATTCCTGACAGGAAAAGCCTAAATAAATTAGTACTTAGCCCAGCCAAGTTGAGACCACGTCTAAGCTTGTAAGCGGCAAACGAGATCTGGGGGATTAGTGGTGGTGCATCCTGGGATAAGAAATAGCTCAGTCAATAAGAGGCCTCGCTCTATAGCATAGCATGCCGAGTCGGAGCCGAGGGATCAGCTCCGAGCCCATCAGTACAGAATGTAGGTGAGATAGGATCACATAACATCCTTTGTTAGAAATTCCAAAATAGAAGAAAGAGGTGCGGAATAAGGATCAATCTTATTTTCCAAAGCCTAACTAGAAAACCTTTTCCATTTATTAAGATATAGTCTTCTTGTCGATGTCTTATGAGAAGATTTCAAAATGTGTCGTGTTGGAGATGAGAGATTTTGTAACCTGGGTATGTTTGGAACTGGAGCAGCCAAGCTGTCAACTTGAGGGTTTGTAAGGGCGGGTGAGGAATCCCTGAAGAATGCATCAGAAGATCCGGCACCAGGTCCAGGATCCAAGGTTCCTCCTGAAGATGAGGTTGTAGGAAGGGGAACCACATTTGACGAGGTCAGTAAGGGGCTATCAGAATTAAAGCCCTTCCCAATATGCTGGCTTTGTGTATAACTTTGGTTATTAATGGGAAGGGAGGATAAGCATATAGGAGACCCAGGGTCCATTTGCGGAAAATGCTCTCCGCTACCTGTTTGAGGGACCACTCGTGAGGCATCAGTATTTCTCTGCTGTTTGTCCGCAATCATGTTGGATATTCCTGGGATGTGCATTGCTATTAAAAAGCATTGGGAGGAAGTTGCCCACTGCAAAACTCTGAGGGCCTCTCAACAAAGGGGATATGATCTGGTACCTCCTTGTTTATGTACCATACCACTGACATTGTCTGTCTGAACTGCAATCGTTCCTACAAGTAGTGTGTCTTGGCATGCCTGCAATACTAGAAGCACCGCTCTCATCTTTAGAACATTGATGTGCAAGTGAACCTAGTGTTCTTGCCGTGTGCCTTGGGCTGTTCTTCCCAGACAATGCCCCCCCCCCCATGTGGGAAGCATCCGTGTTCACCGTGGTTAGTGGAGCTGGGTGAGCAAAGGGTTTGCCTATTTTTACCTGGTCCGACTGAAGCCACCAAAGTAGACCTTTTTTGCAGGCTTGCGTCAGAATAATTCTGTGAGACATCGGAAGTGTCTGCATTGACCATTGTGCAAAAAGATGCCACTGTAGGATCCTCATATGCATACATGCTAGGGGAATTACTGTGATAGCTGCCATTGTGCCCAGTACCTTTAGGACCTCTCTGGCTTGAAATTTTGTTTTGTGCAGAAGATTTAGAACTTGTTTTTGGAGGACTTGAATTCTTTCTTTTGGAAGGTTTATCATCATTGTTACTTGTTTAATTCTGTTCCTATAAACACAGTATGTTGTGATGACAATAAGGCAGATTTTTTTTGTAACTGGCAGTAATTCCTAAGTATGCAAATAGTTTTAAGGTTGTATCCCTTTGCCTGGATGAGTAGTTGCTTGATGGCGATGATTAGCAGCCAGTCGTCCAAGTATGAAAACACCCCGAATCTTAATTGCTTCAGGTGAGCCATGACTACTGCCATGCATTTGGTGAACACACTGATGGCTGTAGTGAGGCCAAAAAGCCGAGCCTGAAATTGAAAATGACTGGCTCCCAGCCGAAAGCACAGGTGACTTCTGGATGATCTGTCCATTTTGATATGGTAGTACGCATCCTGAAGGTCTATTGAGCACATCTAATTGTCTTTCCCTAGAAAGGGAAGTATTGACTGCAATCTGATCATCTGGAACATTGTTTTTTTTACTAAATTGTTCAGTCTGCAGAGATCTAAAATGGGTCTCCAGTCCCCTATCTTCTTTAGAACTAAAAAGAATCTTGAGCAAGTTCCGGATCCTGTTTGGTCTGTAGGAACTGACTGGATGACTCTTTTTTGGCAACCTTTGAACTTCTATGGATGTTTGACCCTTTGATTGGATGGCACATCTGGGATTCTTTTGTTTAGTGGAGATGGTGCTGAAAATGGTATTGAGTAACCTCTGGATAGGATTCTTTGTACCCATTTGTTTTTTGTAACTTTTAGCCAGGTAGCTGGGTACAAAGATAGGCATCCCCCGACTGCCTCCAGAGTGGGACAGGTGGGCCTCCTTTCAGGAGTGCTGAAAAGGCTTACCGAAAAAGGATTCACGGTTGCCTTGATTTTGCGGACCCCCTCTGCTGCGAGGTCGGTGTCTTCCGTTACCTCCTCCTCTGCCCCCGAAGGAAGGTTCACCACATGTCAGGAAAGGCTTTCTGGGATTTCCGGAACCACATCTTTCCCCCCTTTTGACCCTTGGGGTAGGTCTGGAAGGGGTGGAAAAACTTACTCTCACAGCAGAAAGAGTCTTTCCCTCCTGTTCACTAGACCCAAAAAGAGACGAGCCATCAAAGGGGGTGTTTATAAAGGATGACTTGAAGGGTTCCATGAAGTTACATAAATGCATCCAGGAGTGCTTCCCAAGGGCGAATCCTGAAAATGCTGATCTACTTGCTCCATTGGCTGCATATGAGATTAGCCTCATGGAGGAGTTCACCAGGGAGTTAAGGGTGGAGAGATGGGATGATATTTTCTCCGATACCCCCTCATCTACTAAACCCTGGAGAGAATCTCCTAGGCTCCTTTAGGAAATCTCTCTGTAACCTTGTAAAATGGGTTAAATAATTCAGGGACTTGAGGGTAAAGGCCGCTGATGAAAACATGCGCTTTCCATATCTGTCCATAGTTCACAAATCTTTACTTGGAAGATGAACAGATGAGGATGTTTCCGATAACTCCTTTTTAGTGGCAGCCGCCACCACAGCATTCACTGGAACTCCTTTTGTTGAAAAAGGTTTATCATCAGGGCTAGTGCTGAACTTATTAGGCATCCTAGGGACAGGCTCTATAGTGTCTGGAGACTCCCACACCTTTCAACAATCTCATCGGAGGAGAGTCGAGATCCAAAAGATTTCAGGTACACGGACTCCTCGTCAGTAAGGTTGGACTTCTAACCAACTCTCTGTTTCAGGATCTCTAGGATGTTTGCAAAGGAGACATCCTCAGAGGACGACCATGGGGACTCTTCTGACTCATCGCGGTCCGTGTCAGATGTAATTGACTTCTGTGGGGACTCCAAATACTTCCTCTTGCAAGTTTTCTTCAGAGGACCCTCTTAGGAAGGAGATTGAGGACAGGTCTCGGAAGATAAGGGTTCACCCACTGAGGTTTCCTGAAGTTTTGGATCTCTATGCTTCTCTGGAATTGGTTTTGTAGAGACAGACACCGGTGCCCTAAGGGATGGCATAGGAGTAACCAAAAGTGATGCTGTCTCAGAGAACAGGGCACTCCTCATAGCCTCAAAAGCCCCACTACATGAGCTGAAGCAGGCCTCAGCGCAGAAGAACTGAGATACATCTCAGCTCCGCAGGAGCAGGCTCCGAAGCAGAGGTGGGAGCCAAGCTCACACAAGCCAAGGCTCCAAGAGGTAGAGTAGGATCTGACAAAATATCGGCTCCACTCATCCCCCCAGAGCTGGCTGGTGAGTCTCAGCTCCCAGACTCCCCAGACGGCACTGAGGTATTTGGAGTAGTAAAGTCCAGGAGTGGGTCTTGGTTCCGACACATCCATCACCATCGGTTCCACCCTTTCCGGCTCCGAAACCACAGGTCGGATCGGAGGAATGGATAAAGAAAGGGTAGGTACAGTCAGTTCAGAGGCTCTAAGGGTCGGTTCCGATAATAGTTTTGCTAATGCCAGTGTCTTCAGCAGTCTCTGCACCACACGATCCACGTCCAAATCAGAAAGGTTCCTAGAGAACCTGGACGACAGGGCTGGAGAAGCCATTTGTAATAATGTAGACTGTAATGTAGGGGATACCTGTTCCAAGGTGGGGGACCGGTTTCGTACAGTTAAAACCAACAGCTTCAAAGTCATTGGAGCAGAGGTTGACGGTCTTTCAAAAGCAACATCTTTAGATACTGTCGGAGATGTCCTAGGGGTTTTCTTATCCGGCTCCAACTCCTATGAAGTAGAAGATCTTTTAGATGATTTTGATTTGTCTGAAGGGGGATTTAGACATTGAGAGTGTTGACTTTTCTCTAATGCTTCAGCAAAGCTAGACTTTACCATACCCTTTAGCATCAATTTATTCTCTCTCTCTCTCTCTTGCAGGACTCTACTGCTAAACAAATGGCTGCTAGAACAAAGGTCTTGTAAGGGACTTTCACCTAAGCAATAGACACAGACCGTGTACCCATCTGTCAATGACATTTTTTGCCCACCCTTGGGACATTTTTTTTTTTTTTTTTTTTTTAAATCTGAAGGTTTTGAGTCTTTCCCTTGCTTTGACATAGCCAAGCAGAAACAAAAGCTGTGATCCTCTCCAAGTTAAACGAGGTTAAAGTAACACCGGTAATTTCCTACGAAGGCAATAACACACAGCACACAAAAAAAGCCTTCCACTAACAATCCTATGACAAAAATGAAGCAAAAGACCTCTACCTTAAACTGACTTTTTTTTAAAATAACTTTGAAGGTATACAAATAATTATTAACAAAGAAGGCAGAAAAAACGCACGCGCACACAGCAGCCTTCTTCTACAACCTTAAAAACGGACTTTTTTCTCTCGAGGGAAAAGTACTATAGTAATATATAAAAAAATGTATTAAGGTTCAACGCACACACCAAAGATTAAGTATTGCAGCCCTCTAATTTAAACAGGCTACATAGAAGGACTCTCATAAAATGCACACCAAACTAAGAAAAATATACACTCTAAGAAGAAAACAGGATAGGGTAGACTACAAACATGAAAGGGCTTGTAGTTAAGGAATAAAATGTGCAAAGTCTAAAGGTTAAAAAGAAACTTTATTAACACCATGAAAGGACTTAAATGTAGAAAGAACTACCCACTATTAATAATTGCAATAAAAAAAGCTTGTTTATAAAGAGGTTAAAATCCCAAAATTTAAACACTTAGCCTGACCTGCTCAAACGATGCTAGATCTGTTTCTCGGCAAATGAGATCTGAGATACAAACTGGTGCATGATGGGATAGGAGAATAGCCTCGAGCTGGTTGAAGGCCTCGAGCTACAAAAAAAAACAAAAACGGCTGAGTCAGAGCCAAACCCATCAGTTAAGAATGAAGGCGAGATAGGACAACTTCACATCTAAAGTTATTGCTGCTGCCATTAGGCCTAGTGTCTGGAGAACTATGTGGGCAAGACTGATGCATTTCCTACAATGTTCTTGACTTGTGATTTTATTGTTTGAACTTGTGGTAGAAGGGAAGCAATGGCAGTCTGTGTTGAGCACTGGTCTAATAAATTCCAATGTCTGAGTTGGTTGCAGTTATGATTTGCTGTAGTTTATGGTCACTCCTAGGAGAGCACAGGTGTGGAGAATCTGATACCTTGTGTGAATGAGTTGATGCCTGGTCAGAGTGGTAATGAGCCAGTTGTCCATGTAGGGAAACACCCAGAATCCATGCAGCCTGAGGTAATCTGCTACTACCGCCATGCATTTGGTGAACACCCTGGATAATTGTGGTGAGTCCAAAGGGCAGTACTTTGAATTGGTAGTGACTGGCTCCCAGCTGGAAGTGTAAGCATTTTCTGGATCACCTTTTCATTTTTATGTGATAGTAGGTGTCCTGAAGATCTATCAAGCATATCCAGTTGTCCTTGCCTTAGAAAAGGGAGGATGGACTGAACCGTGATCATCATGAACTTAGTTCAGTAAACAGATTTGTTTAGATTTGTAAGATCCAAAATTGGTCTCCAGTCCTGTTTTCTTTGGCACTAAAAAGACACTTCTAGATCCTATCTGGTCTGGTGGGACATACTGGAAGACTTTTTTTTTAGTAGCTTTTGAATCTGGATTGCTGCTTGATCCCTCTGACTGGGTGGAACATTGGGGATTTTTCTGGGAATTGGTGGTGGTAGGGAAAATGGTATTACATAATCTCTGGGTATAATTCTCTACCCAAGTATCTTTTATTAAGTCCAGCCAGGCACTCTGGTGCACGGATCATTGTCCCTCAACTGCCTTCAGAGGTGGACAGTCATGCCTCCATTCAAGAGTGTTGGTAGGGTTTATCGAAGAAAGATTCTAGTGAACCCTGTTTTTTTTGGGGTCATCTCTGCCACGAGGGCGACATCCATTGGAATTCTCCTCTCTGCTCCACAGGGCACTTCCTCCATGTGCATCATGGAAAGGACCTTTGAACTTTTTGACCCACATCTTCCAGCCACTCCACTGATTCCTAGAGTACGATCTTTGGAAGGTCCAAAAAAGTATGCCCATGGCAGACAATGTCTTTCCAGCCTTCTCACACCTGGACAGCGTTTCTTTCACCTTAGGGCCAAAACTAGTAGTTCCGTCAAAGGGAGCACTGACAAAATTGGACAAATGGCTCCGCAAAAATCACATAAGTGTATCCAGGCATGCCTCCTCATGGAAATACCTACATCCTCAGCTCTTGAGGTCCTCTCCACTATATTGGAAACTAACCTCATGGAACTACTGAATACTGACTGTGGGGTTGCTAACTGAGAAGTTGCTGAATCTAGAACCTCTGCAGAAATGGTTCCTGAAAGAGTATTTGATAACTCCTTGGTCAAATCTCTCAAGTCTAATAAAGTGTACCAAACAGTTCAGTGACCGCAAGGCAAAGGTCGCTGAAGCAGAGAAATGCTTCCCCAGTCTGTCCATCGCCCGTGACTCCCTGTTGGGGGATGAACAGTAGAACTCTCATTGGCTAGTTGGCTTCTTAGTGGCTGCTGCAACGACCATGGCATATCAACTGGAAACCTTCCCCAAAAACTAATGGTAGGTGATGCCATTATCCTGTCTAGTCTCTGAGGTATGGGTTCTATGGAGTCAGGCTCCCTCCACCCCTGCCTACAGATCATGCCAAGGAGGTTGTTGGTGGGTGGAGTCACCCAGGAAGTAGAAGGTCCTATACTGTAAGCCTGTAGCAGAATGGATTCCTCTGGCATAGGGTTGGAGGATGTCCAGCCACCTCTCTGTTTAAGGATTTCTAGAAGTTCTCCAAAGGGGGCATCTTCAGGAGCTACAGTGGGGACCCTTCTGCCACATCGAAATCAGTGACAGATTCCTGCGGGCAGTTTAGGTGCTCCTCTTGGACATCCTCTTCCTGGGCGCTTCCTCAGCGGGAAGTTCTGGGGATGCCTCGGAAGAGGAAATCAAAATTCTTAGGGAGGGAACCTGAGAGTCTCCAAAGGTTCTGTCTGATCTGATGATTTTGTCTTCTTTATAGACTTAAGATAGTGCAGGATCCATAATGGTTGATTGCATGTTGTAGGATCTGAGGGAGCAGTCAGATCCTGAATTCTGATTTTCTTCTTACCCGGGGTTGAGACCGGATGTTTAGCACTTCTCTTCTGGGAACCGTCTGAGGAAGATTTTGATGAGGTGGGAGGGTTCAAATCTGGAGACTGGGATATGACTTCTCCAAACAAGGAAGGGATGAAACATTTCAATATTAATTTTTTACGCTCTATTAAAGCTCATAGATTAAATCCATTGCAAATTGAGCAGTCTTCCTGTAAGTGTAATGGACTCAAGCAGTACACACAAAGGATGTGTACATCCAAGAGCTGCACCTTATGCCCATATTGGAGCTTTTCTTGAAACCAGCAGGTTTGTCAGTCAACATGCAATATCTGAATCAAATAATAAGTAGAAATTCAAGTAGGAAGTCAATCCAAAAACAGAAAAGGTAACCACTTTTCTTTTTTTTTTTTTTTTTTAAACAGGAAGGAAAGAGAGACAAAGAGATACCACCAATTGTATGAAGAGTTATGACCAGGTCGTAAGAAAAGGGAGATACTAACGGCAGTATTCAACAGTAGAAGGTACCAAAGAAAAAAGAGAAATGCAGCAGCAAAAAGGAAAAAAAGTTACAACTATCCCACTCTAAAGACACCAGTCAGGAAAAGAAGGCAACGGAATACCAACAATCTTATGTAAGAATTTACAACAAAATCATATGGGCAAGGGAGAAAAACAGCAGACATATTAACCACAAAAACTAAAGACAAACTAAAAAAACTACTTAATGGAAAGAATTCTGCACAAAATCTTTACTTATCTAATACTGCTCAAGAGAAACTGGTAGTCCATGTCCAATAGCTAGAAGCAGCAAACAAGACCGGAGGTAATTGGAAAGGTGCATTGTGGGTAAGGGAGAAGCTCAAGAGATCTGGTGGCTGAGAGCTTTAGCACTGGTCAAGTCAGATCTGACAGATCATTCTGTCCTCAACAAGTGGGTTCAGATCTAAAGACTGACATCAGATCATACTTTTTAAACCCAAAGGCCTTTTTCTGATACTGTATTGCAATAGAAAAACAGACTTCTGTTTTGGGGGGGGGGGGTATACTGAAAAGCAGTAGGAAAAGTACCAGCTATGGTAGCAATAGACTACACTAGGTGTAGAAAGACAAATAATAATTTAAGATGTACAGAATGTATGGAATGAAAAAGAAAACTATCATAACGGTACAGAAATTATACAAGGAAGGCAAGGGAGACGGAATATTAGAGATTACAACTATAATTAAAAATTAGGAAAAGGAGGGTTTTATAAGATAATAAACATTTATCTCAAAAAGCTCGAGATGTAGGTCAACCACATCTTACGCTGAAAGCAGCAATCGAGATCTGCAGTAACTTAGGGTTGGCACATTATGAGTAAGGGAGAAGCTCAATAGTTTTGGTTGCCACAAGTTTTAACAATGGCAGAGTCTGGATCCAATCCCTCGATTCCGACTCTTCATTTGAAGACATAATGAAAAATGACATCTTTAGATCTAGAAACAGTAATTCAGTAATTAACTAAGTTATTTTTATAAAAATGTAAAAATTGCTTAGCTGCAATGTCAGCTAGATGTGTTAATTTATCTATTTTTATTGTCTGAACTGTCAAACTCAGTTGTAGCTCACCTTACAGAGTTGACTAAATAGCTTCTATGCTACTTAATCAAATAAAAGTGTTTTACAGCGCAAAGCTGCCAGAAGTCGTACATTTCTTATACAAGTCTCTTTTGGAACAAACTGAATTGACAGCTCAGAAGCAGTTGTTTGTTAAAGACTGGGGGTGGTATCCTATCCAAGGGTAGGAAGGACCAGGATGGAAAGCATGCACCTGAACTGGCAGTAACAGGTTCAGTGTTGCTTCAAGGGAGTTAAACAGCACTGGCAGAGAACCTTTTGTGCTCCAGATATACAACTTAAGAAGCAACAAGGGACAGTTATAGGAAGATAGTTTAATATCAGCCTACATACCTTTACAAGCCTAGCTAATAAATCTTATTCAGAGGAGGGCAACAAGAAAATCCTGGCACCCTGCAATCTTAGATAAACTGCAAGGATCAGTATCTGAACTGTGTGGGTGACAAAACAGCATATATCATAAGCATGATTATGTAGTTGGTGTGCGATAACGCCCTGTGCGTCACAGACACACAATGTGAAAGTTGACTGTTGAAGAGAATAAAAGTTAATAGGACTCACCAAGGAAGGATCTAAATGCAAGAAATTTGTTGGAGCGCTTTAGTCTGTGACAAAGTTTAAGTCAAATCAGTGTATACATTTTTTAGCAAAGTAAAAACAAGACAAAATTGGCATAAAACTGGAGTATGAACTGGGAAGATATATTACTCCATGTTTAAGAGCCTGCGTTTTCAAGCCATCGCATCAAGCCTGTTTATATAACAACTAAAATAGTCTATAAACATTTTTACACAAACTAGAAAATAAACAAGCAAGTTTATAGATGTAAACACGTTTTTAGATATCAACACCAGCAGCTGTATGGGATACAATAATGACAAAAACATCAAGAAGTAACCAAAACCAAATTTCCTGTACAGAAGGAAGTGCTCTTTTCCCCAAGGTAAGCCGATTCAGAATTAGAATAATTAAGAGGGCATTTCACAAGAGAAAATGCTTTAAAAATTTCTTTAGTTGGCTTGGTCTCATTTTGGCTGATCTGCTGGTGCAGGACAGCATTTCACATCTTTATACAATGGTACAAGGATCACTTGATGTCTTAACACTCTGAAGTTCCAATATGAAAGTGAAATTTAGAGCACTATCCATCCAAATAAAGACATAGACTTTTCCAAAATAAATAAATAAAAACAAAATTTAAAAGTGCCTTCACGGCAATAATCACAAAAAAAAAAAAAAAAAACAAAACACTGACCTATCTCCCCTTTTCCTCAAAATTAGCATGAGTCCATTAAAAAAATCACAGATAATCATTAATCTGTGGTCTTAAACTCTCACTGTGACTACTATGGCTTCATTATCCACTGTTTTAGTAGACTTTGGGTTTAAACTTTTTAAAATTAACCAGAGCAACTGTCTTTGACAAACTTAGTCACCCATCTGTAAAGCCTTAATAAAAATACTTAAAGGAAAGCAATGCCTTTGAAATATATAAAAACACACCCTGTGTTTAATTCCACAAAGGGTACTCCCTCAGCTGAATAACTATGGCTCCAACACCTCCCTCATAAAAAATTTCTGAAAATGCATTCATTCCCAACTACTGCAGTGCCTAAGACATATTATAATCTCATCTCCAATATGCAACACAGGTTCAGTCGGAATTACTGGACAGGCAGCACTTCTCTCCAATACAGAATACATATTTAATCAGAAACACTAACCTATCTAGTTCTCTCTAAAGTATCTGCCTAAAATTACGTCAACTGTAGTTTATTCAGATCTTAGCTGGTTATGGTCTCATGTCTGGTACTACAAAGTGGCTTACTAATTACCTAAGCAACAGACATCATTTAGTTAGATGGAACCGTTGCTTATTCAGATCTTAGCTGGTTGTGGTCAAGTCTGGTACTACAAAATGGCTTACTAATTACCTAAACAACAGACATCATTCAGTTAGATGGAAGTGAACACAAGTCTTTCTTCTGACTTGCCAGTTAATTAGAAGTTATGTACTCACCATAACGTTCCATCTGAGTAGGTAGTTAATTTGTCTGCAACCTGTGGGTTACAGATCCGATATCGGATCCGAGCCGGCAACTTGTTTCAAGCTAATGGATCCGAGCTCCTAGCCCCTCCCTTCACCCATAATCCCCTGCTAACCCTCCATGACCTTAGATCGAGTTTGCCTCTCCATATATATCCAAGAAAGGATACCTAAAAACTAATAGATCCAAGAAGGTCAGGGGGAAGGAGGGGGGGGATGGTTGCAGACAAATGAACTACCTACTCAGATGGAACGTTATGGTGAGTACATAACTTCTAAATCTGAAGTAGGAATGTTCATTTGTCAGCAACCTGTGGGACAGAGTCCCCAGCTACCTGCACCCTGGGTGGCCATCATGGAAGGATATTATGAAGCACCGCAGAGCCAAAGGATGCTCTCCCTCTAGAAAGCAGGTATAGCTTGTAGTGGTTGATAAAGGTATGAGATGAAGCCCAAGTGGCTGCAGAACAAATATCATCCAAAGGAACTCTAGACTTGAAAGCCGCAGAAGTAGAAATGGAGCGAGTGGAATGAGCACGAACTCCTTCTGGTGTGGGTCTACCAGAGGCTTGATAAGCCAGCAGGATACATTGGGAAATCCAGAGAGATAAAGATACTTTAGAGATAGCTTTCCCCAAGTTAAATTTGGCAAAGGAAACGAACAGCTGTTCGGATTGTCTATGGCTAGCCGTCCTATGGGTATAAAAACGAAGCTGCCTATGAACATCCAATGAGTGCAGCTTGTATTCACCCTTATTTTGATATTTAGGGAAGAAAAAGTACAGTTTTGTACCTACCATAAATGTAGATGTCCGATAGGCATGCATCTGCAGTCCTTACAAATGGGTTGTCCTGTCAGGCAGCCCTTCGGTCGGCCGGATTCCAAAGTCTGGGCCTGGCCTCAGCTGGTGTCGCACTTCACCCGACGTCATAGCTGCAGTTATTCGGGTATAAAGGCATCAGCCGACGCCATTTTCCTCAGTGTTTCTTGCCCCAGATGCCAGGTGCCCTCTAGGAAGGCTAAATTTGGATAAATGCAAATGGTTCCAAACAGTAGAGAGCAAACAAAAAATAAGCATGTATGTACATATATACAAACAAATACACCATAATAGATTCCCCCAGCTAGCTACAAGATGGACAAATACCCTAGGAGTACCACAGAGGGGAAGGAGGGTGGGTAATCCTGACTGCAGATGCATGCCTATCTGACATCTACATTTATGGTAGGTACAAAACTGTACTATGTCCTTCAAGGATGCATCTGCAGTCCTTACAAATGGGTAGAATACCATAGCCAAACTGGGGAGGAGGAGAAAAGAAATTATGGTGTAGTTAAGATCCCTTGCAAAACAGCAGTGGCAAAACCTGCTCGGGATCTGGAGTATAAAGGTAAATTATAATGCTTGGCAAATGTATGCACGGAGCTCCAAGTAGCAGCCTCTAAAATGTCTTTGGTAGCCACTCCTCGTAGAAAAGCTGTGGTAGTGGCTGTAGCCCTTGTAGAGTGAGGCCTGATGTTTTCTGGAGTTTTCTTCCCATGGTAGGAGTAACAAAATCTAATGCAATTTCCTATCCACTTAGAGATTGTCTGTTTTGAAATTGCTTTTCCTGCCATTCCTGTTGCATATGCTACCAGTAGCTGGTCAGTTTTTCTGTTGCTCTTGGTCCTGTCCAGGTAGTAACGTAATTGTCTATGTACATCCAAGGTATGCAACAGTCTTTCTCCCCTGTTCTGTGGGTTGGGGAAGAATGTAAGTAGGTGGATAGCTTGATTTAAAGATACCCTGGAGACCACCTTTGGCATAAAAGTAGGATTAGTTCTCATGGACACTCTATCTTGATGGAAGATCAGGAAGGGCTGTACTGCCATTAATGCCTGTAGCTCAGATACCCTTCTTGCTGAAGTGATTGCAAGCAGGAAAGCAGTCTTCCATGATAAGTATTGTAATTCTGCTGTTGCTGCTGGTTCGAAAGGAGGTAGTGTCAACTTTTCTAGCACAAAGTTCAAGTCCCATGCTGGCAATGGTGGCTTCCTAGGTGGTTTTACATTTTTAATTCCTCTCAGAAACTGCCTGAGCAGAAGATGTGAGAAGACTGGAGGATCCAAGTTGTATTCTGCTGAAATGGCTGATGCATGAATCTTAATGGAAGAATAGGACAGGCCGTTGTGGAAGAGCTCTGCCAAGTATTCCAGGATGTTAGCTATGTTTACCAGTGACACATTCTCTCCTTTTGCTGTACTCCAAATGAGATATCTTTTCCATTTTGCTGAATAATTTTTTCCTGAGGGTCTGCTAGCCTCCAAGATAATATCTTTAACCCTTTGAGATAAGTCTGGGTTATTTGGTCTTATGCAATGTTCCAGGCAGCCAGCTGCAGTGTTTTCAGGTTTGGATGCAGGGTTTTGAAGTTGTTCTGTGTTAACAGCAAGGGAACTAGGGGCAGAGGCCATATTTGTTCCCGAGACATACTCCTCAGTAATGGGTACCAATGTTGCCTTGGCCAGTCTGGAGCTATCAGGATGATCCTTGGACGGTCTTCTTTGATCTTCAATAGCACCTTGTGCATCAAAGGAAGAGGTGGGAATGCATATGCTGTCAGGTTTTTCCAGCTGTAAGATAGGGAGTCCACTTTCCAAGCAAGTGGGTGGTACGTCCTTGTGCAGAATTTTTTCAGTTGGTGATTGTGTGGGGATGCAAATAAGTCTATTTCTGGTAGTCCCCATTTCCTTGTAATGGCTTTGAAGATGTCCGGATGCAGCATCCATTCGTGGGCATCCGTGGCAGTTCTGCTTAGGATGTCTGCTAGTATATTTTCTTTTCCTGGCACAAAAATTGCTTGTAACTGAATGTTGAAGCTCAGTGCCACATTCCAGAGGTCCATTGCCATCCGGCATAGAGGGTATGAATGTGTGCCTCCCTGTTTGTTGATGTACCACATAACTGTGGTGTTGTCCGTCCTTATCAGCAGTTGACCCTGTCGAAGAAATGGTCTGAATGCCTGAATTGCCAGTTTTACTGCCAGCATTTCCTTTTGATTTATGTGTAGGTGCAGCTGGTCTTGAGTCCATAAGCCTTGTATGCACTTGTCCAGCATGTGTGCCCCCCAACCGAGGTCTGAAGCGTCTGTTGTGATGGTCTGGCTTGGTTGAGTGCTTTGGAAGGGCAGTCCTTTGTTTGTTTGACAGGCCTGAGCCCACCATTGGAATTCTTGCTTCAGGCATGGAATTATTGGAATTTGGGTTTCTAGGCTGTGCTTGTGCTGAGACCATAAATTCCTTAGGTACCACTGTAACTTTCTCATATGTAGTCTGGCATGCGGAATCAATATTATGCAGGATGCCATGTAACCGAGAGCTTGCAGGACTTTTCTTGCTGTTAGCTGGTTCTGGTTTGTTAATGCCATGAAGTAGAAAGGGAGTTGCTCCTGTTTTTCTACTGTCAGGAATGCCATTTGTTTTGATGTGCCCAGATCTGCACCCAAGAAGGTTATCCTTTGGGATGGTATCAGCCTTGACTTTTTTATATTGAATGTGTATCCCAGGGCTTGTAGTAGATGAATGACCCTTTGCAAATCTTTTGTTAATTTGATTTTGTTGTCCGCTTGTAACAGGCAGTCGTCCAGGTAAGGGTAAATTTGAATTCCCTGAAGCCTGCGATGAGCAATTACTGATGCCAGGCATTTCGTGAATACTCTGGGCGCAGTAAATAAGCCAAAGGGCAATGCTGAGAATTGATAATGCTCTGATCCTGCATGAAATCTGAGGTATCTTCTGCAAATTGGTCGTATGGGGATGTGCAGGTATGCCTCCTTGAGATCTAGAGTTACCAGCCAAGACTCCTTGCCCAGCATGGGAAGAAGCTGCTGTAGGGTCAGCATTTTGAATTTTGGGACAATGAGGTATGTGTTTAAAGCGGACAGGTCGAGAATAGGCCTCCATTGGTTTTCTTTTCTTGGTACCAGGAAAAGTCTGGAGTAAAATCCTTGCCCTTGTTCCATAGATGGTACCCTTTCTACAGCTCTCATCCTTAGTAAGTGAGTTATTTGTTCTAGAGCTTCTGTATTCTGATTTGGAGGTAGGTTTGGCATTCCTCTCTTCCTTGGTAGAGTATGGAAGTGAAACCTGTAACCCTGGTCTATTGTCTGTAAAATCCATTTGTCTCCTGTGATGTAATGCCAGTTTACTGAAAATAAGGCTAGCTACCCGCCTAAGGGTGCCTCTAGTTGTTCCCTGGTAGGCAGTGCCAGAGCCAAGTCACTGTGGTTGTCCTGTGGAAGTGGTGGTGGTGGCTGGATCTGTGGCTGTACCTCGCTGGTTGTTAGCCTGCCACTGACGTCCCCTGTAGGCACCTCTGGATTGACCCCTGCCTCTTGAGCGTCTATTCCTGCCTCTCGGAGCTCTGGAGGTGTCTGGAAAGGACCAATTCTTGGAAGGCCAGTTCCTGCTAAACCTTGGAGGCTGGACCTGCAAGAAATCCTCGACTGTCTGGACAGATTTTGCTTTCTCTTCCACCTTCTTCAGCACCTGCTGTGCAGGGGAGCCAAACAAATTGAGCTTATCCATGGGCGCATCTAGGAGCTTTGATTTAACATGGTCTGGTAAGGACTGTTCTTTTAACCATGCATGTCTTCTGATCACTGTGCCAGTCATGGCTGATCTAAAGGAAGCCTCCAGTGCATCATAGCCGCATTTTAAGGAATGATTACTGACCTGCTGAATGTTATGTACCATTTCCTGTACAGATTTTTTGTCTAATGGTTCATCCGAGGACAGTTTTTTAGTTAACTAGTCTAACATAAATTCCTGATACTGAATCATGTGGAATTGACAGTTCAAGGCCCTAGCTGAAAGAGTAGCAGAAGTGTAAACTTTTTTACCCCATCTCTCTAAGGCCCTAGATTTCCTTTCAGAGGGGAGGGGGTTTTTGGTAGAAGTAGCTGCTACAGCCTTGGGTCCCTGGGAGATAGTTTCGGGATCTGCAAAAGGGGCCTTATACAAATGATAATGTGTGTCCGGAACCCTGTAGTACCTATTGGGCTTAGCAGGGGCCGGAGGAAGAGAATCAGGAGCAGTACAAGCATCATTAAAAGCATCATCCACAACAGTAAGTACTGGAGGAATGGCTAAAGGCCTATGCTGTGGCAAATGCAAAAAGGTTCTAAGCCTTTTCCTAGAGTCTGAAAAATCCTGGCCCTGCCATTGAAATTGTTCCCTCATAGCATGCAAGGTTTCCCCAAAAGAAAATTCCTCAGGCGGAGAGGCAGAAGGAATGGACTCTTCTGCATCAGAGTCCTCATAAGGAGAAAAAGGGGCCTCTGGAGGGTCTGAATTATCTGATTCATCAGAGGAGCCATCTGAAGAAACTGGCTCAGGGGGCTCTACTCTAGTCCTCTTCTCTGGAGGTGGGTGAGAGGCCCTGTCTGGATGTGGTTGGGATCCCCGGATCAAAGAAATGAGATCCTCTGCTAGACTAAGCATTTGTGAACCAGAACTGGGCCTGTGAGAGGGTCTTAGCAGGCCCAGTTTTGGTAGTTTTTGCTGCTTTAGCCCTGGCAAAGGCCTTAATCGACATGGATGCAGGAGGCCTAGCAGCTCCACGTGCAGGGGTAGAAATATCCAAAGGGATAGTATCTGATAAATCCTGTGAACCTGCAGGAGCAGGTGGGATTTCGGTAGCAGATTCAGCCAAGCTGGATGAGGCCTCGGTAAGTGGCAAGCTTTCGGCCGAAGGAAGAACCGTGGGCTCGGTTTCAGCCGAAACAGAGACACTCGCGGTTGGACCGGGAGTGTCGGTCCTTTTCCTTGCGTTTTTTAGAAATTTGCGTAGTCGGGGTATCCGACGGCATAATGTAAGCAAAAGTGGAGCCGAAAAACTCTTCAGCAAATTCAGACTGACGTCTAAGCGTTCGTCGGTTGAAAGAATCACAGGCTAGACAAGCTGCTACGTCGTGGTCTGGGCCTAAGCAAGGTAAGCAGTAAGAGTGGAAATCTTTATGAGGTATTTGTTTCCCACAATTTAAACAGTTATTCACTTTTTCTAACATCGGCTGAGGCAAGAAAGAGTCCCCAACGGGGTACTTAGCTTTTTAGAAGTCTTCGGTACTTGTAGTAGTAATCTCTGGTTCTGACCGACCGGCACTTGCGAACAGCTTCTGCTTCGGGCGCCACGCGGGAGGAAAATGGCGTCGGCTGATGCCTTTATACCCGAATAACTGCAGCTATGACATCGGGTGAAGTGCGACACCAGCCGAGGCCAGGCCCAGACTTTGGAATCCAGCCGACTGAAGGGCTGCCTGACGACAGGACAACCCATTTGTAAGGACTGCAGATGCATCCTCGAAGGACATCCGGTAAATTTATGGATTGGTTTATGTTGGTTTATGTTGGTTTCTGATGCTATCTTGGGAAGAAAGGAGGGATTGATCCTGAGGTACACTCTATCAGGGTGAAAAATCAGGTATGGAGGCTTTACAGAAAGAGCCTGAAGTTCCAACACTCTTTTCGCTGAAGTAATGGCTACAAGGAATGCTGTTTTCCATGACAAGAATTTGAGATCCACTGAAGCAGTGGGTTCAAAGGGTGGAGCAGTCAAGGCTTGAAGAACTAAAGTAAGATCCCATGGGGGTACGGCTTCTTTTACAGGAGGTCTAAGTAAAAGGTACCCTTGAGAAAGGTTTTACACAATTTGGCTGACATCAAGGGTCCTGTATCATGTCCCACATGATAATGAGAAATGGCTGCCAATTGCACTT
Source organism: Protopterus annectens (assembly GCF_019279795.1). Classification (NCBI taxonomy): domain Eukaryota; kingdom Metazoa; phylum Chordata; order Ceratodontiformes; family Protopteridae; genus Protopterus; species Protopterus annectens. The sequence goes on along the minus strand of NC_056735.1, from coordinate 1,637,289,326 downwards.
TGACAGTTGAACAACTAGCACCTTCTTGAAAGAGTTCAGTTAGGAAGTCTAAAATGGATGGAAGAGGAGCCGTAAAGGGATCTAGATCGCGGCGCTCCGCCCAGATGGAAAAACGTTTCCATTTGCTGTGATATACCTTCCTGGTGGAGGGCTTATGTGCTGCCACGAGGATGGCTTTGACTGGTGAAGAGATACCGGGAGTCCTAACTAGGAGTGGAAATGGAGCAACCAAGCTGTCAGTTTCAGATTGTCCAGGTTTGGAGTTGGCAAGTCCAATGGATGGGAGATGAGATCCGGAATGGGATCTAGAATCCAAGGGTGATTCACAAGGTGAGACCACAGGTAAGGGAACCAAATTTGTCGAGGCCAGAATGGGGCAATGAGAATCATCTTGCTCCCCAACCGTGAGGCTTTCTGTAAGAGTTGTATCATCATTGGAAGAGGAGGATAGGCATAGAGTAGACCGGGTGGCCAAGCATGCACCAGAGCGTCTCTTGGAGATTCCCCTGGTGGGGATTAGAGCGAAGAAATTGTCGCATTTGGCGTTTGATGGAGATGCAAAAAGATCGCAGCAGGGTTGCCCCCATGTTGCGAATATCTGCTTCGCTACTAGAGGATTGAGAGACCACTCGTAGGGGGTAAGGGTGCGGCTGAGCTTGTCCGCTAGGATGTTGGTCCTCCCCGGAATGTGCGTTGCAATCAGAAAGCGGTTGGTGGAGATCGCCCATTCCCACACTCTCATGGCTTCGCGGCAAAGAGGATAAGATCTGGTTCCCCCCTGTTTGTTGATATACCAGACCACTGACATGTTGTCCGAGTGAATTGCAATCGTTCCTGCGGGGAGGAAGCTCTGAAGTGCTTGCTCTCATCTCCAGAACGTTGATATGCAGGGAGGTCTCTATCGTTCCACGTGCCTTGGACTGTCCTTCCTGAGTAATGCCCCCCCACCCGAGGCGGGAAGCGTCCGTGGTCACCGTGGCGATAGGGGGACAGGTGCAGAAGGGACGGCCCGTATGGAAGTTTGATGCTTGGAGCCACCATAGTAGCGCCCTTCTGCAAGCCTTGCTGATAGCAATGGGATGGTGGAGAGGAAGGGATAGGAAGGACCAATGCATTAACAGAGTCCATTGCAGGACTCGCATGTTCAAACGGGCGCATGGAAGGAGTGTAATCGCTGCTGCCATGGAGCCTAGTGCCCTCAGGATCAATTCCGCTGGTGAAGCCTCTGAATGAAGGATAGCCCGCACATGAAGTTGAAGATTTCTGATTCTCTCGGCAGTTAGGAAGGCTCGCAAATCTCTGGTGTTTATTCTGGCACCTATAAATTCTATGATCTGTGTTGGAGCCAGTAGGGATTTGCAGACATTGATAGTAATGTCTAGTTGTGGGGCTAGATGGAGAAAGAAGTCTCTAGCTGAGCAAAGTAGATGCCTTGTTGGTGCGGTCAGGAGCCAGTCGTCCAGGTACGGGAAGACCTGAATTCCCTGGAGTCTCAGGTGGGCCGCAATCACTGCTAACACACTGGTGAACACCCGGGGGGGCTGTGGTGAGGCCAAAGGGAAGGCCCTGAACTGGTAGTGACTGGCTCCCAGCCGGAAGCGAAGGAACCTCCTGGATCGTTTGTCCATTAAGATGTGGTAATACGCATCCTTGAGGTCTATAGAGCACATCCAATCATTCTCCCTCAGAAGGGGGAGGATAGATTGAAGAGTGACCATTCGGAATTTTTCCTTGTTTATTGACAGGTTCAAGTGGGAAAGGTCTAGGATGGGTCTCAGATCCCCCGTCTTTTTTGGCACAAAAAAAAAACCTGGAGTAGAACCCTAATCCGAGCTGCTCTTGAGGGACGGGCTGGATGGCTCTTTTTCTTAGCAGCTGCTGTATTTCTGCGGCTGCGGCCTCCCTGTGATCGGGTGGTACATCGGTGAGGTTCTTGGATTGGGGGACATGGAGAATTGGTATTTTCTACCCTCTGGATATGATGCGAAGCACCCAGCGGTCTGTTGTGATGGACTCCCATGCCGCTAGATGCTTCGAAAAACGCCCCCCGACTGCCTCCAGAGTGGAGCAGCTGGGAAACCCCTCAGGGCTGCTGCGCGGGCTGTTCAGAGAAAGGTTCTCTGGACCCGAAATTTCTCGGAGCCCCTCTGCTCCTAGGGCGACGTCCTCCCTGTCCACCTCTGCCACGGTTAGACTGGTTATCCGGAGCTGGTTGGGAATGATGTGATTTTCGGAACCACATCTTCTTCTGACCCTTTTGGTTCCTTGAAAAGGACCACTGGGGAGCAGAGAAGCGGACTCCGATGGCAGACAACGTCTTCCCGTCCTTCTCGCTCTGGACAAGCGTCTCGCGAACTGTTTTGCCAAAAAGGGCAGAACCATCAAAGGGGGCGTTCGCGAAGGATGCTTTAAAGGGCTCCGTAAAGTTGCAATGACGGAGCCAGGCCTGACGTCTCATGACTAGGCCTGCTCCGCTGTCCCTAGCGGCTCCCTCTGTGGCGTGGGACAATAGCCGCATAGAGGTGTTTGAAATAGATCTCAAAGTGGCCATTCGGGTGGAGTACAATTGTTTATCCTCCTCCGACATGGACTCAGGGGGGGATGCAGCGTATTCTTTGATAAGATCCCGCTGCATCCTGATGACATGTCATATAGTTCAGAGACCTTACTGAGAAGGTCGCTGAACTAAAGACTCGCTTCCCTAAGCGATCCATCAAACGGGACTCTTTGCTCGGTGGATGGACTGAGGGACTCTCCTGAGCCAATTCCCTCTTTGTGGCTGCCGCCGTCAACATGGCATCTACAGGGGGGCCCTTACTCCAATGTGACCGGTCTGAGGGGGGGCTAAGAATCCTATCCGGTCGCTTGGGTATTGGCTCCACGGTGTCCGGATCCTTCCATGCCCTGGTGGTAATAAGGTCCACCAGGGGATCGGCTGGAGGGGACACCCAGGAGGTAGACGGGCCTGCCTCGAATGCCTCCAGAAACACGGACTCGTTAGAGGAAGACTTGGGGGCAGACCACCCACCTCTGATTCTCAGCATCTCCATGATGTCTCCAAAGGAGACATGGGGTGATCTTGGGGAGCCTTCCCCTTCCTCCAAGACCGTGTCCTCGGTTAAGGACTCAGGGGAGTCCATGTGCCTCCTTTTGCACTTATGCTTGCAGGGAGCTTCCTCTGGGGGACTGTCCGAGGAGGCCTCGCCAGCAACATCTTGTTCCAATGGAACTATCTGTGACATCGAAGCAGGCTGCCCCTTTGGTCGGGTGATGGAAGCCTGGCTCAGCAGAGAGGGAGTGCAGGGAGGAGTCGATGCAAGGACCGGGGGTCCGGATGCTCTCAACAGAGCCCTCTCCACAACATCGAATGCAGAGGGAGAGCCACTCTCCAATGGATCCGAAAGTCTGCTCCCACTCGGATCCGATGAAGGGATCGGAGCCGGCGCTGAGACCATCGGATCCGAGGGACTAGTGTGCTCCGACCTGGACGGAGCCGAAGGCACACTGAATCCCCCGGATCTGAAGCTCGGACCACGGCTCCGAGAGGTCGGATCCGAAGTACCAAGTACTGTCGGCGCCGACCCACCCCCGGCTCCAAGGCTGCTCGGCTCTGAGCACTCCGAACCCGGGTAGCGGGTCGGAGAAGGAGCAATTGGGTGGAAAAAAGGTGTCGAGCTCCCCCCCTGAGGGGGGGGGGGGCAAGAGCACTCCCATCTGCAGCTGGGCCTGGATGAACCTTCGCATCATCCGGTCCAAGTCTGCATCAGATAAACTGAATGTGGATCTCGAAGAGGCCACCGAGGCAGGCCTGGAATGCCGCCTCGATGACCTCGACGGAGATCGGGTCTCCTCCTCCTCGGGCCCCGGGGAGAAAGAAGGGGATCGGAGCCGAGGAGGAGGAGACCTAGAAGCAATGGAGGGAGAAGCCCGTTTAGCTGGCGGGCAACGGAGGTCTCGGCCCGCCAGGTGCTTCTCCCTCTGTTTCTCCCTCCTGGCCTCCCTGTCCTCCGACACTTTAGCAGGAGTTTGAGTCCCAGTCGGAGGCAGGGGGGCAGGAGTGGCAACCATCACAGACTGTGATGGAGCCACAGGAGTAGCAGAGGTAGCGGAGGCCGAAGCTGAATCCGGGGGTAGAAGTCCCGCCAGGACCAGCTTTGACCTCCGTTCTTTCAGTGCTCTGGGGTTGAACGCTGCACAGATAGTACAGCCCGAGGTGAGGTGTTCAACCCCAAGGCACCGAACGCACTGAGTGTGGCCATCAGCTGGGGAGAGCTTATGGCCACACTCGGTACATTTAAAAAATGTGGCTTTTGGGGCCTCAGCCATTTTTTTTTTTTTAACTAAAAGGAATATTTTTTTTTTTAACTAAAAGGAATAAAACTACACACACACACAGGCCCCAAAAAACATTCAACACACACTCACACACTAGCGACCAGTGAAGGGAGGGTATTAATTCAAATATAGGGAACCTAACTCATACACACTTTAAAAGTATTAATGTAAAATAAAAATTTAAATTCTGACGAAAAATGTAGAAAAAAAGGTAACTTTTTTTCACTTATCTGCGGAGCTCTGAAGAGGATCCAGCCATCACAAGCACGGCAAACTAGATCTGAGGTCATGGAGGGTTAGCAGGGGATTATGGGTGAAGGGAGGGGCTAGGAGCTCGGATCCATTAGTTTGAAACAAGTTGCCGGCTCGGATCCGATATCGGATCCGTAACCCACAGATTGCTGACAAATGAACATTCCTACTTCAGATCTGAGGTGTTCAGCAAGGGGCTGTGTTGGGCTTATTCTTGTTTAAACTATACCTGTAAATGTTTAACCACTGAAACTAACTTACCATATACTGACGACAACCATAACTTTCTAACTCTAAACTATGATCTAGCCTTGGGGTGCTTTTGTCATATGCTGGATGCATTATGCGAGAGAAAGGCTTTGGTACCCTGGCTAGACATACAACTCTCTCTCTGTTAGGATATCCCACCTCTTAACAGCACTGAACATAGGAAAGACATCTTCCACACTCCTATTTTGGAATATTATCAGAATAAATATTCATGTTCATTGGGAAAGGTTGCTAAGGATCACTTTAATAACTTTAAAACTTATTCCACAATGCATTTTAAGTAATACATTTTATACTAAATACAAGCGGACAAAAAAGACTTGTGAACCTGGAAGCAGAAAGAATGTATGCTTCATAAGGCAGTAAGAGCTATTAGAGAAGGATTCCAATTTTCTAAGGTGGAAATGAAAATGTTAAGCATGACATGTAAAAGTCCCACAATCTACACGGTCATCCCCACCCCAAGGAATGCAGACTTTAGAATAACCAGCACATCAAAAAATCTAAATGGTACTTTTATAACTGACAAGTCCTTGCACTGTTTCTTGCGTAACCCTATACAGGATTGGGCAGTGGGATGATGGCATCTAGAAATAGCAGGCAAGGGAAGCAAGTTTCATCATGGTTACAGTTAGGCATCTGCAACAATGACAAGACTGTGGACATTTTCCCAAGATGAACTGACTGTAAAGGTTTGTGGAAGAATTAAATATGGCAATGTTTGAGGTAGATGAGGCTCCAACACCAAGAGTTAGGTTAGGATGAGAGGATATAAAAATGAGGCTGTATAACCAATCTACAGGAAGGTCTCCAGGTCTAGATTGTATTCCTGTGGAGTCTGTAATCTAGTAGGGAAGAAAGTGATAAAGATCTGGAAAGTTTTGTTTAAAAGTATTTTAAAAGGAGAAACACCAATATCCTGGAAGAAAGTGGTGGCAGCTGAAATACCTAAAGATGGTAAAGACCCATCAGATCCAGCTTCATATAGGCCCATTTTGAATCCAAACCATGATTGTAAAATGTTTGTGAACAATGGCTAAAAGAATGGCAAAGGGAATGCCAAAATTGATAGATATGGATTAATGTGTGTGTGTGTGTGTGTGGGGGGGGTTAAACATTTGACAACATTAACAGAACAATTGTGATCTAGAGGGAAGCAGAATGTAAGAAAATACCACTGTTGGTTGGTCTTTAAGCAGAGAAAGAATTTGACAGTAAGCTGGGATTTTAAGAATAGGGCAATGGAAGCATTTGCATTCCCTGATAAAATTATAAGGTTGATTAGGAGGATATATGAGGGATCGTAGGCAAAAATAAAGTGTGTGTGGGTTCCTCTCTGATAAGTTCCGTTTGAGCAGAGGAACCAGGCATGGGTTTCCTCTTTCCTCTCTGTTATTTGCCTTTCATTTAGAACCACTGGCAAAGAAAATAAGGGACTCAAAAATTCAATGATATAATCAGCATGGTAATTAAAAAAAAGTTGGCTTTATTTGCAGATGATATTTTATACCTGATAAAACCAGAAAAGGATATTTCAGTGCTGTGGAACATTTTGAGACACTTTCAAGTCCTTTCGGATATAAATTTAATGAAGATAAATCAAAGGCAATACTGTAAACTACGTACCCACACATGAATTGGTTCAGCAATACCCATATTTATGGGAACATTGATAATCTGTGGTGGTGGTGCTGCAGTAGCATTGTCGCCTCACAGTAAGACGCTGTCCGGTTCGATTCTCAGCTAGAGCATCTTCTGTGTGGAGATATGCATGAATGGGCGTACCTTCGTTGAAGGTTGTGTGTCAGGGCTGGCAACTTGGCACGTAAAAATCAACTGCCAATTATTAGCAGACTGGAGTTCCGCTGTGGCGACCCCTAACTGGGAAAAGCCGAAAGACAGACATGGGGACATTGATAAAATGAAGTATATAGGTGTATGGATTAATAGGGATTCTTTTTTGGTAGCACAGGATATGCGGGAAACAAAAGATAATACAAAAACTGAGAAACTGAAAGAAAATGTTTTTAGTTCCTTTAGTTTTATACACAGGCCAGGCATATTTTTATTAACTACAGCAGTAGTTCTGAACAGCAATTAATATATTTGAAGGATTTTATCAGGAAGAGGAGGAAGGAAAGAGTCAAGTGGGGTAAGCTGATTCTTCCAATAGAACAATGTGGTTTGGGATTACCGATTTGAAGGGGTATTTCAGAGCTACACAGTTAAGTTTCCTGTACATAGTATGAGCAAAAGCTATAATTCAAAGTGGAAGGGGATGATGATCAAACAGGGAAGCACAAGAAACAGTGAGAGACTGGGGTTTTAGATGCAGATCCTTAAGTATAACAATAACCATAAAGAATATTATATTCATAAAGTAGCAGAATGTATTCTAACAACTAAACCAACATGGGAATGGCGAAAGGAGATTTAGTTGATAGGGATGACTGCAACTATGGGGTACAGAAAATAGGCAAGAGAGGGCTGGAACTTAATACAGGAAAAAGTTTCTAGTTTGATGCTCAGCTGGGATCCCTTCTGTGTGGAGTCTGCATGTCCTCCCTGAGTTTGCGTGGGTTTCCGCCCACATTCCAAAGATATGCGTCTGGAGCGTTTCTCCCTGGGCCTCCACTGAAAATAGGCTCTGTCCTAGTCAGACGTTCCCAGTCAACAAATGTTAAATAAAACTAGCAAAGAAACCAAAGCATTGGGAGCAAACAGAGAGGGAAGGCTAAGAATTAATTTGGACTGCAGGCTACAGATTTCCTTTCCTATCAAGGATTGACAGAGTACAGGCAAAAAGAAAACAGGGGAATCCAAAGTGAAAGACCTGCACTGGTAGAAGTTTTAGTAGAACCTAGAACAGAAGCTGCTGTTAAAAAGGGCTAATTAAAGGGCATATAAAATATTGCATGATAACTATAAGACTCAATCATAGATTGTTAGAAAGACTGGGAACAGATACTGGACAAGCACGTCAAAAATAAACAATGGGATGATATATATGTTGTTTGTCTTTTGGCTTTTTCCCGGAAAGGGGTCGTCACAGCGAAACTCCGGTCCGCAATGTATTGCTCCCAAATAAGCAACAAAGTCTAGAAGATTTAGAATCTTTGCTTGGAAATGTCTGCATAGGTATTTTTATACCCCAAGTAGACTGCAAAATATTTTTCCTTAGGTAGACTGCAAATATTGGGGGTGTTATAGGGAAGACACGGGTAAGTGTGGTAATGAGTTGGCAGACTAAGAATTCCCTGCAGACTATTCTTGTTAGAAATACTGGATGAACAAACTGGTGTAAATAAGAAATTATTTTTTAAGCTGTGATAGAGAATCTGAACCGCCTAGAAATAGTTTTTTGTTTTTATTTTATACTCGTTCGATATTTTACTGCATTAATCAATTATGTTCGACATTTATTGCTTCGATGCAGAACACAAACCCTAATAGTTGACAAACTAGCTCCTTCATTTAAGATTGAAGCTAAAAATTTGAGAACTGCTGGTACAGGTGCTGAAAAGGGGTCTAGGTCTCTGTTAAGGACCCAGAAGGCAAATCTCTTCCATTTACTTTTGTAAGGCTTTCTAGTAGAAGCCTTATGGGAAGATAAAATATGATGGCCGGGTGACGAGAATATGGGCTATTCAGCAATTAGCAGAACTGTAGAAATGGTGTATTTAATTTGAGTCTGTTAAGTCTGGGTGAATCATGCTTGTCAGGTGAGACAGAAGGTGTAGAGTTGGATCCAGAAAGTGGAACCAAATCTGATGAGGTCAAAAGGGAGCAATGAGGACAACTGTGCTTTTCAACTGAACTGTTTTCTAAAGAAATTTGTGATTTAGTGGTAAGGGTGGAAAAGTATGAAGGTGTCAGGAGGGCCAACTGTGAACTAGAACATCTCTCTGTGACTCCCCCGATGGAGGAATCATGGCAAAGAACCTGCTGCACTTGTTGAGGGGACAGGCAAATAGATTGCAACATAGCTGGCCCCACTAATGGGACATTTTCTCCATCACACTTACATTGAGACACCACTTGTGAGGCATCAGAATGGACCTGCTTAGTGTGCCCGCAATCACTCTGGATTTCCCCAGGGATGTGTGTTCCTATTAGAAAGAGATTGGAAGAGTTCACCCATTGCCAAACTCTTATATCTTCTCAACAAAGAGGGTAAAATCTGGTTCCCCCTTGTTTGTTCACGTACCAAACTACTAACATACTGTCCATTTGAATTGCAACTGTCCTGAACGGAAGAGCATCTTGAAAGGCCTGGAATGCTAGGAGGACAGCTCTTATCTCCAGGACAATGATGTGTGTTTTGGACTATCCTTCGCAAGTAGTGTCCCCCACTCCCAGGTGGGGAGCATCAGTGGTCACATAGGCCTTCGGAAGGGGAAGAACAAAAGGACAACCTTCGTGGAACTGGTTTGAATGAATCCACCATAGAAGGCATCTTTTGCATGCTTGAGTGATCCTGACTGGCATGGATAATGAATGTTGGTGAATGAATCACTGAGTTGATAGAGTCCACTGAAAGATCCTCACATGGAACCTGGCCAGTAGAGAACAAGGGTGACAGCTGTTGCCATGGAACCCAAAGCCTGTAGGATTAGACGGGCTAGAAAAGATGAATTCTGGACCACTTTCTTTACTTGGGACAGTACAATAATTACTCGAGTAGAGGGAAGAGGTGCTATCTCAATGGCAGTGTTCAAATGCAACCCTATCGACTCCAAAACCTGTGTTGGAGTGAGTTGAGATTGGCTGTAATTGACTGTTACTCCCAAATGAGAACACAACTGGAGCAAGTAGTCCTTTGCCCACATTAATTGATGCCTGGTTGGGGTAGTAAGAAGAAAGTCATCTAGATATGGAAACACCCGGAATCCCAGCAGTTTCAAATGAGCTGCTACCATAGCCATTCATCTGGCAAACACCCTGGAAGCTGTGGGTGAGACCAAATGGCAGTGCTCTAACTGGTAATGACTGGCTCCCATCCAGAAGTGTAGGTATCTCCTGGAGTGCCTGTTCATTTTGATATGATAGTACGTATCCTGAAGATCTATCAAGCACATCCAATTGTCCTTCTGCAGCAGAGACAAAATGGACTGAACTGTGACCATCTGAAACTTTACATACTGAACAAACCAATTTAACTTGCTGAGATACAAATTTGGTCTCAAGTCTGTCCATTGTCTTTTTTGGCACCAAGAAAAATCATGAGTAAGTTCCGGACCCTCTATGGTGTGACAGGACCTCCTGGATGACTCTTTTCTAGCAGCTTTATTATTTCTGGAGATGCATCCCTCTGACTGGGAGGAACACTGGGGATTTTCTTCAGAACTTAGGGAGGGGCTAGGGAAAATGGTACGGTACAACTTCTGGATATAAACCTCTGCATTCACAAACCTTTTGTAACAGCTAGCCAGGCTCTCTGGTGTAGTGATAAAAGACCCCTCCCCCTGACTGCCTCCACAGAGGGACAGTTGGGCCTCCTGTCAGGAGCACTGGTGGTGCCTACCTGAGAAAGAATCTCTATATCTCTGGTTCTGTGGCCCACCTCTGCCACAAGGCCGGCAACTTCCATTCGAGTTCCTCCCTGCCTCTTGGGGGAACTATCTCCATGCGAATCCCGGAAAGGACCCTGGGACTTTTTAAACCCCATCCTTCTGCCACCACACTGTTTCCTAGATAAGGGCCTTTGAGGTGTAGAAAAATGTACACCCATGGCAGACAGGTTCTTTCCCTCTTGCTCACACCTGGAGTGTGTGTTCTTAACCTTAGGGCCAAAAACAGAAGCTCCAAAGGGTTCGCTGACAAAAGAAGACTTAAATGGTTTCACAAAATCACACAAGCGCATCCGGGCATGTCTCCTGATGGCTATGTCTGAGTCCGCTGCCTGTGAAGTACCTTCCACAGCAAGGGAGATTAACCTCGTGGATACATTTGATATAGATTACAGGGTGGCCAGCTCCAAGGAGAGACTGTTCCCATCTTTGAAGGACATGGACCCAGAAAGAGATATGCTAAGCTCATTGATCAAATCCCTTTGCAAGTCTTGTAAAATGTGCAAAGTAATTCAGTGACCTTAGAGCAATGGTTGCGGAAGCATAAACACGCTTCTCAAATCTGTCCAACGCCATAGACTACCTATTAGGTATATGGACAGAGGAACTCTGCTCTGCTAGTTTTGTTCTTGCAGCTGCAGCACAACCATGGCATCAACAGGAACTCCCTTGCTCCAGTGTGGACGATCTTTGGGTGAGTGGGGGGGGGGGGGCAAGAATCTTATCCAGTCTCTTAAGCACTGGTTCAACAGTGTCCGGCTCCTTCCATGCCCACTGAGAGAAGTCAAAGAGCTCACTGGGCTGGAAGGGGGGGGGGTCATCCAGGAAGTAGATGGGCCAGACTCGAGACCCTCCAGGAACACCAATTCCTCCTGGGGGGGTGTTATAGGAAGACCAACCACCTTTGTTTCAAGAGCTCCAGGAGGTCTCATAAGCAGATGTTTTCAGGTGGTGATCTGGGGGACCCCTCCCCCTCATCAAAATCAAAATAAGCGCCTCCTTTTTGCATGTCCTCTTGTGAGGGACCTTCCTCAGTGAGGTGTTCTGGGGAAGTATCGGAAGAGATAATGCCCTGATGGGCTGGCTGCCCAGTGGAAGAGATGATCAAGGCTCAGGACACAGGACAGCATGACGTAGGGTTGTCTGATCTGATGGGGGCAGGGATGTCTGTTCTCTAGGCATAGAGAAAACCCTCTCCATAACTTCGAAAGTGGAACAAATAGATGAAACAAAATTCAACAGACCTGAAGCTGAAATCTCTCGAACTGTCTGCTCCTGCAACTCCATCAGCACTCCATCTGAGAAAGGAGTAGAACCACAGCTATCCAGCACAGAGGATCCAAGGGAAAGTTTTGTCTACAACAGCTTCTAAGTTGACTCCAAGCCCATGGATCTGATGCTGAAGCTCTGACTCCAAGAGCTCTTCAGCTCCAAAACACTTGGTCTGATCAGCTCAGCAGAGCCAATGGAGTCAAAGAACAAACATTCTTCAGATCTGAAGTAGACACCCCCAGGGATCTTGAATCTGACTGTTCCGAAACAGAAGGACAGATCAGAGGAGGAGATACCAAACAGGAAATGACAATTGTCAGCTCTCAGGCCTGGAAGGGGTTAGAGATGGACGAACCCCCACCTGTATCTGTGCTCTGAGGAACTTCCTCATCCTGTCCACATCTGCTTCTGTAAGGCTTCTGGAGAATCATAGAGAGGAGATAGTGGATGAAGGCCTAGAATACCATCAATATGACTCCTCTAGGAATGGAAAGGGGAACCTGGATGAAACAGGATCCAAACAGAATGGAGGGTACAGATTTGTGGAGATCTTGAATTTCAAGATGTTAAATCAGAGATCCACAGATACGACTTTTTTAGTATCTTGGCAGGGGGCTCCACTGAGGTAGCCGAAGACTAAGTTGGGGGGATGACTGGCAGACCTTTTCTGGGACACCTTGTCCTTAGGTTTGAGAGCCACCTTTTGCCTTTTCTACCTTCTAAGAAAGATTCTAAGAATCACCCACCAAGGATGAAGATTCAGAGGGCAAGAGACCTTGAAGAATTAACTTCCTCTTACAGTCAATCAAGGCCCTAAAATTAATTAAAACCAGAACAAACATCAGAGTGTATATTAAGATGGGCCAGACCCAAACAATACACACATTCCTCGTGGGCATCAGAATTTGGGATCTCATGCCCACATGAAATATATTTTTTTAAACCCAGAGGGTTCCTCACACATCTTATAAAAAGGCAGATACAAGTACATAACCAAAAAGCTGAGAAGTGATAGAATTACACTTATCTATATCATTTTTTTATATAAAGAGAAAGGGATAGAAAGGAGAAACTACCGACAAATGTAAAGTATTCGAAGGAGTACAAACGAATACTAGCAATGGTAATTATACTACTAGCAAAACAGTAAATTAGCACTATAAAGGGAAAGGAAAGATGGTCAAAACAGTAAATTGTGGGAGGGAGGAAGAAAGGCAAACTACCAACAAGTTCATTAACTTGCAAATATCAATTAGAAGAAAAATCCAAAGATTATACCAAAATCGCCGAGAGCTAGGAATCCACGTCTGATACTTAATGGCGACAAACGAGATCCGAGGTACATAATGTTAGTGGGGCATTATGGGTAAAGTGAGGAGCTCAAGAGTTCTAGGGTCTGATGATCTGAAGTGGCTAAGTCGGATCCGAACCCATCAGTTGAGGAATAAATGAAAATGACAGCATCAGATTTTTTGGGATCTACCTCAATGTTATGACTCTAGGCCAATCTCTCCTTAAAATTTGGCATTTGTTTGATGGGTTGTACCTTTGCAACCGCGTGATTAACAGAAATGCGATGTACCCAACTACAGGTCCCTAGCTACTGAGACCTCCAATTCTCTCCTGTTTGGAGGTATAAATAAGCCTACTACTTACCTGAGGCATACCACTCCACTATGCAAATGCCTGCAAAATACTTCTGGTAAGGTTTTCCCCTTCTTTTGGTGGAAAAAACAGAAAGGCATATCCTCTTACAATTTAAACAAATGCCTGCAAAAAATGTACAAGAGCTGCTTGCAAACCTCACAATTCATAGCCTCAAGAGTTTATTATATAGGTTAAATATTAAAGGAATAGGTAAGTTGTCAGCTGACAATTTACTGGAAGACTCAAAACTAGCCATGGGCAAGAACTTAGTTCCACAAATTACAGTACTGGAAATATAGCTTTCAACTTTGTAAAAATTTTAATTAAATCCTGTTTTGCAATTTTGCCCAATTATATACAATGTTCTGATACAGAATGCAGAAAACACTACTGCATATTTCCTCTTTTAAGAAATGATGTCAAAGGGAAATGAAAAATATTTTTAATCTCTGATGTCTTATGACAAAATATATTTACACTATGAACAGTCCCTATTTACAAAAACATTAGAAGATGCAAGTATGCTATGCTTTAGTGCAACTGTGGTTTTAAAAACTGTCAATAATTTACAAGGTCTTAAGAAAAACAGCTGTACATATTTACAAAATACATCAGGAATGTCTTTATCCATGAATTCAAAACAAATGTACATTTTTATTTTCCTTCAAGTACTGCCTTGATGTCTTTTACACTGTGCTCATTTGCAACGGCCACTGCATGGTCCACAGCATGGATGCTTGCTAGAAGCTTTATTATTTGCTTCATCTGTTCTCTAAAGGTGAAAAGAAAGAAAAAATAACAGTTACTTTAACTTTAACTGCTCCCTATCTGAAGGCAGTTGTAGAAGGAATGACTGAAGGCCATTTTTACTTATTCAAAACAAATATATTTAATTTACTTACTATACTCCTCATCCTTGCCACAGAGATCCTTTAGCTTAACTATCAGTATTCTTTCTGACTAGAGTCCCACCATGATCTCTACAGGACTTGGCTAAGTGCCCCTTTCAATTCACCTCCTGAAGCAAAGACTTGCCCTCAGATGAATCAGGCATTGATACTATCACAAAAAACTCTGCACCCCGACTCTGCTACACAATCTCTAGTAGTCCGACGATCATTATCACAGCTGGCAAAGAAAGTCCCCTAAGAATTTCAGTTCTTGCCTGGGACATACAATGCTAGCATTCATAATGGCTGACTTGTCACCTTCCTTTAGAATGGATTCTGCATGCTGCAGAGCATCAGACCAATTATGAACCCTTCTTTTGATGGCTCTGTGGTGTAAAGGGAGGCAGCCCTTATTAACACCAAGCCAAGATGGGCCTGGCTAGGAGACAGACGAGGAGGATGGAAATTGGAGGCCAATGATTCTCTGCCATCACAAGACAGAAAGACAGGGGTGTGCATATGAGGACAAGTGTTCAATAATGAGCAGATCAGGACAGTGCAAATCAGGTAGATGGCAGTATCAACAGCTATTTGGTGGGGCTGCTTTGGTGAGGGAAGGTTACCCACATATTGGGCTTACTCTGAACATGGCATCCTGGAGCACTTGCCAGGAAAAATAAATGGGTCAGACTTCTCATGATAAGAAAAAAAAAAAGCCTGAATTTACCCCCACGACCACCAGCTACAGTCACCTGTTAAATGCAAAGTTCAAAAATGGTGCTTCATTTGTATTACACTGATGTGCTCCATTCAGCAATAATGGTCAAAAATAAGAGCAGTGCTAACCTGTTCTGCAAAAATATCCATTTTGTAAATAGTTTGTTATTGTTTTATTGTATTTGTTATATGTACATTTGTGCATGTTTATAATGAAAACAAAATATAAATGTTTAAAAAAAAAAAGGGAGTATTGAATGAAGAATAAATGCATCCAACTTCACACCTGGATAAAGCAAATTTTTAATGCACATTTTTTCAATTTTTTTGTGAAAGTAAGCCATTAAGAAGCATACAGTTTTGCAGTGTTCTCTTTCTCCACACATCTCAAATTTGTGCCACTCCCCTCTATAACTCGAAAACGAACAGCTGCACTAGCACGTCAACTTAAAGTGGAATGATTTTCTGAGAAAACAGGAAAAAGTGATGTTTGCAATATCTTCTGTACCTTTTTTCCCCACAAGCCATTGAAGCGCATCAACCTTCTAAGTTTAATGATTTAAGAGAAAAAAATCCTAAGGTATAAGCCCACTTTGATATTAGTCTCGTGTCCTGAATTCCCTGTTAGGAAAATGGACTGTAGAGCTTTCTTCTGATAGATCTATTTGTGGCTGCTGGTACTACAGTGGAATCAAAGGAATCTTACTCCATTAGGGACAGTCTTTGGGAGGCCTTAATATGTCCTGTTTTCAGGGGAACGGGTTCCATCACATTAGGGTCTTGTCATGCCCTCTCCGCCAGCAAGTCTCTAAAGTGGTTGGCAGGAGTGATCACCCAGACGTAGATGGGTCTGCTCTAAAGGCCTAGGTAAGCATTTCTTTATCTGGGGAAGGGGTGTTAACGGGCCAGTTCACCCTTTCTCATTATCAATATCACTTTTCCAAAGGTGAAGTCTCAGGTGAACTATGGTCAGAACCTACCACTTTCATCAATGTTGAGTGTCCTGAATGAGAGGTTTCCATAGATGAATCAAAGTGTTTCCTCATCTTAAACTTGCATTTCTTGTGCATTTATGGACAGAGATTTCCTAAGAGCTGGAAGTGTTCTTGTGCCCTTGTTGATGGGATGGACTAAGGATTCAGTGCTAGGCTATCCTTGTGACCAATAGTGAGGACTGAAAGCTGCAGACAGAATGAGATGTGAAGGTGGAGCTGTAACACCCCTTCCCAAGTAGGCCGACAGGCCAAAATCTTGTGAAATGCCTAGGTGAAAACAGCATCGGAGGGGGAAACATTCAGGTCATCCCCAAGTTTAAAAGCAACAACATAGGCAAACCAGATGGCTACATTCCCCGAGCTAGGGAATGTAGCCATGCTGAAGCATCATTTGTAATGAAGACAGATCAAAGCAGAGGTACTAAGCATTGAGGAATACAAAGTCACAAATGGAACCGAATATGTTAGTGTAGAGGAGGACCCCCAGAATGTGGTGTTGAAAGCTCAGCTCCAAGACACATGTACAACTCCAATTTCATTATCAAGTGCATTGGTCATACTGTCAGAGTCTATTCAGCTGGTGCATCACCAATAGGACAATGATTGAGGGTAGCTTTGGTTCTGATACCACCAATGCTATGATAGGCACCAAGGAAGGAGCAAGCATAAGGGTGTGGGAGGGTCAGCCCTGTCTGCTCTAGGTATGGAGGGGGACAGTACGACTCCCAACTCCATTTGTACTTTCACAAATGCTGCTCTCATCCTATTCCAGTCAAAATCTATCACACTTCCAAATGAGCTAGCAAACCTAATTCAGGACACCAAATGAGGTCTGGAGCGCCCTTCTTTGAGGACCAGGAACTTAAGGTAGTCTGCTTCATCTAAGGCTATCATGCAAGACAATTATTTTGATGCTGACCATGGACAATGCTGCTTTAACAATGGTTCTGAAGGGATCAAAATTGGAGAAGTCGTTTATCCTGAAGGTTTCAGAATTTTCATAACTAAGAGCATGATCAAGGAGGGTTAGACTGCCTGCTTCTCGTTTTTCTAATTCTCTCCACAGTCTTCTCTTTAGGTTTGTCTCTATCAGAAGTCTTGGAAGGGATTCTCATAGGACATTTGGAAGGCTGAGATGAAGATTCACTGACTGATTTTCCTGTAGTGGCAGGGAGAAGGCATTTTAGGATGAGTTTATTCTGACTATCAGAGAATTTGGACCAAAGGATAAGCAGATTTTGGACTGAGGACTGAAATGTTCAGGTCTACAACAGACAACATACTGCTGATGCAGATCCTGTGGTGGGATTTTTTTGCCCTAACCTCACACATTAGAAAACCTAAAGCTTTTTCCACTACAGATGGATATGCTGGAAAGGCGAGCCAAAAAAAGCAGTCAACACAAACCGAAAGTAGTAAGAAAGCTAAGATAGAATAGCAAGGAAGTTCTGAAAGATTGTTAAAATGCAAGTTGGAGAAAAATGTAGTGAACAAAAGTGAACCAGAACCAGAGAAGCAACTACAGACAATAGACTTAAGTTCAAAAGTTTCTTAACAGATGACAGAAAAGTGAGAAGGGTTTGACAGCCCTCAGATGGGGAGATGTGAAAAGCCACAGAACAAAAAACTCAAAATAGCTTGCCATAGGAAAGCAGGTTAACAAAGCAGTATGGAAAGCAATAGAGTACCTAAATTCCAAAATATGAACTCAGTTTCAGTTATCTTTCTTCAGAAGGAAGCAGTGTTGAAGGATCACGTCTGGTACTAAGAGCAGCAAGCGAGGGGGTTACTAAGGGATGAGAATTACGCTGGCATGTTTTTATTTTCCATCTAATACTGCTACTATTCAGTTTAAAAATGTGAGAAATAATCAGCTTTCAGCAGGCATTACTATTTATACGTGGGGACTGGAATTTGATTTGCAAAAACGAGGATGTATCTGGGGAGCTTAAAATGGAAAATATAACAAAAGAGGACAGACTTCAGAACAAATTTATGAAAATATTTGGTATGGAAGATGTGAATTCAGTAGTAGGAATAGACTAAATTTACATATTATTCCCAAAGGTACAATAACTGGGCTAGACTACACAGAAATTATATTTCTCAGGAACACGTGTATTTAATTGAAAATGTTGATACACATCCAAGAACTATTTCAGATCCTGAGCCAATAATTACCAAGATAAAACTGCAAGGTAATAAAGATGAGACACTGGTGCTTCCCACTTACCTGTTAAAATGAGAACTTAAGGAATGGGTAGTGGAAATTATTCAGGAATTATTAAGGAATACCAAAAGTACTCCAGTAGTTACAGCTAATGAGTGGGATAAAATGAAAGTGGAGTTTAAAAATAGGGTAGAATTAAAAGAGAGAGAAATACGGCTAAAAAGTAATGAGAATTACTTAGAGGGGCTGACAAAGTTAAAGCATGACAGAGTAAGAGGAATCTCACAGAGCAAGAGGAGATGCAAATGCACGGTACAAGAGAAACTAAGGGAGTACCTGGATTACACATCTGAGAACTATTTCATATTCTGAGACAATAATTAATAAGACAAAAATGCAAGGTGATGAAGTAAAGATGAGACACTGGTGCTTCCCCACCTACTTTTTAAAACGAGAGGAATTTAAGGAATGGCAAAAATTATTCAGGAGTTATTAGGGAATATAGAAAGTACAATAAGTTAAAGCTAGCGAGTGGGATAAAAAGAAAGTGGAGTTTAAAAATAGGTTAGAAATAATAAAATACAGTTAAGAAGTAATAAGAATTATTTAGAGGGGCTGACAAAAGTTAAAGCATTACAGAATAAGAGGAATCTCACAGAACAAGACAAAGCATAACTGCATAGTGTTAAAGAGAAAATAAGGTAGTACCCAGACTATATGTAAAGGGTACAAAAATGTTGGCACAATGACTTCGGCAACAGAAGGTAGAAAGGGTTGTCATCAAACTTAGGGAGCATATAACAATAAAAATAACAGATCCTGTCGAGGTACTACAGACAGTTTGGAAATTTTAGGAAAATTTGCATAAAGCAGAAAAGTGGGGAAATAAGGAAATGCACAAATGGAAACACTTATGAAAGACAAATATGCAAAGGTCAGAGGAAGATGAGGCTCAACAATTAACACTCAAGATAGGAGAAGATGAGATAAAAATAGTGACGTATAACCAACTTGCAGGAAAGTCTCCAGGAGTAGATGGTATTCCCGTGGCAGTTTGAAAGCTATAAGGGAAGAAAGTGATAAAGATCTGGAATGTTTTAACAGTATTTTAAAAGGAGGGGAAGCACCAACATCCTGGAAAAAAAGCTGTGGTGGCTGTAGTATTTAAAGACAGTTAAAACCCATAAGATCTAACTCCATGAAGGCCCACTTTCTTTTTGAACAGTGATTATAACATGTTTGTCTACAATGACTAACAGAATGGCAAAGTTGCAGCAAACATTGAAAGATATGGATGAATGTGGTTTTATAGAGGGGAGACGAACATTTGATAAAATTAGCAAAATAATGATCCAGAGAGAAGCAAAATGTAAGAAAATGCTGCTACTATTTATGGTTCTAGATGCAAGGAAAGCATTTGGCAAAGTAAGCTGGGATTTTATGAGTAAGGCAATGGAAGCATTTGCATTTCCTGATACAACAATTTGTTTAATTAGGAGGATACATGAGGGATTGGAGGCAAAAATCAAAATGGGAGGGTTCCTTTCTGATAGGTTGCGTCTGAAGAGAGGGACTTTGGGTGTCTTCTTTCCCCTTTGTTATTTGTGATACATTTTAGAACCACTGGCAAAGAAAATAATGCACTCAAATTCAAGGATACAATTGGTATGGTATTCCAGACAAGTTGACTTTATTTGCAGATATCCTCTTGGACCTGATAACACCAGAAATAGACATCTCAGTGCTGTGGAACATTTAGAGTGTGTTCTTTGTTATTTGGAATATAAAATTAATGAAGATAAAACAAAGGCTATTAAGTGTAAACCATGTACCCACATATGAAATGGTTTCAGCAATACCCATATTTATGGGGACATGATAAAAGGAAGTATTCAAGAGAATGGGTTAAAAAGAACACTTATGACAGCTAAGGATATGTGGGAAGAGACTAAACAAAAGATAATACAAAACTTGAGAAACTGGAAGCTCTTGCCTATGGATATGGATAGCAAAATAAAAGCAGTAAAATGTTCTGGCCAAGTTGGTTTTATACATGTCAGGCATATTTTATCAAGCAAAGAAGCTGAGGACAATTACTAAAGAGTTGAAAGATTTTATCTGGTAGGGGAAGAGAGCAAGAGTTTTCAAGTGGGATAAGCTGATCCTTTCAATAAAACAAGGAGATTTGGGATTACCGATCAGAAGGGATATTACAGCTACACAGTTAAGGCTCTTATACATAACACAAGCAGAAAGCTACAATTCAAAGTAGAAAGGAATAATGATAATGCATTGGGAGAATTCAATAAATAATGAAACAGTGGGATTTTGGATGCAGATCCCTGTCAAGAATAACAGTCATACAGAATATTTTATTCATAAAACAGCAGAAAGTATAGTAAAAACTAAGCCAACATAGTAATAGAGAAGGTAAATTCTACCAATAGAGGTAACTGCAATTCAGGGTATTGAGAACAGGCAAGGGGGTGGGGGCTGGAATTTACTGAAGGAAGCTAGCTGGCAAAGGAACCAAGGTATTAGCAACAAATTAGACACGGAAAGGTAACAGAATGGGAAGGGGCAAAGACGGCATTTGAACTGCAGGTTAGAGATTGCTTTCCTTATCAGGGGTTGATACAGTGTAGACAACGAGAAAGGGATTGGGGGGAAATCCTAAATGAAAGGCCTGCACTGTCTTGAGTTTTTATTTGAAATCTAGAACAGAGACTGCTAAAAATAATGCGCAATAACTACAGGAATCAATTGGAGGAGGTCAGAAAAGATTGGGAAGAGAGACTAAATAAGTAATTCACAAAGAGACAAAAGCAGAACATTTGCATGATGCAGTCAGATAACCCTTTGGATAATATTTTTGCTACTTTCTGAACTTTGCCCCAGTTTCCAAATTGAAGAAACAACTGATTGTCTTTTCTAACTTCACTTTGTAGGTACAACCTAACTTGTATGTGCATGTCCAAACAAGCTCACCTTTGTTGGAATAGTTTGAAGAGAAAAAAAAAATGGACAGCGACTCAGATTAGTGTGTTGCAACTCTGGGCATAAATGAGGGATTGGCTGAAAGAGACAACCTGTCTTCATGGAATACAACAGGAAGACGACAGAGCTTGCAAGTCTGAGATCTGCCTAACTTGAGTTAGTAATTGCTACAAGAAAAAATGTTTTCCAGTACAGAAATTTAAACTTAAGACGGTCTGGCAGGTTCAAACAGGGGGGAAGAATATTTTTTCCAATGCAAAATAAAGGTCCCATGGAAGGAAAGGACGAGTCAATGGCAGCATGGAAAGGAAGACTGCTTTAGAAATGCTTACCAGAGCTTGTGGGAAGTAAATGACTATGATGCAAACCTTGGTGTTAAGAAATTGCAACCAAATGAACTGTGTATGAAAAGTTCTGAAGAAAACGGTCAGTATTTGAGAAAACATGGGCTAAAAATAGATTAATATGTTGTTTATCTGCCCATAAAGAAAACTTCAGGCATTTGCTACTGCAAGTTTTCCTGACTGAAGGTTTCTGAGAGACTGCAATCAATTGAATAAGTTGATATGGAACAGTAGGGTCTCTGGCCATCACTGGAAATGGAGAACCAAAGTGGATTAAAAAAAAGGGGAGTGGATGCCCAGTTGAGGCTGTCAGGAAGGGTGAGACAGCAGCTAAAGGTACTACAGAAAAAAGAGCTTTCTTAGATGCACGCAAAACAGAGGGAACCAATTTTGACATGGCTATAATGGAGTTAAGAGAATGACCTTAGCTTTGCACATCTTGGCTTTCTGCAAGAATGGGTGGCAATACAGAAACGCATAAAAGGACCCAAGGGAAGCCAGTTGTAAGAGAATGTCTCTGCAGGGATATCCGTTTTGGGGGTGGGGGGGTGACCCAGGAAAACCTGTTGTACCTGCTGGTGAATGATGAAACGAAGACACTGCAACATTGCTATCCCCCACTTGGTAAACATTTTTAAGGCTATTGTGGGGGGAGCAGAATCAGCCTGCTCAACCTGTCCGCAATCACTCTGGACATCGCTGGGATGGGTGTTATTAGAAAGTGATGTGAAGATTCAGTACATTCTCAAACCCACACAGCTTCTCTGCAGAGGGGATAAGAGTGTACCCCCTCCCACTTGTTTATGTACTACACTACGGCCATGGTGTCTGAGTGGGTGGGCACTGCACCTTATGTGAGACGGTCTTGAAAGGCCTACAAAGCAAGGAAGATCATTCTCAGCTCTAAGACACAAGTGCAATCAGTCCTTGTCTGTGGTCCCTGTCCCTTGAACAGGCGTGTTCAAACAATACCCCCCCCCCCCCCAAGCAAGGCCACGTCTGTGGCTAGAGTGGCTGTCGGAACAGGATGAACAAAGGGTATTTTCTGATAGGAATTTTTCTGGTTTTGTCCACTAGGACAGATTTTTCAGACAAATCTGATAGTCTCATGGGTTGCATTGTTTGATACCACTGAACTCTTAGCATCCACTGAAGAACTTTCATGTGCAGTCTGGCATAAGGTACCATTTGGATGGTGGCCTCCATAAGCCCTAGGATTGAAATGATACTGCATCCAATTTTGGGTTGCTGGGAACAGGCTTGATCACCTTGAATTACTGTGGATATATGATTGGGGGAAGGGTAATTTGGTCAGTTCTCTTACTGTATACAATTGACAGACACTGAACATAAGAAACTGTGATGGTTCCGACTGAGATTTTGAAAGACTGATGTGATCCACAAGGACAGGAAGAGCTGGAGTAAATACTGTGTTCCCATGAAGAGCTTTTCCACTGCAGATACAATGATAAACCAGTTATCTAAGAAGGGAAAGATTTTTATCCCTAGGTGCTGCATACAGGCAGCAACTGTAGGCATACACTTTATGAAAAAGTGCTGGGGGGAGACCAAAAGGCAGGGCTATGAAATAATGACTACCTCCAACCTGAAAATGAAGGAATCCCAGGACAGTCTGACTACCTTGATGTCTACCCAGAAATTCAAAAGAATGTCATGGATGGTCTGGTTACCTTGATTTGTAGATGTGGCCTGAAGATGCAAACAGCACACCCAATATCCAGCACACCCAATATCTTGTCTGCAAGCATGGCAGAATAGATTGAATCATTACCATCTGTAAAAGATCCATGCATTAATTCATATGGCTAAGTTCTTAGGTCCTCAGTTTGTGGTCACCAAAAAGAATCCAGAACCTTTCTGGTCTGGTGGGACCTCCTAGAGGGATCTTTTTAAGAGTAGGGTTTTGACCTTTTGTGGAACCACTCTCCTTTAACACTGACACAATGTGGATGGAAGGACAGTTGTTTGGGCAGCTTTAAAAAAGGGAACTGAGTAGCCTCTCAATGAAATTTCTCTTAACCAACTGCCTAGTGTGATGGCCAGCCACTCAAGTGGATGAAGGGAAAGCTGTCCAAATCTTCATAACCGAAGGCTAAAATTTCTAAACTGGCACCAACATCCTCGGCACCGGGGCCTCAAACCCCCTCTCCATGGTGCTGACTTCAGTTCAGACGACTCAGCAGCCTACTATGGTGCCCATCCTCAGCACCTGTTCCTCAAATTCTGATTTCAACCTTGACTGTGACAACATTATCAACTTCCTTTCAGCACCAAAGATAGTCATTCCAACACTGGTCACTTCCCCCCACATGTATATCATGCTGGTCCTTTGAGCTCAGTGTCGAAAGGTGAAATAACCCCTCAGACCACATATTCCCCTTCGGTGGATCCGTTTCTTGGTCAACAATGTAGCCTCTTCCTAGAGCTTCCTGACTCCCCCGTCAGGGATATCCACCCACTCCCTCCAGAAGCCTTTTGGAACTGGACGTAGTGAGGCTTATGGATCAGCTCCTGGCAGCCACAGGTTTTCCAACACCATCCAAATCCTCCCTCCCACCTGGAGCCAAGGATTTTTCTCCACGGACTCCTACATACTTTCCTCCTTCGAACGTCCCTGGAGGCATCAGAGCCTTCGACACTGACACCAACCCTAGTTCCAGCTTCTTCGGCTTCATTGGTAGACCTTACCATGGCTCCGGAGTCTACCCTTTGGCCTTTGACTCATTTGGAGCAGGTCCATACTCGGGATCAACACTGGTCTGTCGGCACTGTGATCCCTGGTACAACGCCCGTTTTTTACTCCACGCCATCTACTATGGTTCTGGTTGCTTTGGCGAAACCAGTTCCTCCTGTGGCTCATTCCCTGGGAGTGAGCATGTCTGAGTGGGGTGAGACCCTGGTTCTGAGGTTGCCTTTTTCGGTTCGGGGCTCCCATCCCACTTCGGGCAGACCTGCCTTCCAGGTGATGGAGAGGGTGCTTGCCTCAGCAGGCTCCCAGCTGGTACCGTCGGTGCCAGAGACCCATATATACCTTTCCTTTGAGTCACAATTGACACAGCCCACTACTCAAGGACACCGGACATGGGAACATCAAGACTTCTTTCCACAAGGTACTCACTCTGCAGAGTCCTCCTCAGGTGCCCCCACAGAGGAGGTACCTCACAAAAAATTGTGCAAGAGGAAACACTCGGATTAGGAAACACTTGAAATTACCCTGAAAAATCCATCACCGAAGATACAGACTATGACAAAGGGGAAGGGTCCCCAGGGTCGAATCCTGAGGATGTCTCCTTTGGAGGCATACTGGAGACCTGAAGCAGCAGAGGGACTGGAAGTCCACCACCCCTTCCTCAGAGGAGTTTGTATTCTTGCAGGCTTTCCATGCCTGGCCATCTACTTCTTGGGTGACCCTGCCTGCAGATGACCTGGGTCCAGCTCATAATGCAGCGTGCCTGAAAGAATCCGGAAACCATTGAACCTATCTCCCAGAGACCAGATAAATTCTTCCTCCTCCAAAGGACTGTCCACACTGATCCAAGGGCCTGCCAGTAGATGCTATGGTTGTGGAGGCAGCCACTAAGAAGGAGCTAGCCGAGGAGAGCTCTACTGTCCATCCCCTAACAGGGAGTCTTGGCGATAGACTTGGGAAGCAGGTGTACTCTTCAGCGACCTTTACCAATCGGTCCCTGAACTATCTGGCACACTTCACCCGGCTTCAGAGAGATCTAATCTCAGAACTCTCAGAAACCCTTGCAGGAGCAATTGCTGATGGTGTATGTGACAAAGTTGCCTCACAGCTTGCCACCCGGAAATCTATCGAGCTTATCCATGCGGTTGATTTCTCATTCTACCGAAGGGGTGGCTAGAGCAGCGGGTGCAGGCATTGTCACAACACGTCACGTCTGGATGCGCTTATGTAATTTTGCAGACGCCTTTAAGTCTTCTTTCCTGAATGCCCCCATAGAGGCCTCTTCTCTTTTTGTCCCCAAGGCAAAAGACACTTTAGCCAGGTGTGAAAAGGATGGTAAGACCTGGACTGCGGTAGGCATACATTTTTCCACCCCCCAACAATCCTATGCTAGGAATCAGAAGAGTGGAAAAATGGGGTACAAGAAATCCCAGGGTCCTTTCCCCAACACAGGTGGTGAATTTTCCCCTGGGGCAGGGGGGGGGGGAATTTGACCAGAAGATGCCCCTACAGAGGCAGAGGGGATCCGGGTAACCCGGGATCCAGATATTCCTTCTTTTGACAACACTTTCAGAACTCCTGAAGAGTAGCCTGACTGCTTACCTCTGGAAGCAGTTGGGGGACGATCTTCTCTGCACCACCTTGCCTGGCAAACAATAACCACAGATCTGTGGGTGCAGATGATAATTGCCAAAGGTTACCACATCCCTTTTGACCTTTACCCAAGTCAGCTAATGCATATTCCCGATGTTCCACCCAGTCAAACGGAAGAAGCAGTTCAAGAAATCTGAAAGCTGCTTAAAAAACGGGGCATCCAAACAGTCTCACCAGACCAGACAGGATCCGGATTCTACTCGAGGTTATATTTAGTGCCAAAAAAGACAGCGGACTGAAGGCAAATTTTGGACCTCAGCATCCTAAACAAATCGGTCAAACAAACGAAATTCTTGATGGTCACAGTTCAGTCTATACTTCCTTTTCTGGAGAAAGACGACTGGATGTGCTTGACAGAGCTTCATGATGCATACTACCACATAAAAATGGACAAACACTCCAGAAGATTCCTCCACTTCCAGCTGGGAGCCAATCACTACCAACTCTGAGTGATGCCCTTTGGTCTCTCTACTGCCCCCAGTGTGTTCATCAAATGCACGGCAGTGGTAACAGCTCACTTGAGACTGTCCAGGCATTTCCATACTTTAGACGATTGGTCCTTACCGCTCCAACCAAACATCTACTGATCTCAGTCACTCATTACACCCTACAACTACTGGAACACTTGAGGATAACAATAGAGGTGGACAAATGCAACTTGACTTCTCAAAGATTGGAGTTCATAGGAGCCAATTTCGACACTCAATCTTGCGTAGTCTCCCTCCCACTCCACAGACTAAAAAGACTCATATTTCAGCTCCAGGTGATGCTCTGTCAGGACAAAGCTCCCTGTCGGGCAATCCTCCAACTATTAGGGTCAATGGCAGCATCGATAATAGTTCCACTAGCAAGACTACACATGAGACTACTACAGTGGCTTTTACTAATGCAATGGTCGGCCAGAGTTCCAAAGTCTTGGTCCGGAGTCGGTTGCTGTCGTTTCTTCCCTGACGTCAGTACGCCAGGGGTATACAAGATGCAGCAGACGCCATTTTCTTCAGTTTTTCTTGCCCCAGATGTCAGGTGCCCCCAAATAGGTAGGCAATACATATTGCTAATAAAACATACATAAAAAGTAAAAGCAAAACCTTCAGTTACCAGCAAATACACCACATAGGTAGTATAGGGTAGAAAGGTATAGATAAGTGCCAGCTAAGAAAGAGGGGATGGAGGGAGGGTAACCTGGACTGCAGCAGTGAATACACTCTAACATCTACATTTATGGTAGGTACAAAACTGTACTATGTTCATCGTGTTTCACTGCTGTGGTCATTACACTTGGGTTGAATCCCAAAACTGAGGTAGGGTGGCTGGTTCTATAGAGGATTTGGGGTGGCTATGAGGCCCTGCAGCACTGCAGTGGCAAAGCCAGCTCTGGATTTAGAATAAAGAGGCAAGTGATAATGTTTGGTAAAGGTGTGCACTGAACTCCAAGTTGCAGCATCCAGGATATCTTTGGTAGGTACTCCTCTAAAGTAAGCAGTTGAAATGGCTGTTGCCCTGGTAGAATGTGGCCTAATGTTGCTAGGTACAGTTTTTCCATGCTATGTGTAGCAGAAACGGATAGTGTCGTATCCACTTTGAAATGGTCTGCTTTGAAATAGCCTTTCCTTGTGATCCTGCAGCATATGCTACGAACAATTGCTCAGTTTTCCTGAAAGCTTTTGTTTTGTCCAAGTAGAAATGTAGCTGTCTGTATGTCCAATGAATGCAGAAGTCTCTCCCCTTTATTCTGGGGATTTGGATAAAAAGTTGGCAAGTGAACAGTTTGGTTAAGAGCCACACTGGAGAACACCTTTGGCATAAATTAAGGGTTTGTTCTTAAAGAAACCCTGGCTTGGTGAAAAATGATGAAAGGCTCCACTGCCATTAGTGCCTGTAACTCTGAGACTCTTTGTGCTGAGGTTATTGCCAGAAGCAGAGCAGTTTTCCATGACACATATTTTAATTCTGCTGAATTGGCTGGCTCAAAAAGGAGGAAAAGTTAGTTTTTCCAAGACAAAATTTAGGTCCCAAGTTGGTGTTGGTGCTCTCCGGGGCGGTCTTATGTTTTTAGCCCCTCTGAGGTACTGTTTTAGCAATGGATGAGAGAAAATAGGAGGATCTGTATTGTAATGAGCTGAGATGGCAGAGGCGTGGATCTTGATGGATGAAAAGGATAGGCCTTTGTCCAGCATCTCAATTAAGTATTGTAATATCCGAGGAATATTTGGGACAAGAGGGTCAAAGCTTTGAGTCTCGTTCCAGGCACAGAATCTCTTCCACTCTTCTGAATAGGATTTCCTGGTGCTAGGCCTCCTGGCCTCCAAAATGACATCCATAACAGCTTTAGAGAGAGGTGTTGTCTGCTTGACTAAGGAATCTGCCATGCAGCCAGGTTTAAAGTTTTGAGCTGGCTGTGCAGGATGTGACTGTTTTGTTGAGTCAGAAGATGTGGAATTTGAGGTAAAATCCATAGTGGGCCTTGAGCCAAGTTCTTTAAGACTGGGTACCAGTGCTGGCGTGACCAGTCTGGGGCAATCAGGATCATTTTTGGCTTTTCTTGTCTGGCTTTTAGGAGTACCTTTGAAAGGAGAGGCAGTGGTGGGAATGCATAAACTTTTAGGCTTTTCCAGCTGAGAGAGAGAGCATCCACTTTCCATGCTTGTGTGGGGTACTCCCTGTGCAGAATTTCTGTAGTTGGCAATTCATTGGGGAGGCAAAAATATCTATGTCTGGGCTCTCTCACTTTTGTGTTATCATGCTGAATACTTGTGGATTTAATTTCCACTCGTGAGAGTCCATGATGTTTCTGCTTAAGTCGTCAGCCAGAGTATTTTTCTTTCCTGGCAGGAATTGTGCTTGCAGATGAACTTGATAGGTTAGAGCTGTGTTCCACAAGGTCATGGCTTGCCTGCAGAGGGGATAAGAATGAGTGCCCCCTTGCTTGTTTATGTACCACATAACTGTGGTGTTGTCTGTTTTTAGTAATAGTTGTCCCAGATGCAGAAGGTCCTTGAAAGCTGTTAGGGCATTTTGTATAGCTAGCATCTCTTTTCGATTGATGTGAAGATGCATTTGGTCTGTGGCCCACTTGCCCTGAATACATTTTCCTGCCATGTGTGCTCCCCAGGCGTAATCCGAAGCATCTGTTGTTAGTGTCTGCCTGGCTGTGGGTAGAGTGAAAGGCTGTCCCTTGTTGAGGTGACATGCCTGTGCCCACCATCGAAACTCCTGTTGTAGGCAGGGAATAAGTGGTATTACTGCTTCCAAACTGTGACAGTGTTGAGTCCAAACACTTTTTAGGTACCATTGTAATTTCCTCATATGTAGTCTGGCATATGGTATTAGTAATATGCAGGATGCCATGAACCCCAAAGCCTGCAGAATTTTTCTTGCAGGGAGTTGGGTTTTTGTTGCCATCAATTGAAAGTACTGAGTCAGTTGTCTTTGCTTGTCTGGTGTGACATAAGCCATCTGGGCCATTGTATTTAAGCTGGCACCCAGGAATATTCTCTCTTGTGAGGGCACTAATTTTGACTTCTTTTCGTTTACTGTGTACCCTAGGCAAATTAGCAATCTTTTTACAAACGCCAGATGCTGTAGAAGAATGTCCTTGCTCTCTGCTTGAATAAGGCAGTTGTCCAAGTATGGGTATATTTGAATTCCTTTTTGTCTGCAAAATGCAATTACTGGTGCCAGGCATTTTGTGAAGACCCTGGGCGCAGCAGATAAGCCAAAGGGCAGTGCAGAGAATTGGTAATGCATTGAACCAGCTATGAATCTGAGGTATTTTCTGCAATTTTGTCTGATAGGGACATGCAGGTATGCCTCTTTGAGGTCCAAAGTAACAAGCCAAGCCTTCTTGCCCAGCGTGGGAAGAAGCTGCTGAAGAGTCAACATTTTGAATTTCAGAACATCCAGGTAAGTATTTAGAGTAGAAAGGTCCAGTATGGGTCTCCAGGCTTTGTCTTTTCTGGGGAACAGGAAAAGTCGAGTAAAATCCTTGTCCTTGTTCCTGTTGTGGCACTTTTTGAATAGCTCTCATGTCCATGAGGGCTGTAATTTGTTGTTGTGCCTCTGCCCATTGATTTGGTGGCAGGTCTGGCATTCCTTTTAGCCTTGGTAGAGTGTGAAAGTGGAACCTGTAACCTTGAGACACAATATTCAGAACCCATTTATCTTGGGTGATTGTATGCCAATTTTGTGAAAAAAAGTGCTAGTTTTCCCCCTAAGGGAGCTACCAAAAGGTAAGTGCTTGGCATTTGAAGGGGGAAGTCATTGGGACTGTTTCCTATAAATTTGTGACTTGTCTTCCCCTCCTTTTGGGGTTGAAGCACCCCACTGTCATGGTCTGTAAGAGCCTTGAGGTTGAGATCTGCCTCTTGGGCGTCTGCATCAGCCTCTTTGTAGTCTGTCTGACACTGGAAAGGACCAATTTTTGGAGGGCCAACTTCTGCTAAATCGAGGTGGCTGTACCTGTAAAAAATCCTTGACTGTTTGCATAGATTTTGCCTTATCCTCCATTTTCTTTAATACCTCTTCTGCCTTAACACCAAATAAAATATCCTGCTGTAAAGAAGCATCCAATAATTGTCCCTTAACACGATCAGATAAAACCTTGTTCTTTTAACCAAGCATGCCTTCGTATAACAGAAAGTACAGTTTTGTACCTACCGTAAATGTAGATGTTCGAGTGTTCACACTGCTGCAGTCATTACACTTGGGTTATCCTGCCGTCAGGCGGTCCCGCAGTCGGCCAGAGTTCCAAAGTCTTGGTCCGGCGTCGGTTGCTGTCGCTTCTTCACTGACGTCAGTGCGCCAGGGGTATATAAGATGCATCCGACACCATTTTCTTCAGTTTTTCTTGCCCCAGATGTCAGGTGCCCCCAAGTAGGTAGTCAATACATATTGCTAATAAAAAATATACATATAAAATAAAAACAATACCTTCAGTTACAAGCAAATACACCACAAAGGTTGTATAGGAAAGAAAGGTATAGCTAAGTCCAGCTAGTTCAGAGGGGATGGCGGGAGGGTAACATGGACTGCAGCAGTGTGAACACTCGAACATCTACATTTATGGTAGGTACAAAACTGTACTATGTTCATCGTGTTACACTGCTGCAGTCATTACAATTTGGTAGAAGGGTAGAATCCCAAAGCTAAGGTTGGGTGGCTGGTGTATAAAGAGTTAGTATTGGCTATGAGGCCCTGCAGAACTGCAGTGGCAAATCCTGCTCTGGATTTAGAGTAAAGAGGCAGGTGGTAATGCTTGGTAAAGGTGTGCACTGAACTCCAAGTTGCAGCCTCCAAAATTTCCTTGGTAGTTACTCCTCTGAGAAAGGCTGTTGAAGTGGCTGTTGCCCTGGTGGAATGTGGTCTAATGTTATTTGGGACTGATTTTCCATGTTGTGTGCAGTAGTAACAAATACAGTGTCCTATCCATTTGGATATAGTCTGCTTTGAGATAGCCTTGCCCTGTGATCCTGCAGCATATGCTACAAACAGTTGCT
The DNA here is from genome assembly GCF_019279795.1 of Protopterus annectens. NCBI lineage: Eukaryota > Metazoa > Chordata > Ceratodontiformes > Protopteridae > Protopterus > Protopterus annectens. The sequence continues at coordinate 1,637,258,009 of NC_056735.1, read as the reverse complement.
CAGTTTTCCTGAAAGCTTTTGTTTTGTCCAAGTAGAAGCATAGCTGCCTGTGTATGTCCAAAGAATGCAGAAGTTTCTCCCCTTTATTCTGGGGGATAGGATAAAAAGTTGGCAAATGGATGGTTTGGTTAAGAGCCACACTAGATACCACCTTTGGCATAAAGGTAGGGTTTGTCCTTAAAGAAACCCTGTCCTGATGAAAAATTATAAAAGGTTCCACTGCCATTAATGCCTGTAGCTCTGAGACTCTTTGTGCTGAAGTTACTGCCAGGAGCAGAGCTGTTTCCCATGATAAAATATTTAGATTGGCTGTATTGGCTGGCTCAAAAGGTGGTAGGGTCAGTTTTTCCAAAACGAAATTGAGGTCCCAAGTTGGTGTTGGTGCTCTCCGGGGCGGTCTTATGTTTTTAGCCCCTCTGAGGTACTGCTTTAGCAAGGGATGAGAGAATAAAGGAGGATCCGTGTTGTAATGTGCTGAAATGGCAGAGGTGTGGATCTTAATTGATGAGGATAGGCCTCTGTCCAGCATATCAGTTAAGTATTGTAAAATCTGTGGAGTGTTTGGAACAAGAGGGTCAAGGCTTTGAGCCTGGTTCCAGGCACAGAATCTCTTCCATTTTTCTGAGTAAGCTTTCCTGGTGCTAGGCCTCATGGCCTCCAAAATGACATCCATAACAGCTTTAGAGACAGGTGTTGCCTGTTTGACTAATGTATCTGCCATGCAACCAGGTTTAGGGTTTTGAGCTGACCGTGCAGGATCCGATTGTTTTGTTGAGTCAGAAGGTGTGGAATTTGAGGCAAAATCCATGGTGGGCCTTGATTCAAGTTCTTTAAGATAGGGTACCAGTGCTGGTGTGGCCAGTCTGGAGCAATCAGGATCATCTGTGGTTTTTCTTGTCTGGCTTTTAGAAGTACCTTTGAAAGGAGAGGCAGTGGCGGGAAGGCATAAACGTTTAGGTTTCTCCAGCTGAACAAAAGAGCATCCACTTTCCATGCTTGTTTGTGATAAGTCTTTGTGCAGAAATTTTGTAGTTGGCAATTCAGTGGGGAAGCAAAAAGATCTATGTCTGGGCATCCCCATTTTTGCGTTACCATGCTGAAGATTTGTGGATTCAATTTCCATCCGTGAGGTTCCATAATATTTCTGCTTAGATCGTCTGCCAGAGTATTTTTTCTTTCCTGGCAGGAATTGTGCTTGCAGGTGAACTTGATACGTCAGAGCTGTGTTCCACAAGGTCATGGCTTGCCTGCATAGGGGATAAGAATGAGTGCCCCCTTGCTTGTTTATGTAACACATTACTGTGGTGTTGTCTGTCTTTAGTAATAATTGTCCTGGATGCAGAAGGTCCTTGAAAGCTGTTAGGGCATTTTGAACAGCCAACATCTCTTTTTGATTGATGTGAAGATGCATCTGGTCTGTGGTCCACTTGCCCTGAATGCATTTTCCTGCCATGTGTGCTCCCCAGGCATAATCCGAAGCATCTGTTGCTAGAGTTTGCCTGGCTGTGGGTTGGGTAAAAGGCTGACCCTTGTTTAGGTGACATGCCTGTGCCCACCATCGAAACTCCTGTTGTAGACAGGGAATCATTGGTATTACTGCTTCTAAACTGTGAAAGTGTTGAGTCCAAACACTTTTTAAGTACCATTGTAATTTCCTCATATGCAGTCTGGCATATGGTATTAGTAGTATGCAGGATGCCATGAATCCCAGGGCCTGCAGAATTTTTATTGCAGGGATATGGGACTTTTTTGCCAGTAATTGAAAATATTGAGTTAGTTGAACTTGTTTATCTGGCGTGAGGTAAGCCATCTGGGCCGTTGTATTTAAGCTGGCACCCAGGAATATAATGTGTTGCGAAGGTACTAGTTTTGACATCTTTTCGTTTACTGTGTACCCTAGAGAAATTAGCAACCTTTTGACAAACGCCAGATGCTGTAAAAGAATGTCCTTTGTCTCTGCTTGAATGAGGCAGTCATCCAGGTATGGATATATTTGAATTCCTTTTTGTCTGCAAAATGCAATTACTGGTGCCAGGCACTTTGTGAAGACCCTGGGCGTAGTAGATAAGTCAAAGGGCAGTGCAGAGAATTGGTAGTGCATTGTACCAGCTTTGAATCGGAGGTATCATCTGCAATTTTGTCTGATAGGGATATGCAGGTATGCCTCTGAGGTCCAGAGTAACAAGCCAAGCCTTCTTGCCCGGCATGGGTAGAAGCTGCTGTAATGTCAACATTTTGAATTTCGGAATATCCAGGTAAGTATTCAGAATTGAAAGGTCTAGTATGGGCCTCCAGGCCTTGTCCTTTCTGGGGGCCAGGAAGAGTCTTGAGTAAAATCCTTGTCCTTGTTCCTGTTGTGGTACTTTTTGAATAGCTCTCATGTCCATGAGGGCTGAAATTTGTTTTTGTGCCTCTGCCCATTGATTTTGTGGCAGGTCTGGCATTCCTTTTAGCCTTGGTAAAGTATGAAAGTGGAACCTGTAACCTTGAGACACAATATTCAGAACCCATTTGTCTTGGGGGATTGTTTGCCAGTTTTGAGAAAAAAGTGCTAGTTTCCCCCCAAGGGGGCTTCCAAAAGGGATGTGCTTGGCGTACGAAGGGGAAAGTCATTGTGACTGTTTCCTGTAAGGTTGAGACTTGTCCTCACCTCCTTTTGGGGTTGAGGTGCCCCACTGTCGTTGTCTGTTTGAGCCTTGGGATTGAGATCTGCCTCTTGGGCGTCTGTATCTGCCTCTCTGTGGCGTGTCTGACACTGGAAAGGACCAATTCTTTGTTGGCCAATTTCTGCTAAACCGAGGTGGCTGTACCTGTAAGAAATCCTTGGCTGTTTGCATATATTTAGCTTTATCCTCCATTTTCTTTAACACCAAACAAGGTATCATGCTGTACAGGAGCATCCAATAATTTTGCCTTAACATGATCAGGTAAACTCTGTTCTTTTAACCAAGCATGACTTCGAATCACAGAACCTGTAACTGCAGCTCTACAAGAGGCCTCTAAAGAATCAAAACCACATTGCAGAGTATGTTTTCCCACCTGTTCAACTGCATGCAATAAATCCTGCATATCTTTACAATCAGAAGCTTCTGAGCTTGCAAACATTTTCTGTTTTAACTGAGCCATTAAATATTGTTGGTACTTAAGCATGTGAAACTGGCAATTTAAAGCGCTTACTGCTAAAGTTGCAGAAGTGTATACTTTCTTCCCCCATCTCTCCAAAGCTCTGGAATCTCTGTCAGAGGGTACTGGATTTTTCGCAATGGAAGCCTTAACCCTTTTTGGACCCTGGGAAATAGTCTCTGGATCAGCAGAAGGGTTTTTGTAAAGAAACTTGTGAGAGTCAGGGACTCTATAATACCCATCTGGCTTGGCTGGAGCAGGGGACAAAGAATCAGGAGATAAGCTGGTTTCAGAGAACACATCATCCACAACATCTAGCACAGGCGGAATAGCCAGGGGCCTGTGCTGAGGCAATAAAAGGAAATCCCGAGCCTTTCCCAATGGAAATGCTCCCTCATGGTATGTAAAGTTTCCCCAAAAGAATAATCCTCAGGAGGAGAGGCTGAAGGGATAGATTCTTCAGCATCAGAGCTCTCATAGGGGGGGGGAGTATCCCTGGTCCGAAGAGGAATCAGAGGAAATGGAAACCTGATCGGAGGAATCAGTCTGTATCCTGCCTAGGCCTTTTCTCAGGAGGGGGATGGAAACCCCTGATTAGAGAAATGAGGTCTTCGGCCATTTTAAGCATCTGTTCTTAGGCATGGTGGACTGTCCAGGAGAATGCTGTACTTGTTTCTTTGTCTTTAATGGTACCTTTGTCTTGGCTGTTGTTTTAATGCTAAGTTGTGAAGGTCTGAAAACACCCTCAGAAGCCGAGGCCTGCTCAGCGGCTCCGGACCCATCTGAGGGATTAGTTTCCGTAGGCCCAAATACCTTGAGTTTCCACAGGCCTAGTTGTCTCCACGTGGGAGTCGGAAGTGGCCTGTGGCTCTGAGGTAGCGGGTGTCAGGGGCTGCGAAAGCACCTGACTGAAAACTAGAAGAGGTTTTGTTGTTGGTTTTGGACCTCGGATGCCTGTCTTTATCCTTGTCTTCGCGTTTTTTCGGAATTGAGGTCGTCGGTTGATCCGACGGTATAGTATAACTGAACCTTCGGCCAAAGTAGTGCAAAGCAAAATCAAAACGTCTTTTTATAGTGCGTTTGTTAAATCTAGCACAAAACTGACAACTAGTGACGTCGTGGTCAGGGCCTAGGCATGGAATACAGTAAGAGTGGAAGTCCTTATGAGGTATTTGCTTCCCACAAGAAATACAATTATTAACTTTTTCTGACATTGGTCTGAGGCAAGAAAAAAAGTTTCCGCAACGGGGTACTTAGCTTTATTGAAGATTTCGGATCTGAAATTCGACTTCGAAAATCTCAGGACTTGGCCGACCGGCACTTGTGAACTGCTTCAGCTTCGGGCACCGCATGGCAAGAAAGACTGAAGAAAATGGCATCGGATGCATCTTATATACCCCTGGCGCACTGATGTCAGGGAAGAAGCAACAGACGCCAGACCAAGACTTTGGAACTCTGGCCGATTGCAGGACTGCCTGACGGCAGGATAACCCAAGTGTAATGACTGCAGCAGTGTAACACGATGAACATCCTGTCACTGCTGCTCTACAAGAAGCCTCTAATGAATCAAAACCACATTGCAAAGTATGTTTTCCCACTTGTTCAGCTGCATGCAATAAATCCTGCATTTCACTATAGTCAGGATGCTCTGAACTTGTAAGCATTTTCTGTTTTAACAGAGACATTAAATATTGTTGGTATTTAAGCATATGAAACTGGCAATTTAAAGTCCTCACTGCTAAAGTTATAGAAGTGTAAACTTTCTTCCCCCATCTGTCTAATGCTCTAGAATCCCTGTCAGAGGGAACTGGATTTTTAGCTGTGGAAGCCTTTACCCCTTTGGGACCCTGGGAAATAGTTTCTGGGTCAGCAACAGGGTTTTTATAAAGAAATTTGAGAGAGTCAGGGACTCTGTAGTACCTGTCTGGCTTGACTGGAGCAGGGGGCAAAGAATCAGGATTTAAATTGGATTCAGAGAACACATCATCCACAATATCTAACACTGGCGAAATAGCAAGGGGCCTGTGCTGAGGCAATAAAAGAAAGTCTCTGAGCCTTTTCTTGGATTCGGAGTAATCCTGGCCCTCCCAATGGAAATGCTCCCTCATGGTATGTAAAGTTTCCCCAAAAGAGTAATCCTCAGGAGGAGAGGCTGAATGAACTGATTCTTCAGCATCAGAGTCCTCATAGGGGGGTAAAGAGTATCCCTGGTCTGAAGAGGAATCAGAAGAAATGGAAACCTGGTCAGAGGAATCATAGTCTGTATCCTGCCTAGGCCTTTTATCTGGAGGGGGATGGGAACCCCTGATCAGAGTAATTAAGTTTTCGGCCATTTTGAGCATCTGTTTTTTAGGCAGAGAGGCCTGTCCAGGTGAATGCTGTAGTTGCTTCTTTGTCTTTAATGGAGTTTTAGACTTGGCTGCAGATTTAATGGTAAGTTGTGAAGGTCTGAAAACTCCCTCAGAAGCCGATGCCTGCTCAGCAGCTCCGGACCCATCTGAGGGGTTAGTTTCCGTAGGCCCAATACCTTGAGTTTCCAGAGGCCTAGACATCTCCACGTGGGAGTCGGAGGCAGCCTGTGGGTCTGAGGTAGCGGGTGTCAGGGGCTGCGAAAGCGCCTCACTGAGAACAGGCAACTGGCCTAGAAGAGGCTTCATCGTCAGTTTTGGGCCTCGGATGCCTGTCTTTATCCTTGTCTTTGCAGTTTTTGTGTATTCCAGTCGTCACTTGTTCCGACGGCATGGTATAATTGAACCTTTGGCCAAAGTAATGGCGAGCAAAGTCAAACCGACGTTTAATAGTGCGCTTGTTAAATCTAGCACAAAACCTACAACTAGTGACGTCGCGGTCTGGGCCTAGGCATGGAATACAGTAAGAATGAAAATCCTTATGAGGTTTTTGCTTCCCACAAGAAATACAATTAAGTTTTACTGACATCGGTCTGAGACAAGAAAAAGTTTCCCCAATGGGGTACTTAGCTTTATTGAAGACTTCTGAGATTTTCAATTCGAATTTCAGAACCAGAGTCCGCTGACCGGCACTTGCGAACTGCTTTTGCTTCGGGCACCGTGCGGCAAGAAAGACTGGAGAAAATGACACTGGCTGCATCTTATATACCCCTGGCGCACTGACGTCAGGGAAGAAGCAACAGCAACAGACGCCGGACCAAGACTTTTGAACTCTGGCCGACTGCGGGACCGCCTGAAAGCAGGATAATCCAAGTGTAATGACTGCAGCAGTGAAACACGATGAACATCCAGGACTGCAACAGTGAATACACTTGAACATCTACACTTATGGTAAGTGTACACAACTGTACTATGTTCTTCGTATTTCACTGTTGCAGTCATCACATTTGGGTTGATTCCCAAAGCTGAAGAAGTCAGTGGGCATTAGCGCCAGCTATTAAGCCCTGCAAGACTGCAGTGGAAAAAACAGCTCTGGATTTAGAAAAAATAGGCATGTGGTAATGCTTGGTGAAGGTATGTACAAAGCTCCAGGTAGCAGCTTCTAGGATGTCCCTGGTAGGGACTCCTCTGAGAAGGGCTGTAGAAGTAGATGCAGCCCAGGTGGAATGTGACCTTATCCCCTGTGGGGTAGGTTTTCCATGGTGCTTATAGCATAAATGAATGCAATGGGCTAACCATTTAGAAATGGTTTGCTTTGAAATGACCTTCCCCTCTGCCCCTGCAGCAAAGCCAACTAGCAGCTATTCAGATTTTCTGAGAGGCTTAGTCCTTGTCCAAATAAAATCTAAGTTGTCTGTGCATGTCCAAAGAGTGCAATATTCATTCTCCTTTGTTTTGTGGATTCGGGAAAAAGGAAGGCAAATGAATGGACTGATTTAGGGCCACACTAGACACCACTTTGGGCATAAAGGAAGGACTGGTCCTGAGGGAAACCCTGTCTGCATGGAAGATAATGAAGGGCTCCACTGCCATGAGGGCCTGTAATTCAAACACTCTTCTTGCTGAAGTGATGGCTAGAAGGAAGGCTGTTTTCCAAGAAAAGAATTTTAACTCTGCAGTTGCAGCTGGCTCAAAAGGAGGGAGAGTGAGCTTTTTCAATACAAAGTTAAGGTCCCAGGCTGGAGTAGGGGCTATGCTGGGGGGGGGGGGGGTCTTAAATCTTTGGCCTCTCTGAGGAATTGCTTTAACAGGGGGTGAGAGAAAAGGGGTGGTTCAGTATTATAATGTGCTGAAATGGCAGAGGCATGAATTTTAACTGACGAGAATGATAGGCCCTTGTAGAGCATTTCTGTTAAGTACTGAAGTATATGAGGTAAGCTGTGAACCGTTGTGCCCATCCCCTGAGTTTGGCTCCAGGAACAGCATCTTTTCCACTTTTTAGCATAGGATTTTCTAGTACTAGGCCTCCTTGCCTCCAGAATGACCATCTAGCACCTGCATACTAAGGGATGCTTTTACAGCGCTCAAGGAATTAGCCAGGCTGCAAGGTTCAGGGTTTAAAGTTGAGGGTGCAGAATCGGGCCCGCCTGCTGGGACAGCAGGGAAGGGGTCTGAGGCAGGTGCCATGGTTCCAGCAGTGTCATACTGCACAAGAGGGGGTACACCAGTGCTGGCGTGGCCAGTCTGGTGCAATCAGTATTGTCCTTGGCTTGTCCCATTTGATCTTTAGCAGAACCTTCGAGAGGAGAGGCAGAGGGGGAAAGGCATAAACCGAAAGGTTTTCCCAGGTGAAGGACAGGGCATCCACTTTCCAAGCTTGACTGTGGGAAGTCCTTGTGCAGAATTTGTCCAATTTGTAGTTCTGAGGGGAGGCAAACAGGTCTATCTCTGGAGTCCCCCATTTGTTCCTCAAGAGGTTGAATGTTTTTGGTTCCAGTTTCCATTCGTGTGGGTCCATGAGATTTCGGCTTAGTTCGAATAGTTCGAGGGGTTGAACAAGGTACAACCGACAGCGAGGGACGTTGCGGTCTGGGCCTAAGCAAGGAATGCAGTACAAATGAAAATCTTTATGATGCATTTGCTTTCCACAAGTAAGAAAATTGTTAACTTTTACTGACATCAGTTAAGTAGCAAGAAAAAGGACTTAGGTTTTTTGAAGACTTCGTTTCTGAAACTCAAAAACGAAAATTTCAGGAGTCGGCTGACCGGCACTTGCGAAATGCTTCTGCTTCGGGCACCGCGTGGCAAGAAAAACTGATGTAATGCAGCCGGCTGCATGTTTTATACCCCATGACGACCTGACGTCATGGAAGAAGAGACAGCATCCGATGTAGGAATCCAAGACTCTGGTATTCAGGCTGGCTGAGGGCTACCTGCAAGCAGATAACTCAAATGTGATGACTGCAACAGTGAAACACGAACATCTATATTTATGTTTTTCCATCATTTCTTGCCTTCTCATCTGGTCCTTCACCTTATATTCTTTCTTTTGTTTTTTTTAGCACATTCAGTTGCTGCCTGGTTTTTATCCACTTCTGGTTTGATTTCCATTTCCACTTCTGCTTGATGTCGATATGCTTCTGCTAAATTAAACAGAGATGGCATCTTAGATTTATTCTCCTCATGTTTCAAAACTTTCACTACACTTGGATCTTGTGAGGTCACTAGATGTGTGGAGTCCCATGACTGCAGATCTATACATGTAATCAATTTCAAGGAGGTCCATCCCTCTTTCGGAACGGGAAATATGTAATCTTGGTATACACTGATTTTTATAAATCATTTGGTAAGCATGAAGCATCCTTCTTGTTTTAATATCCAGTCTTTCCAACACTTTCTGGGGCCAGTCAATCACTCCAAAACTATACGTTAGGACAGGAAGAGCAAATTGATTTATAGCTTGGATCTTGTTCTTAGATGTCAATGCTGTTTGGATTACTTTAAGTCTTCTAAAGTACTCCCTACTATTTTATTTGCATTTGTTCATGCTATTGCTGATCCTTCATCAATTCCCAAGTATTTATACACTCCCTCATGCGCAAGTTCTTTTATATCACATTCTTGACCCAAGCTGATGTTTTCCTGGTGCTCTAGTTTTCCTTTTTTAAAGGTTGCTTTTGCACATTTATCAAGACCAAATGACATTCCAATATCATCTAAAAAAGTTTTGACAACCTGCAGCTGTGCTTTCAATTCCTCATCTGATGAGCTATACAGTTTTAAATCATCTTCGTTGTTTTCTAAGAGCCAAATTGTAACCATGGCCTAAGCTGTTAAGTAAACAGTTTAATGGATTAATGGCAAGGCAGAATAGCAACGGCGACAACGAGTCACCCTGGAATATCCCCCTTTGAATTTTTATCCCTGGGATAATAATCTGTCCTTTATCATGGCTTAATTGCAGTGTGGTCTGCCACTGTTTCATGGTTACTGTAATGAAAGTCAGTGTAGGGTGTATCTTAAACATTTTTAAGCACTCTTTTATCCATGAATGTGGGATACTATCAAATGCTTTTTTTGTAGTCAATCCATGCCATACTTAAGATTCTGCCCCTTCTTTCAGTTCTCCACTATAATTTTGTTTAATAACAAATGATTCTTTGTTCCATACGAATTTCTTTTATTGCCCTTTTGTTCTACTGCCATAATTGTGTTTTCTTCTAAATAACTATAAACTCTGTCAGCGTCAATTCCGTGTATAGTTTATATGTAGTTGGAAGACAAGTTATTGGTCTATAATTTTTAGGGTAGCTTGCAGGTTCACTCAAGTAAAAGCATGGTTATTCCTGTTGTTAACCAGTGGTGTGTGTGTATGGGATGCGCATATAAATAGGTTTTACTCGTGGCTAAATTCTCGTGCAAAGAAGTTAATACTTTAAGCCAAAAGTTAGGTACTGCATCTGGGCCTGGGGTTTTCCAGTTAGAGGCTTTTCTCAACTTTGTTTTAATTTCTCTGGTTATTTCATCCCATTTCATATCCTGTACTTTTAAACTTTTAGTTATGTACTCACCATAACTTCAGATGTTTGGGATCCATCTCGCCTACATTCTGACTGATGGGTTCAGAGCCGATCCCTCGGCTCAGACTCGGCACGCTTATGCCAAAGAGCGAAGTCTCTTATTGGCTGAGCTTACTATATCCCAGGATGCACCACTACCAGTCCCCCAGATCTAGTTTGTCCGCATACATGCACACATGCACGCACTGATTATATAACATCGTCAGATGAAACAAGATAAAACAGTAGAACTCAAAACCGTTCAATCTCTTCTGATCTCCAAGGCACGGGCAAGGAGGGTGGGTATTAGGAATGTAGGCGAGATGGATCCCAAACATCTGAAGTTATGGTGAGTACATAACTAAAAGATGTTATGTGATCCTATCTCGCCTACATTCTGACTGATGGGACAGCGTCCCTAGCACCTGAATCCTGGGTGGCTCACTGGAAAACACTCCTGAGTACCGTGGAACCAAATGATGCTCGCCCTTTAGATGCCACATCCAATTTATAGTGGGAAATGAAAGTGTGCGGATTGGACCAAGTAGCCGCAGCACAAATCTCAGAAATAGCGAGCTTGGAAGGAAAAGCTATAGAAGTCGCCATAGCTCTGGTAGAGTGAGCTTTGATAGATGTTGTAAGTTGCTTATTCAAGAGGAATAAGCCTGAGTTATACAATCTCTAATCCATTTGGAGATAGTAGCTTTTGTGATGGTTTTACCCAATTTATTGTCTGAGAAGGACACAAACAACTGGTCTGATTTACGAATTTGCTGAGTCCTGTCTAAATAGAAGCAATTGCCTGTGAACATCCAATTTATGGAGAGTGTATTCTGCTTCATTGGAGAATTTTGGAAAGAAAACTGGTAGCTCTAGAGATTGTTGGAGACAGAGATTAGAACAGACCTTTGGGACAAAAGATGGATTAGGCCTAAGTGATACTCTATCCTTGTGAAAAATCAAGTACGGTGGTTTGATAGATAGGGCTTGAAGCTCTGAAACCCTTCTTGCAGAGGTAATTGCAACTAAGAAGGCAGTTTTCCAAGACAAATATTTTAACTCACATGTAGCAGCCGGTTCGAAAGGGGAAGATGTTAATGCACGAAGCACCAAATCAAGATCCCACGGAGGCGCAGGATGAAAAAAATGGGGGTCTTAACAGCCCCGCACCTTTAATGAAAGTTTTGCATAATCTGCTGCTCATCAATGGAGGATCCATGGACTCGTGAAATTTAGAGATAGCCGCTAGTTGGACTTTAATAGTAGAGACAGAAGATCCTTGATTAAACAGGGATGTTAAGAATTTCAAAACCTCTGGATTGAGCAGTGATAGGGTCTAAGCCCCTGAGTTGAGCCCAGATAGCAAACCTCTTCCACTTACTGAGGGTACAATTTCTTAGTGGTGGGTTTGTGGGTCAAGATAAAATGTGAATAACTTCCGGTCTAATATGTGATTTCTGACTAAAGTCGGAAGTGGAGGAGCCAAGCTGTCAACTTCAAGGTGTGAAGGGACTGATGTTGTCGTCCCGACTGATGAATTAGCAGATCCGGAGTTAGATCTAAGGTCCAAGGATCGTCCACCGCATGTTTCTTCAGGTAGGGAAACCATACCTGACGAGGCCAGTGCGGAGCAATTAGTATCATTGTGGACCCCAATTATGAAGCTTTCTGAATGACTTTGGAGAGAAGTGGAATCGGAGGAAAAGCATAAAGTAGCCCCGTTGGCCAAGGTTGTGCTAGAGCATCCATAGCTGCTTCCCCCTGATGTGGAGTCAAGGAGAAGAACCTTTTGCACTTTGTATTTTGTGGTGTTGCAAACAGGTCGCAGCACGGCGTCCCCCATCTCCTGAAAACCTGAGCTGCTACTGTTTGGTTTAGGGACCACTCGTGAGGAGAGAGAATTGTCCTGCTTAATCTGTCTGCCAATACATTTGATTTCCCCGGAATGTGGGTCGCTACTAAGAAACGGCTGGTAGCTACAGCCCATTCCCACACCCTCATGGCCTCTCTGCAAAGGGGGTAAGATCTGGTCCCTCCTTGTTTGTTTAAATACCAGACCACCGACATGTTGTCTGTGTGGATGGCGATAATGCCCAGAGGGAGAAACTTGTGTAAGGCCTGTAGGGACAGAAGTACAGCCCTCATCTCCAATACATTGATGTGGAGAAAAGTTTCGTCTGGAAGCCAGGAACCCTGAACTAACCTGCCCAGACAATGCCCCCCCCCACCCTGTCTGGGAGGCATCTGTCGTCAGGGTGACCACTGGGGAGGGAATAACAAAAGGACTTCCCTGATTTAGATTGGATGTCTGAAGCCACCAGCGAAGGTCCCGCTTTGCATGTTTCTGTAATCATAATGGGGTGATTGAGGGAAGATCCTGAAAGGACCATTGAGTCGATAATAGCCACTGAAGAATCCTCATGTGCAATCTTGCCAGAGGAACTAGAAGAACCGTGGCAGACATCGAACCTAAAACTTGTAGGACCATCCTGGCTGGGGCCTTGGATCTTGAAATCAGGGCTTGAACTTGGCCTTGTAAAGTTTGGATCCTTTCGGTAGGAAGAAAAACGAGCATCAATTTTGAGTCTATCTCTGCTCCTATGAACCTTATGCGCTGAGAGGGCAGCAAGACAGACTTTGACCAATTGAATGTAATTCCCAGGGTAGCACCCAGGAAGATGGTGGCTTTGAGGTTGTCCATTAGTAGATGACTGGTGGTGGCAGTCAGGAGCCAGTCGTCCAGATAGGGAAACACTTGGAATCCAAGACTCCTCAGGTGAGAAGTTACTACTGCCAAACATTTGGTGAACACCCTGGGGGCTGTGGTGAGACCAAAGGGCAGAGCACAAAATTGGAAATGACTGTCTCCCAGGCTGAAGCGCAGATACTTCCTGGACGCTCATGTATCGGTATGTGATAATAGGCGCCCTTGAGATCTATGGAGCACATCCAAACATCCTTCTCCAATAATGGGAGAATGGATTGTAACGTGACCATTCGAATTTGGATTTCGCGGACGGATTGGTTTAGTCTGCTGAGATCCAATATTGGTCTCAGGTCCCCTGTCTTTTGGCACTAAAAGAACCTTGAGTAATTTCGGATCCGATCTGGTCTGTGGGGACCAGTTGGATGACTCCTTTCCTAGCAGCTTTAACGCCTCTGCGGCTGCAATTTCCCTTTGACTGGGTGGCGGGTCCGGGATTTTTTGGACGGTGGGGGTGAGTGTGTGAAGGGATGGTGTAACCTCCGGCAATAATCCGAAGCACCCATCTGTCCTGAGTGATTGACTCCCAGGCTTTTAGGTGCTTGGCAAACGGCACCCGACTGGCTCTGAGCAGCACAGCCGGGCAATCCCTCATGAAGTGTGGGAGGCTGAAGAGCCACGAAAGGACTCGCGGTCTCCAGAATTGCGGGCCCTCTGCCACCTCTGGGGCGTCTCCCAGAAAAATTTCCCGTCCTCTGCCTCTGAAGGGGAATCTTCCTGCTGTTGATGGAAAAACTTACGTGATTTGCGGAACCACATCTTCCCTCCTCCTTTAGCCTTGGGATAAGGCCGAAAGAGTGGAATAACGTGCACCCACGGCAGATAAAGTTTTTCCTTCTTGCTCACAGCGGTAAGAGTGTCTTTAACCTTAGGTCCAAATAAAGAGGACCCATCAAAGGGAGCGTCGCGAAGGAAGACTTGAAGGTCATCTGAGTTTCTCCAACTGAAAGACAGAGCATCCACTTTCCAAGCTGTGTGATGAAACCCCTTTGTGCAATACTGTGGCAGCTGGTGGTTTAGTGGAGAAGCGAACAGATCTATGTCTGGAGTTCCCCATGACACTGTCAGTTTCTGAAATACATGAAGATCCAGTTTCCACTGTGGGGATCCATGATTTGTCTGCTTAACACATCTGCTAAAGAGTTCTGTGCTCCTGGCAGAAACCTTGCCTGAAGAGTTAGTTGCAGGCTTAGTGCTGTCTCCCATAAAATCATTGCTTGCCTGCATAAAGGATAAGAATGTGTTCCCCCTTGCTTGTTGATGTACCACATGACAGTTGTGTTGTCTGTTAGAATCAACACCTGCCCTAGAAGAAGTAACTCCTTGAAAGCCATTAATGCAAACTGGACTGCCAACATCTCTTTCATGTTGATATGTAGATGCTGTAGTTTGGCAGGCCACTTGTCTTGTATCCACTTTCCATCTAGATGAGCTCCCCAAGCTATGTCCGAGGCATCTGTCGTTAAGATCTGACTTGCCTCTGGCCGGGTCACAGAGAGTCCCTTGTTTAGGTGACATTCCTGAGCCCACCACAAAAATTCTTTTTGAAGGCAAGGTATTATTTGAATGACAGTGTCCAAATCCTGGCAGTGCTGTGTCCATACATTTTTGAGATACCATTGTAGCTTCCTCATATGCAGTTTGGCATTGGGAAGCACCAGAATACAAGATGCCATGAACCCTAATGCTTGAAGGACTGTCCTTGCAGTCAGCACGGACTGATGAGATAGTTGATGGAAGTAAAGTGACAGACTCTTTTGTTTGTCCGGGGTTAAAAAGGCCATCTGGGCTGCTGTATTCAGTCTCACACCCAGAAAGCACATGTCTTGAGAGGGTACTAGACTGGACTTTATTTCGTTCACAGAATACCCTAGGCATCTTAGCACTGCTATGACATATTCCAGATGCTGTAGAAGATCTTCCTTTTCTGGAGCCAGAATCAGGCAGTCGTCCAAGTAAGGATAGATTTGAATTCCTTGTAGCCTGAAGTATGCTATCACTGGAGCCAGAACCTTTGTGAATACTCTGGGCGCAGTAGATAAGCCAAAGGGCAATGCAGAGAACTGATAATGAGAATTTCCAGCTCGAAACCGCAGATACTTCCTGCAACTTAGCCTTATAGGCACATGAAGGTAAGCTTCCTTGAGATCTAAAGTTACCATCCAGTGATCTTTGCCCAGCAGAGGTAGAAGCTGTTGTAGCGTCAACATCTTGAACTTGGGAATGTCCAGATAAGTGTTGAGGATAGATAAATCCAAAATTGGTCTCCACGTGTTCCCCTTCTTTGGTACTAGGAACAGGCGAGAATAAAATCCTAGGCCCCTTTCTGATACAGGAACTGGCTGAATGGCCCCTATGTGAAGCAACTGAGAAACTTGCTTGTGAGCCTCTTTTCTTTGTGGAGGAGGAACATCTGGCATGCCTTTGAAAGAGGGCATTGTATGGAAATAAAATCTGTAACCGTGGTGAATGATATCCAACACCCATTTGTCTTGAGTAATTAAATCCCAATTTTCTTTGAAAAGAGACAGTCTTCCTCCCAAAGGAGCTGCCATACGTGAATCTGCTGGCAGCGGAAAAGACAGGTCATTGGGTCTGTTTACGAAAGGACTGACCCGCCCTCACCAGAAGTCTGAGCAGGTGAACTCCCTGTTCTAGGCCTTAAAGAACCTTGAGCCCTGCCCCTACCACGTCTAGACCTACCCCTAGACTGGGAATCATAAGCAGGATATGTCCACCCCTTAGCAGGCCAATTTCTACTAAACTTTGGAGGCTGCACCTGCAAGAAATCCTTAACAGTTTGCATAGACTTAGCTTTGTCCTCCATTTTCTTTAAAACTGCTTCCACAGGCGATCCAAACAACACATCAGACTGTAAAGGAGCATCCAAAATCCTTGTCTTAACATGCTCAGCTAAATTCTGGTCCTTCAACCAGGCATGCCTGCGAAGAACAGAACTGGTAGCAGCCACCCTCGAAGAGGCCTGTACAGCATCAAAACCACATTGCAAAGAATGCTTACCCACTTGTTCAGACACATGAACCAAATCCAGCAACTCTTTACACTCAATACTTTCCTGAAAAGCATCCACCTTAGATTTCAATTGTGAAAGGAGATAATTCTGATATTTTAGCATGTGAAACTGGCAATTCAAAGCTCTCATGGCTAGAGTGGAAGAAGTATACACTTTCTTTCCCCACCTATCCAAAGCCCTTGCCTCCTTATCAGTGGGAACAGGATTTTTAACCACAGAAGCCTTTACACCCTTAGGCCCTTGAGAAATAGTTTCTGGGTCGCCCTAGGACTCTTAAACAAATATTTATGAGCTTGGGCACCCTATAATACCTATCAGGCTTAACAGGAGCAGGAGGCAAAGAGTCAGGGTTCAGGGAAGCCTCTGCAACAACATCTTCCACCACATTCAACACAGGAGGAATAGCTAAAGGCCTATGCTGGGGTAAAACAAAAACTCCCTAAGCCTTTTCCTGGAATCAGAGTAATCCTGGCCTTCCCATTTAAAGTGCTCCCTCATGGAATGCAGAGTCTCTGAAAATGAGAAATCCTCAGGCGGAGAAGCTGTAGGAGTGGAATCATCCACATCAGAATCAGAATAAGTAGGAAACTCCTGTATATCTTCCACAGAAGATTCTGAGGCTTCTGAACACTGTTCAAAACTATCAAACTCCGGTTCCACCCTAGGCCTCTTATCAGGCGGTGGCATAGAACCCTAATCATAGTAATTAAATCTTCTGCCATTTTAAGCATATGTTTCTTAGGTACAGAACCGAAATGGTAGGAGAAGCCCTACTGAAGCTGAAGTAGGCCTACCTCAAAGAAGGTTTAGCAACAGAAGGAGAGGCCCTAACTACCTTGGGAAGAGGGGAAGAACAGTCACCTGAGAAGCCCCTCAGCCTGGCCTACCTCCTGAGAAGGCACATCCTGTAAAAGTATAGTTTCTGCCTGGGACTCCATGGAAACTCCTGGCAAAACCTCCGGCTCCACTGAGCCTTCTAAAGAACCGGCGTCCGGGACTGCGGTTCCTCAACCCTAGGCTTCACAGTTTTATCCTTGCGCTTCTTGGAGGAAGCGGGCGTCGGAGCATCCGGCGGCATTTTATAATTACAACGCTTCCCAAACACTAACCTGGCACAGTCTAACCTCCTCTTAATAGTGCGTTTATTAAACCTAGCACAAGAGCGGCAACCAACAACGTCGTGCTCAGGCCCTAGACAAGGTATACACAAGGTATGATAATCCCTATGAGGTATCTGTTTCCCACAAGAAATACAGTTATTCACTTTTCTGACATCCGGTAAAATACTGAGGCAAGAAAAACTAAAATATTCCCTAGCGGGTACTTAGCCAACTCTGTTTCGGTCTGAAACTCCGGTTTGAAATATTTCAGTACGCCAACCTGCACTCGCAAAATTGCTTCTGCATCGGACCATGCGGCAAAAGACTGAGGATATGGCGCCGGTCATGCGCATTAGTACCCTGACGTACTGACGTCAGTCTAATGCGCCCTGACCGACGTCAGCCTTATACTCTGGTATTCGGGCCGACTGGGACGCGGACTATACCCAATAGTCAGGACTGCAGCAATGGAAGACGAAGAACATCTGGTAGCTCTAGAGATTGTTGGAGACAGAGATTAGAACAGACCTTTGGGACAAAAGATGGATTAGGCCTAAGTGATACTCTATCCTTGTGAAAAATCAAGTACGGTGGTTTGATAGATAGGGCTTGAAGCTCTGAAACCCTTCTTGCAGAGGTAATTGCAACTAAGAAGGCAGTTTTCCAAGACAAATATTTTAACTCACATGTAGCAGCCGGTTCGAAAGGGGAAGATGTTAATGCACGAAGCACCAAATCAAGATCCCACGGAGGCAGGATGAAAAACTGGGGGTCTTAACAGCCCCGCACCTTTAATGAAAGTTTTGCATAATCTGCTGCTCATCAATGGAGGATCCATGGACTCGTGAAATTTAGAGATAGCCGCTAGTTGGACTTTAATAGTAGAGACAGAAGATCCTTGATTAAACAGGGATGTTAAGAATTTCAAAACCTCTGGGATTGGAGCAGTGATAGGGTCTAAGCCCCTGAGTTGAGCCCAGATAGCAAACCTCTTCCACTTACTGAGGTACAATTTCTTAGTGGTGGGTTTGTGGGCCGAAGATAAAATGTGAATAACTTCCGGGTCTAATATGTGATTTCTGACTAAAGTCGGAAGTGGAGGAGCCAAGCTGTCAACTTCAAGGTGTGAAGGGACTGATGTTGTCGTCCCGACTGATGAATTAGCAGATCCGGAGTTAGATCTAAGGTCCAAGGATCGTCCACTGCATGTTTCTTCAGGTAGGGAAACCATACCTGACGAGGCCAGTGCGGAGCAATTAGTATCATTGTGGACCCCAATTATGAAGCTTTCTGAATGACTTTGGAGAGAAGTGGAATCGGAGGAAAAGCATAAAGTAGCCCCGTTGGCCAAGGTTGTGCTAGAGCATCCATAGCTGCTTCCCCCTGATGTGGAGTCAAGGAGAAGAACCTTTTGCACTTTGTATTTTGTGGTGTTGCAAACAGGTCGCAGCACGGCGTCCCCCATCTCCTGAAAACCTGAGCTGCTACTGTTTGGTTTAGGGACCACTCGTGAGGAGAGAGAATTGTCCTGCTTAATCTGTCTGCCAATATATTTGATTTCCCTGGAATGTGGGTCGCTACTAAGAAACGGCTGGTAGCTACAGCCCATTCCCACACCCTCATGGCCTCTCTGCAAAGGGGGTAAGATCTGGTCCCTCCTTGTTTGTTTAGATACCAGACCACCGACATGTTGTCTGTGTGGATGGCGATAATGCCCTGAGGAGAAACTTGTGTAAGGCCTGTAGGGACAGAAGTACAGCCCTCATCTCCAATACATTGATGTGGAGAAAAGTTTCGTCTGGAAGCCAGGAACCCTGAACTAACCTGCCCAGACAATGCCCCCCCCCACCCTGTCTGGGAGGCATCTGTCGTCAGGGTGACCACTGGAGAGGGAATAACAAAAGGACTTCCCTGATTTAGATTGGATGTCTGAAGCCACCAGCGAAGGTCCCGTTTGCATGTTTCTGTAATCATAATGGGGTGATTGAGGGGAAGATCCTGAAAGGACCATTGAGTCGATAATAGCCACTGAAGAATCCTCATGTGCAATCTTGCCAGAGGAACTAGAAGAACCGTGGCAGACATCGAACCTAAAACTTGTAGGACCATCCTGGCTGGGGCCTTGGATCTTGAAATCAGGGCTTGAACTTGGCCTTGTAAAGTTTGGATCCTTTCGGTAGGAAGAAAAACGAGCATCAATTTTGAGTCTATCTCTGCTCCTATGAACCTTATGCGCTGAGAGGGCAGCAAGACAGACTTTGACCAATTGAATGTAATTCCCAGGGTAGCACCCAGGAAGATGGTGGCTTTGAGGTTGTCCATTAGTAGATGACTGGTGGTGGCAGTCAGGAGCCAGTCGTCCAGATAGGGAAACACTTGGAATCCAAGACTCCTCAGGTGAGCAGTTACTACTGCCAAACATTTGGTGAACACCCTGGGGCTGTGGTGAGACCAAAGGGCAGAGCACAAAATTGGAAATGACTGTCTCCCAGGCTGAAGCGCAGATACTTCCTGGACGCCGATGTATCGGTATGTGATAATAGGCGTCCTTGAGATCTATGGAGCACATCCAAACATCCTTCTCCAATAATGGGAGAATGGATTGTAACGTGACCATTCGAATTTGGATTTCGTGACGGATTGGTTTAGTCTGCTGAGATCCAATATTGGTCTCAGGTCCCCTGTCTTTTGGCACTAAAAAGAACCTTGAGTAATTTCGGATCCGATCTGGTCTGTGGGGACCAGTTGGATGACTCCTTTTCTAGCAGCTTTAACGCTTCTGCGGCTGCAATTTCCCTTTGACTGGGTGGCGGGTCCGGGATTTTTTGGACGGTGGGGTGTGTGTGTGAAGGGATGGTGTAACCTCCGGCAATAATCCGAAGCACCCATCTGTCCTGAGTGATTGACTCCCAGGCTTTTAGGTGCTTGGCAAAGCGGCACCCGACTGGCTCGAGCAGCACAGCCGGGCAATCCCTCATGAAGTGTGGGAGGCTGAAGAGCCACGAAAGGACTCGCGGTCTCCAGAATTGCGGGGCCCTCTGCCACCTCTGGGGCGTCTCCCAGAAAAATTTCCCGTCCTCTGCCTCTGGAAGGGAATCTTCCTGCTGTTGATGGAAAAACTTACGTGATTTGGAACCACATCTTCCCTCCTCCTTTAGCCTTGGGATAAGGCCGAAAGGGAGTGGAATAACGTGCACCTACGGCAGATAAAGTTTTTCCTTCTTGCTCACAGCGGGTAAGAGTGTCTTTAACCTTAGGTCTAAATAAAGAGGACCCATCAAAGGGAGCGTCGGCGAAGGAAGACTTGAAGGCCTCCGCAAAATGACACAAACGGAGCCAGGCCTGTCTCCGTGAGAGCCACGCCTGTGCCTGCCGCTCTACCCGCCTTCGGCCGCATCTGAAATGAGCTTCATGGACGAGTTAGAAATTGAAGCAAGGATAGCCAACTGAGAGCTAACCGACTGGGCTAGCTGCTCAGGGAGGTTACCTGAGAGGGAATCTGACAGCTCCTTGACCAGATCCCTCTGAAGCCTGGTAAAATGTGCCAAATAATTCAGGGACCTTAAAGTAAAGGCCGCTGAAGTCAGGGTGCGCTTCCCGTGCACGTCCATGCTCCTAGACTCCTTATTAGGAGGATGGACGGACGTTGAAGCCTCTGCCACGTCCTGTTGTGTAGCAGATGCCACCACCATGGCATCTACAGCCACGCCTTTAGTGAGGAACTCCTTCTCGGGTGGGGCAGACAAAAATTTGTTAGGACGAGAAGGGACTGGTTCCACGGTATCTGGATGTTCCCACGCCCTCCGACAAACTAAATCCAGGAGCTCGTCGAAGGGCGGAGACACCCAGGAGGCGGAGGGCTGAGCCCCAAAGGCCTTGAGGAGCACTGACTCATCAGCAGAGGGGGGTTTGGATATCCAGCCGCCTCGTTGTTTGAGGATCTCTAAGATGTCTGCAAATGAGACATCATCCGAGGACGACTTCGGGGACCCCTCCGCATCATCAAGATCAGTGTCCGATGTAATAGACTCGGGGAGTCCACGTGCTTCCTCTTGCACGATCTCTTCCTTGGGGGTTCCTCTGAAGACAACTCTGAAGAACCCTCAGGAGGAGGGGAATCCCCAATGGGAGTAACCTCAGGCCCAGGGGCTCCGCTGCCTAAGGACAGGGGAACTGCCAAAGACCCAGTCTCCACGCCCAGGGAAGGTGCCGGTAAAGCCGGAGAGATGGCCGAAGAAGACTTGGCCAAGGCACTCCTCATAGCTCTGAAAGCCGGACCCCCAGAATCCTGGGAGTGTCCGGTCCCCGGAGCCATGATAGCAGACGGAAGTCCCGCAGCCGAAGCACCGAGAGAGAGGCTCGGAACCGACAGCATAGGTCCCGAAACATCATCCCCAGGTCCAGCTGAAGAAGTCCGTGTACCAAACTCGGACCCGAAGGCCGGGGTTGGAGTAAGGGTCGGAGCCGACCCTAAGACCTCCACCGGCTCCAACAGCACCTGCTCCGACGGAGCCGAAGCGGTCGGAGGAGGAATGGCAATGACATGGGCATGGGCCATCGGCTCCGAAGCCAACTGGGTCGGAGCCGAAACAAATTTTTGAAAGACTGGGGACTGGAACAGTCTTTGGAGCACCCTGTCTATGTCCGAATCTGACATCCTCGATGACCTAGAGGATACTGAGCGGGTTCGAGATGGCCTCTCCAACGGCCCCAAGGGGCTAGGGGACCGGTTCCGAGGCGACTCGATGACTATCGGCGCCAAGGAATACCCACACTAGTTTCCATCGGTGCCGAGGAGGACTTGCGCCGAGGAGGAAGTGTCTGAGCGGACAACCTTTGTCGGCTCCGAGACCAGTGGAGCCGGCGAAGGTGACCGCCTCGATGCCCCAGCCATCGGCTCGAAGCCAGAGGAGTCGTGACTGGTGGCATCGAGGCAGACGTTCGCCCTCGGCTCCGAAGTCCTTGGAGCCGAAGGAGAAACCTGCCTATGTCTTTTGGCGGTCGGATCCGACGGACTGGTCGGAGCCGGCGCCTTTCTTTAGCGGGAGAAGGAGAGGATGCTAAAGCTTCTTCAAAGGAGGGTTTTACAAGACCTTTTAATATGAGCTTATTTTTCCTCTCTTGGAGGACACTCGAGGAAAAAGCGTGACACAAGCTGCAGGACTCCTGCAAATGCTTTGCACCCAAACAATAAACACAGAGAGAGTGGTCATCTGTGATCGACATTTTAAAGTTGCACTTGGTGCACTTTTTAAAGCCTGAAGGCCTAGGTACCTGAGACATTCCGGTGAATTAAAGCCCAAAACACAGTACAAACAGTGTAATTAGAAAGAAAGAAATTCTCTCTTCTTTGACCTTCTTTATAAGAAAGAGAAACTATCCACAGTATAAAGGATCCGAGATCCCTAACAAAACAGAAGTCACCTACAATCAAAAAGACCGGGAAAGGCCTTTACACACAAGAGGTACTCCTAGTCAACACTCACAAAACAAGAATTTACTAAGTAAATTTCACCAAACTCACTCTAAACACAAGAATAGCTGTTAAAACAGCTTTTGTTGAAGAAAAATAGAAATTCCTGACAGAAAAACTAGTGAAATTAATCACTACTTAGCTCAGCCAGCTCGAGACCACGTCTTCACTTGTTAGCGGCAAACGAGATCTGGGGGACTGGTAGTGGTGCATCCTGGGATATAGTAAGCTCAGCCAATAAGAGACTTCGCTCTTTGGCATAAGCGTGCCGAGTCGGAGCCGAGGGATCGGCTCCGAACCCATCAGTCAGAATGTAGGCGAGATAGGATCACATAACATCTTATTTTACTACTTCTGTCCATTTAGCATCTTTATGTTCCACAGGATCTTCATAGATACTTCTCCAAAAATGTATCTACTTCCTCTTTTTTTTTTTTTTTTGGCGGTCTTTCAATTCCTTTTACCTTACCTCCCAATTCTCTATAAAACTTTATTGGGTCCTCAATAAATTGCTTATTTTGTGCCTTTTCCTTATATTTATCTTCTGCCTGTTTTGAAATTTTTAGTTTGATATCTCCAGTAGTGCATAATAGAGCCTGGTCTGTTCTAATACTGGGCATTGCTTTTATCACATCTATCTTTCTTAGTATTTTTGTAGCTCTATTCCCTCTTCTATAATCTTCTAACAATGACACTTCTTGTCTTAGCTGCTTTATAGTTTTCTCTATTCGACATTTCCATGATGGTATTCACTTTCGCCCCCTCTTTTCCCTCACTACCCTGTGTTCCTGTGGTAGAACTTTGTAAGTTATTAATTTAGCAGCACAGTAATATATTCTGTTTACTTCTATCGCATGGATCTCTATGGACAGTCTTAATTACTGTGCTCATTTGTTTTCTCAAGCTTCTGACTTTTGGGTTTCATTAATCTTCTGCAGTCTATTTCTCTCATTGATCTTGATACATCTGTTTTTGTCTATTAAATCAAGCAACTCTTCTCTTAACTCATTTTTTTCCATACTGAGGACACATTCCTTGTTCTCCGTTTCCGGTGGGCCTTCTATAGAAAGTTCTATACTATCTTCCTGTGGCACATTCTCTTCAGTTTCATCTGTTCTGTCATATGGGAACTCACTGCCCTATCACTCCTCAACATTGACTGTGTCAGAGAGTTTCCTGTTCCTTTCCTTGCCGTCTAGCTGCAAATGAACGTCTATACTGGTTTCCTGTGGAAGGCTCCAAAATATCTTGATATGGCACCTGACCAGTTGCTTCCTGTTCCACTGGTTTCCCCTTAATTTGGATATCCATTGCTCTATCCTGTTGTGGTGCTTTTCTGTATTTGATTTACTACACTGAATCCTTCTCTATGCAGCTGTTCCATAACCTCAATTTCTATTTCTTTGACTTCTCCATTACTAATCTCTTTTTCTACTTTTCCTCTTAAGTCTTCTTATTTTTTGTATTGTAAAATTTTCCATATCCAAATTCCTTTCCCTATATTTTTCTTCAAATATCTTTGGTGCTGCTCTTTTTATATTGGTTAATTTTGCTTTCTCCTTTGCATAAATATTACACCATATTAAATCTCTTTTCCTTTCCCCTGTCCATATTTCTTCTTCACGTGTCTCCTGATGATCTTTGCTTTTCCTTATTCTAGGGACTCACTCCATCATGCTGTGATGTAGACTTTAGACAGTCTACACTAAATCCTTCACTTTGTAGGCAACCCATAACTTCAACTTCTATTTCTTTAAATTCTGCTTTACTAATCATCTTTTCTACATTACATTTTTATTTTATTTTTATTTATTTTACATTTGTTAACCGGGCTAGTCTAACTGGATATATTTCCATTTTCAGTAGAGGCCCGGGGAGAAAAGCTCCGGCAGTTATACAACTTAGAAAATCATCCACAGGGATTAAAATAAAAATAAAAATAAAAATTACAAGTAAATAATGTTTAGAATTAAAAAGTATGCCTTGTAGGAAGTAGTAATAATATAGAGTAGGAATTATTCTTTAGGCATATCAAATTAGGAACAAAAGTTAGTAAGTCAAACAAGGAGTGAGCAGGTAACAATCAATTTAGAGTATAAGTAGTTGAAGTAAGAGTAGTAGAAATAAGAAGTAACAGGAAGTGAAATTAGAAAAAGAAGGAGAGAGGAAGATGATTAGTCAGGATTGCTGCAGGGGCATAGCCAGTGAGAATTTAGGTGTTTTTTGAGGTTGTGTTTAAATAGAGGCAAGGAAGAAAGTAATGTTAGTTCATTTGGCAGTAGGTTCCAGATTTTTCCAACAGTGTTAGAAAAAAGAGAGTCTCCAGCCAGGTTGTTAGACTTGCATATACAGGCAAGGAGTTTGTTGGAAGAGCACAGGGGAGTTAAGATTTTTGTACTGGAGGATGAGATTGGAGAGTATAGGAGTGTTGTTGGGTTGGTAGAAGATCTTGTGGGCAATGGTGAGTTGGGATACTATCAGTTGGTTTTGAAGTTCCAGCCAGCCTAGTTGCCTTACATTCAAACAGTGGTGGGTTCTAAAGGGATTGCCAGTTGCAAATCTGGCGATGTTATTATAAGAATTTGTTAGTTTGGTAAGATTATTTTTCTTTAGGTTAGTATATATGGGCGAAGCATACAGAAGAGTTGATATTAAGTGAGTGAGCAATTTTAGTTCTGGCTATAGGGGCGAGGAAATGTTTGATCCTGTATAAGGAACCAATTTTTCTATTGACAGTTTTGATAGTGTTATTTATGTGGGTATCAAAAGTAAGGTGATTGTCAATAGTTATTCCGAGCAGTTTGGTGGTTGTATCAGGAAGTATGATAGTGCTGTTATTGGAGGACACAGAGAAATCAATGGGTAAGGTTTTATTGGTGGGTGTAAAGAGGAGGAGCTTAGTTTTTTTAGCATTGAGAAGGAGGCATCTCTTAGTAAACCATGTTTCTACTATGTTAAATACATCTTGGGTTAGAGAGTGTAGTTCTGAAGGGGAGTTTGCTGAGCATACTAGGGTAGAATCGTCTGCATATTGAATGCAGGTGGCTTGTGGGAGTGCTAGATGGAGGTCATTGATAAATAATGAAGAGAGCAGTGGTCCTAGAATAGAGCCTTAAGGGACTCCGAGGGTTACTGGCTGGAGGGATGATGTATTGTTTTGCCAGAGAACTGCTTGTTGCCTATTGCTAAGGTAGGATCTGAACCATTTAATAGTCAGGTGATCGAAGGCAAGGGATTCTAGAGTGTTGATGAGGAGGGCATGGCTGACCATGTCAAAAGCCTTTGAGAGGTCAATAAATAGAGCAGATGAGAGAATATTGTTATTGCGGTTTCTGTTGATGGTATCAATAAAAGATAGTAGAGCAGTTGTGGTACTATGTGATGGCCTAAAGCCATGCTGACAGTTTGCTATTATGTTATGTTGAGATAAATGGTGTAGTACTTGTTGGTGAATGCATTTTTCCATTATTTTAGATAGAGGAGATAATAGAGCTATTGGTCTGTAATTAGAGTAATCATATGAATTGCCGCCTTTATGAAGGGGAATAATATGGGAGATTTTCCAAATGTCAGGAATGGTTCCTTCTTTAATGGTTCTGTTAATGAGGATGGATACAGGGTATGCAATTACCTTAGCCGCTTTTTGCAGGTATTCTGATGGTATTTGGTCGGTATTCTGATGGTATTTGGTCAGCAGAAGGGGTACTAGGTTTAAGTTTTTGGATGATTTTACAGATGAAAGTAGTAGAGATGGGTTGCAGTTTAAAAGTTGGTAGAGAAAATGATCTGGTAGTAGAAGGGCTTGAGTTATCTGGGATTAGTTGACTAGCTAAAGATTGAATGGTCTCTGTAAAGAAGGTATTGAATGAATTGGCAGTTTGAAGGGGGGTATTAGGATCAGTGTCAAGAGGGGTAGGTGTGTGAGAGCATCCAGGGGAAAGGAGTTTGTTTATACTGGACCAAAACTTTTGGGGATTATTTTGATGAGTTTGCTGTAACTTACAGTAATAGTTCTTTTTGTCCATAAGAATTGCCTTTTTAGTTTCTCAGTTCCCTGAAGTAATGTTGATCAGAGATATTTTTGTTAGCCCTCCACTTAGCCCAGGATTTGTTTCTTAGTAGAATTTTTTGTCTAGTTTCTTTAGAGAGCCAGGGGGCTGGTTTGGATTTCATACGGATAGACCGTGTGGTACATCTTTGTGCTATTAATCTTTTTATTGTGAAATCTTCCATATCTGAATGCCTTTGCCTGTATTTCTCTTTGAATATCTTCAAGACTGCCTTCTCTATATTAGTTAACTTGGCTTTCTCCTTTGCATAAATACTGCACCATATCAAATCTCTCTTTCTTTCCCATGTCCATATTTCTTTTTTATATTTTTCAAATATCTCTAGGTTTTGTTAATTATATTTTCTCACTTCCTCAGATGCTTCTTTTTCCACAGAGATCAAAGTTTCTTGATCTATGTAAGTTTTTTCAAAAGTCTGTTGTATTAATGAACACAAATTTTTACTTGAAGCTTGTGACAGTTTTTCCTGCGGAAGTATTTTTCTTTCCTCTAATTTCTCGCAATCATTTTGTACATCTTATATCTGGAAATTCTGGGCTTTTTGCATAATAGTAACAATACATTACATAATTTCTTTCTTATCCTCAATAGTCCACTCTATCACCTTTATGGCTCTTTTTTGGCCAGTCAATTTTTGTCGTTTTTGCGGACTGCTACTTCCTTCTACAACAGGGGGTCCATCTTCCCCCTGAGCCTGGCCCCATTGTAGAAATGTTTTCGTATTTTGAGGATTCTACACTGTCATTTTTTCTAGTCCTGGCACCAGTGCGCCTACCAGGATTGGGTACTTTTTTATCCTGGGTCTTGTGCACCCAGCTATCATTTTTTTATTTTTAATTTACTTCTGTCCATGATATATGCTCAGTGTTGCCTTGGTGAGATTTTGAGAAAAACAGGGTCCACCTCACGAAGGTATTCACCAAGACTTGAGAGGATGAATTCAATTTCAGCACGACTACTCTCCTTTGCTTGCTGACTTTTCATCTCTCCATCAGGACCTCAACCCCTATATGTCCTTTCAAATCAGTATAATAAACTGGTGCAAACAAGATTTAATTTAGTGGATGAAGCTAGAAAACCACCTATGGAGTTCACCCCCCTCAATCCAGAGCCATAGTGACCACGGATGCCTCCCTGATTGGGTGGGATGGGGGTGGGGCATTTCCAGGGAAGGACAGTCCAAGGCACTTGGTCACCCTTGGAGGCCAACCTACATATCAATGCCCTAGAACGGAGGGCAGTGCTTCTAGCACTGCAAGCACTTCCACCTGTTCTCCCTTCAGGAACGACTGCCATCCAGTCCGACAACATGGCAGTAGTCTGGTACATCAACAAACAAGGGAGAACCAAGTCCTACCTGTTGTGTCGAGAAGCCATGGGAATTTGGCAATTGGAGGTAGCTTCCAACCACTTTCTGACAACAATGCACATTCCCGGGGATTCCAACGTAATTGCAGACAAATTCAGCAGATGCATTCGCCTGCCTCATGAGTGTGGTCCCTCAATCCTGTCGTAGAGGTGGAAATCTTCAGTCACTACGGCCAGCCTTGCTGCAATCTGTATGCATCCCCCTGCAAGTCACAAATGCAACAGCTACTTTGCCCTAATTCCCCCACAGGGAAGTCCCCGAGGAACGCTCTGGTGCACGACTGGCCCATGGGGTTTCTTTATGCATACCCTCCCCCTTCCTCTGATCCACAATTTTTGAGGAAAGCTCTTCGGCTGACATGCAGAGTAATCCTCACTGCACCCTACTGGCCCCGACAAATTTGGTTTCCCTTTCTTTGGCATCACCTAGCACATCAACCATGGATTCTGGATTCAACCACACAATTGCTGTCACACCCACAGGGGTTGATTCATCCGAACATACTGAGCCTCAAGCTGACAGCTTGGCTCCTCCACTTCCAGTAATTGTCACGCAAAACCAACCTGTCCTCCCCTGTCTGCCACATTCTTCTGGCTTCCCATAAACCAACCACCAGGAAACTATCTAAACAAGTGGGAAAGATTCATAATTTGGTCTTGTAAAAATGGAGCAAACCCTTTTTCGGCCCTGCTTTCTACTGTGCTAGATTACTTATCTAACCTCCTTCACTCAAGAGCTCCAGCATCAACTATTCAAGTACACTTGGTGGCAATCTCCAATTTTCATAATGGTTTCAAGAACTCTTCCCTTGATTTCACACCATGTCTGTAAAACATTTTTGAAAGGAGTTACACACATTAGGCCCCCCTTCAAATCACCGATTGAGCCCTGGAATTAAACTTTAGTTCTACAATCCTTGACGCATCCTCCCTTTGAATCTACCAATTGTGATCACAAATTCTTATCCTGGAAGTCTTTGTTCTTGGTGGCCATTACCTCAGCAAGACGAATTTCTGAGTTGCAAGCTTTGTGCATAAAACGCCCTTACATGGTGTTCCATAAAGACAGAGTATCACTCTGGACTAACCCCTCCTTTTTACCCAAAGTTATTTCAGATTTGACCATTAATTAAACCATAAATCTTCCAGTTTTCTTTCCAAATTTTTCTAACAAAGGAGAATATTCACTACATTTGCTTGACGTGCATAGACAATTGCGATTTTATCTCGACAGAACTAAGTTATTACGAAAATCTGACCAGTTATTTGTGTCATTCTGAGGACCAAGACTGGGGAGATCTGTTTCCAAAATGACTTTGTCGAAATAGTTGAGAGACTGTATTTGCTTCACTTATCAATGGAACAAAGCCTCATTATCATCTAAAGCCAAAAGCATTCCACAAGATCAGTTGCAACATCTGTTGCTTTCCATGCAACAGCTTCTATGGATGACATTTGTGCGGCAGCAACATGGTCTACACCCCTCATACCTTTATCACTCATTACAAATTGGATACAGTCTCCAGGGGGAGAGCTTCCTTTGGTTCAATGGTACTCAGGAATATTCTTCCATAGGGCCTCCCAGGAAACGCAGTAGCTAGGGACTCTGTTCCATCATAAGGAATGAATGAAGATTAACAACATCAGATAAAGAAGTTATGTTCTTACCATAACGCTCCATCGGTGTTGTTGATCTCCATTCATTCAATTACAAACCACCTGCCACCCCCCTCTGAAAAACTCCTGGAGGTTGGGGATATGGTCCTAGCCTATGATAAGGAAGTTGCTCAGATAAAGCCTTGGCTTTCTTTCCTTCTTTCTTCCTTATGGTAAACTCAATCTGAAATAATATAGAGAGGGGGCACCTGGGTAAGACTTAGCTCGAGTTCTTTGGCGGGTGGAGGCTTTTTTATAACGGCCAACTTGGTTCCAACGATGGAACAGACACACATCAGTAATGAATGAATGAAGATCAACAACACAGATGGAAAGATAAGGTAAGAACATAACTTCTTTTTATGACTTGTTGGTGCAATGAACAAGTTTACCAACTGCCAGCTAAAACAGCAAAATGTTAGACATTTTTCATCTTTTTTTCAGTGAGAAATTAGTGTACAGAAAGGGGCCATTATTTTGCGGGGTACACAGTACATGACAGCAAAAGTCAGTTATGGTTGATACGGTTTGTTGGAGGAGCAGTATCTATCAAAGAACAAAGTTTGCCATTTATTAAAATTTTCTGGGGGAACATCGCAGTCAGGGTTGGTGTACCTTCTCAGAAGTACAGTCCACTGGGAAAGCGTGCATATTTTATACCAAAATAGGTTAAGAATACTGACTTTTTTTTTTATTACTGTTGGCTCACGCAAGGTAAATGATCTATGATTTCTTACATTCTTAAAACCTCACGAAATGCCGAGTTTTTTTTGGCTTTGTTGTCTCAGTTTGGCAGTGTATCTAGTTTTTACCTTTGGGCTGTTTGACCATTTTATGCAAAGACTGGTGAAACTACCGTGCACTAAACCATAATTAGACTACAAGGGAAAGATATTTTCCCTACTAGCTAAGGCAACATTTCTTTTACAGTATACAAAGTGGTGTACTCGTATGTTGTGCTTATTATTTTTTCCCATTTTTCACTGTCAGCAGACCTTGTAGCTTGGGCTGTTAGGAAGAGTAATTGACTGTCAACATTCATTTATTTGAGCAAATGTTGGCAATGTCAATTCATTTTTGGCTGTAACCATAGATTTTTTTTTGTTTGTTTAAATAATCTCACAAACTTCCAAGACGTAGCTAATTTTAACTTGGCTACTGCTCTAATTTTTTGTTCTGGTTTGGTTCTTAGTAGGTTCTAACAGCCAAGTGAGACTCTTTGGCTCAGCTGTGGCTCGGATCTTCTTTAAAAAGACCTAGGCTTGCCCACCTTTAGTCTTTAAAGTAAATGGGATCCTAGAGGATTCCATACAATCAGAGAGAATCCAAAGATATAGAGGTAGCACTGAAAAATTACAAACATACTGGTCAAGCTGCAAAACTCAGAATTGAAAATCAAGGCGAGATGGACAGAAAATGAGACATCTCAACAGGAACCATGCCAAAAAGAGGTTGATATGAAAGAGAGAACAAAGAGTTAATTTTTACAGCCATCCGTGAAAATCTGGAAAGAACAAATTATATAACCTAATCAAAATCACAAAGCTGCTGTTACCATGATGCAGCTCAAAAATGTGTTGTCTACTTAGCCTATTGTAAGACTTTTTTTTCCATATTATGTGAGGGTACAGAGGAAGCTTTAAAAGTTAGAATTTACAAACATAATTATATAAAGAGGAGGTGGAGAAGAATGCACTAGACAGACACACCACAGAATGTATGGGAGTAGTTTCTCTTTTGGGTTATTGAACAGGTAGAACAAAATCCTCACAGTGAGCTGTTCCGCACTGAACAGAAGTCGCTCTGCTGTGCGATTTCTGATTGGCTTGTATACGGGTCAATCATAAATCGCAAAGTGGAGCCACTTTGGTTTAATGCGGAACTGCCTGCTGTTCGGCACAAAAGACAAAGACCTTTTTTTTTTTTTGCTATTCAATTAGCATGGACTTTTTTTTTGTCCCTACCTGGCCCTTCAGAAATCTGGCAACCCTGGTTGTAATGCAATATAAACCAATGAACTAAAAATAACTGCATCTTAAAAGTCACAAGGTATAAAAACAAATCAGTATCATTGTTTAACAAAGTTCTGTATATAGAATGCATTCACAAGGAAGTGCCCAGGTGGAAAAATTAGAAAAGTAGTGCTGAAGCAGTATATAATGGACAGAAAAGGCCATATGCAAGAGGCAAAAATGACCAAAAAAAAAAAAAAAAAAAAAAAACCCACAAAACTGAATAAGCAGTTTGCAAGCTGCATCTGGTTAGGATGATAATTAACAATTTTCCTATTATTTTTAAATGCAGGGCTTTTTCCAGTGTTAAAAGCCCAATGTAAGTTGTTAAAAATAAACTGGAGGATGCCTGTAAGCTGATCAGTTTATTTATTTCAGTTGCTGGTATTTCCAGCTATGAGACAACCAGGAACCATATGCAACACAGGATTACTATTCACTAAGGGCGATCTGTTGAATGTTATATTAATGCACTCTATAAGCACCTACACAAACGCATGGACCGTGCTATCCCTAAATAGAACCAAGAGGCAGTTCTCTCTAAAAAAAAAAAAAAAAAAAAAAAAAAGGAAGCCAATCTGGTGGTCCCCCTGCTATAAACAAACTCTACAACAGAAGGAAGAAACTGATGCAAAAGAGAGCAAAATCCCAGAAGTGGAGGAGCTCCCTGGTCAGCCTCAGCAAGAAGCTGAGATTCCTCATAAAATCCTCCAAAGCAAGCTATGAAAACAAGATTGCCACTGACTCAAAGGACACCACAAAGCATTTTATAGCTGTCAAGAATCTCAATGGCAACACCCAGATCTGCTCCGAGTTACAGCACAATGGCACAAAAATCACGGAACCAACTGATATTGTCAACATAGGTTCATAGGTAGGTACTAGGCTATCGGCCCAAGGGCCTAAGTAAGCCTAGCCAACAAGGCTCCCTGGCTTACGCCACCCAAGAAAGTAAATTTCCTATGCCCCTGCCGAGCAGAGCCACAGAAGTGATCCCCGGGGTGTATTTCCTATTTCCCATCTACTCATCAAGATTTTTTCTTGAAGAGTGCTAATGAGGAACGTTGCTTGACATAGATGGGTAGCTTGTTCCAGAGTATAGGAAGTCTCTGGGACAGGAATCTATCCCTCCAACATGTCCTGTTTATTGTTTTGACAAGGTTTAGGTCCCTAGAGCGTGTAGCTCGTAGGGATTGTGATTTCTTTAGGTGTAGCATGTCCAACAGCTCTGGGCTTAACACATCTTTATATGTTAGGCAGAGATCTCCTCAGAGTAGGCAATATGCTACAGAGTAAAGCTTGAGTTTTTTGAGACGGTCAGTGTAGGGCATCAGTTTGAGGCCAGTAATCCTCTTTGTGAGGTATTTCTGTGGACATTCCAGCTGCTGCAGATATCTTGTAAGGTACATTCCAAAAGGGGCGTTGTACTCTATTAATGGGTCTAATGCATGCAGAGTAGAGGGGAACAATAACCTCTTTTTTCCTGGATGACAATCCTTTGTGATGAGGTATGCCACATAGGATTTCCTGATTGCTGTGGTGATATGATTATCAAAGGAGAGACTACTGTCCACCTGGGTCCCAAGGTCTCATCACACATTCGGCGTTCAGTAGGCTGCTGTTTATGGGGTAGATCATGGATACAGAGTTTTTACCAAAGGGGATGACAATGCACTTTTTGGTATTGAGCTTGAGGCCATGCCTCTGACACCAGGCATCTGTCTCAGTGAGGCCCTTCTGTAGGATGTCCACATCATTTGGGGACTCTACTATGGCTCCTAGTTTGCAGTCATCTGCAAACTTCATTAGCCATTGGCCTTCTGTGTTAGCCTGTACTTCAGAGAAGTAGATACCAAACAGGAGAGGTCCCAGGACTGAACCCTGTGGTACTCCACTTGTCACTTGTTTGACGTCAGATTTGGAGTTTGCAACTTTTAGTGTGGGTTCTGTCAGTGAGCCAGTTGGAAACCCATCTTGTGAGGTAGGGATTTATACCTAGTTTAGTTAGTTTAGCTATAATTCCAGAATGGGGGATGGTGTCGAAAGCCTTGGCGAGGTCAAGATAGGCTGTGTGAACCACCTTACCTTCGTCTACAGTTTTGGTGACTGCCTCAAAGTCGTCGATCAGGTTCATAAGGCATGATTTGCCTTTCACAAACCCGAACTGGGTGGGGTCTAGAGTTTGGAGGTTACCAATGTCTTTGTTTATGAGTTCCATGATGATACGTTCCATGGACTTGCAGACCAGGCTCGTCAGGCTAATACGGCGATAGTTCCCAGGATCAGTGGTGGCTCCCCCCTTTGTGGAGTGGGATAACTGTTGCTGTGCACTACTCAGTGGGCACAAAGCCTGACGTGAAACTATGATTGAACATGGTGCTTAGGTGGGGGAGCCAGTTTGTTCTGAATTTCTTGTAAAACGCAGCCTGGGATATTGTCTGGTCCCATGGATGCTGTGTTTCTGGTTTGAAAGTAGTGCAGCTTCTACCTGCATAGATGTGATTACAGGGACTCTGCATTCTTCCTGTATAGATATGGGCCCATTAGGGGGTGAGAGGGGGGTAACATTAGCACTGACCCTATTGGTTCTGTAATTTTCATGCTGTTGTGTTGTAACTCAGAGCAGATCTGGGTGTTGTCATTGAGATTCTTGACATAGCTGTAGAATGCTTTGTGGTTGCCCTTAGAATCAGTGGCGATTTTATTTTCATAGCTAGCTTTGGAGGATCTTATTAGGATCTCAGCTTCTTACTGAGGCTGACCAGGGAGCTCCTCCACTCATGGGATTTTACTCTCTTTTGCAACAGTTTCTTCCTTCTGTTGTAGAGTTTGTTTATGGCAGGGGACCACCAGATTGGCTTCCTTTTTTTGGAGGATAGCATCTTGGTTCTGTTCGGGATAGCATGATCCATGCAATTGTGTAAGTGCTTATAGAGTGCATTTGTGTATGATTCAGCAGTCGTAACTGTATTGCCCATCTGCATGGGTGTCAAAGTTCAGCACTTCTGTCTTAAGAAGCATGAAGCTGGCTTTGGAGAAATTTTTTACCGTGGTTTCCTTAATGGTGGGTGGGGGCGGGATGCGGATATCTAGGGTGATTAGCTTATGGTTGAATCTGACCAACGAGGAGTTGACTTCAGGTGTGGAACACCGGTCACTCATGTTGGTAATGACTAGGTCTAGGACAATGTTTCCCCTGGTGGGGGTGTGGATAAGTTGACCCAGGGCATTGGAATTTATGAATTCCATAAAGCATCGAGCGAAGGAGTTGGTACACTAGTAGTTTTCCCAGTTAATGGTGGGGTAGTTGAAATCACCCATTATTAG
Source organism: Protopterus annectens (assembly GCF_019279795.1). NCBI lineage: Eukaryota > Metazoa > Chordata > Ceratodontiformes > Protopteridae > Protopterus > Protopterus annectens. Next base: position 1,637,223,175 of record NC_056735.1, on the reverse strand, counting down.
GGTGTTTGGTTGAACCCTAATATTTTCCAGTATATCAAGAAAGGAGGAGTGGGAATCCTGGGGCATGGTGGGGAATCTGTAGCAAGCTACAATTTGGATTGCAGTTTTGCCCAGAGTTAGTTGCACTTGGACAACCTCGGATGCATTATGCTGAGCAACTAGCCTGGAGGTGTGGATATCCTCAATGAATATGGACACACCTCCACCTTTGGTGTTCTGATCCAGGTTAGATGGCCAGAAAGTGTGGTATGAGTTTTAGCCTGGTAATGCAGGGGTGCTCTCTAGAGCCTTGAACCAGGTCTCATCACTGCACAGATATCAATGTTCTCCATTTTAAGAAGTGCCTCGAGTGAGTGCATTTTGAGATTTAGACTTCTAGCATTGAGTGGCATTACCCTCAGTTTTTGCTTGCCTGTTCCTGTTACGGTGGTGAATTTGTCATTTGAACCTTGCCTAAAGAAGGCACTATAGGGGCGGCAAGACCCTTAGCCAGTATCTGGAGTCCCAGGGGTGACAGGTGCAAGCCATCTCTGGCAAAACATTGTGGTCTGTCGACCATGTCGTCCCATGCAGACAGACACTGGATCCCCTTAGAATGACACCAGAAGCTTAGCCAACTGTTGAAGTCAATCATTTTGCCCTTGTAATGCGGTAACATTCTGGGCGATTGCAGGAAGCTACTCAGGGCTAGAGTCACACCTGCCTGGGCTACAGGATCAGAGAGCTCTTCCATGTCTCTTTTCATGTAGTTCAGGGAGGTACATCTCAGGTCATTCACACCAACATGGACAATGACAGTCATATTTGTACTTGTTGTCGAGTGATCGGAGTGCGTGGGTTATGTGGCGGATCCTGGCACACGACAGGCAGCTGACAGCAACCTTCTCCTTGTTTAGGCTGGTGAGTGGGACATCAGTGTGCCTGACTACAGAGTCACCTATGACTAGTGTGTTGGGTATGTTGTTTTATCTTATGGGCTGTGGTTTATTGGCACAGTGAGTCAGTGGGTTCTGTGTCATTTGGTTTGTCTTAGGGGGGGGTGGAGGTTGCTTGCATTTCTGCTTTGGAGGTCTCTGTTGCTTGAGCAGATTATTACTGTGTTTCTATGTGTGGATTTTGGTGATGTAGGTTTAGTGGGACTATGTGATGAGTGTGGTGTGGTGCAAGTGTTTACCTTCTCCTCTTGACTGTCAAGTTCACTCTTGCTTGGAGAGAGCTTTACCACCAGTTTGGCTAGATAAGTGTATCTCTCACAGGTTGTGGTGTTAGGAGGTAGGAGGAGAGGGTTGTCTGTGTACATGAGGCAATTGCTACATTGCCCCAAGCTGCCCAGATTCATCAGACAGACAGGACAAAACACTGGGAGCTGACCTTTGGACATGCATGAATAAAAAAACTACTTTCCTCTAGACAAGTGAGGAGAGTGAGTTTAAGAGCCGTTTTTCTCCAAGCAAGTGAGGAAAGTAAATACAAAAACTGTTTTCCTCTAGGTAAAGAGGAAGGTTGAGTGCTGTAGTAATTTTTAGCTTATTTAGTGCTAACAACAAGTTCTGAACAAGTGCTAAGCATGAATAAGCAAATTCAAGTGCTAAAACTAAGACTGTACTTGGCTGATAGGTTCAGTGTTAACTTCAGTGCTAACTTTACCCCCCCCCCCAAACCCCCTAAAGAGCCCATATCCATACCAGAAGAATGCAGTGCCCCTGCAATCACAACTGAACAGTTGAAAAGTGCACTATCTAAAGACAAAAACACAGCATCCATGGGACTGGACAATATCCCTGGCTGCATTCTACATGAACTTCAGAATGAACTAACCCCCCCCCCCCAATCTAAGCACCATGTTCAATCATAGCTTCACAACAGGCTTTGTTCCCACTGAATGGTGCACAGCAACAGTTGTATCACTCCACAAAGGGGGAGCCACTATGGACCCTGGGAACTACCACCCTATTAGCCTGACGAGCCTGGTTTGCAAGGCCATGGAATGTATCAACATGGAACTTGTACACAAAGACACTGGTAACCTACAAACTGTGGGCCCCATCCAGTTCGAGTTTGTGAAGGGCAAATGATGTCTCCTGAACCTGATCAACGTCTTTGAAACAGTCACCAAAGCCGTGGACGAGGGTAAGGCAGTTCACACAGCCTATCTTGACCTCGCCAAGGCTTTCGACACCATCCCCCTTTCTGGTATCAGACAAATTCACCAAACTGGGTATAAATCCAAACGTCACAAGATGGGTTGCCAACTGGCTCACTGACAGAACCCACACTGTAATAATTGCAGACTTCAAACGTGTGACAAGTGGAGTACCACAGGCTTCAGTCTTGGGTCCTCTCCTGTTTGGGTTCTACTTCTCTGAAGTACGGGCTAACACAGAGGGCCTCTGGCTGATGAAGTTCGCAGATGACTGCAAACTGGGTGCCACAGTCAAGTCCCCAAACAACGTGGACATCCTACATAAGTGCCTCACTGAGACTGATGCCTGGTGTCAGAGCCATGGCCTGAAGTTCAAAAAAAAATGCAATGTCATCCCCTTTGGTAAAAACTCTGTACCCATGAACTACCAACATAGGTGGAAGTCCACTTAATGCCAAAATGTGATGAGACCTCTGGGCTCAAGTGGACAGTAGCCTCTCCTTTGACAATCACATCACCACAGTAGTCAGGAAATCCTTCCACGTGGCACACCATCATGAAAGGGTTCTCTCATCCAGGAAAAAAGAGGTCATTATTCCCCTCTACTCGGCTCTCATCAGACCCATTGTTGAGTACAATGCCCCTTTTGGAATGTAACTCACAAGGCATCTGCAACAGCTGGAAAGGCCACAAAAATACCTCGCAAAGAGGATTATGGGACTCAGATACCCTATGCTGACCGCCTCAAAAAACTCCAGCTTTACTCCATAGCATATCGCCTACTCTGAGGTGATCTCTGTCAAACACAGAGCTGTTGGATGTTACACCTAAAGAAATCCCAATCCCTCAGAGCCACAAGCTCTAGAGACCTAAACCTCATCATCACAATTAACAGAACATGTTGGAGGGATAGATTCCTGTCCCAGAGACTTCCCATACTCTGGAACAAGCTATCTAACTATGTCAAGCAGAGTTCCTCACTAGCACTCCAAGAAAAATCTTGATGAGTAGATGGGTAATAGGAAATTCACCCAGGGAATCAGTTCTGTGGCCCTGCTCGACAGGGGCACAGGTAAATAGCATCCTTGGATGGCAAAAGCCAAGAGAACCTTGTTGGCTAGGCTTAAATAGGCCCTTGGGCCGACAGCCTAGTACCTACCTTGAACCAATGACTGCCCTCTCGGTGATGTTGAATAAAATTGAAATACAGCTTAAAGAAACTATGTACTGAACTGCATGGAAGGAGGAAATGTTAACCATTTGAGTAGCTGCAACTCTGTGAAGTGCAATACAAAAATAAAGACTAGATAGCTGGAAAATATAAAACATGGTTGGGAAAATGAAAATTAAAGGGCTGGATAGAAAAGCTAGATAACTGGGACACATGCAGGCAGTTTTCACTGTTGACAGGATAGCAGCGGAATAGACTTAGATGCCAATTGTGTTTTTCCTACAAGGAAAAGCAGATAACTATGTGGATTTGCAGAATAAACCTAGCACTTAGATTACTATCTATTTTTATGCCATAGGAGCATCTGCCTAAACAGGGAAGAATTTTTTTTTTTCTGTTATAATACATGCGCATACTTATTTGGTTTGTGTGTGTGTGTGTGTGTGTGTGTGTGTGTGTGTGTGTGTGTGTGTGTGCGCGCGCATGCATGTAGGTGGGTGGGAGGAGGTTATAGCATTACTACAATGTATAATGTTTTCAGCAAAAAAAAAAAAAAAAAAAAAAAAACTGAAGTATTTTATAGGAGTAATGAAATGCCATTCACTGACTAGGATGGGAATATGATTGTGAGAGGTTTATGCATTACAATAGGTCATGCAGTGACAAAGACAAAACAAAATGTATCTGGAAATATCTATTTTCTGCAGCAACACGGAATGTCAATAACCTTATAAGTACAGACAGAAGGTAGAGAGTATTATCTTACACCCATAACAGTAGGTTGCAAATAACAATGCTGAGATTGATAAAGAAGATATTCAAAGGGGTGCAGATATTCAGCAGAACACTACGGCGACAGGAAAAAAGAAGTGATATTACGAGAGAGAGGGGTTCCTTTAGTAATAGAGGACCTTGAAGATTTGTGGCAAGGGCTGGTTTGGAAATAAATTACCCTGATGAGCATCTCCAAGACTGCAGTTTCAGAAGCGAGGAGAATGCCAGGGAGAATAAGTTTTCAGCAAGGGATCCTAAATATCAGGGGAAGAGTGGAATATGGTCAAGTATAACAAGGACTCATCAGGGAGGGAGACTGTTATATGGTTAGTTATAATGAAGATGCTTCAGCAAGGGAAGGAGGATGTGAGACCTTTACTAGGGAGGGTAGAATCTTAAGGAAATATATGAAAGCAGTCAGGATGAAGGATGCAATAGTAGCCTTAGGAGCTAAAATGGAATTAGCATTTCTACAGGTAACAGAACTGGGACGCCGGTGGCTAGATACTATACAACACAACAGCATGCTCATTTACTTGAGCCTTATGGTACTTCTGATTACAATATCCAATCATCAACTATAAAAGGCCTAAGGAAGAGGTATGCACTGCTGATTCCTTGGTTATTTAGTGAAAAGGCAAGTATTTAAAGAGCACATGGCAGATAGGATTCAGGAAGTAACAGAGAAGATAGAAAATAGGTCAGATGAGACAACTAATGCTTGGAAAGCAGTGAAAGGAGACTTTATAACTACTTGAAATAAAGGAGAGAGAAATATGGAAAACAGCAAAAAATAAGAGGTTGGCAAAGATTAAACTACTACAAAATAATTTAAAAAACTTTAATGATGTGGAAAGGAAGCCACTGAGAGATGCCAAAGAAAGTGTAAAAGAATATTTAGACAATATGCATAAGAGCAGAAAAGTGGTACTTGGGCTATTACTCTACAACATTAACCCTAGAATACACAAACTTTGTGCACAAGTTAAAGTAGCAGAACAAAATTGGAAAGAAAAACAGTAAAGCTGAGGGATCCTAATTTCATGAAAGTGATAAGGCACTGATGGAATTGGGGAGATATTCCGGGTATTTTAGGAAAGTCTTTACAAAGCAAATGAAGGCGCTTGACTAGGGAATTTGCTAGACAATTTCATGGTAATCTGGGGATTGCCAAAGGTGATAAGTTACAGATGGAACAGCTAAGTAAAAATATAAAGAAAAAAATGGTAATGGGCAGTCAGGGTACAGGTAGGTCATGACGGTCAGATGGTACATTAATAGAAATCTGGAAGTTGGGGGAGAAAGACCCTAACAAGGATATGGGAAAAATGTTAACAGTACCCTAAAAAGGAAGGGAGGACACCTGCATCATAGAAGTAAATGGTTGTTTTACCTAAAAGATTCTGCAAATTCTGCCTCATATAAAATAATCTTAGTATAAAATCTGGACTGCAAAGTATTTTTGTCTAAATTCGCAAAATGATTAGAAAGAAAGCTGCCAAAATTGACAAGAGTGCATTTGTAATAGAAATCCAAATATTTGATAAAGTTAAAAGAACTTGGATGATTTGGAAAGATGCAGAAGAAAAAAATGTCATTATTTAATGTATAAATACACACAGAAAGAAGCAAAGCACTTAGTCACTGAGTAAACACATCCTCAGATGTCACCTTGTCAGTGAATGAATGAATGAAATTAATTTAAAAAAGCAGAATACAAGGCATTACAACCCCCCCCCCCCACACACACACACACACTTCTTCCTGATTTTGCTGCTTTGTGTTGTCCATTGATTTTCTGGTAATTCACTTGAAGATTAAAGTCAGTCAATAATGTCAAACACTAGGAAAGTACAGTTTTGTACCTACCATAAATGTAGATGTCCGAACTGGATAGCATCTGCAGTCATAACAAGTGGGTTGTCCTGTCGTCAGGCAGCCCTGCAGTCGGCCGGATTCCAAAGTCCGGGTCCGGCTTCGGCTGATGTCGCACTCCACCCGACGTCATCTCTGTTGGTCTTCGGGTATAAAAGCATCAGCCGACGCCATTTTCCTCAGTGTTTCTTGCCCCAGATGCCAGTAGCCCTCTTGCAGGCTAAAATTTGGATAGATGCCAATGTTTCCAAATAGATAGAGGTAAACAGAAAAAATAAGCATATATGTACATATATACAAACAAATGCACCATAAAAGACTCCCCCCCAACAGCTAGCTATTAGGAGGGTAAACACCCTAGGAGTACCACAGAGGGAAGGCGGAGGTAATCCTGACTGCAGATGCTATCCAGTTCGGACATCTACATTTATGGTAGGTACAAAACTGTACTATGTCCTTCATGGATGCAACTGCAGTCATAACAAGTGGGTAGAATACCATAGCCAACTAGGGGAGGAGGATAAAAGTAGATTATGGTGTGTTTAGGATCCCTTGCAGTACAGCAGTGGCAAATCCTGCTCGGGATCTGGAATATAGAGGCAAATTATAATGCTTGGCAAATGTATGCACGGAGGTCCAAGTAGCCACCTCAATAATGTCTTTGGTTGCCACTCCTCGTAAGAAGGCTGTGGTAGTGGCTGTTGCCCTTGTAGAATGAGGTCTTATGTTCTGTGGAATTGGTTTTCCATGGAAGGAGTAACAGTATCGTATGCAATTTCCTATCCATTTGGAGATTGTCTGTTTGGAAATAGCTTTTCCTTCCCTTCCTGTTGCATAGGCTACAAAAGTTGGTCAGTCTTTCTGCTATTTTTTGTTCTGTCCAAGTAGTAGCGTAGCTGTCTATGTACATCCAAGGTATGCAGTATTCTTTCCCCTCTGTTTTGTAAGTTGGGAAAGAAGGTAGGTAGGTGGATTGCCTGGTTTAAAGATACTCTGGATACCACCTTGGGCATAAATGTAGGATTAGTCCTCATGGACACTCTATCTTGGTGGAAGATTAGGAAGGGTTGCACTGCCATTAAGGCCTGTAGTTCTGAAACCCTCCTTGCTGAAGTAATTGCCAGTAGGAAGGCAGTTTTCCATGACAGGTGTTGTAGGTCTGCTGTTGCTGCTGGTTCAAAGGGTGATAGTGTCAACTTTTCTAGCACAAAGTTTAAATCCCAAGCTGGTAATGGTGGTTTCCTTGGAGGTTTTACATTCTTGATTCCTCTGAGGAACTGCCTGAGCAAAGGGTGCGAAAAACAGGTGGATCAAAGCTGTATTCTGCTGAAATAGCTGATGCATGTATCTTGATGGAGGAGTAGGACAGGCCTGAATGAAGAAGTTCGCCAGATACTCCAGAATGTTAGGCATATCTATGTTTGACACATCTTTTCCTCTTTCCGTACTCCAAATGACAAACCTTTTCCATTTTCCAGCATAGTTCCTTCTTGTTGAAGGTCTGCGTGCTTCAAGAATAATGTCTTTAACTCTTTGGGAAAGTTCTGGATTAGCTGCTGCTATGTGATGTTCCATGCAGTCAGTTGCAGCGTTTTAGGTTTGGATGTATGATGCTGTAGTTGTTCTGAGTTAACATCAAAGGCATCAGGGTATTGGCCACATATTGTTCGAGACATGCTCTTCAGTAGTGGGTACCAGTGTTGTCTTGGCCAGTTTGGAGCTATCAGGATTATCCTTGGACGTTCTTCCTTGATTTTTAGTAGTACCTTGTGTATCAAAGGAAGAGGTGGGAATGCATATGCTGTTAGGCCTTTCCAGTTGAAGGAGAGTGAGTCCACTTTCCATGCTAGTGGGTGGAATGTCCTTGTGCAGAATTTTTTGAGCTGGTGATTGAGAGGTGATGCGAATAGGTCTATCTGTGGCATTCCCAATTTCTTTGAGATGGTCTTGAAGATGTCCGGGTGCAGCTTCCATTCGTGGGCATCCAGTGGTTCTGCTTAATATGTCTGCTAGAGTATTGTCTTTCCCGGTACAAATATTGCCTGTAACTGAATGTTGTAGCTGAGTGCCAGGGTCCACAGCTCCAAGGTCATTCTGCATAGGGGTATGAATGAGTGCCTCCCTGTTTGTTGATGTACCACATGACTGTGGTGTTGTCTGTCCTTATCATCAACTGGCCCTCTTTGAGGAATGGTTTGAACTTTTGGATTGCCAGTTTTACTGCCAGCATTTCTTTTAGATTGATGTGTAGGTGAAGTTGATCCTGTGTCCACAATCCTTGCACGCATTTGTCCAGCATGTGGGCCCCCATCCTAGGTCTGAAGCGTCTGTTGTGATGGTCTGGCTTGGTTGACATCTGCGAAAGGGTAGGCCTGGGTTTGACTGGCATGCCTGAGCCCACCATAGGAACTCCTGTTTTAAGCATGGAATTAGTGGGATTTCTGTTTCTAGACTGTGTCTGTGTTGGGACCATAAATTCTTTAGGTACCACTGTAGCTTCCTCATATGTAGTCTGGCAAATGGGACCAAGATTATGCATGATGCCATGAAGCCCAAGGCCTGCAGAACTTTTCTTGCTGTTAACTTGTTCAGTTTTGTTAGTGCCAAGAAGTAAAGAGGAAGTTCTTTTTGTTTTCTGTAGTCAGGAATGCCATTTGTTGTACTGTGTCCAATTCCGCGCCCAAGAATGTCCTTGTTTGGGATGGTATCAGCCTTGACTTTTGTAAATTGACTGTGTATCCCAGTCCTTGTAGCAAGTAAATGACCCTTTGTAAATCTGTTGTCAGCTTGCTTTTGTTGTCCCCTTGTAGTAGGCAGTCGTCCAGGTATGGGTAAATTTGAATTCCCTGTAGTCTGCAATGGGCGATTACTGATGCCAGGCATTTTGTGAATACTCTGGGCGCAGTAGATAAGCCAAAGGGCAATGCTGAGAATTGATAGTGCTCTGATCCTGCAAGAAATCTGAGGTATCTTCTGCAGATTGGTCGAATGGGGACGTGCAGGTATGCCTCCTTGAGATCTAGAGTTACCAGCCAAGACTCCTTGCCCAGCATGGGAAGAAGTTGCTGTAGGGTCAGCATTTTGAATTTTGGGACAATGATGTATGTATTTAAGGTGGACAGGTCGAGAATTGGTCTCCAACTTTTTTCCTTTCTTGGAACTAGGAATAGTCTGGAATAGAACCCCTTTCCTTGTTCTGCTGTTGGCACTCTTTCCACAGCTCTCATGTTTGCTAACTCCATTATCTGGCGTAGAGCCTCTGTTTTTTGATTTGGAGGTAGATTTGGCATTCCTCTTTTGACTGGTAGAGCGTGGAAGTGAAACCGGTAACCTTGATCTATGGTTTGTAAAATCCACTTGTCTTTTGTTATGTAGTGCCAGTTCTTTGAAAATAAGGTTAACTTTCCGCCTAGAGGAGCTGCTATTTGTTCCCTGGTAGGCGGAGTTAGGATTAAGTCACTGTGGTTGTGCTGATGTAGTGGCAGTGGCTGTGTCTGTGCCTCTGTTGTTACCTTGCCACTGTCGTCCTCTGTAGGCCCCTCCTCTGGATTGGTTTCTGCCTCTGGAACGTCTATTCCTGCCCCTTTGAAATTTTGTGGAGTCAGGAAAGGACCAATTTTTGGCCGGCCAGTTCCTGCTAAACCTTGGGGGTTGAACCTGCAAGAAATCTTTCACAGTTTGAACAGATTTTGCCTTTTCTTCCATTTTCTTCATAACCTGCTGGGCAGGTGTACCAAACAAACTTGTCTTGTCCATAGGAGCATCTAGCAACTTAGCTTTAACATGATCCGGTAAAGCTTGTTCCTTTAGCCATGCATGCCTTCTTATCACTGTGCCTGTCATGGCTGATCTAAATGAAGCCTCCAGTGCATCATAGCCACATTTTAAGGAATGGTTGCTAACTTGTTGTATGTTATTTACCATCTCTAATACATATTTTTTATCAAGAGATTCATCAGTGGTTAGTTTTTTAGTTAACTGATCAAGCATAAACTCTTGGTATTGTATCATGTGAAACTGACAGTTTAAAGCTCTAGCTGAGAGAGTAGCTGAAGTGTAGACCTTTTACCCCATCTGTCTAATGACCTTGCTTCCCTTTCAGAAGGAATAGGGTTTTAGCTGTGGTCGGCTACTGCCTTGGGACCCTGGGATATAGTTTCTGGATCTTCGAGCAGGGCCTTGTAAAGGTGGTAAAGAGTGACTGGCACCCTGTAAAATCTGTCTGGGTTGCCAGGGGCTGGGGTAAAGAGTCTGGGCGGAGCAAACATCATTGAAAGCATCATCCACCACAGAGAGAACAGGAGGTATAGCCAAGGGCCTGTGCTGTGGGAGGTGCAGAAAGGTCCTAAGTCTTTTTCTGGAGTCTGAAAAATCCTGTTGCTGCCATTGGAACTGCTCTCGCATGGCATGCAAGGTTTCCCCAAAGGAGAATTCTTCTGGTGGGGAAGCAGCTGGAATGGATTCTTCAGCATCAGAATCTTCAAAATTGGAGAAGGGAGCCTCTGGCTGGTCAGTTATGTCTGATTCATCAGCAGAATCATCAGAAGACACTGGCTCAGGGGGCTCTGCCCTAGGTCTCTTCTCTGGGGGCTGAGAGGCCCTGTCTGGGTGAGATTGAGATCCTCTAATTAAAGAAATTAAATCTTCTGCCAAAGAAAGCATTTGAGAACTAGAAGAGGGCCTGGATGTGGGGGTTTAACAGGCACTGATTTAGTAGTCTTGGCTGCTTTAGCCCTGGCGAAGGCCTTAATGGACATGGCTGCTGGAGGCCTAGCAGCACCACGTGCTGGGGTAGAGACATCCAAGGGATGGTGTCTGATAAGTCAACCACCGTAGTGGGTACAATTTCTGAGGTCGATTCAAGAGTTGTAGCAGGGGCCTCAGTTGTAAGAATAGGTTCAGCTGTACTTGATCAGTTTTCTCGGTTTCGGCGAAACCGAGACACTCGTTTGTTTTACCGTGGTTTCGGCGAAACCGCGGACCGCATGATGTCGGTCTTTATCTTTGCGTTTTTGGTAGATTGGGTAGTCGGAGGATCCGGCGGCATAATGTACGCAAAATCAGTACCGAAAAACTGTTCTGCAAACTCCGACCGGCCTAAGCGTTCGTCGGTTGAAAGAGGCACAGGCGAACAGGCTGCTACGTCGTGGGCTGGGCCTAAACAAGGCAGACAGTAAGAGTGGAAATCTTTATGAGGTATTTGTTTCCCACAGGTTAAACAATTGTTAACTTTTCTGACATCGGCTGAGGCAAGAAAGAGTCCCCAACGGGGTACTTAGCTTTAGAAATCTTCGAAGTAGTATTCGGTAGAAGTAATCTCTGGATCCGACCGACCGGCACTTGCGAACAGCTTCTGCTTCGGGCGCCGCGCGGCAAGAAAGACTGAGGAAAATGGCGTCGGCTGATGCTTTTATACCCGAAGACCAACAGAGATGACGTCGGGTGGAGTGCGACATCAGCCGAAGCCGGACCCGGACTTTGGAATCCGGCCGACTGCAGGGCTGCCTGACGACAGGACAACCCACTTGTTATGACTGCAGATGCATCCATGAAGGACATTTTCATACCTCATTGTTTAACGAATCCTTGCTGATGGACTGCCTGTTGCAATCAGCAATTATGAAATATTGTGAAGCAGTGACAAATGTTTTATAGGTCATACAACAAATGTAGAGAAGAAAAAAGAAAACACATCTGTAAAACTGTGCGCCCCCATATGTATAACGGCAACAATTTCTGCACCTTGGGAACATGAAAAAATGAAGGATCTAGTAGATGGCTTAGGAAAGCCTCATTAGTGCCAGCAAAGGAGATGTGGGAGGAAACTAAGCAAACCCATAGTCCGAAAGGCAAGGCAGTGGAAGTTCTTGATTATACAAATGAATAATAAGATGCAGTGAAAATGCTTTTGGCCACCTTGATTCTACATACTGGCCATATATATTTCTACCAACTGGATAACAAATTATGTCAAGAAATAAACATGGAGCTGAACAACTTTTTTTGGGAAGGAAGCAGGTTAAGTGGGATAAATTGTTCCTTAGAATAAAGTAAAGGGACACAGGGTTGACCAATTCAAAGGGGTACTTAAGGCTAAACAGTTACTGCTATTATATATACTACGGGTAGACTGATAGCAAATTAAATGAAAGCATATGATGAAAAAGGAATGAGGGAATACCAAAGACAGCAAGAGATTGCTTTGTTGAAAGCAGGTATTGAGGAGAACCACCACCAAGTAGAAAATTAAGCATATTCTGCTAGCTCTCTCCTCTCCTGCACTTTTACTAGCTTATTAGTTTAGCACTTGCATCTTGTAGCAATTATTGTAGCACACAAGTCCTACCAGCACTAAACGTTCTACAAGGAAACAGCTCCATTACTTATTACTGACCACCCCTCCAGGCATGTCTAAAGGTCAGTTCCCTGTACTTTCTCCTGTTAACCTGGTGAACTTGGGCATCCTGAGGAAATGTAGCAACTGCCTCATGTACACTGACAATCCTCTCCTCTTACCTCCCAACACTCAGATTTGCGAGAGATGCACATATATCTAAACTGGAAGCCACGCACTCTCCAGCCAGTTCCAGAATAGCTGATCAAAAGGAGTTGGTCAACACTTGCACCACACCACATGGAACACATAGCTCTCCAGAACATACATCAGCACTGCCTTTACATAAAAACACAAACCACACACCTACCTGCGTGGAGGGTCTCAATAAAAATCTACCCAAACAGCAGAGGCCTCCAAGGCAGAAACGCATTCAACTACCACAACACAACACTAATCACAAGACACATAACTCTCCTAAACAGTGTGCCACTCAACTAAAGCCCCCAAGGCAAAACAGCATGCCCAACACACTAGTCATAGATGACTAGACAGTGAGACGCACTGATGCACCACTCACTAGGCTGAATAAGGAGAAAGTAAGTCAGCTGCCAGGATCCGCCACATAATGCATGCCAGGTCCCTCAACAACAGGTACAAATATGACTCTACCCTATCGAATGGCACACTGCTACAGTCATCCTTCTCTACAAAGGAGGAGCAACTACAGACCCTGGGAACTATTGCCCCATTAGCCTGATGAGTCTGATATGCAAAGCTATGGAACGCATCATCATGGACCTAATGAACAAAGATATATGGAATCTCCAAACTCTGGATCGCACACAGTTTGATTTTGTGAAGGATAGATCATGCCTGCTCAACCTGGTTGACTTCTCGGAGTCAGTCACCAGAGCTGTTCATACAGCCTACCTTGATCTGGCCAAGGCCTTTGATACCATTCCCCACTCAGGAATCATAGAAAAACTCACTAAGCTTGTCATCAACCCCTATATCACTAGGTGGGTTGCAAACTGGCTCACAGATATAACCCACAGTGTGAAAGTAGCTGACTCGAAGTCAGACTGCCAACTAGTCACGAGTGGAGTCTCACAGGGTTCGGTCCTGGGTCCTCTCCTGTTTGATATTTACTTCTCTGACGCCTAGGCCAACACGAAGGGACTCTGGCTGACAAAGTTTGCAGACGATGTTGATATCCTGCAGTAAAGGCCTCACTGAGACTAACGACTGGTGTCAGAACCACGGCCTTAAGATCAATGCCAAAAAAGTGTGTCATCCCCTTTGGGAAAAACTCGGTTCCCATGAATTATCACATTGATGGTAGTCCACTGAACACAGAAGGCGCTTTAAGACATCTGGGAACACAGGTTGACAGCAATCTCTCTTTTGACCGCCACATTGCCACTGTGGTCAGAAAGTCCTTCTATGTGGCACTTCTCATCACAAAGGGTTTTGTATCCAGGAAGAGAGAGGTCATCGTCTCCCTCTACTCTCCCCTCATTAAGCCAATCATCAAGGACGATGCCCCATTTGGTATGTACCTCACTATACACCTGCAACAACTGGAAGGGCCACAAAAGTACCTCACAAAGATGATCCTAGACTTTAAACACTTGTCCTATATGGACAGACTCAAAAACTCCAACTATTCTCTGCCTCGTACTGCCTACTTAGAGGCAATATCTGCTTGACTTATAAAACCATGTCTGACCCAGCTCTGTTAGGAAATGCTACATCTACAGAAATTCCAATCCTTCCGCACTACACGATCCAGAGACCTCAACCTCATTACCTCAATCAACAGAACATGCTGGCGGGACAGGTTCATAACCCAGAGACTGCCCATGCTATGGAGCAGACTTCCCATACATGTTAAACAGAGCAGCACACTGGCCCTCTTCAAGAGAAATCTTGATGAGTGGATGGGAAATAGAAAATTCACCCCAGGACACATATCTGGCTCACAGATATAACCCACAGTGTGAAAGTAGCTGACTCGAAGTCAGACTGCCAACTAGTCACGAGTGGAGTCTCACAGGGTTCGGTCCTGGGTCCTCTCCTGTTTGATATTTACTTCTCTGACGCCCAGGCCAACACGAAGGGACTCTGGCTGACAAAGTTTGCAGACGATGTTGATATCCTGCAGTAAAGGCCTCACTGAGACTAACGACTGGTGTCAGAACCACGGCCTTAAGATCAATGCCAAAAAAGTGTGTCATCCCCTTTGGGAAAAACTCGGTTCCCATGAATTATCACATTGATGGTAGTCCACTGAACACAGAAGGCGCTTTAAGACATCTGGGAACACAGGTTGACAGCAATCTCTCTTTTGACCGCCACATTGCCACTGTGGTCAGAAAGTCCTTCTATGTGGCACTTCTCATCACAAAGGGTTTTGTATCCAGGAAGAGAGAGGTCATCGTCTCCCTCTACTCTCCCTCATTAAGCCAATCATCAAGGGCGATGCCCCATTTGGTATGTACCTCACTATACACCTGCAACAACTGGAAGGGCCACAAAAGTACCTCACAAAGATGATCCTAGACTTTAAACACTTGTCCTATATGGACAGACTCAAAAACTCCAACTATTCTCTGCCTCGTACTGCCTACTTAGAGGCAATATCTGCTTGACTTATAAAACCATGTCTGACCCAGCTCTGTTAGGAAATGCTACATCTACAGAAATTCCAATCCTTCCGCACTACACGATCCAGAGACCTCAACCTCATTACCTCAATCAACAGAACATGCTGGCGGGACAGGTTCATAACCCAGAGACTGCCCATGCTATGGAGCAGACTTCCCATACATGTTAAACAGAGCAGCACACTGGCCCTCTTCAAGAGAAATCTTGATGAGTGGATGGGAAATAGAAAATTCACCCCAGGGATCACTCCAGTGGCTCTACTCGACAGAGGCACCGGGAACTAATGTCAGGTGGCACAATGCCAGGGTAATTCTATGGGCTAAGCTTGTAAAGGCTCCAGGGTCATTAGCCTAGTACACACCTATGAATCTATATAAAGTTGCAGACAGTACACTGAAAAATAAGTTAGGTGTAGGGATGGAATAAGGAAAGTTTGTTAAAAGGGTTCCCAAATAAAGGGAAAGAATGAAGGCAAGAAACAGTAGGAAGTAAATGGAAGTTCACCAAGGTATTCAGAACAAACTACCCTGGGGAAACTGGAACTGGAAGAAGCAAACAACTGTTCAGAACACATAACAGTGACAGGGAATAAAAGCAAAACACAAAGACAAAAGAGGAGTGACTGTTGAATGTCCAAACCTCTTGTAATACCTGATCTGCTTTATTTTCTGAAGAATAAAAAAAACTTGTTTTCCCACCTTTCTAAGCTAGTATAGTACAGTTTTCAGGTAGTGCTGAATTCAGGGCTGTGTTATAAGTTTCTGTGTTTGCCCATACCTTACTTGGATAGAAGGAAGTTTCTCTGTTCACCTGTGAGGAGGGAAGCTTTGAGCAGCCTATCTGTCCCTGGAGGAGTGGTTTCAGCCCAGAAATTAGTAGTTTATTGGCCATTTTGGGCTAATTTCTCTCTCTTTCATTTCCCTGCTATAAAATCTGCATTTGCAAGGTTTCTGTGCTTGTATACAGCTCAGCAAGCTCCTGCCTGGTGCCCTGCAGAATTCTACAGCAGCAGAGAGACAAAAGAGAGACTTTGTAGTGATTAAGTATCATTTTTCTGCATTTTCTTGCTGCCTTTAGCTAATTCTGCCTAAAATGCCCTTTTTTTTAGTTTCTGTGATTTAAAAAGCTTGTTTCGGATACATATTGTACTTATTTTACCGCCTGCACTTTAACAAAGACATTTTTGAGTTTAAATTACCTGTTTAACTATTGTAGGCTACACACTCAAGTGTGATAGCCATTTCTGTGCATTTAAAGTGTTTTTTGATTGTATCTACTTTATTTTCTGAAAAAACAAAATATACACTTGTTTTCCTGCCTTTCTAAGCTAGTATACTCCAGTTTTCAGGTTAGTGCTGAATTCAGGGCAGTGTTACAAGTTTCTGTGTTTGCCCATACCTTACTTGGAGAGAAGGAAGTTTTTCTGTTCACCTGTGACAGAGGGGAGCTTTAAGCAGCCTATCTGTCCCTGGAGGAGTGGTTTCAGCCCAGAAATTAGTAGTTTATTGGCCATTTTGGGCTAATTTCTCTCTCTTATTTCCCTGCTATAAAACCCGCATTAGCAAAGTTTTGCGAGCGGGTTAGCTAGGATATAACTATTCCTGACTCCATAAAGTCTACTCTTCAAATTTTCCCTTGGAACTGGACAAACTTTCAACTTAAGCACTCAAATCATTCACTTCTCAGCCTGGTAATTGCTCAAAACTCATAGCAAGCACTAATAAACCTTAGCACTAGACCCCCCCCCTTACCAGCCAATCAGTAAAACAGCTCACTGTACCTATCCAGGCATGTCCAAAGGGCACTTTCAGGTGTACTCTCCAGTCCAACTGGTGAATCTGGGCATTTTGAGGCAATGTTAAACCTGCCTCATGTACATAAACAACCCTCTCCCCCTACCACCAAACACTAATACATGCGAGAGATGTAATTATACAGCCAAACTGGAGGCTAAGCTCTTTCAACCCAAGACTGGACCAGACAGTCAAGAGGAGAAGGGAATTACTTGCATCACACCACCAGTCTCACATAGACCTATGAAACCAGTACCGGCAAAAAACACACAAATACACAAAAACATACTCGGAGGCTCTAAATAAAAATCTGCAAAAGCAAAGTACAGTTTTGTACCTACCATAAATGTAGACGTTCGAGTGCTAATACAGCTGCAGTCATAACAGATGGGGTTTTCCTGCCGTCAGGCGGGTCCTCGGTCGGCCGAATTCCAAAGTCTAGGTCCGGCGTCGGTTGTCGTCGCTTCTTCCCTGACGTCAGTGCGACAGGGGTATAAAAGAACCAGCCAACGCCATTTTCTTCAGTTTTTCTTGCCCCAGATGTCAGGTACCCCCAGAAGGAAGGCAATACATAAATTTATGTAATAATACAATGCAATATAATCAAAAAACAGTAGTTGCAAGCAAATACACCAAAAAAGAATACCCCAATCAGGTTGTATGAGGAGGTGTTAGCCATTAGGCCTGTCCCAAGAGGGGAAGGAGGGAGGGAAACCTGGACTGCAGCTGTATTAGCACTCGAACATCTACATTTATGGTAGGTACAAAACTGTACTATGTTCATCGTGCATACAGCTGCAGTCATAACAGATGGGTAGAATCCCAAAGCTAAAAAAGGGTGGTTGGAACTAGGAGGAGCCAGGATGCCCTGCAAGACTGCAGTGGCAAAGCCTGCTCTAGATTTGGAGTATAATGGTAGGTGATACTGCTTGGAGAAGGTATGTACAGAACTCCAAGTGGCTGCTTCCAAAATATCTTTGGTAGGAACCCCCCTGAGGAAAGCTGCAGAGGTAGCTGTGGCCCTTGTGGAGTGAGATCTGATGCCTGCAGGTACAGTTTTACCATGAAAAGAGTAACAAAAACGTATGCAGTGGGCTATCCATTTTGAAATTGTCTGTTTGGAAATAGACTTCCCCTTGAGCTCCTGTAGCATAGGACACGAAGAGTTGCTCTGATTTTCTGAAAGGCTTTGTTCTGTCCAAATAACGCAGCTGTCTGTGAATGTCCAAGGAATGTAGTAGTCTCTCCCCTTTGTTTTGAGGATTAGGGTAAAAGGTAGGTAAGTGGATAGCCTGATTCAAGGCTACCCTGGATACTACCTTTGGCATAAAGGACGGACTGGTTCGTAAGGAAACTCTGTCCTGATGGAAAATGATGAAAGGCTGCACAGACATGAGGGCTTGTAGTTCCAAAACCCTGCGAGCTGAGGTGATAGCCAGAAGGAAGGCTGTTTTCCAGGACAAATATTGCAGTTCTGTTGAAGCAGCTGGCTCAAAAGGAGGCAAGGTCAGTTTTTCTAGAATGAAATTGAGGTCCCAAGCAGGTACTGGTTGTTTCCTTGGGGGTTTTATATTCTTAGCCCCTCTGAGGAACTGTCTTAAGAGGGGGTGAGAGAATAAAGGAGGATCAGTGTTGTATTCTGCAGAAATGGCTGAGGCATGGATTTTGATGGAGGAAAATGAAAGTCCACTGCTCAGCATCTCATCTACGTATTGTAATATTTGAGGTAAATTCAGTATTCCAGGGTTCTGACCCTTTTTCTCATTCCAGGCACAAAACCGTTTTCATTTTGCGGAGTAGGCTTTTCTAGTAGAAGGCCTTCTGGCCTCCAAAATGACAACCTGCACCTCCTTGGAGAGTAGGGTCTGTTGTGAATTTAAGGAATTTTTCATGTGGCTAGATTGAGTGTTTTCAGCTGACTGTGAAGGGTTTTGAAGTTGTGCTGAGTCAGGAGAAGAGGCATTAGAGGCAGGATCCATGGTGGGGAATGCGTCAGGCTTCTCAGGAGTGGGTACCAGTGTTGTCTTGGCCAGTCTGGAGCAATGAGAATCATCTTTGGTCTGTCTGCTCTGGTTTTTAATAGAACTTTGGGCAGCAGAGGAAGAGGTGGAAAGGCATAAAGTGTCATTGCTGTCCAACTGAAAGAGTGCGTCCACTTTCCAGGCCTGTGGGTGAAAGGTCCTTGAGCAGAATTTTGCCAACTGGTGATTTCTGTGGGAGGCAGAGAGATCTATGTCTGGCCTTCCCCATGCTTGAATTATCTTTGTAAACACTTGAGGATGCAACTTCCATTCGTGTGGATCTGTCATATTTCTGCTTAGGTTGTATGCCAGCGTGTTTTCTTTGCCTGGCAGGTACTGTGCTTGAAGTTCGATTTGTAATTCCAGCGCCATGTTCCAAAGAGACATGGCTAGCCTGCATAGGGGGTATGAATGGGTTCCTCCCTGTTTATGTACCACATTACTGTGGTGTTGTCTGTCCTTATCAGTAGCTGGCCTGGATGCAGTAGGTCTTTGAAAGCTATAATAGCATTTATTACTGCTAGCATTTCCTTTTGATTGATGTGTAGGTGCTTTTCTTTTTGGGACCATTTGCCCTGAATGCACTGATCTGTCATGTGTGCCCCCCAGGCGTAGTCCGAGGCGTCTGTTGTGATGACTTTATTTGCTTGAGGCTTGCAGAATGGGAGACCTGTGTTTCTTTGGCATGCTTCAGCCCACCACAGAAATTCCTTTTGAAGACATGGAATCAGTGGTATTATTGTTTCCAAACTGTGGCTGTGTTGAGACCATAGGTTTTTTAGGTACCACTGAAGTTTTCTCATATGCAGCTTTGCACATGGGATTAGTAGGATGCAAGATGCCATGAATCCCAGAGCCTGCAGGATTTTCCTTGCAGTCAGCCTGGTGAAAGTTGCCAGTTTTCTGAAATATTGAGTTAGTTGCCCTTGTTTCTCTGGCGTGATGTAGGCCATCTGGGTGTTTGTATCCAAGCTGGCACCCAGGAAAATTATTGTTTGAGAGGGTATTAACCTTGATTTCTTTTTGTTGACTGTGTATCCCAGAGAATTCAACAACATTATTACAAACGCCAGATGTTTCAGAAGTATGTGCTTGCTGTCCACTTGGATCAGGCAGTTGTCCAGATATGGGTATATTTGTATCCCTTGAAGTCTGCAGTAGGCAATTACTGATGCCAGGCATTTCGTGAACACTCTGAGCGCAGTAGATAAGCCAAAGGGCAATGCAGAGAATTGATAATGGGTTGAACCTGCAAGAAATCTGAGGTATCTTCTGCAATCTTGTCTGATTGGGACATGCAGGTATGCCTCCTTGAGGTCCAATGTTACCAGCCAAGACTCCTTGCCCAGCATGGGAAGAAGCTGCTGTAATGTGAGCATCTTGAATTTTGGCACAAGTAAAAGTGCGTTTAGGATTTATAGGTCCAAAATAGGTCTCCAATATTTTCCCTTCCTTGGTACCAGGAATAGTCTGGAATAAAAACCTTGACCCTGTTCTTGTGCAGGTACCTCTTGAATAGCTTTCATGTCCATGAGATCTGAAATTTGTTTTTGTGCCTCTGCCCTTTGATTGTGTGGCAGGTTTGGCATGCCTCTCATTTTTGGAAGGGTTTGAAAGTGGAATCTGTAGCCTCTGTCTATAATGTCCAGGATCCATTTGTCTTTTGTGACAATACGCCAATTTTTCGAAAATAATGCCAGTTTTCCGCCTAAAGGTGCTGCCATTTGAGCCTTGCTTGGCATGCAAAGGGGAAAGTCATTGGTTCTGCTTTCTGAATGGCTGTGAACTATCCTCACCACCTCTTTGTGTAGGTGCTTGCCATTGTCTGCCTCTAAATGATCCTTGAGATTGTCCTCTGCCCCTCGGGCGCCTGTATCTACCTCTTTGTGGTCTGTCCGTGGCTGGAAAGGACCAATTTTTGGAAGGCCAATTTCTACTGAAACGTGGAGGTTGTACCTGTAGGAAATCTTTCACTGTTTGCATTGATTTTGCCTTTTCCTCCATTTTCTTTAATACCTCCTCAGCTTTAACACCGAACAATACATCTTTTTGCAGAGGGGCATCTAGTAATTTAGCCTTGACATGATCTGGTAAGGTTTGCTCTTTGAGCCAGGTATGTCTACCTATGACTGATCCTGTAACAGCAGCTCTACATGAGGCCTCTAAAGCATCAAAACCACATTGCAAGGTATGTTTACCCACTTGTTCTGCACTATGTATCAAATCCTGCAACTCCTTCAAGTCTGGTTGTTCAGGTTGTGACATTTTGCTTCCCAACTGTGATAACAGAAACTGTTGGTACTTTAACATATGGAACTGACAGTTTAATGCTCTCATGGTTAAGGTGGCCGAGGTTTATACCTTTTCCCCCCACCTTTCTAAAGCTCTGGAATCTCTCTCTGAAGGTAATGGATTTTTAGCAGTGGAAGCCTTAATTCCCTTGGGACCCTGTGAAATAGTTTCTGGGTCGGCCGCATGGCTTTTGTATAGGAATTGGTGTATGGTTTCCCCAAAAGAGTAATCCTCAGGGGGGGGGGGGGGGACAGAGGGAATGGACTCCTCTGCATCAGAATCTTCAAAAGGGGAGTAAGAATGTTCCTGGTCTTCAGAATGGTCTGAAATAATGGAGGCCTGGTCCGAGGAGGGGGATTCTTCCTCCACTCTGGGCCTTTTGTCTGGGGGGGGGGGGTTGGGAACCCCTGATTAGAGTAATCAAATCCTCAGCCATTTTGAGCATGTGATTTTTAGGCATGGGGCTTTGAGAAGGGCCCTGTGGAGCCTGTCTTTTAGTATACATGGCTGCTTTAGACTTAGTGAAAGCCTTGATGGAAAAAGAAGAGGAAGGCCTGTAGACACCTTGAGAGGTGGCAGGTCTGTCTAAACTCTAAGTTTCACTGCCAAGAGTGGCTTCGGTATCTGTAGCCGGGGTATGGGCTAAGGAGCCTGCGACCTCGAGCACAGAAGACACCGCCAATGAAGTGTCGTCGGTAGTCAGGGGCTGCGTAGGCGCCTCACTGAGAACCGGACCACCTGTAATCGGCTTTGGCGTGGTGTCGGTAGA
Source organism: Protopterus annectens (assembly GCF_019279795.1). Classification (NCBI taxonomy): domain Eukaryota; kingdom Metazoa; phylum Chordata; order Ceratodontiformes; family Protopteridae; genus Protopterus; species Protopterus annectens. The sequence continues at coordinate 1,637,201,333 of NC_056735.1, read as the reverse complement.
AGTTGCGGACCTCATATGTCGGTCCTTATCTCGGCGTTTTTTACTCAAAACTGGAGTCGGAGTATCCGATGACAATGTAATTAAATTTTTTGCCAAAATAGTGTTGGGCGAACTCCGCTCGATGCTTAATAGTATGTTTGTTGAATGTAGCACAAAAACGACAGGCCAAGATGTCATGGTCTGGGCCTAAGCAAGGTATGCAGAGGGAATGAAAATCCTTATGCGGTATTTGCTTCCCACATGAAATGCAATATTAACTTTGTCTGACATCGGTCTGAGGCAAGAAAAGTTTCCCCAACGAGGTACTTCGCTTTCAAGAAGACGTCAGTTGAAAAATATTCGTAATCTCAGGAGCTGGCCGACCGGCACTTGCGAACTGCTTCTGCTTCGGGCACCGTGCGGCAAGAAAGACTGGAGAAAATGGCATTGGCTGGTTCTTTTATACCCCTGTCGCACTGACGTCAGGGAAGAAGCGACAACAACCGACGCTGGACCTAGACTTTGGAATTCGGCCGACCGAGGACCCGCCTGACGGCAGGAAAACCCCATCTGTTATGACTGCAGCTGTATGCATGATGAACATCAAAGACCTCCAAAGAAGACATCCAAGCAACTTTCACCCCCCAAACACAAACCATGAAACACATACTTCACAAAACCAGTGTGCCATGCAATCACAGCCTTTAAGGCAAAATAACATACCCAACACACTAGTAATAGGAGACTCTATAGTCAGGCACACTGACATCCCACTCACTAGACTGAACAAGGAGGTTACGGTTAGCTGCCGGTCAGGTGCCAGGTTCCACCACATAACACAAGCACTCAGGTCACTCCAGAACAAGTACAAATACAACTCTATCATTGTCCATGTTGGTGTGAATGACCCGAGCTGTACCTCCCTGGACTACATGAAAAGTGACATGGAAGAGCTCTCTGATCACATAGGCCAAGCCAGTATGATCCTGACCAGCATCCTGCCCTCACCAAGAATGATACCACGGTATAAAGGAAAAATTATCAATTTCAACAATTGGCTAAGCTTTTGGTGTCATTCAAAGGGGATCCAGTGTCAGTCAGCCTGGGATGACATGTTCGACAAGCCACGCTGCTTCGCTAGAGGCGGCTTGCACCTGTCACCCTTAGGCTTTTGAGTACTGGCCAAGGCTCTTGCCACCCTCATAGTGCCTTTTTTAGGCAAGGCAAACCCACCGCCGTAAATAGCACAAGTAACAAGAAACAGAGGATAATGCTACTCAATGCAAGAAGTCTAAACCTCAAAATGCACGCACTCGTGGCACTCCTCAGTATAGAGAAAATCAATATATGTGCAGTAACAGAAACCTGGTTTAAGGCTCCAGAGAGCACCCCAGCACTACCAGGCTACAACTCATACCATACATTTTGGCCACAAAACCCAGACCGAAATACAGAAGGCAGGGGCGTATCCATATTCATCAAGGATACCCACACCTCCAGGTTAGTGGCACAGCACGATGCTTCAGAGATCATCCATGTGCAACTAACAATGGGCAGAACTGCAATTCAAATTGTAGCTTGCTACATATCACCCACCATGTCCCAGGACCCCCATTCCTGGAAACACTGGGAAACAAAGGTCCTACCAAACACCCTGACATTGGGTGATTTCTATTACCCAAACATTAACTGGGAGAATTACTCAAGTACTAACTCCCTTGCCCAACATTTCCTAGAATTTATAAACTCATCCGCCCTGGATCAACTGGTCAACAACCCCACCAGAGGTGACAAAGTACAGTTTTGTACCTATCATAAATGTAGATGTCCGATAAGTATGCAACTGCAGTCCTGACATATGGGTTGTCCTGCCTCAGGCAGCCCTTCGGTCGGCCAGATTCCAAAGTCTGGGTCCGGCGTCGGCTGATGTCGCCCCTTCCCCGACGTCAGAGCGCCTGGGGTATAAAAACGTCAGCCGATGCCATCTTCTTCAGTGTTTCTTGCCCCAGATGCCAGGTGCCCTCTAAGGAAGGCTAAATTTTGAAAAATAGAGAAAAATTCCAGACAAGTACAACAGCATAAAAACAAATGCACCATAAAAGATTACCCCAGGTAGCTAAAATGAGGGGTAGAAACCCAAAAGTATACCACAGAGGGGTAGGTGGGAGGGAAAACCTGACTGCAAGTTGCATACCTATCGGACATCTACATTTATGGTAGGTACAAAACTGTACTATGTCCTTCAAGGATGCAACTGCAGTCCTGACATATGGGTTGAATACCATAGCCAACCTGGGGGTGGTAGGCACGAAGACAAAGATGGTGTAGCTAAAATGCCCTGCAGGACTGCAGAGGCAAACCCTGCTCTGGACCTGGAGTATAAAGGCAGGTTGTAATGTTTGGAAAATGTATGCATGGAGCTCCATGTAGCAGCTTCTAAAATGTCCTTTGTTGCCACCCCTCTTAAAAAGGCTGTGGAGGTGGCTGTAGCTCTGGTGGAATGTGGCCTGATGTCAGCTGGCACAGTTTTTCCATGAAAATAGTAGCAGAATCGAATGCAATTTCCAATCCATTTAGAAACTGTCTGTTTGGAAATTGCTTTTCCCTGCAATCCAGCAGCGAAAGCTACAAAAAGCCGGTCAGATTTTCTGAAAGACTTTGTTCTGTCCAAGTAGTAGTGTAACTGTCTGTGTATGTCCAAGGTGTGCAGAAGTCACTCTCCTTTATTTTGAGGATTGGGAAAGAAGGTAGGCAGGTGAATAGCTTGATCCAGGGACACCCTGGATACCACCTTTGGCACGAATGACGGATTGGTTCTCAAAGAAACTCTGTCCTGGTGAAAAATGAGAAATGGTTGTATTGCCATAAGGGCCTGTAGCTCAGAGACTCTTCTTGCTGAGGTTACTGCCAGAAGGAAGGCTGTCTTCCAAGACAGAAATTGCAACTCTGAAGATGCTGCTGGTTCAAAGGGAGGAAGAGTTAATTTTTCCAGCATGAAGTTGAAGTCCCATGCAGGCACTGGTGGTTTCCTTGGAGGGTTGATGTTCTTTATACCTCTTAGAAACTGTCTTAGCAATGGGTGAGAAAATACAGGCGGATCAGTGTTATATTTGGCAGATATTGCTGAAGCATGTATTTTATGGAAGAATATGAAAGGCCATTGTGGAGCATTTCAGCCAAGTATTCCAGGATCTGTGGAATGCTCATCACTGATGGGTCTTGACCCTTTTGCTGTTCCAGATAAGAAATCTCTTCCATTTTGCTGAGTATGTTTTCTAGTGGAAGGTCTGCGCCTCCAGGATGATATCTTTTACCCTTTTGGAAAGTGTATCCTGAGTAATAGTCATGGAATCTTCCAAGCTGTCAGCTTCAATGTTTTCAAGCTGGGGTGTAGTGTCCTGTAATTGTGCTGTGTCAGAAGAAGTGGCCATTGAGGAAGGAGCCACGGATTGGTGTGTGTCAAGCTCCGTAGCAGTGGGTACTAGTGTTGTCTTGGCCAGTCTGGAGCTATCAGTATGACTTTCGGTTGCTCTGTTTTGATCTTTAGTAACACCTTGGTCATCAAAGGAAGAGGTGGGAAGGCATATAGTGTTAGAGAGTTCCAACTGAAGGAGAGAGCGTCCACCTTCCATGCTTGAGGATGGTATGTCCTTGTGCAAAACCTTTTCAGATGGTGATTGAAGTGGGAGGCAAAAAGATCTATATCCGGCCTTCCCCATGCTTGAGCTATTTGTAAGAAAATGTCTGAATGCAACATCCATTCGTGTGGATCCATGATGTTTCTGCTTAGGCTGTCCAGCAGAACATTGTCCTTCCCTGGTACAAACTGGGATTGTAGCTCTATTTTCAATTGTAGAGAAATATCCCAGAGATTCATTGCCAGTCTGCAAAGAGAGTAGGAATGGGTACCTCCTTGCTTGTTTATGTACCACATAACTGTGGTATTGTCTGTCTTTATTAGTAGATGGCCCTGATGCATGAACATTTCGAAGGCCTTGATTGCATGTATCACTGCCAGCATTTCTTTTTGGTTGATATGCAGGTGCTTTTCTTTTTGTGTCCATTGTCCTTGAATGCATCTGCCCTCCATGTGCGCCTCCCATCCATGGTCTGAGGCATCTGTTGTTATGGTTTGACTTGTATGAGGCTTGCTGAAAGGCAGACCTTTGTTTTTCTGGCTTGCTTGAGCCCACCACAGAAATTCCTTTTGAAGGCATGGAATGAGTGGGATCAATGTTTCCAGGCTGTGGCTGTGCTGAGACCATAGACTTTTTAGGTACCATTGTAGTTTCCTCATATGCAGCCTTGCATGTGGAATCAGAAGAATGCAAGATGCCATGAAACCCAGGGCCTGCAGGATTTTCCTTGCAGTCATCTGGGTGTGTGTTGCCAATCTTCTGAAGTATTCTGGTAATTGTTTTTGTTTTTGTTTTGTCAGAAACACCATCTGGGTGTTTGTGTCCAGTGTGGCACCCAGGAAAGGTATTTGTTGGGATGGTACAAGACTTGATTTCTGAATGTTGACTGTATCCCAAGGCCTGCAGTAGGTGAATGACATAGTCCAAGTTTTTTAACAAGGCTTGTTGGCTGTCCGCTTGTATAAGGCAGTCGTCCAGATAAGGGTATATTTGTATCCCCTGAAGTCTGCAATGTGCAATTACTGATGCCAGGCATTTCGTGAACACTCTGGGCGCAGTAGATAAGCCAAAGGGCAATGCTGAGAATTGACAATGCTCTGAGCCTGCAAGAAATCTGAGGTATCTTCTGCAACTTTGTCTGACTGGGACATGCAGGTATGCCTCCTTGAGGTCCAGAGTTACCAGCCAAGACCCCTTGCCCAGCATGGGAAGGAGATGCTGTAAAGTCGGCATTTTGAATTTTGGCACAATAAGTTAAGTATTCAGTGCGGACAAGTCCAGAATGGGTCTCCATTGGTTTTCTTTTCTTGGAACAAGGAACAGTCTTGAATAAAATCCTTGTCCTTGTTCTGCAGAAGGAACCTTTTCTATTGCTCTTATTTGAAGTAGGTTTGTTATTTGTTTGAGTGCCTCTGCCCTTTGATTTGGCGGCAGGTTTGGCCTGCCATGTCTTGTTGGCAGTGTATGAAAATGGAATCTGTATCCTTTGTCTATTATCTCCAGTATCCATTTGTCCTTTGTAATATTGTGCCAATTTTTTGAGAATAAAGATAACTTTCCGCCCAAAGGTGCTTCTAATTGAGCCCTGGATGGCGGAGTCAAAGTCAAGTCATTGAGATTGTCCTGGCGGAGCAGTGGAAGGTCCTGCCCCACCTCTCTGGTTCGGAGGCTGCCATTGACGTCCTCTGTAGGAGCCTCGAGTTTGCCCTCTGCCACGTCTGTTTTTGCCTCTTTGAAATCTGTCTGTGTCAGGAAAGGACCAATGTTTAGAAGGCCAATTCCTGCTGAATCTTGGAGGCTGTACCTGGAGGAAAATCTTTGACTGTTTGCACTGATTTTGCCTTTTCCTCTATTTTCTTTAAAACCTCTTGTGCAGTAGCACCAAATAGCTTATGTTTCTCTAGTGGTGCGTCCAAAAGCTTAATTGTCACATGGTCTGGCAATGTTTGTTCCTTTAACCAAGCATATCTGCGTATGACCGCACCTGTCATTGCTGCTCCACATGAAGCTTCCAATGCATCATATCCACACTGAAGGAAATGGCTGCTAACCTGCTTAGTATTATGAACCAATTCCTGTAACCCCTTTCTATCTAATGGTTCAGGGGAAGCCAGTTTCTTTTGCAAGTCATCCAACATGTATTCCTGATACTGAATCATATGAAATTGACAATTTAATGCTCGCATAGAAAGGGTGGAAGATGTATATACTTTCTTGCCCCACCTTTCTAAAGCCCTAGAATCTCTTTCAAGGAGTGGGTTCTTAGCAATAGTGGAGGAAACCCCTTTAGGCCCCTGAAAAATAGTTTCAGGGTCAGCAGTATGGCCCTTGTACAGAAATTGATGTGTGTCTGGGACCCTGTAGTACCTGTCTGGCTTGACAGGAGCAGGGGAGGAGTCAGGGAAACACTAGATTCTAAGCACACATCATCTAAAACATTTAAAACTGGAGGAATAGCTAAGGGTCTATGCTGAGGTAGCTTTAAAAATTCCCTTAACCTTTTCCTAGAATCTGAGTATTCTTGACCTTGCCATTTGAAGTGTTCCCTCATGGAATGAAGCGTTTCCCCAAAGGAAAACTCCTCAGGAGGAGAAGCAGAGGGAATAGATTCCTCCGCATCAGAATCCTCGTAGGCCGGGAAGGCCTCCTCCTGGTAGTCTGAATGTGCAGAATCACCTGAGGCCTCATCGGAGGACTGGGAGTCTACCTGCTCAACCCTAGGCCTCTTGTCAGAAGGCGGCTGAGAGCCTCTATCTGGATGGGGCTGTGAACCCCTTATCAAAGAAATAAGGTCCTCAGCTAAACTTAAAATTTGAGAACCAGAAGTGGATCCCAGAGAAATAGATCTTGGAGGGAGAGACTTAGCCTGTTTGGCAGCTTTAGCACGTGTGTAGGCCTTAATGGACATAGACACTGGAGGCCTGGCAGCCCCACGTGCTGGAGTAGTCTTATCCACTGAAGTGGTGTCAGAAATATCCTGGGCTACGGTCTCAGAGGGGAGCACAGAAACCGGCACCGAGCTGGCCTCCGGTACCGAAGTAACCAGTGGAGCGGTGTCGTCTGTCTGTAGCGGTTGCGAAACCGGCTCAGAAGTGACCGAGACACTCGCGGTAGGCCTAAGCGTGGTGTCGGCCGAGACCGCGGGTGCCGGTCCTTATCCTTCCGTTTTTTAGGTAAATGTGCTGTTGGAAGCTCCGACGGCATGATATAACAGAAATCTTCCCCAAAATAATCCTGTGCAAACTCAGACCGACGCCTAAGAGTGCGTTTATTGAAAGAGGCACAAGCTGCACAGACCGAGACGTTGTGTTCTGGGCCTAGGCAAGGTAAGCAGTAAGAGTGGAAATCCTTATGAGGTATTTGTTTCCCACAAGTTAAACAATTATTAACTTTTTCACTTTTATCTGACATCGGCTGAGGCAAGAAAAGGTCCCCAACGGGGTACTTAGCTTTTTTTGAAAGACTTCAATAGCTGAAAACACAGGAACTGGTCGATCGGCACTTGCAAACCGCTTCTGCTTCAGGCGCCACGCGGCAAGAAAGACTGAAGAAGATGGCGTCGGCTGACGTTTTTACACCCCAGGGGCTCTGACGTCGGGGAAAGGGCGACATCAGCCGACGCTGGACCCAGACTTTGGAATCCGGCCGACCGAAGGGCTGCCTGAGGCAGGACAACCCATATGTCAGGACTGCAGTTGCATCCTTGAAGGACATCATATGGGACTTGATCATCACCAACATGGGCGACTGGTGTTCGACACTGGAGGTCAACCCCCCACTGGTTACATCTGACCATAAACTAATCACTCTGGATATCCACATTCTGCCCCCACCCCAGGTAAAAGAAACCACCGTGAAAAACTTTACAAAAGCAAACATCGTGTTACTTAAGACCGAGGTGGAAAGTTTCAAATCCCCCATGCTAAAGGATAACGCTGCCCAAGCTGCAAAATCCTTTATTAATGCAATCTATGGGGACCTACAAGAATGCATGGATCGTGCTAGCCCAAACAAAACTAGGACTCACTTCTCCAAGAAAAGGAAACCAGTCTGGTGGATCCCTGCCATAAACAAGCTATACAATAGGAGGAAACTCGTACAGAAAAAGAGTAAAATCCCAAGAGGAGAAGACATCCCTGATCAGTAAGAGCAAGAAACTACGATCCCTCATAAAAACATCCAAGGCTAGCTTTGAAAGAAAAATTGCCAAGGACTCCAAAGATAATCACAAGGCATTCTTTAGCTATGCTAAGAATCTAAGTGGCAATTCCCAGATCTGCTCGGAGTTCATGCAGAATGGCACAAAATACACTGAACCGACTGATATCGCCAACATCCTGGCAGACAGGTTCAGTGCAAACTTCACCCCTCACTCACCCCCAAAAGGGCCCATAACCATACCAGAAGACTGTAGTGCCCCTGAAATCACACTCGGGTTAAAACAGCCCTCTCCAAAGCCAAAAACACAGCATCAATGAGATCGGACGATGTCCCAGGCTGCGTCCTACATGAGCACAAAGATGAACTAACCCCTCACCAAAACACAATGTTCAAACTCAGCCTCTCCACAGGCTACGTGCCCATAGAGTGGTGCACAGCAACGATTATTCCGCTCCACAAAGGTGAAGCCACAACAGACCCCGGGAACTATCGCCCTATAAGCCTGACTAGCTTGGTCTACAAGGCTATGGAGTGCACCATCATGGATCTCATTAACAGAGACACTGGGAACCTATGAACACTGGACCCTACCCAGTTCGGCTTTAAGGCCAGATCATGCCTCCTAAATCTGGTGGACGTCTTTGAGACAGTTAGCAAGGCTATAGACGAGGGAAAGGTGGTCCACACAGCCTATCTAGACCTTGCAAAGAATTTCAAATCCATTCCCCATTCTGGTATTATAGACAAGCTCACCAGCCTGAACATAAACCTCAATGTCACAAGATGGGTTGCCAACTGGCTCACGAACAGAACCCACATAGTAAGAGTTGCGGGAGCTAGGTCTGACTCTAAACCGGTTACAAGTGGCATTCCACAGGGCTCAGTCCTAGGACCCCTCCTGCTCAGCATATACTTCTCAGAGGTACAGGCAAGCACAGGAGGACTATGGCTGACCAAGTTCACAGACGACTGTAAACTAGGGGCTATAATTGACTTTCTGGCTGACACAGACATCCTCCAAAAGGGTCTCACTGAGAGAGATACCTAGTGTCAAAACCATGACCTCAAGCTAAATGCCATAAAGTGCATAGTCATCCCCGTTGAAAAAAACAAAGTATCCACAAATTACCACATAGGTGGTAGCCCCCTAAATATGGAAGAAGAAATAAGGAATCTGGGGACCCAAGTAGATAGTAATCTCTCCTATAATCACACTGCCAAAGGGGTTAGAAAATCCTTCTAGGTGGCCCACCTAATCGCAAAAGGGTTTGCATCCAGATCAAAAGAGGTCATTGTGCCCCTCTGCACATCACTCATTAGGCCCATCATGGAGTACAACGCCCCATTTGGGATGTACCTTACAAGACACCTGCAACAGCTGGAAAGACCACAGAAGTACCTCACCAAGAGGATCACTGGCCTCAAGCAGATGTCCTATGCAGCTCGAATGAAGAAACTCCAGCTGTACTCGGTTGCATATCGCCTACTCAGAGGTGATCTCTGCCTGACATACAAGGCCATGTCCAACCCGGAATTGATGGACATGCTCCACCTAAAGAAAACCATATCCCCCTCAAGCCACACACACTAGGGATCTAAACCTTACCACAACAACAAATAGGACGTGCTGGAGGGATAGATTCCTGCCCCAGAGACTTCCCATGCTCTGGAACAAGATTCCAATCTATATTAGGCCGAGCTCCTCACGAACACTCTTCAAGAGAAACCTTGACGAGTGGATGGGAAACAGGAAGTTTACCCCGGGATCACTTCAGTGGCTCTGCTGGACAGAGGCACAGGGAACTAATCTAAGGGGGCGGCAAAAGCCAACACATTCCGGCTAGGCTTATAAATGCCTTTGGGCAGATAGCCTAGTGCCTACTTGTGAAAAAGGACTATAAATAAGGGGATAATTTGTAAGGTGCACAAAATTATAATTATAAAAAACAATCACAGGAACTCTGGCAGGATTGGGGGAAAAAAGCTAGGTGGACAAATTGCAATGGATCGAGGAAGGAAAGTGTACAACTAAAGACTGTTCAGGATACTTGTATGGACATACTTATATAGATATTTTTTATACACAAAGCAGTCTGCAAAGGATCTTCCCTCAGGTTCAAACTAACTGCTGGAGGGGTGTGGTGTGTGACAGAAACTGGAAGCATATTTTCTACTAGAATTGAAAGTTGATGGAATTGAGAAATATACTGCACAATTTCTTTGGGTAGATGCAAGAGAAAAGTACAGTTGTGCACACTTACCATAAATGTAGATGTTCAAGTGTATTCACTGTTGCAGTCATCGCCTGTGGGTTATCCCTGCTGTGGTAGCCCTTGGCCGGCCCGAATACCAGAGTCAATATTTTTCTGTGTCAGCCGCTATCGCTTGCAATGAGTGTTAAGGCCTTGACAGGAGGCAGGGATGCCAGCATTCTTGCATCCCAGAAATACATGACCATGTGAAGGAATCAGGAAGGACTTTTGGAAATTTATAGTGAACCCCAGGCTTTGCAGAAGAGATGGAAAAGTGAAGATGATGGAGAAGAATCTCTGGACAGGAGGCCTGAAAAAGAAAGTCATCTAGGTAGGGAAAGACCTGTAACCCGTTCAGCCTGCAAAAAGCAATCACAGAAACAAGGCATTTGGTTAATACCCTTGGGGCAGTAGAGAGACCAAAGGGCAAAGCAGAGAAAGTACAGTTTTGTACCTACCATAAATGTAGATGTTCGTGTTCACACTGCTGCAGTCATCACACTTGGGTTATCCTGCCGTCAGGCGGTTCCGCAGTCGGCCAGAGTTCCAAAGTCTTGGTCCGGCGTTGGTTGCTGTCGCTTCTTCCCTGACATCAGTGTGCCAGGGGTATACAAGATGCATCCGACGCCATTTTCTTCAGTTTTTCTTGCCCCAGATGTCAGGTGCCCCCAAGTGGGTAGGCAATCCATATTGCTAATCAAAAATATACATACAAAATAAAAACAATACCTTCAGTTACCAGCAAATACACCCCAAAGGTTGTGTAGGATAGAAGGGTATAGATAAGTCCAGCTAGTTCAGAGGGGATGGAGGGAGGGTAACCTGGACTGCAGCAGTGTGAACACTCTAACATCTACAAAACTGTACTATGGTCATCGTGTTACACTGCTGCAGTCATCACACTTGGGTTGAATCCCAAAACTAAGTTTGGGTGGCTGGTCTATGAAGAGTTAGGATTGGCTAAGAGGCCCTGCATAACTGCAGTGGCAAATCCTGCTCTGGATTTAGAGTAAAGAGGCAGGTGGTAATGCTTGGTGTAAGTGTGCACTGAACTCCAAGTTGCAGCCTCCAAAATTTCCTTGGTAGGTACTCCTCTGAAAAAAGGCTGCTGAAGTGGCTGTTGCTCTGGTGGAATGAGGCCTAATGCTTTTAGGGACTGATTTTCCATGCTGTGTGTAGCAGTACCGAATACAGTGTCCTATCCATTTGGATATAGCCTGCTTTGAGATAGCCTTGCCTTGTGATCCTGCAGCATATGCTACAAACAGTTGATCAGTTTTCCTGAAAGCTTTTGTTTTGTCTAAGTAGAAGCGTAGCTGCCTGTGTATGTCCAAAGAATGCAGAAGTTTCTCCCGTTTATTTTGGGGGTTTGGATAAAAAGTAGGCAAATGGATGGTTTGGTTAAGAGCCACACTAGATACCACTTTTGGCATGAAAGCAGGGTTTGTCCTTAAAGATACCCTATCCTGATGAAAAATGATAAAAGGTTCCACTGCCATTAATGCTTGTAGCTCTGTGACTTTTCGTGCTGAAGTTACTGCCAGGAGCAGAGCTGTTTTCCATGATAAAAATTTTAGAATGGCTGGCTCAAAAGGTGGTAGGGTCAGTTTTTCCAAAACGAAATTGAGGTCCCAAGTTGGTGTTGGTGCTCTCCGGGGTGGTCGTATGTTTTTAGCCCCTCTGAGGTACTGCTTTAGCAAGGGATGAGAGAATAAAGGAGGATCTGTGTTGTAATGTGCAGAAATGGCCGACGCGTAAATCTTAATTGATGAAAAGGATAGGCCTCTGGTCCAGCATCTCAGTTAAGTATTGTAAAATCTGAGGAATGTTTGGAACAAGAGGGTCAAGGCTGTGAGCCTGGTTCCAGGCGCAGAATCTCTTCCATTTTTCTGAGTAAGCTTTCCTGGTGCTAGGCCTCCTGGCCTCCAAAATGACATCCATAACAACTTTAGAGAGAGGTGTTGCCTGTTTGACTAAAGTATCTGCCATGCAGCCAGGTTTAGGGTTTTGAGCTGACCGTGCAGGATCTGATTGTTTTGTTGAGTCAGACGGTGTGGAATTTGGGGCAAAATCCATGGTGGGCCCTGAGCCAAGTTCCTTAAGATAGGGTACCAGTGCTGGCGTGGCCAGTCTGGAGCAATCAGGATCATCTGTGTTTTTTCTTGTCTGGCTTTTAGGAGTACCTTTGAAAGGAGAGGCAGTGGTGGGAAGGCATAGACTTTTAGGTTTTACCGGCTGAACAGAAGAGCATCCACTTTCCATGCTTGTTTGTGATAAGTCCTTGTGCAGAATTTTTGTAGTTGGCAATTCAGAGGGGAGGCAAAAAGATCTATGTCTGGGGATCCCCATTTTTTTGTGTGATCATGCTGAAGATTTTGTGGGTTCAATTTCCATTCGTGAGGGTCCATGATATTTCTGCTTCAGTCATCTGCCAGAGTATTTTTCTTTCCTGGCAGGAATTGTGCTTGCAGGTGAACTTGGTACGTTAGAGCTGTGTTCCACAAGGTCATGGCTTGCCTGCATAGGGGATAAGACTGAGTGCCCCCTTATTTGTTTATGTACCACATTACTGTGGTGTTGTCTGTCTTTATTAATAGTTGTCCTGGGTGTAGAAGGTCCTTGAAAGCTGTTAGGGCATTTTGAACAGCCAACATCTCTTTTTGATTGATGTGAAGATGCATCTGGTCTGTGGTCCACTTGCCCTGAATGCATGTTCCTGCCATGTGTGCTCCCCAGGCGTAATCCGAAGCATCTGTTGTTAGAGTTTGCCTGGCTGTGGGTTGGGTAAAAGGCTGACCCTTGTTTACGTGACGTGCCTGTACCCACCATCGAAACTCTTGTTGAAGGCAGGGAATTATTGGAATTACTGCTTCTAGACTGTGAGAATGTTGAGTCCAAATACTTTTTAGGTACCACTGTAATTTCCTCATATGCAATCTGGCATATGGTATTAGTAGTATGCAGGATGCCATGAATCCAAGGGCCTGCAGAATTTTTCTTGCAGGGAGATGGGACGTTTTTGCCAGTAATTGAAAATATTGAGTTAGTTGCACTTGTTTGTCTGGCGTGAGTTAAGCCATCTGGGCCATTGTATTTAAGCTGGCACCCAGGAATGTAATCTGTTGTGAGGCCACTAGTTTTGACTTCTTTTCGTTTACTGTGTACCCTAGAGAAATTAGCAACCTGTTCACAAACGCCAGATAAGAATGTCCTTTATCTCTGCTTCTGCACTTTGTGAAGACCCTGGGCGCAGTAGATAAGCCAAAGGGCAGTGCAGAGAATTGGTAGTGCATTGTACCAGCTTTGAATCAGAGGTATCTTCTGCAATTTTGTCTGATAGGGACATGCAGGTATGCCTATTTGAGGTCCAGAGTAACAAGCCAAGCCTTCTTGCCCAGCATGGGTAGAAGCTGCTGTCATGTCAACATTTTGAATTTCGGAATATCCAGTTAAGTATTCAGAATTGAAAGGTCCAGTATAGGCCTCCAGGCTTTGTCCTTTCTGGGGACCAGGAAGAGTCTTGAGTAAAATCCTTGCCCTTGTTCCTGTTGTGGTACTTTTTGTATAACTTTCATGTCCATGAGGGCTGAAATTTGTTTTTGTGCCTCTGCCCATTGATTTTGTGGCAGGTCTGGCATTCCTTTTAGCTTTGGTAAAGTATGGAAGTGGAATCTGTAACCTTGAAACACAATATTCAGGACCCATTTGTCTTGGGTGACTGTTTGCCAGTTTTGAGAAAAAAGTGCTAGTTTTCCCTCTAAGGGGGCTTCCAGAAGGGACGTGCTTGGCGTACGCAAGGGAAAGTCATTGTGACTGTTTCCTGTAAGTTTGAGACTTATCCTCACCTCCTTTTGGGGTTGAGGTGCCCCACTGTCGTTGCCTGTTTGAGCCTTGGGGTTGAGATCTGCCTCTCTGTGGCCTGTCTGACACTGGAAAGGACCAGTTTTTTGTTGGCCAATTTCTGCTAAACCGAGATGGCTGTACCTGTAAGAAATCCTTGACTGTTTGCATAGATTTAGCTTTATCCTCTATTTTCTTTAACACCTCTTCTGCCTTAACACCAAACAAGGTATCATATGTTGTAAAGGAGCATCCAATAACTTTGCCTTAACATGTTCAGGTAAAACTCTGTTCTTTTAACCAAGCATGTCTCTGAATAACAGAGCCTGTAATTGCGGCTCTACAAGAGGCCTCTAAAGAATCAAAACCACATTGCAGAGTATGTTTTCCCACCTGTTCAACTGCCTGCAATAAATCCTGCATTTCTTTACAATCAGGAGCTTCTGAGCTAGCAAGCATTTTCTGTTTTAACTGAGACATTAAATATTGTTGGTATTTAAGCATGTGAAAACTGGCAATTTAAAGCTCTTACTGCTAAAGTTGCAGACGTGTATACTTTCTTCCCCCATCTATCCAAAGCTCTGGAATCTCTGTCAGAGGGTACTGGATTTTTTGCAATGGAAGCCTTAACCCCTTTTGGACCCTGGGAAATAGTTTCTGGATCAGCCAAAGGATTTTTGTAAAGAAACTTGTGAGAGTCAGGGACTCTATAATACCTATCTGGCTTGGCTGGAGCAGGGGGCAAAGAGTCAGGAGATAAGCTGGATTCAGAGAACACATCATCCACAATGTCTAGTACAGGCGGAATAGCCAGGGGCCTGTGCTGAGGCAATAAAAGGAAATCCCTGAGCCTTTTCTTGGATTCTGAGTATTCCTGACTTTCCCAATGGAAATGTTCCCTCATGGTATGTAAAGTTTCCCCAATAGAGTAATCCTCTGGTGGAGATGCTGAAGGGATAGATTCCTCAGCATCAGAGTCCTCATAGGGGGGTAAAGAGTATCCCTGGTCTGAAGAGGAATCAGAGGAAATGGAAACCTGATCAGAGGAGTCATAGTCTGTATCCTGCCTAGGCCTTTTCTCAGGAGGGGGATGGGAACCCCTGATTAGAGTAATGAGGTCTTCGGCCATTTTAAGCATCTGTTTCTTAGGCATGGAGGACTGCCCAGGAGAATGCTGTACTTGTTTCTTTGTCTTTAATGGTACCTTTGTCTTGGCTGTTGATTTAATGGTAAGTTGTGAAGGTCTGAAAACACCCTCAGAAGGACCCATCTGAGGGATTAGTTTCCATAGGCCCAATACCTTGAGTTTCCAGAGGCCTAGTTGCTGCCACGTGGGAGTCGGAGGCAGCCTGTGGCTCTGAGGTAGCGGGTGTCAGGGGCTGTGAAAGCGCCTCACTGAGAACTGGCGACTGGCCTAGAAGTGGTTTTGTCGTCGGTTTTGGACCTTGGATGCCTGTCTTTATCCTCGTCTTTGCGTTTTTTTGGAATTGCGGCTGTCGGTTGATCCGACGGCATAGTATAATTGAACCTTCGTCCAAAGTAGTGCAAAGCAAAATCAAAACATCTTTTTATAGTGCGTTTGTTAACTCTAGCACAAAACTGACTACTAGTGACGTCGTGATCAGGGCCTAAGCATGGAATAAAATAAGAGAGGAAGTCCTTATGAGGTATTTGCTTCCCACAAGAAATACAATTATTAACTTTTTATGACATCGGTCTAAGGCAAGAAAAAAGTTTCCCCAACGGGGTGCTTAGCTTTATTGAAGACTTCAGATCTGAAATTCAACTTCGAAAATCTCAGGAGTCGGCCGACCGGCACTTGCAAACTGCTTCTGCTTCAGGCACCGCGCGGCAAGAAAGACTGAAGAAAATGGCGTTGGATGCATCTTATATACCCCTGACGCACTGATGTCAGGGAAGAAGCGACAGCAACCGACGCCGGACCAAGACTTTGGAACTCTGGCCGACAGCAGAACCGCCTGACGGCAGGATAACCCAAGTGTGATGACTGCAGCAGTGTAACACGATGAACATCTGAAAATGCCAGGAAGCAACGGAAAAACAAGCAGTAAAATTTCCTGAAAAGGGGATGAATAGGGATATGAAGATAAGCATCCTGGAGACACAGAGAAACTAGAAAAGCCTAAGGAAGCAGCAGGGGAAAAGTCTGAAGAGACAACATCTGAAAGGAAGGTACCTTCAGAAAGGTGTTTAAGTGAGAGAGATCACGAATGGGTCTCTAAGTGTCCTCTTTCCTGGGGACCAAGAACATTCTGGAATAAAACTCCTTCCACCTTTGAGAAACTGGAACTTCCTGAAGAGTTCTCTGAGTCAACAGACCCTAAAGCACCTCTGGAAAAAAGCTAATTGTTCCCGAGGGGGCTGTGGAATACCCACAAAAGGGGGAAGAGATTTCCAAATGATGGAAAGAACCCAGTAATTTTCAGTGAGGAATGTGGCTGAGAAGAACACGATAGTCAGAAATAAGAAGTTATGTACCTACCATAACGTTCCATGTTAGTTGTCTTCTCTCGCCTTCTTTCTTGCTTGATGGGTTCGGAGCCGATCCCTCGGCTCCGACTCGGCACTTGCTAAGCTCGAGAGTTTCTTCTACCAGCTCGAGGCAGCCCCATATCCCATGATGCAAGGCGGTAAGTACCCAGATCTCGTTTGTAAACAAAGGGCAATAGCACCAAGCATACAATACTTCCCAAAGGAAGAAGAAACTTACAGATGTAAAAAGGACCAGGTCTGAATGGTCTTTAGCATAATAGTTTCTTATACAAGGTCTGTCCAGGCCAGGGGGAAGGAGGGAGGTCAGAAAGAAGGCGAGAGAAGACAACTAACATGGAACGTTATGGTAGGTACATAACTTCTTAATGTTAAGTTGTCAATCTCGCCTTCATTCTTGCTTGATGGGACAGCGTCCTAGCACCTCTATCCTGGGTGGCTCAATGGAACAAACTCTTGAGGACTGTAGAGCCAAAACTGGCTCTGTCCCTGGAGGCCAAGTCCAATTTGTAATGGGAAACAAAAGTGTGAGGAGTGGCCCAAGTGGCGCTGCACAAATAGTGTCCAAAGGCAGTCTAGCTTGAAAAGCTGTAGAAGTAGCTAAACTCCTAGTTGAATGTGCTTTAGGTTTTGAGCACAGCTGTTTTCCCCTGATCGTATAAATTTCAGTGATGACCGAAGAAAGCCATCTGGACAAAGTCACTTTAGAAACAGGAAGGCCTTTTTATTATCCGCATAGGAAACAAAAGTTGATCAGATTTTCTAAATTTTTGTTCTGTCCAAATAATATCTAAGCTGACGGTGGACGTCAAGATAATGTAGCTTTTGTTCAGCTCTATCTGAATAGTTAGGAAAAATACAGGAGATCAATGGATTGATTCAGATTGTTTTTGAAGCGACCTTAGGTAAAAAGGATGGATTAGTTCTCAAAGATACTCTGTCTTTGTGAAAAATCAAATAGGGGTCGAACCGAAGAGCATGAAGTTCAGACACCCTCCTGGCAGATGTAATAGCCACTAGGAATAAAGTTTTCCAAGAAAGATATTTCAGGGAACAAGAAACAGCTGGCTCGAAGGGGAAGAATCAAGGATGTCAGCACTAAATTTAGATCCCACTGAGGAGGAGGATTCCTGATTGGAGGCTTTAGTAGGAAAATTCCTTTCAAGAAGGCCCTGCAGAGCCTATGGGACATAATATTATGATCTGCTATCCCGACATGAAAATTAGAAATAGCAGCCAACTGAACTCTGACTGTGGAAGAAGAGGAGCCTGCATGAAAAATCTCTGCTAAGAAGTCCAGAACTGCCTGAACAGGGGCAGTAAAAGGATCAATATTTTGGGCCTTAGCCCAATAAGAGAAACGTTGACATTTGCTTGTGTAAATCCTCCTGGTAGAGGATTTTAGTGAAGCTACTATGATGTCTCTAACTGGGTTAGAGATCAAAGGAAGCCTGGCTAAGGAAGGAAGTGGAGCAACCATGCTGTGAGGTTGAGAGAAGGGATTGACCGGTGCAGCTGACCGGATTGGTGAATCAGTAGATCTGGCACTGGGTCCAGATGCCACGGCTGCACCAAAAGGTGATGATGGAGGAACGGGAACCAAACTTGTCGAGGCCAGTAAGGGGCAATGAGAATCAATTTGGCTCTCAAAGCGGTAGCTTTCTGGATCACCTGAGGGCTCAGAGGAAATGGAGGGAAGGCATAAAGAAGTCCCTGGGGCCAATCCTGGGTCAGAGCGTCTCTGGGGATGGCCTGATAGAGGAAGAGGCTGAAGAAGTCTGGACATTTGCTGTTTTGGGGAGTAGCAAAAGATCGCAACATGGGCGACCCCATTCCAGAAAAATCTCTTCCGCTATGGATTGCTTGAGAGACCACTCGTGAGGCATGAGAATAGCTCTGCTCAATCTGTCCGCTATAATGTTGGTTTTCCCAGGGATATGCGTTGCTACCAGAAACCGATGAGAGGAGATCGCCCATTGCCATAGTCTGAGCTTCTCGACACAAGGGGTAGGACTTGGTTCCGCCCTGTTTGTTGATATACCAAACTACAGACATGTTGTCTGTGTGGACTGCAATTGTCCCTACGGGAAGAAAGTCGTTGAGGGCTTGCAACGTTAAAAGCACTGCTCTCATCTCCAGGACATTTATGTGCAGATGGTACTCGAACGGTTGCCACGTCCCATGAACCATCCTGCCCTGATAATGACCCCCCCACCCGATCAGGGAGGCATCCGTGGTGACAGTGGCTATCGGGGACGGGGGTACAAAGCACCTGCCTTGGTGAACCTGTGACGATGTGATCCACCAAGCAAGATGTTCTTTGCATGTTTGTGTCACCAGAATCTGGTGACGCATTGGGAGTTGCTGGTATGACCACTGTGTGAACAGCATCCACTGAAGGAGGTGCATGTAGAATCGAGCCAGGGGAAGAAGAGTAATGGCCGCAGCCATGAGACCTAATACCTTTAGAACCATTCTGGCCTGTACTTTCTTGCTGGCCAGAATGATCCTGACATGAGTCTGAATGTCTGAAACTCTTTGTTCTGTAAGGGTAGCTGACATCCGAACAGTGTTTAAGTTTGCCTATGAAGGTAATAGACTGGCAGGGCGATAAGGATGACTTTTGAAGTTGATTGAGATGCCTAAATGAGAACAAAGGTCTATTGTGTAATCCCTGGCTTGTATAAGCTGATGCCTGGTGGTGGCTGACAGGAGCCAGTCGTCGAGATCTGGAAACACCTGGAATCCTTGACGTCTCAGGTGAGCCGTGACCACTGCCATGCATTTGGTGAACACTCTGGGGGCTGTAGTGAGACCAAAGGGCAGGGCTCTGAACTGGAAGTGACTGGACCCCAGCCGGCGGAGAAATCTCCTGGAGCGTCTGTGAATTTTGATGTGATAGTGCATCCTGAAGATCTATTGAGCACATCCAGTTGTCCTTCTGTAAGAAGGGCAGAATTGACTGAAGAGTGACCATTCGAATCTTGTCTTCCTGACAGACTTGTTGAGTCTGCTGAGATCCAATATTGGTCTCCAGTCTCCCGTCTTTTTGGGGACCAAAAGAACCTTGAGTAGATTCCGGCTCTGAATGGTCTATTGTAACTGGCTGAATGGCTCTTTTGCAGTAGTTTTGCGATTTCTAACTCTGCAATCTCCCTTAGACCGGGTGGTACATCTGGAAGGGAACTTGAGGGGAAGGGACTTTCCTCGAAAGGAATTATGTAACCCTTGGATATGATCGACTGTACCCATCTGTCTTGAGTGAGGGAATGCCAGGCTTCTGGGTACAGTGATAATCTTCCCGACTGCCTCCAAGGAGGGACAGCCGGGCAACACCTCAGGGATGCTGAAAGGGCTTATCAGAGAGAGGCTCCCTGTTTCCCTGGTTCTTCGGACCCCTTCTGCCTCTAGAGCGTCTGTTATTGTTACCCCTCTGCCTCTAGGGGTAAACTGACCACGTGAATCGGCGTGACTCCTTGGGATTCTGGAACCACATCTTCCCACCCTTCTGTCCTTTGGGATAAGGCCTAGAAGGGGTGGAAAAACGGACTCCAACAGCAGAAAGAGTCTTGCCGTCCTGCTCACACCTGGTCAAGGTTTCCTTCACCTGAGGGCCAAACAAAGCTGACCCATCAAAGGGAGAATTTGTGAAGGACGCCTTAAAGGGATCCGCTGAAAAATCACAAAAGTGAACAACTTACCAGGAGCTGGTAAAAAGAAGACCTCCTAAGCGAAGCGGCAAACGAGATCTGGGTACTTACCGCCTTGCATCATGGGATATGGGGCTGCCTCGAGCTGGTAGAAGAAACTCTCGAGCTTAGCAGTGCGAGTGAGCCGAGGGATCGGCTCCGAACCCATCAAGCAAGAATGAAGGCGAGATTGACAACTTAACATGCACTTGGTTTGTCAGGAAAAGGAGATTGAGTTGGAGGAGTCTGGGTAGCCTTAGCAGGGGGTAAGGGGAGACTGCCTACAAACAAAGGCTGGCTTATTCAGATAATTGCTTTGGAATTTAGGTACAGTAGAAACAAAGACATGTTTTAAATCTTGTAAGGTGTTACCCTTTTCCTGTAGGAACTAGGTTATCCAGAGGAGCATCCATCAGCTTAGCCTTAATACCAGGCAAAGGTTGAAGCTAAAAAGCCAGGGATACCTCCTTAGCACAGAACCAAAAGCAGCATACCTAGAATAAACATCTGCTGCATCATAACTGCATTTAACAGAATGGCAAGCCACCTGAGAAGTCGTCCCTAACAAGGAGAGAGCAGAAGTCTTCCCCTCAGATTCAGGAAGGTCAGAAATAACCTGACAGGTCTGAGATAGAAGATCCAAAACATATCTTGCCATATGGGTCTGATAACTAAATGCGAGAGAAACTGAGGTATATACCTTCTTATCCAGTCTTTCCATAGTCCTGCTGTCTTTATCAGAAGGAAGCAACTTTGTACAAGGCAGTAACTTTATTTTCTTGTCAGACACCACAGATGGGTCAGCGGAGCACTTATAAAGGAACTTGCAATCATAAGGCACCTTAAACAGCCTATCATTTTTTTGGCAGCATGGTGCTGAGAATCAGGAACTTGAGATAAAGTACAAAAGGCATCCAACAAGCAGCCAGGACAGGAAGAACAGCAGAAGGTCAAGCAAAGTCCATATGCAGAAGCTCGTAATACCTTTTCTGAACCTCAGACACCTGGGCACAATCCCATTTGAAAACTTCCATCATTTTGGAAACTGTGTCACCAAAGGAAATCTCCTCAAAAGGAGTGTCAGGACTAGATGACTCCTCTTTCTCAGAGCCATAGTCTAAGGGAGAAGGAATCTGGGAAGAATAGGCACGGGATTCCTCATCCGAATCCTCCTCTTCCTCAGAGGAATCTTGTTCTCTAGGCCTCTTAAGAGAAGACCAAGGAGGAGCTGGAACAGAAACTCCTTAAGGAGACTTCAAAGCCATAAAGGGCATTAGAAATTCTGCTATTCACTCAGTGGGTCCTTAGGAGCAGGAGAAACAATATTTTTTTTTGTTTCTTCTTTGAGAGGACATCAGCCTTATAAAGCATAGAAGAAGGCTCAGATCCTGTATGACACTCCACAATGGTAGTCGCTACCTCCTCCCTAACCAAAATCTGAGAAACACCTCTAGACCCTGTGGTAATAATCAGCAGCAGCTCTCCCTGAACATCCAAAGGGGGTGTCTACAAGGCCTCCAGGGACATGCGTGAAGCTGAATGCATGCTGGCCTCTAAAGTGGTTGAGGCAGAGGAATGCAACAAAGGAGACGGGCGGTCTTCTGGGCTTTCACTAGCCTCGGGCAGAAGTGGCGCATCTGAAGAATCACACCTAGCTTTCTTAGCTGCCTTCTTCATAGACGGCTGACTGTCGGAGTGGGAAGTTCCTTCCACTGTGTCTTCTGCCAAAAGAGGAAAGCTGACTACGCAGTCTTTGGAACAAAAGCCTGGAAAACAGAACAGGACGTATGGTCGTGTGAAGCGCCTAGGCAAAATAAACACTGCTTGTGATGGTCTTATGGGGAATCCATCTCCCACACTGGCATCTGCCCTTTCTGGATGACATGAATCCCAAAAGTAACAAAACAAAGGATAAAAGATAAGAGCAAAACCCCAACAAGGCACTTATCTAAAAAACGGCTTGGTAAACCAGCAAATGAACTGAGCATTTAGACTGATGACTGAACACAGCATTTGGACTGGCAGCAAAGAGGTTCTGAGGATGGTACATCCAGATGTCACCTTTATGCCCTATATTGTACGTGGGGAGCATGTGTGTGATGTATGGTGTACCCCCTAGCAACCTAAAGGCTTTGGTATACTGGCTACCTCTTTCCAAAGGAGAATTTATAATCTAATTTTTCACATCGTTGGGGAGGTTTCTGAAAACACAACCACGCAAATCTCCTCAAAACAGTACCAGTGGCCACAGCCCTGGTAGTATCATCAATGGAGTCGTACACACACTGTAAACAATGAGTTGTGACTTGAACATTGGAATAAACTAGTACATTTAAAGCAGATTTTGTCCTCACAAGGAGAAACTGCAGAAAAAAAATATTCATTTTACTTATTTGGCATTTGTTTTTGAAAGTCCGACTGGGCAAGAATCCCGTTTTCAGCAGAGGCCTGGGGAGAAAGACTCCAGCGTACATAGTTCAATTAAACTACATAATATTACCACAAAGTTCAGTAACAGAGTAGAACTGACACAGACTAAATAAAGTCAGATCAGAAAATCATACAGTGAATACTGACAAACAAATCATAGGATACTGAACACCTAGTGAAGTACAACCAATTGTGATAACCAATGGTAAAGATGTTAAGCATTTCAAATGTGGGCAAAAGATTAACAGAAAGTAAAGAGATTTTGCAGTTGGGGAAGATTAGGAAATGGGGTTAAAGTAGGGAGCTATCAGAGAAGTAAATGCTACTCTGGCTAATAACAGAAGGGAGAAAAGGAAAGGGGAAAGAAGAGCAAGTGAAAGAGAAGGGAGAAAGGAGTAATGGGTAGAGTAAGCCTGGTGTAAGACATGTGCAGAGCCAGGAGTTGAGGAGAAATCTCTTTAGAGATTTCTGAATATGTGACTACATGGCACTCCTCTAATATCTGTAGGAATACTGTTCAAGACCTTGGCTAATGAGTAGGCAGTAACAGATTTTTCGGTTTATGGATTTCAAGGTGGTGTTTCTCAAATGAGCAAAGAGGGTGATTAGGGGGGTAAAGGTTAAAAATGGTGCTGATTGATGGGCAGGATGAGGATTTATATACCCTTTTATGAGCAAGGAGGAGTTGGGTGAACTTGAGGTAGTGAGGTAACTCAAGCCAGTTTAAATATCTAACGGTGAAGCAGTGGTGGGAGTTGTGTCAGTCACTGGCTGCAAATCTATCAAATTTTTTATAGCAAATCTCAAGTTTTGATCTTAGGGAGATCTGAATGATGGTGAAAATGGGTGAGGCATACGGTCATGAAGGAAGGAGGCATGTACTGGCTAGAGTAACTCTTGACGAGTTGGTAAGGAATCTTTTTGATCTATAGCGGATGCCCAGTTTTTGGTATTTTTTTATGCACTTTTGAATATGAAGATCAAATTTCAGTTGATCTATTATGATACCAAGGAACTTTGTGCAAGGTACAACTTCAAATTCAGTATTGTTGAGAGGGGATATTCTGAAGGTGTCTTACGTGTGTTTGGGATTTGGGGTTAACAGCAGTTTTGTTTTAATTAGATTTAGGAAAAACTGACAGTCATTGAGCCAGTTTTCAAGAGCTGAAAGCCTGCTGAGTGATGCACTGTAACTGGGAAAGACTATCACATAAGCAAATGACAGTGGAGTCATCTGCATACTGTACAAGTGTAGCTTGTGGGGGGTTCCTATCAGATAGTCGAACTTCTGCAAGTTCGAACCTCATATGGTCGAGACCGTAACTTTGAATTTGCAGACGTTCGAGCATTTCAATGGAAATCTCCGTAAGGGGAGGTTTCCGTTTTGTTAAATGTGGTGCGATCTCGGAGTTGGTATATTTAAGTAGTGGGGGGTGCAGGGAGACTTGCACCATCCTTACAACAGTTTATTTTGTTTTCTTTTTTTGTTTTTTATCCATAGTCAAAGTTTTTTTTAACTTTGAACAGGATGGTTTGAACATTCCATGTTCAAAGTTATTAAACTTTGACTATGTGATATAAACCTGCTTGTTGGAAGGATCAATGTGTTAAAAATGAGAGGACCAAGTATGGAGCCTTGTGGGACACCTGCATTAACTGTGAGAAAAGATGAGTAACAGAGAGCCATTTAACTGATTGTAGCCAGTTAAACAGGTAGCTAAAGAACTGATTGTTGTACTGGAAAAGCCTAAAGCAGACATTTTTGAGAGTAATTTGGTACATGAGACTGAATTAAAAGATTTAGAGAGATCTAAAAAGAGGGAAGAAACTAAATTGTTAATTATGGCTTTAATGACGTGGTCCAAAAAAGGCAACACGAGTGGCAGTTGTACTATGATCTGGGCGAAAGCCATGTTGGGTAGAGGTTAATAGATACTCCTGGATTAAGTATTGTAAAAGAGAGGACATGATTGCAATTGGTCTGAAGTTTATTTCAGTGTAGCTTTCCCCTTTATGAAAGGGAATGATGAAAAACTTTTTCCAAAGAGATGGAACATATGACTCATGAATGGGTTGAATGATTAAGACAAAGACTGGGTAGGCAATAGAGGGGGCAGCAATCTTTAGATTTTCATATGGGAGATTGTGTACAGAGGGTGAGCAGGGCTTAGGATTGTGTAATAAACTTTTTATACAGAAAGTATAGACAGACTAAGTTGAAAACTGCATTGTTACAGCTTTAAGGTTTGTCAGGGGGTTCGTTTTTGATGAGGGTGGCTACTGAGTCTATAAAGTGGGAGTTAAATTTAGAAGCAGTTTCTAAGGGAGAGACATCTGGTTCCTGGTTTATGGGTCCTAGGAGTCCCAGGATGTAATATTTTCTTGATAGTGGCCCAACATTTTGGAGGTTGTGTTTTTGGTTATTCTGTGGGTTGAAGTAATATTTCTTATCAGCAGTAACTTTTTTTTTGTCACATTTCAAAGTTGTTTGTAGGTCTGCAGGTGAGCTTGAGATTTGTATTTTGCCAGTTTCTCCAAGCTTTGTCTCACACATTACAGGTCTACTAGAAGGGGATAGCCAGGGTGATTGGGTGAATTCAACTCTTTTCTTATAGGAGTGAGGCTATTCATAATGTCAAGAAATATTGTTGTTGATCCCGAAGGAAATTACTTATGACATAACTGCACAGATAAACTTAGAGATTAGACACAAACAGACATCACGTACACCAAAACACACATTAACACAGTTGTTACATAATTAGATCACCAGGAAGCCTGACTATATTGTTAGCAATGCAAATTTAAAACCGGATTGTCCTTAACAGTCCCAACCCTCGGTACAAATCCAGTAACCAGGAAGTCAACAACACAATCACCAATTCCACAAATTCCAGCTTTATTCCCCACTCCAATTCTTGACTCCAGGATCATCTCAAAAAATTCTCGCCGCACTACCACCACTTAACCATAGAAAAAAAAAAAGACACTATCTGAATTCCAACTGTGGTGTTCCACAACTGAAATTTGAGAGGTAACAGCAGTCTTTTGTTTGATATGGTGAGATGCTAGTCTGTGAACATAGATGGTATTGGTGATCACTGAGAGTGTCTGGGGTTTTTTTTTTTGGAGAGTTGCAAAGCTTTGGATTTGTGACTAGGATCCAGTCCAGAGTAGTCCCACTGTTAGTTGTGTTGAAGTGAGTATGGGAAGTTATGAGATGCTTGAAAACATACAGATTGATACTAGTGGAAGGGTAGAAAGTTTACTTCACATCAGAAGGTAAACTTACATGTGCTAAAGCCCCGAGAAGCATGGATGGCTCCAAAAAGACTGGTGTCGATCCATGCACCCCAGAACAGACAACGAAGCTGCAACTCCCAGAGGTCTCCAGTTCCAACAGAACCAAAGGGTTCAGGGCAGTCATCGGCACTGATACAGTCGACACCGGGACTGTAGGAACCGGGAACTCCGAATGTTTAGTTGCAGTCAGAGGAGGAGCAAGAATCTGATGATAAACATGTAAGGTTCCAGAGCCAGAAGTGTTACGAACTGAGGAAGTCGCTAATACCTAGGCCGCAAGGAGTTGGTCCACTAGCCTCAAAAAAAGAAGTTATGTTCTTACCATAACGTTCCATATTTGTTGTGCTTTATCTCGCCTTCCTTGTTTCTGGTTGGGTTCGGAGCCGATCTTGGCTCCGACTCGGCCACTTCTAAAGCTAAGAGTCCTCACTGGCTCAAGGCTAGCCCCTTATCCTGGCATGTTTAGCAGTAGCTACCCAGATCTTGTTTGAGACAACTTACCACTAAATAAGAGAACTATAAATTAACAAATAAAGGAGGTAACCAAACAATACTGCTTCCTTGTACCGAAAAAACAGAACAATGGTGACAAGGACTATACCAACAGCTGAAAAGCGAAGGAAACTCGGCCAAAAAAAGGCAATTCCTCTCAATCATCCAGGATAGGGAAAGCAGGAAGGGATGCAAGAAGGAAAACGAGATAAAGGACAACAAACATGGAATGTCACGGTAAGAACATAACTTCTTTATGTTATGTTGTCCATCTCGCCTTCCTTCTTTCTGGTTGGGACATCCCCAGCATCTAAATCCTGGGTGGCTCACTGGAGAGACACTTCAGAACCGGGGAACCAAAAGATCCCCTGTTCCGAGAGGCCATGTCCACTTTGTAATAATTAATGAAAGTGTGGGGAGTAGCCCATGTTGTTGCCGCACAAATAGTATCTAATGGAAGCTTGGCTTGAAAAGCTATGGAGGTAGCCAAGGACCTAGTAGAGTGTCCCTTTACCTTTCCCGGGACAGAGACATTCCGAGACTCGTAAGCATATTGGACAGCCATGTTGACAAAGTCACTTTGGAAACTGGTGAGCCTTGCTTACTCTGTGAGAAGGATACAAACAGCTGATTAGATTTCCATGTCCTTGGTTCTTTGAAGATAAAATCGTAACTGCCTGTGGACATCCAACTGATGTAGCTTATACTCGATGTCTTGCTTCCATAATTTGGAAAGAATACAGGGAGTTCAACTGACTGATTCAAATTATACTCTGAACAGACCTTTTGTAAAAAGGAAGGATTTGTTCTAAGAGATACTCTATCCTTGTGAAAAATCATACAAGGCGGGTGGATGGACAGTGCCTTTAACTCGGAAACCCGTATAGCTGATGTAATTGCAATCAGGAAGAGGGTCTTCTACGATAAGAATTTTAGTGGACAATAAGCGGCTGGTTCAAAAGGGGGGGGGGGGGATTAGAGTTACTAGTACTAAAGTTAAATCCCAAGGATGGAAAGGTTCACGGATAGGAGGCCTTGTTAGGGTAGCACCTTTCAAAAAGGCCCTACACATAGCTTGTGGGACATGACATTAGAACCTAGAAAGCCCACATGAAAATTAGAAATAGCAGCCAGTTGAACTTGAATCGTAGCAGTCGGTGCTCCTTTCCTCAAAGGTTTCGGACAAGAATTCCAAAAGTTTTGAAATTGGTGCTGTAAGGGGATCAATGTCATTTTGTTCGGCCCAGAAAGAGAACTTCTTCCATTTACTAGCGTAAAGTTTCCTAGTAGTTGGCTTGTGAGAAGAGACTAAAATATGTTGAACCATAGGTGAAATATCCGGAAGTCTGGCTAGGACTGGAAGCGGAGAAACCAAGCTGTCAGCTTGAGAGTTTGAATGGAGGGATGAAGAGCACTCAACTGATGTGTCAGAAGATCTGGAACCAGGTCCAGAATCCAAGGCTCCTCTTGCAGGTAATGCCAAAGGAACGGGAACCATATCTGAGGAGGCAAGTAAGAGGCAATGAGGATCAGCTTGCGACTCAACAACTTTGCTTTCTGAAGAACTTTTGGAATTAGAGGAAAAGGAGGAATGGCGTAAAGAATCCTGGGGGGCAAATCGTGGATAAGTGCACCTCTAGGTGACTGTCCCGGTGGGGGAACTAGGGCAAAGCAGCTGCTGCATTTGTTGTTTAGGTGTGAGGCAAAAAGAGCACAGCATGGCTGGTTCCATCTGCGGAAGATCATATCTGCCACATCTTGTTTCAGAGACCACTCGTGAGGCATGAGCATTACCCTGCTGAGCTTGTCCGCTATTACGTTGGACTACCCTGGGATGTGCGCTGCAACCAGAAAACGCTGAGAGGAAATCGCCCATTGCCATACTCAAAGGGCCTCCTGACACAAGGGGTAAGATTTGGTTCCGTCCTGTTTGTTGATGTACCACACCACTGACATGTTGCCCGTCTGAATTGCTATATGGCCCAAAGGAAGAGTCGTGAAATGCTTGCAACGATAATAACACCGCTCTCATCTCCAGGACACTGATGTGCAAATGGTATTCGTGAGGTTGCCAAGTTCCGTGGACTGTCTGTCCCAGATAATGCCCCCCACCCTATTTGAGAAGTGTCTGTGGTCAATGTGGCAATCGGATGAGGTGCTACAAAGGGTCTGCCTAAAGTGACTAGGGGAGAGTGGAGCCACCACTGTAGATCTTTCTTGCAAGCGTCCATGATTAAGATCATGTGTGACATTAATAGATCCTGATACGACCACTGAGTGAAAAGGAACCACTGCAAAATCCTCATATGGTAACGAGCTAATGGGACTAGAGTAATGGCAGCCACCATCAAGCCCAAGACCTTTAGAACTATCTGTGCCAGAACCTTTGACTTTGACAAGAGGAGCGTGACTTGACGCCGAATGGTAAGCACCCCTTTCCTGTGGGAGCTTGGCTACCATGCCTCTTGTATTTAGTTGAGCGCCTATGAAAGTAATACACTGAGAGGGCAACAAAGCAGATTTTTCGTAGTTTATTGTGATTCCTAGACGTGCACAAGTTTGAATCGTGTGGTTCCTGGCCCTTAAGAGATGATGCTCGGTGGTGGCAGTGAGGAGCCAGTCGTCTAGATAAGGAAACACCTGGAATCCTAAACATTTCAAGTGAGCCGTCACTACTGCTATGCATTTGGTGAACACTCTGTGGGCTGTAGTGAGACCAAAGAGCAGAGCTCTGAAATGGCAATGACTGGCTCCCAGCCAGAAGCGTAAATGTCTCCTGGACTGCCTGCCCATTTTTATATGGTAGTACGCGTCCGGGAGATCGATAGAGCACATCCAATCGTCCTGACCCAAAAAAGGTAGAATGGACTGCAGTGTCACCATCCGGAACTTGGTCTTCTTTACTGCCCTGTTTAACTTGCTGAGATCCAGGATAGGTCTCCAGTCCCCTGACTTTTTTGGAACTAAAAAGAACTCTGAGTAAGTTCTGGATTCGATCTGGTCTGCGGGGACTTCCTGAATGGCTTTTTTTGCAGCACACTTTTTTACTTCCAAGGCTGCTTGATCCCGAAGATTGGGTGGAACATCTGGGACTGATCAATTTTGACGTCTTAAGGGTGTTTGGGAGAAGGGTATTTTGTAACCCCTGGATATTATGCACCATACCCATGCGTCTTCTGTTATATCTTGCCAGGCTTTTGGGTACAGTAATATTCTGCCCTGACTGCCTCCAGAGTTGGGCAGCCGGGCAATCCATTAGGGATTCTGAAAGGGCCTGGCAGAGAATGTATCCTTGTCGCCCCTGTTGCGGACCCCCCCTGCCACGAGGACGGCATCTCCCGTTATTTCCCCCTCTGCCCCTGGGGGAATTATCTCCACGAGTGTCTGGCAAAGATCCCTGGGATTTACGGAACCACATTTTACCACTCTTTTGGCCTTTGAGATAAGGCCTGGATGGAGTGGAAAAATGGACTCCTACGGCAGGGAGAGTTTTGCCATCTACTTCACTCCTGGCAAGAGTCTCTTAACTTGCAACCCGAACAAGGCCAAGAAGTCAAAGGGGGTGTTCGTAAAGGAGGACTCGAAGGGCTCCGCAAATTGACAAAGGCACATCCAGGAATGTCTTTGAAAAGCCACTCAGGTACCTGCAGCCCTACTCGCTCCATCTGCCACGTAAGAAATCAGGTGCATGGAGGAGTTAACAATGGGGGTTAGGATTGCTAGATGGTTAGCCAACTTGGAAGTCACTCCCTCAGCTGAAGGATCCTGGAGGGCATCTCCCAGCTCTTTAAGGAGATCCCTCTGAAGTCTTCTGAAATGTGTCAAATAGTTCAGCGACCGAAGAGTAAAGGCCACTGAACAGAAAATATGCTTCCCATATCTATCCATGGCTCTAGACTCCTTGTTTGGCGGATGGATAGAATAGGAAGTCTCCGCGAGTTCCTTCTTGGTGGCTGCTGCCACCACCATAGCATCAACTGGCACAATTTAGAGAGAA
Organism: Protopterus annectens; assembly: GCF_019279795.1. Classification (NCBI taxonomy): domain Eukaryota; kingdom Metazoa; phylum Chordata; order Ceratodontiformes; family Protopteridae; genus Protopterus; species Protopterus annectens. The sequence goes on along the minus strand of NC_056735.1, from coordinate 1,637,171,041 downwards.
ATGACTTGCCCTCTGGTGCAGTAATAAACTTGTTAGGCCTTCTTGGAATGGGCTCCATGGTGTCTGGAGCACTCCATGCCTTTTGACTCACTACACACAAAAGTGGGTCTAAAGGCGAAGTCACCCAGGAGGTGGAAGGGCGGGGAACAAAAAGCGTCCTGGTACACGGACTCGTCCTCAGAAGGGGCAAGGGACTTCCAGTTTCCCCTCTGCCTAAGGATCTCCAGGATGTCTGAGAATGAGACATCCTCAGAGGGGACCCCTTCCGAGTCATCCAAGTCTGTGTCAGAAGTGACTGACTCAGGGGAGTCCACATGCTTCCTCTTACATCTTTTTCTTCCTGGGAACCTCCTCTGAGGCATGCTCAGGAGAGGTCTCGAAGAAGAGGGGTCGCCCTGTGGGGTGTCCTAAGGCATCGGTTCCCTACGCCTGGGATGGAGAGGAGGATGCGAGGCAGACACCGGTGTCGATGGGGACAGAGCCAATGGAGCCGAGGTTGAAGCGGTCACAGCAGACAGCACACTCCTCATCACCTGCAACGAAGCACCGAGGGGAAGAGCGCGGTCGGACAAGGGTCCGATGACACTTCCCTCCTCAGAGCCGAGAGTGTCTCGGCGCCCAGACCCCTCGATAGGGCAAACTATCAAGGAGGTCGGAGTGAATGTCAGAACAGACAAAGCAAGGGTTGTCGGAACAGATGGTTCCACCACTACTACTTCCATGCACTGCAGCTCCGAATTGGATGCAGTCGGAGGAATAGAAACAGGGACTGGTTTGGACAACTGCGCCACATCCTTCTGGGCTGGGCTTGACAACAATTTAGCAAATACCGGTGTCTTGAGCAGCCTTCTTCACTCTCTCCACATCATCATCCGATAAGCTCCTGGATGATCGAGAGGAGTGGGCCAAGGACCAGTGACTATCTGCCACTGACTGAAACAGTGGAGATTGAGGCACAGATCTCACCGGGTCCAGCGAAGGAGATCTTGACCTCTTTTGGGTCCGGGACTGCTCCGAAGACACTGATGGAGCCACCAAAGAAAGAGACTCTTCGGAGCCAAGAATCCACACAGAAGGTCCAGAAGATTTAGATTTTGTCGGCACCGAAGGTGGAGCTTACGAAGATGCCAGTTTATCATTGGATTTTTTTTACAGGCGGAGTGTCTGACACTAACTCAACCTGGGGTTTTAATAACCCTCTCAAGATAAGTTTGTTGTGCCTCTCCTGCAAAACCTGTGCACTAAAGGCATGGCAAACAGAGCACAAGTCCTGCAGGTGGACCGCCCCTAGACAATAAACACAACTCATGTGCCCATCCGTAAGGGACAATTTCTGGCAACACGAGTCACATTTCTTGATCCCTGACTGCTTAGGGATTTCCTTAGACATTATAAACACCACAAAAGAAAGGAACTAACTACTTGTATAGTGTTTTTTTTTTTTTTTGGAAGAAAAGGGAGGAAGAAGCGGGGGGTAGCCTCTAACTTAAATGGCTACTGCTCCCAAAGGGAGAAGGCCGTTAACTAAAACGGCTTCTCCCTAGGTAGCACAGAGAGATAACAGGACAAGAGAACAACCCTCAAGAAAAACAGGCCACCGCCAACAACAACACAGGTAAAGGCCTGAGAGAAAACAACGGCCTAACAAAAGCAAAAACAAAGACAACAAGGATAGGGGTGATATACAGGGAGAAATCACTAAACTCTATAAAGAAATTTAGCCTTAAACAATAAGAATTTATACAGAAAAATTCACTACTTAGCCTGAGCCAGCAGAAGACAATCTTGACGCTGCAAGCTGCAAATGAGATCTGGGTAGCAACCGCTAAGCATGCTGGGATAAGGGGCTAGCCTCGAGCCAGTGAGGACTCTCTGAGCTTTAGAAGTGGCCGAGATTGGCTCCAAACCTAACCAGAAAGAAGGAAGGTGAGATGGACAACATAACATCATCGGTCTCAGTGAGGTTCTTGGTGGAACGGACCAAATGGAGAGACTGGGACTGGGGTCTATCTAAGAACAGACTTGGTGGTCGGTCTACAAAAGGGTCAGTTCTCGGGAAGTAGACTGCACAGGGCAAATCCTTGAAAGAAAAGTCTTTTGGTTCTGATATTGGTGGAATGGAGGAGGTAGAAGAGGTCTGAATAGAGGAAGTAGTGGGTGCTGGAATTGTCGGTGCAGAGGTCGGCACCGGCGGCACCAAAGATGGCAGCTTCTACTCAATCGGTTCCACTAAAACTGTGGGAACGGGGGAAGACAATCTTTTTAACAAGCAGTTCTGACGAATGTGTTGGAACTGAGTGGCTCTCCTTTTTTAGCCCTCATGCCTGGAGGAGGAGGATGGGGAACTAATATCCATCTTAGAATTTCCAGATATGGCATCATTAAAATTCGTTTTTATCAGTCCATTTAAAATTAAATTTATTTTTTCCTCTCCATGAGGGTGAGTTGGCTACAGCCATTACAGATGGCACAATCTTCCTGAAGGTGCATTGGGCCCGAGCATTAAACACACAAGTCATATCTGTCAGAATTCAGCAGTTTACAGTCGCACTTTTGGCATCTGTTGAAGCCAGAAATGTCGTTAGTCTTTTCAGCCATGTCAAACAAGGTACACACATACAACACACACAACATACACACTTTTTGTTTTTTAAAGTAGAAAACGTACCAACAATGGTATGAAAGAGCATATGAAAGTGGTAAGAAAGGAAAAAAGAAAGATGGCTACCAACGATGGTAGACCGGAGAGAAAAATACACAAGAAAAGTTAAGCAAAGAGGAGCTGGGCAAGAATAAAGTTCCAGAGAAATACTATTTAACAGAGAAAGTGAAGGAAGGATAAATAACACTTACAGAAATTAAAAATTGCTAGCTTGAGAGCTGACTGTCGAGGAATGTCTCTCACACAAAGCGACAAATGAGATCTGAGGTAATCCTGACAGGAGCATTACAGGTAGAGCGAAGCTCAATGGTTTTTGCAGGGCGCGAGCTGTACTAACGGCCAAGTCGGTCCGGAGATATGGAATCAAACCCACAGTCAAGGATTGAGTGAAGACTGACATCAGATTCATTACTTCACAAGAAAATGCGCCAGATACCCAGTGTAGGATGTCCTCCAAAATAGGGGCGTTATTTCCTGGGAGAATATACAGGACAATTATACACAGTGTTTTATGCTCATTTAATTTACAGTCAGACAAGAATCTCAGCAAAGAGGAATACAGGTAGAGAAATAGGAGGAGGAGAGAGAGAGGATTAGAAAACATGGCTGTTACACCACCACCTTTTTTATTTAACCTGTTAGAGCGGATGATAGTACAGCCGGGGGGAGAATTTTAGTCTTTTACATGTGGTTTGAGCCAAGTTTCTGTAACAACAATGTCTGGGGAGTAATGAGTGATCCAGAAATGAAATTCAGAGACTTTATTATATTTTGAATATTCAGGGATATGATTTTCAAATTTTTAGCAGATGTTATTACAGCGGATGGAAAAGAGAGGCAGTTGGGACCTGGATTTGAATGCACATCTCCACATATGACCTTTTTACAGTATGCATACACTAGTGAGGGTTTAATTATGTTAGTAATAAATTTAAATTTTTACCTTATATGGGTTGGGAGAAGGGTTAAGAGTTTTACATCAGCAAATGAGCTGGAGGTAAGCCAAATAAGCTAGAAGCAACAGTGAACGACTGGCCAGTGACATAGGCAGTGTGAGTACGGGTGGCGGATTATGAAATACGTGCAACAGACATCATATAGCATGCACTTTATGACAGTACTAGGAGCAGATGTGTGGACAGAAAGATGAGAAGCATATTTGGGGTGTATTAGAACCAAAAGTCTTGAAGACAATGATGAAGACAGATAGTATATGTATATATAATTATTTGTATGTCTTGCTTTCTCAATTAGAATAAATCAGCATAAGCCTAGCAATTCAAAATCCTGAAAATCAACATTGCAGAAGCATACACTTTTCCCCTATACTTAACAATAATCTTCCCATTCTTGTCAGAGAGACGAGGATTGGAATTAATAAAATGTTTAGCAGCTGTTGGATTAATTAAAGCTATAGCTGCTGGGTCAGGTTTGGGAAGAGTGACTACAAACTTTAAGAGAAGCAGGCTATCAGAAAATCACAGCCAGTGACATACAATCTTCCAGAGATGACAGAACTGGGGGAAATGGGTGATGGTTCAGGAAATTCCTTCTGTAACAGCTCACAGTATTTTCTGAGGGACTGAGAACCCCACCTTGATTTTCCCCACTAAAAACACTTGTACATTCTGGAAATGATCCCAGTGAAAGAGAACCCCCCCAGAAGGAGAATCAGAAACTGAGCTCTCCAGAGTCTGAATCAGAAAACTAAGAAAGCTCTGCCCCTTAATTTTTCTGTTGAGATTCAGGAAAAGAGATATCACATTTTTTTTTTACCAGAAACCATCTTATAAGAAGGATCAATAGCCTGAATTAAACCATTAGCCAGACCCAGTAAACTACTCCTGCCTAAGAAAGTTTGAAGAGGAGTAGAGTAGATACATATTTAGTTTTCTATTTCTTTTTAATAGAAAAATATAGCAAAAAGTATTACTAATGGCAGCAGCAGCTGCCCCAAGAAATGGAAACAACATTCTGACTAAACAGGAAAGCCTTTGTTGTTCAGTCTCCCAGGCCCAAAACAAGTGGCTCTCCCTTACCCCCTTGTGTGTGTGTGTGTGTGTGTGGGGGGGGGGGGGGGGCAACAGCCACAGAGGACATGGTGAAGTCCTGCCCACAATGGCAGTAGGTGGTACACCACAGCGATCTAGTAAAAAAATGAGTGGGCTGAGGAACAAGCTATGACCACAGCAGAGTCATCCACCTGCAGCCGAAGCAAACTGCTAGCCTGCTATGGTGCAAAGAGTGTTTGCTTAACTTTTTCTTTTTGTGATTAGGAGGAGGACAAACTGTGGGACTGGTAGCTTGTTCCAAGGTAAAGCTGAAAATGGTGCCTTTTTGCTGGGGAAAACAAGCATCAAAAGCTGGTAAAACTCGGTATTTTAAGTCACCTTTTCACAAAAACACACATTTAAAAGCACTTTAAAACACTTTCACAGCACCAAAAAGTAAAATAAACACAATTTTCCCACAAAAAAGTCTTTCAACTACTTTAAAAGAGTTTTAAACTGACAGGAAAAAGTATGCTCCCATTTAAAAGAACATTAAAGTCTCTAGACAGTCTGTTAAAACACAAACTCCTAGCTTGAAAACAACTTTTTAAATAGGAAAGTACAATAAAACATTTTAATGTGGAAGGTTTTTCCCAAAAGCAAACAATATGCCCAGCAAAGGAACAGCACAAGCAGATAGTAGGTTCTTAAAAGCCCACAGATGAGCACTCTCTTCCATGGCAGGAAAAGTGATGGGCTTGATGCTAAATCCTGTCTTTTTAGTCAGTTCAGTTCAAGCTATCTGGGTGCGTGAAGCATGCCCTGAAGGTTTGGAAGCTGGCCAGCTGTTATATCCTTGGCAGGATATAACCCACATAGCTAAAGTGACTGCAGCAGTGATTACTATGATGAACATCTTGGGTAGACTTCCTCTAGTAAAGGAAAGGGCCACTGGGGCAGAATCAGGGATTGCAGTGCTAATAACAGTGAAGCAGTTAGTCCACATCATAAACCTTTGGTATTCAGTCAGCTGCAAGCAGCGGTCAAAGGAGGCTCTAAGATTAACTGAGACTAGACTGAAGACCTGGAAGTTGAACATACTGAAAGCGCAAGAGTTCATAAGCACCTCAGAAAGAAGGGGAAATAGGTGGAATCAAAGAACATCGGCTTCTCAAAACAGCATATAGAAAACTATACAGATATACAGCTGAGACAGGTATGGAAGTTACAAAAGGAAAGCTGGTAGTGGAATGCAGAAGTCCAGGAAGTTATCAAAAGAAAGGATGAGTGCAGGAAAAAGTGGGATATATAAAAGACAAGACTAGGTTAAGGAGTAATACTGGCTGACTAAAAAAGAGGTGAACAGAACAGTTGCAATAGCAAAGAAATAGAAGTGATGTTCTTACCATAACGTTCCATGTTAGTTGTCTTCTTCTCGCCTTCTTCTTGCTGGATGGGTTCGGAGCCGACCTCGGCTCCGACTCGGCCACTCTAAAAGCTCGAGAGTTGGTTCCACCGGCTCGAGGCTCCCCTTATATCCCACAATGCTAGGCGAGAGTTACCTCAGATCTCGTTTGTAAGCTAACCCCAGCTTATAATAGTTACAGAATAACTCTAAACAGAGTCCACCTCTAACAACAGGGAGAAAGAAGGGTGACCTACATCCTGATTCAGGAGATATGCAAGCAGCATATGTCTAAGAAAGAGGTGGTAGAAAGAGAGGTCACAATCACAACTCCTCTAGGTCTGTCCAGGCCAGGGGGAAGGAGGGTGGGGCCTAAGAAGAAGCGAGAAGAAGACAACTAACATGGAACGTTATGGTAAGAACATAACTTCTATATGTTAAGTTGTCTATCTCGCCTTCATTCTTGCTGGATGGGACAGCCCCTAGCACCTTGTCCCGGTGGCCTAACGGAACAGACTCCTGAGAACAGTGGAACCAAAGTTAGCTCTATGCCTAGAAGCTAAATCCAACTTATAATGAGAAATGAAAGTGTGAGGAGTAGCCCAAGTAGCCGCTGCACAAATGGTGTCAATAGGCAGTCTGTCTTGGAAGGCTAAGGAAGTAGCCAAAGCTCTTGTAGAATGGGCCTTAGGTTTATTAGGCAGCTTTTGGTGTCTAATCTCATAAACGAGGGTAATCAGAGATGTAAGCCATCTAGATAATGATACCTTTGAAACTGAAAGTCCCTTTCTGCCTTCTGCATAGGAGACAAACAGTTGATCAGATTTTCTGAATTGTTTTGTTCTATCCAAATAGTACCTCAACTGACTATGAACATCTAGCCAGTGTAATTTTTGTTCAGACCTATTGGAATATTCTGGAAAAAAGACAGGGAGGTCAATGCTTTCATTTAGATTTGACGTCGAGACTACCTTAGGTAAAAAGGATGGGTTGGTTCGTAAGGATACCCTGTCCTTATGGAACAATAGATAAGGAGGTCGACAGCTGAGTGCATGAAGTTCTGAGACTCTTCTAGCTGAAGTAATAGCTACCAGAAAGAGAGTCTTCCATGATAGCAATTTTAAAGAACAGGATGCTGCAGGTTCGAAAGGGGGTAGAATCAAAGAAGTAAGAACTAAATTTAGGTCCCAAGGAGAAGGAGGATTTCTTATAGGAGGTCTGAGAAGAAAAACTCCTTTCAAAAAGGCTTTGCAAAGCTTGTGGGACATTAAGGCAGACTCAGAAATACCCACATGAAAGTTAGAGATAGCTGCCAATTGAACTTTAAGAGTAGAAGGGGATGAACCTGCATGGAAGAGTTCAGCTAGAAATTCAAGGACTATTTGGATGGAAGCAGTGAAAGGATCTATGTCCCCTTCCTTGAGCCCAAAATGTGAAACGTTTCCACTTACTCAAGTAAATCTTCCTAGTGGAAGATTTATGGGAAGCTATCAAAATATCTCGAACAGAGTGAGATAATTGAGGAAGCCTGGCTAAGGTTGGAACTGGAGGAACCAAGCAGTGAGGTTCAGAGAGGGGAGGGAGCGATGTAACTGACCCGATTGATGGATCAAAAGGTCTGGAACTAGGTCCAGATGCCAAGGTCGCTCCAGTAGAAATTGATGTAGAAAGGGGAACCACACCTGTCGAGGCCAGTAAGGAGCAATGAGGATCAATGAGGCCTTCTGAGCGATAGCTTTCTGTATCACTTGAGAGATTAGTGGGAAGGGAGGGAATGCATACAGAAGTCCCTGGGGCCAAACTTGGACTAGAGCGTCTCTGCTGGGTTGGCCTGGTAAAGGGAATAGGGTGAAATAATGTCTGCACTTGCTGCTTTGGGGAGTAGCAAAAAGATCGCAGCAAGGCTGACCCCACTTGAGAAAAATCTCTCTCACAACAGAGTCTTTCAGAGACCACTCGTGAGGCATGAGGATAGCTCTGCTCAATTTGTCCGCTATTTGATTGGACTTCCCGGGGATGTGCGTTGCTATCAGAAAACGCTGAGAAGAAATCGCCCATTGCCACAATCTGAGTGCTTTTCGACACAGGGGGTAGGACCTGGTTCCGCTTTGTTTGTTGATGTACCACACTACAGACATATTGTCTGTCTGGATTGCAATCGTTCCCAAGGGGAGAGAGTCTTGAAGGGCTTGCAACGCTAAAAGCACTGCTCTCATCTCCAGAACATTTATGTGCAAGTGGCATTCGTCTGGTTGCCATGTGCCCTGGACCGTCCTGCCCTGATAATGCCCCCCCCACCCGATCAGGGAGGCGTCCGTTGTCAGAGTAGCAACCGGAGGGGGAGGAACAAAGGGTCTTCCCAACCAGAGCTGAGGGGAAGACATCCACCACGTGAGATGATTTCTGCACGCCAGCGTGATCATAATGGTGTGGGACATTGGAAGTTGCTGGTATGACCATTGTGTAAAGAGCATCCATTGAAGGATTCGCATGTGGAATCTGGCTAATGGAAGCAGAGGTATGGCAGCCGCCATAATTCCCAACACTTTCAGAACTAACCTGGCTTTGATTCTGTTGTTGTTGAAAAGGAGTGAGACCAGTCTGTGTATGTCTGTTATTCTCTGATCTGTTAGCCTCGCAGACATGTCTACTGTGTCTAGATTTGCGCCTATGTAGGTAATAGTACGACAAGGCGACAAAACAGACTTTTCGCAATTTATTGAAATGCCTAACTTTTGACAAATGCGAAAAGTGTAATCCCTGGCCATCAGAAGGAGATGCTTGGTGGGAGCTGTGAGGAGCCAGTCGTCCAAATAGGGAAACACCTGGAATCCTTGTCGTCTCAGGTGAGAAGCTACCACTGCCATGCATTTGGTAAACACCCGGGGGGGCAGTGGTGAGACCAAAGGGCAGGGCCCTGAATTGAAAATGACTGGTTCCCAGCCTGAAGCGGAGGAATCTTCTGGAGCGTCTGTTCATTTTTATGTGATAGTACGCATCCTGAAGGTCTATAGAGCACATCCAGTTTCCTTTTCCCAATAGGGGAAGGATGGACTGCAGCGTGACCATCCGAAATTTTGTTTTCTTGACTGATCTGTTCAAGATACTGAGATCCAAAATTGGTCTCCAGTCCCCTGTTTTCTTTGGAACTAAAAAGAACCTTGAGTAGATTCCGGATCCTTGCTGGTCTGCTGGAACTGGCTGAATTGCTCTTTTGCAAGCAGTTTTGAAATTTCCAAAACCGCTAGATCCCTTTGTGGTGGAACATCTGGAAGGGATTTTTTTGATTGTTTCGGAATGCGAAGAAAGGGGATAGAATAGCCTTCGGAAATGATAGACTGTACCCATTTGTCTTGAGTGAGGGATAGCCAGGCTTTTGGGTACAGTGACAACCTTCCCCCGACTGCCTCCGAAGATGGGCAGTCGGGCAACACCTCAGGGATGCTGAAAGGGCTTATCAGAGAAGGCTTCTCGATTGCCCTGGTTCTGCGGAGCCCCCTGCCTCGAGGGCGACGTCTACCATTGTTATTCCCGCCTCTGCCTCTGGCGGGGTAACGACTTTGTGTGTCAGGCGAAGTCCCTTGATTTTGTTTACGGAACCACATTTTCCCACTTTTCTGGCCTTTGGGGTAAGGCCTAGAAGGAGTAGAAAAACGGACTCCGACGGCAGAAAGAGTCTTGCCATCAGTCTCGCACCTAGTCAAGGTTTCTTTCACTTGAGGACCAAAGAGAGATGATCCATCAAACGGGGAGTTAGTGAAAGACGTCTTGAAGGGGTCCGCAAAATTGCATAGCCGCATCCAGGCATGCCTACGTAAGGCCACACCTGTCCCTGCGGCCCTACTCGCTCCATCAGCCGCATAAGAAAGGAGGCACATGGAGGAGTTGGCTATGGAGTTAAGGGTAGCCAGCTGAGTGTTCATTTTATCTTGAAACCCCGCAGCTGTAGGGTCCTTCAACATGTCACTCGCTTCTTTAATCAAGTCCCTTTGAAGACGAGTGAAATGGCACAGGTAGTTCAGCGAACGCATAGTAAATGTCGCTGACGAAAACATCCGCTTCCCGTACCTGTCCATGGACCTAGATTCCTTGTTAGGTGGATGGACAGGTACTGAAGGATCAGCTAGTTCCTTCTTAGTGGCAGCAGCTACCACCATAGCATCCACAGAAACTCCTTTTGTTAAGAACTGCTTGTCTGCTGGTGCCGTTATGAATTTGGAGGGTCTCCTGGGAGTGGGGTCCACTGAATCAGGAGCCGTCCATGCCTTTTAGCAACCACCTGCATGAGGGGGTCAAAGGGGCCACCCAGGAGGTGGAAGGGCGAGAGCCAAACGCCTCAAGATATACAGATTCATCCTCCGAAGGGTTAAGGGCTGGCCAATTTCCCTCTGCTTCAGGATCTCTAGAATGTCTGCAAAAGAGACATCTTCAGAAGGGGAACGGGGAACCCTCGGAATCATCTAAATCTGTATCAGATGTGATTGACTCAGGTGAGTCAATGTGTTTCCTCTTACACTTCCTCTTCCGAGGGGGCTCTTCTGCCAAGTCAGGAGAGGCCTCGGAAGAGGATGAGATCCCCACAGGGGGTTCCTGAGGAGCTGGCTCTCTGCGGTCCGGGATGAGGGAGTGAGTCGACTTGACCTGAGGCACCGTGAGGGAGGGGCGGCGCCGACTGTGGAGTAGAGCCAGGCTCTAACACACTCCGCATGACCTCGAAAGCACCCCTGTCAGGCAAAGCCAGAGGTCCCCGCTCCGAGAAGCTGAGAACCCCTCTCGGCACCGACAGTGATGGCTCCGAGGCCGATGTTGGAGCCGAACTCACCAGCGCCGAAGCTCCGAGAGGAAGAGCGGGGTCGGACAAGGGTCTGATGCCACTCACCCCCTCGGAGCCGACGACGGAGCCGAAGACAATTGTATCGGCTCCGACGCTATCACAGTCTCGGTTCCGACACGACCTGGCTCCGAGCTCAAGAGAGTCGAAGGAGGAATATATTGATGGACAGGGGCAGGCATCGACTGATGAGTCGGGCTCTGAAGCATCTGGGCCAGTGCCTCGGACTTAAGAAGTCGACTCACTACCCTCTGAAGGTCATGATCCGACAGCCTCGATGACCTAGAGGAGTGAGATCTTTGGCTCCGTTCAGACAGCAGGGGAGATCCTGGAGCCGAATGAACGGAGCCAAGGGATGGTGACCTGGACCTCTTCCTAGTTGTCGGCTCGAAGGTCTGGTCGGAGCCGACACGGAATTTCTAATACCTCGGCTCCAGCCGAGCCGAGGAACCACAGAAACTGTGGAATGAGACTCATCGGCTCCAGCCGGAGCCGATGTAGGCAGAGGTTTAGAAGCCTTAGGTCTCGGCTCAGATGTCGGAGCCGAAGACCTAGATGCCTTGGAGGGCTTCCCTGAAGACACAGTAAGGGAATCCTCTGGCTTGAGTAAGCCTCTTAAAATTAACTTATTTTTTCTTTCCTGCAGGACCCTGGGGCTGAAGCCATGGCAAACAGCACAGGAGTCCTGCAGGTGCAAAGGTCCCAGACAGTAGACACAAGAAGTGTGAGCGTCTGTCAGAGACATTTTCTGACAGCACGCATCACACTTCTTGAATCCGGAGACCTTTGCTTCTTTAGACATCTCAAAGGTGAAATCACACACCCAGTCACAAACACACTGATTACACCCTGTCTAGTTAAACTTAAAATAAAACAAGTAGCTAGTGTTTTAAAATAAGAAAAAATAACACACACACACTCCACTAGGGAAAGAAAAGGGCCTGTAGGCCCAGGGAAGAACTTAAAGTTCTTGTGGGGAAAAAACAGGAATTTTTAAGAAAGGGGATAAGAATTCCTCTAAACTAAGGGAAATAAGTATAAATATTAAAATTAAAGGGGTTTTAATACACTAACTTTACAAAAAAGTCACTTACCAAGAACCGGTAGAAAACCAACACCTCGATAGCTGTAGCGGCAAATGAGATCTGAGGTAACTCTCGCCTAGCATTGTGGGATATAAGGGGAGCCTCGAGCCGGTGGAACCAACTCTCGAGCTTTTAGAGTGGCCGAGTCGGAGCCGAGGTCGGCTCCGAACCCATCCAGCAAGAATGAAGGCGAGATAGACAACTTAACATCAAGGCATCAGAGGCACTCTACCAGCTTCTGGAAAGTGATTCAGTAGATGGGACAAAGAAACCACTAGACTGTAAAGCAAAGAAAGATGAAAGTTAGTCATTAGGCACCACCATATACCTCTCAACTGTACAGATCTTCGCCTCATATTTTTGGTGTGTTCCTCCTAAAATTTGTAATTTTCTGGCAAACAGCTGAGGATTGAAGTAATTAAACAATGACAAGCATTTGAGTTTAAGACTCCACATCCTTCAGAAAATTCATGCTACTGCAAAACCTATTATGCTATCAACTTTCTGTTTGTAAGAGCAATATTTAAAATCTCTCCCCCATCATTTTAGGCGTTGTCCAGATTTTGTGCTCTAAGAGGTTGAGAGGTATGGGCACCACTCATAACTGATGCCAGCAATGATCTGCTCAACAGTACATAGAACAAAGGCAGACTAAGGACTACTTCCAGCAATTTCTGAATAAAACCACACATAAACATCAAACATAGCCTATAATGAAAGAGGAAGAAGAATCTATACAAGTAGTAGTAACACCACCACTAAGGAAAATTAAGTCAGGGAAAGCAGCAGGTTCAGATGAGGTCACGGCAAATACAACAAATATGTTGGGCAAGTTAAGGGAGAAACGGCTCCTGAGGGTAACTCAGTGGTATAGAGAGAAAGGCAAATCACAGATGACTAGGGAATGAGCATTTTAGTGCCAGTACACATGACAAAAGGGAGACATTCACAGCTATGGGCAGTACAGAGATATCAAACTCCTTGCACACCGCATGAAAGTGCTGGAAAGGGTGACTGATGAAACAAACATAAAAAGAGTACTAACAAAGTAAGATGGGGAATGAGCAGCTTGGATTGAGATCAGGATGCAGTCACTACCACCCCGATGTTTATAGTGGAGGACACAGTAGAAAAGAAGCTGGAGATAAAGAAAGAGTCATATGTTCATATTTACTTAGAAAATTGATAAAATAACAGGTTTTATATTAGCATACATTTTCTGAAGGATATGCAGTCAAACTCAAATGTCTGTCTTTATTTAGTGACTGCAATCCTCAACGATTTATCTGAAAACAACTAAACTTATGCAGGACAGCTAAAAATAGGAGGCAAAAATCTGGACGGTTGAGAGGTACTTTCCTGTGATAGAAGTATATGGTGGTAGTTTCACAAAAACTGGGAGGTGTAGCCTGAACAAGTCAGAAGCAAATAAGGAAACATCAAAGCCAAACCAGTCTTTCTTTGATCATGAGGACACTGCAGCACTGGTACTAGATAATGTACTAAGCACATAATTATTTGTGTGTAGAAAAACTCAAATTTACAAGAGTGTCATTTGGCAGATCTATAGAAGGTACAACCTAGGAATCCTGGAAAGGGAGTTATTAGTGTACTAGGACATTGTCTTAAGACCGTCAATCAACATGTCATGGTTTCAGGAAAGTTGTACTATATATATATATATATATATATATATATATATATATATATATATATATATATATATATATATATATATATATATATGTATGTATATATATGACAGCAATATCAGAACACTTCAGTGTGCAGTTCACTCAGATATGCATTTAATACAAGTTAGTATACAAAGACAAATGAACTTAATACATTACATAAATCATATGCAATCAATGCATGTTATTTTCTAATACATGTATTAAAAATAGCACCAGCACTCAGTATGGTATACTGTGCACCAGGAGTTAAACATATTGTACACAGAAGTGTGTCCCGTATAAAATATATGGCACCAAAAGAACTGTCCTTTTTCAATACAATACACAATAAGGTAGCAAAATAATTAACTAGAGCTGATATCCAGTAAACAAAATTAAACACACAATTTCCTCCTAGGAGTTAAGGAAATTACAAAGGGGAGGAAAAAAGGACAAAAAAACTTAAAGATGCAAACACATATGGTTACAACCAAATCTCTGATCATGAGACTGTAAACTGCAACCAAAAGTGTGTTTTTGGTTGGACATAACTAGATTAACTTCAAGAAATGGATGTCAAGATATTCACCATGGGAGTGCAGCTTGGGAAGTGAATTTCATAACACCCATTTAGAGAACACGTGACTGGAGACCTAATCAAAATGTTTTGCAATACATGGGATATTTTAACAACCCCCTGCTTGATACTACTCCTTTAAAAATGCAAGTAGTTGTGTGGGATTGCAAGTTGTGTGACAGCTTTTAAAGCTATCAGATTAATTCATCTTTTGACCAACACGTGTGGCAGCAAGAGGTATGTTAACAGCTTTTAAGGCTGTCTGATGTTCCTGTGACTACTGCCCATGTGGTACTGCAATGCTTAATAGCTTTTGATGCTGTCAGCTGGTTGCAAATGCCACTGTTGTCTGACTACAGTTTGTGTATCAGTGCAAGGTTCTTGTGCAAGAACATGGCAATAGCAAGTTTAGCATAAACAGGTTCTTAAGTATGAAACTGGTTACAAAACCTTCTTTTCTCTCATTTTCAAACCGTAATAAAGACATTCAGATTATTAGATTATACAACATCCTTGTCAGCTGAGTGAGCTGAAACTTAACGCACCCTAAAGACAATCCCATAGTTTTGCCTTTCTTCTTAAAACATTTTACTTAAACACACAATCATAGCTAACCAAATTTGAGAACCCTTGGATATTGAATACTAGACACATGGGCTTACCATGACTGCAAAAGATGACCTACACACAGAGTATCATGTAATCAGATACATTTCAATGCATATACTATTTTATTAACTATTTTAGTCAGCTTGCTCTATTCAATCTTATGGGCAAGACACACCGTAATCTTAATTTTTTGAGTAGTGGAAATGTACATCTTTTTCCCAAATCTATCCAGTATCCACAGACCTCACCTTCTTTTTCAGAGAGAAGAATGGCAACAGACAAATTTCCTTTCCGCATCAGGGAAAATCTAGACAAAGCTACATATGCAGATCAGTTTTCAGATTCTAATAAAGGCATAGCTTTTCCTTTGAGTATTGAGGTGAAACCTTATATCCTAAAGCCTAAGTACTTGGACAAAGATAGCTAGCTTTCAAAGCACTTTCATAAGCACTAAACAGAATACAAATTCAACCCTAACTCTGGCAACTTCAGCATCTTAAAACAATGTTTACTAGGAAACAACTTAGTCATGACTCCTTTAAAATAATGTTGCCATCTTGTTAATTTTCAGTAAATCCAATGCTGTCAAATGAAGGCCCACAGGAGTAAAAGGATGCATAATCACAGCCAGTGTGTATAAATAGAAGTTATGTTCTTACCATAACGTTCCATGTTAGTTGTCTTCTTCTCGCCTTCTTTCTTGCTTGATGGGTTCGGAGCCGATCCTCGGCTCCGACTAGGCCACTCTAAAAGCTCGAGAGTTGGTTCCACCGGCTCGAGGCTCCCCTTATATCCTACAATGCTAGGCGGTAATACCTCAGATCTCGTTTGTAAGCTAGGCCCAGCCAGGAGAAAAAAACAGAAACACTGGAAAGGGGAAAAACCACCTCTATAAAATGACAGAAGGAAGGTGACCTACAACCTGATGAGGGAATATATACATAACACAGTATATACATATGCAAATAGAGGTGGTAGGAAAGAAGGTCACAATCAAACTCCTCTAGGTCTGTCCAGGCTAGGGGGAAGGAGGATGGGACGCAAGAAAGAAGGCGAGAAGAAGACAACTAACATGGAACGTTATGGTAAGAACATAACTTCTATATGTTAAGTTGTCCATCTCGCCTTCATTCTTGCTGGATGGGACCGCGTCCCTAGCACCTTGTCCCAGGTGGCCTATCGGAACAGACTCTTGAGTACAGTGGAACCAAAATTAGCTCTGTGTCTGGAAGCTAAGTCCAACTTATAATGAGAAATGAAAGTGTGAGGAGTAGCCCATGTAGCTGCCGCACAAATCGTATCAATAGGCAGCCTGTCTTGGAAAGCTATAGAAGTAGCCAAGGCTCTAGTTGAATGAGCTTTAGGTTTGTTTGGTAACTTTAGATGCCTAATCTCATACACAAAGGAAATCAAGGATGTAAGCCATCTGGAGAGTGATACTTTCGAAACTGGAAGGCCCTTTCTGCCTTCTGCATAAGAAACAAACAGTTGGTCAGCCTTTCTGGTCTGTTTGGTCCTATCCAAATAATACCTTAATTGTCGATGAACATCTAGCCAATGTAATTTCTGTTCAGACCTGTTAGAATAGTTAGGAAAAAACACAGGAAGGTCAATGTTTTGATTTAGGTTCACCTGAGAGGCTACTTTGGGTAAGAAGGATGGGTTTGTCCGTAAGGATACCCTATCCTTATGAAACAAAAGATAAGGGGATCGACTGCAGAGTGCATGAAGCTCCGAGACTCTTCTAGTCGAAGTAATGGCTACCAAAAAGAGTGTCTTCCAGGATAGCAATTTCATTGAACACGAAGCTGCAGGTTCAAAAGGGGGAAGAATCAAAGATGTGAGAACTAAGTTAAGGTCCCAAGAAGGAGGAGGATTTCTAATAGGAGGCTTGAGAAGAAAAACTCCCTTCAAAAAAGCTTTGCAAAGCTTGTGAGACATGATGGCAGAATCTGAGATTCCAACATGAAAGTTAGAAATCGCTGCCAATTGAACCTTAAGAGTAGGAGACGAACCTGCGTGGAAAAGTTCGGCTAAGAAATCAAGGACTGTTTGAATGGGAGCAGTGAAAGGATCTATGTCCCTTCCTTGAGCCCAATAGGAGAAACGTTTCCACTTACTAAGATAAATCTTCCGAGTGGAAGATTTATGGGAAGCTATTAAAATATCTCGAACTGAGTGAGATATTTGAGGAAGCCTGGCTAATGTTGGAATTGGAGGAACCAAGCAGTGAGGTTCAGAGAGAGGAGGGAGCGATGTAACTGACCCGACTGATGGGTCAAAAGATCTGGAACTAGGTACAGATGCCAGGGTTGCTCCAACAGAAAATGGTGCAGAAAGGGGAACCAAACCTGTCGAGGCCAGTACGGGGCAATGAGGATCAATGAAGCTTTCTGAGCGATGGCTTTCTGTATCACTTGAGAAATTAGTGGGAAGGGAGGAAATGCATACAGAAGTCCCCGGGGCCAAACTTGGACTAGAGCTTCCCTGCTGGGATGGCCTGGTAGAGAAAAGAGGGTGAAATAATCTTTGCACTTGCTGTTTTGGGGAGTAGCAAAAAGATCGCAGCAAGGCTGGCCCCACTTCAGAAAAATTTTCTCCAAAATTGAATTTTTCAAAGACCACTCGTGAGGCATGAGAATAGCTCTGCTCAATTTGTCCGCAATGAAACTGGACTTCCCGGGGATGTGCGTTGCTATCAGAAACCGCTGAGAAGAAATCGCCCATTGCCACAGTCTGAGTGCTTCTCGACATAAGGGGTAGGATCTGGTTCCGCCTTGTTTGTTGCTATACCACACTACAGACATGTTGTCCGTCTGAATTGCTATCGTTCCCATCGGAAGAGAGTCTTGAAGAGCTTGCAACGCTAAAAGCACTGCTCTCATCTCTAGAACATTTATATGCAAGTGGCGTTCGTATGGTTGCCATATGCCCTGGACTGTCCTGCCCTGATAATGCCCCCCCCCACCCGATCAGGGAGGCGTCCGTTGTCAGAGTAGCAACTGGAGGGGGAGGGACAAAGGGTCTTCCTAGGAAGAGCTGGGGGGAAGAAATCCACCAAAGAAGATGATTCCTGCATGCTTGCGTTATCACAATGGTGTGGGACATCGGAAGTTGTTGGTATGACCATTGTGTGAAGAGCATCCATTGTAAGATTCTCATGTGAAATCTGGCTAATAGAAGTAGAGGGAAAGCAGCCGCCATAATCCCCAGTACTTTTAGGACTAATCTGACTTTGATTCTGTTGCTGTGGAAAAGAAGAGAGACTAGTTTGTGTATGTCTGCTATCCTTTGGTCTGTGAGTCTCGCAGACATGCTGACTGTGTCTAGATTTGCGCCTATGGAGGTAATAGCACGACAAGGCAACAAAACAGACTTGTCGCAATTTATTGAGATACCTAGCTTTCGAAATATGCGAAAAGTGTAGTCTCTGGCAAGTAGTAGAAGATGCTTGGTGGGAGCTGTAAGGAGCCAGTCGTCTAAGTATGGAAACACCTGGAATCCTTGACGTCTCAGGTGAGAGGCTAACACTGCCATGCATTTGGTAAACACCCGGGGGACTGTGGTGAGTCCAAAGGGCAGGGCTCTGAATTGAAAGTGACTGGTTCCCAGCCTGAAGCGGAGGAATCTCCTGGAGCGTCTGTTCATTTTTATATGATAGTACGCATCCTGGAGGTCTATAGAGCACATCCAGTTTTCCTTTCCCAATAGGGGTAGGATGGATTGCAATGTGACCATCCGAAATCTTGTTTTCTTGACAGACTTGTTCAAGATGCTGAGATCCAAAATGGGCCTCCAGTCCCGTTTTCTTTGGAACCAAAAAGAATTTGGAGTAGATTCCGGATCCTTGCTGGTCTGCTGGAACTGGCTGAATGGCTCTTTTTGCAAGCAACTTTGATATTTCTAACGCTGCTTGATCCCTTTGAGCGGGTGGAACATCTGGAAGGGACTTTTTTGATTGATTTGGAATGCGAAAGAACGGAATGGAATAGCCTTCGGAAATGATGGACTGTACCCACTTGTCTTGGGTTAGAGATCACCAGGCTTCTAGGTACAGTGATAATCTTCCCCCGACTGCCTCGGAAGGTGGACAGTCGGGCAACACCTCAGGGATGCTGGAAGGGCTTATCGGAAAAGGTTTCTCGACTGCCCTGGTTCTGCGGACCCCCCCTGCCTCTAGGGCGACGTCTACCATTATTGTTCCCCCCTCTGCCTCTAGAGGGGAACCGACTCTGTGCGTCCGGCAAAGCCCCTTGAGATTGCTTGCGGAACCACATTTTTCCACTTTTCTGGCCCTTGGGGTAAGGCCTAGAAGGAGTAGAAAAACGGACTCAGACTCAGACGGCAGAAAGAGTTTTGCCATCCGTCTCGCACCTTGTCAAGGTTTCTTTCACTTGAGGACCAAAAAGGGACGATCCATCAAATGGGGAATTAGTGAAAGACGTCTTAAAGGGATCCGCAAAATTGCATAGCCGCATCCAGGCATGCCGGCGTAAGGCCACACCTGTACCTGCGGCTCTGCTCGCTCCATCAGCCGCATATGAAAGAAGGCGCATGGAGGAGTTAGCTATCGAATTGAGGGTTGCCAGCTGAGCGTTCATCTTATCCTGAAAACCCGCAGCTGTTGGATCCTTTAACATCTCACTCGCTTCCTTGATCAAGTCTCTTTGAAGACGAGTGAAATGACAGAGGTAGCTCAGCGAACGCATTGAAAAGGTCGCTGACGAAAACATCCGCTTCCCGTACCTGTCCATAGACCTAGATTCCTTGTTAGGAGGATGGACAGGCACTGAAGGATCAGCTAGTTCCTTCTTGGTGGCAGCAGCTACCACCATAGCATCCACAGAAACTCCTTTAGTCAAAAATAGTTTGTCTGCTGGTGCTGTAAAACTTTGAAGGTCTCCTGGGGGTGGGGTCCACAGAGTCAGGAGCCGTCCAAGCCTTTTTTGCTACCACCTGCATAAGGGGGTCAAAGGGGGGGAACACCCAGGAGGTGGAAGGGCGAGAGCCGAACGCCTCAAGATACACAGATTCATCCTCCGAAGGGTTAAGGGCTGGCCAATTCCCCCTCTGTTTTAGGATCTTCAGGATGTCTGCAAAGGAGACATCTTCAGAGGGGGAATGGGGGAACCTTCAAAATCCTCTAAATCCGTGTCAGAGGTGACAGACTCAGGTGAGTCTATGTGCTTCCTCTTGGACTTTCTCTTCCTAGGGGGCTCTCCTGCTAATTCAGGAAAGGCCTCGGAAGAGGATGTAATCCCCACAGGGGATTCTTGAGGAGCTGGCTCTCTGCGGTCTGGGAAGAGGGAGTGAGTAGAAATTACCTGAGGCACCGAGGAGGGAGGGGCGGACGGAGCCGACTGTGGAGTTGAACCAGGTTCCAACACACTCCGCATGACCTCGAAAGCACCCCTGTCAGGCAGAGCCAGAGGTCTCCGCTCCGAAGAGCTGAAAACCTCCCTCGGCACCGACAGTGATGGCTCCGAGGCCGATGTCGGAGCCGAACTCACCAGCGCCGAAGCACCGAGAGGGAGAGCGGGGTCGGACAAGGGTCCGATGCCACTCACCCCCTCGGAGCCGACGAGGGAAGTCCGGCGCCGAGATTCTTCCAATGAAGAAAACGGAGCAGACGACGGCGCCGAAGACAATTGTATCGGCTCCGACGCTGCCACAGTCTCGGGTCTGAAACACCCCGGCTCCGAACTCAAAGGAGTCGGAGGAGGAATATTTTGAGAAATTGGATTAAGCATCGACTGATGAGTCAGGCTCTGAAGCATTTGGGCCAGTGCCTCGGACTTAAGAAGTCGACTCACTACCCTCTGAAGGTCATGGTCCGAAAGTCTCGACGACCTAGAGGAGTGAGATCTATGGCTCCGTTCAGACAGCAAGGGAGATGCTGGAGCCGAATGAACGGAGCCAAGAGACGGTGACCTAGACCTTTTCCTAGTTGTCGGTTCCGATAATTTTATCGGAGCCGACTCGGTGATTTCCAACACCTCGGCTCCGGCCAGAGCAGAGGGAACCGAAGAAATAAGAGTTCGAGTCTCATTGGCTCCAGCCGGAGCCGATGTTGTAGCAGACTTCGAAGCCTTAGGCGTCGACTCAGAAACTGGAGCCGACGACCTAGAAGGCTTGGAGGGTTTGCCCAAAGAAACAATCGGGGGACCCTCAGGCTTTAATAAGCCTCGTAAAATAAGTTTATTTTTTCTTTCCTGCAGGACTCTAGGGCTGAAGCCATGGCATACAGCACAAGAGTCCTGCAGGTGTAAAGGTCCCAGGCAGTACACACAAGAAGTGTGACCGTCTGTCAGAGACATCTTCTGACAGCACGAGTCACACTTCTTAAAGCCTGAGACCTTTGAATCCTTGGACACTGTCAAGGAACGAAGTTGTAACACCACACAAGCACAAACACACCGATTACACTATTTAGTAAATTGTAAACTAATACATTTTAAACTAATAAATTTAGTTAGTTATTTTTTAAAATCCCTACAAAAAACACATACACTTCAAAGCTAAGAGGGGATGGAAGGGCCCGAAGGCCTAGGGAAGAACTATTAAGTTCTTGTGGTAAAAGTGGAAGAAAAACAGGGAGGAAAGGATAAAAATCCACTAAACTAAGGAAATTATTAATAAAAAACTAATTTAAAAGGGGTTTAATTAACTTTTAAACTGTTCTAATAGACTAACCTGAAGCCGGTTGAAACAACACACCTCGATCGCTGTACCGGCAAACGAGATCTGAGGTATTACCGCCTAGCATTGTGGGATATAAGGGGAGCCTCGAGCCGGTGGAACCAACTCTCGAGCTTTTAGAGTGGCCGAGTCGGAGCCGAGGATCGGCTCCGAACCCATCCAGCAAGAATGAAGGTGAGATGGACAACTTAACATGCCATGTTTATAATTGTTTGTCTTTTCGGGGTCGACACAGCGAAGCCATGTTTAGAATAAAAAAAAAAAAAAAAAAAAACACTTTTGAAGAAAGATAAAAGGAGCCCTTTTTACGTTTTCTTCTCTCTCCCAGGACCTTTGCAATTATGAATAAAATGTGCATGTTAAAGGCTCTTTGGTCGTAAGAGGCAATCAACACAAGTCTCTACTGCTACTCCTTATTTTACAACATCAGACTATATAACTTTTCAGACAATGTTTTATAATCAAACAGAGAATGACACAGAAAGAGTAATAGTGCCACTCTGTAACGAGATGCAAGCCTCTAAATTCCATTGTTGCTGTACACTCATCACCAAATTTTGCATTCAGGGTCAAACATCTCCTTGACAGGGATAACACAGATAGTAGTTTTATCCTTAAGGTCTGACGCTGCAGATATGATGGTGTTCGTCTGACTACCTTAGATGCTGGCTTTTTGTCCTGTTTCTGAGTCGCACTTTTAATGAGCTTGAAGATTTGCTTTTGAAAAAGCAAATTGTGTGGTGGTTTTCCTTTTCACATTACATTCTGTAGTTTCTTTTTTATTCTACATTCTCTCTCAACACTGTGTGGGATTTTTTTGAATCTGTGTTTAGAGATGTTGCTTTTTTGACGTTCTGTCTGGAGATTCTAAATGCTTTTCAGCTACATGAGCTAGAGCCTGTAAAAGTACAGTTTTGTACCTACCATAAATGTAGATGTTCGAAGATCCACATTGCTGCAGTCCTAACACTTGGGTAGAATCCCAAAGCAGAGGTAAGGGAGGATGGCTAGACTATAATGAAGCAGGAGCTGCCAAAATGCCCTGCAACACAGCAGTGGCAAAACCAGCCCTGGATTTAGAGTACAGTGGAAGGTGGTAATGCCTAGAGAAGGTATGCACTGAACTCCAAGTGGCTGCCTCCAAAATATCCTTAGTAGCCACCCCCCTCAAAAAAGCTGTTGAAGTGGCAGTAGCCCTAGTGGAATGAGGTCTAATCCCAGCTGGAATCTCTTTGCCATGATGGGAATAACAGAAGGCAATGCAAAATCCAATCCACTTAGAAATAGTTTGTTTCGACACCGGCTTGCCCTGAGAGCACAAAGCAAAAGAAACTAATAACTGCTGAGATTGTCTGAACCCTTTAGTTCTGTCCAAATAATATCGCAACTGCCTGTGTACATCTAAAGTGTGCAAAATCTTTTCCCCTTTAGTTTGGGGATTTGCATAAAAAGTAGGCAAATGAATAGTTTGGTTTAAAGCCACACTAGAAACCACTTTAGGCATAAAGGAAGGATTAGTACGTAAAGATACCCTATCCTTGTGGAAAATTAAGAAAGGCTCAACTGCCATAAGGGCCTGCAATTCAGAAACCCTTCTTGCAGAGGTAATGGCCAACAAAAAAGTAGTCTTCCATGACAAATATTTCAACTCAGCAGTAGCTGCAGGCTCAAAAGGTTGTAGAGTGAGTTTCTCCAACACAAAATTGAGATCCCTAGCAGGAGTAGGAGCCCTTCGTGGGGGTCTTATATTCTTTGCCCCTCTAAGAAATTGCTTGAATAAAGGATGAGAAAACAATGGAGGGTCACAATCGTAGTGAGCTGAAATTGCTGCAGCATGAATCTTAATAGAAGAGAAGGACAAACCTTTGTCCAATAACTCAGTAAGATATTGAAGAGCCACACTTAAATCAGGCTCAGAAACATCCAAATCCTTAGCTGCACTCCAAAATAAAAATCTCTTCCATTTATCTGCGTACACTTTCCTTGTACTAGGCCTTCTAGCTTCCAAAATCACATTCAAAACTTGTTGTGGAAGTTGAGACCCTCTATGGTTTAAAACAGAATATGCCATGCTGTTAGGTGAAGAGAGTGAAGTTTGACATTGAGCAAATGACTGTCCTCCTGGGACAACAGATGTGGAATCAAAGGCAAAGGCCATGGAGGCTTCCGTGACTAGACTTCTCAGTAGTGGGTACCAGTGCTGTCGAGGCCAATCTGGAGCTATCAAAATCATCCTTGGCTTGTCCTGTCTGACCTTCAGAAGTACCTTTGAGAGGAGAGGCAGAGGTGGAAAGGCATACACATGAAGATTTTTCCAACTGAAAGAAAGAGCATCCACTTTCCAAGCTGTGGGATGAAACCGCTTTGTGCAAAACTTTGGCAGCTGGTGGTTTAGTGGAGAAGCGAACAGATCTATGTCTGGAGTTCCCCAGGACACTGTCAATTTCTGAAATACATGAAGATCCAGTTTCCACTCGTGGGGATCCATGATTTGTCTGCTTAACACATCTGCTAAGGAGTTCTGTGCTCCCGGCAGAAACCTTGCCTGAAGACTTAGTTGTAAACTGAGAGCAGTCTCCCACAAAATCATTGCTTGCCTGCATAGAGGATAAGAATGTGTTCCCCCTTGCTTGTTGATGTACCACATGACAGTTGTGTTGTCTGTTAGAATCAACACCTGCCCTGGAAGAAGTAAATCCTTGAAAGCTATTAATGCAAACTGGACTGCTAACATCTCCTTCATGTTGATATGTAGATGTTGTAGTCTGGCAGGCCACTTGTCTTGTATCCACTTTCCATTTAGATGAGCTCCCCAAGCTATGTCCGAGGCATCTGTCGTTAAAATCTGACTCGCCTCTGGCCGGGTCACAGAGAGTCCCTTGTTTAGGTGACATTCCTGAGCCCACCACAAAAATTCCTTTTGAATGCAAGGTATTATTTGAATGACAGTGTCCAGATCCTGGCAGTGCTGTGTCCATACATTTTTGAGATACCATTGTAGCTTCCTCATATGCAGTTTGGCATTGGGAAGCACCAGAATACAAGATGCCATGAACCCTAAGGCTTGAAGGACTGTCCTTGCAGTCAGCCCGGACTGATGAGATAGCTGATGGAAGTAAAAGGATAGACTCTTTTGTTTGTCCGGGGTTAGAAAGGCCATCTGGGATGCTGTATTCAGTCTCACACCCAGAAAGCACATGTCCTGAGAGGGTACTAGACTGGACTTTATTTCGTTCACAGAATACCCCAGGCATCTTAGCACTGCTATCACATATTCCAAATGATGAAGAAGCTCTTCCCTTCCTTGAGCCAGAATCAGGCAGTCGTCCAAATAAGGATAGATCTGTATTCCTTTTAGCCTGAAGAAAGCTATCACTGGAGCCAGAACTTTCGTAAACACTCTGGGCGCAGTAGATAAGCCAAAGGGCAATGCAGAGAACTGATAGTGAGAAGTCCCAGCTCGAAAACGCAGATATTTCCTGCAACATAGTCTGATGGGAACATGAAGGTAAGCCTCCTTGAGGTCCAAAGTTACCATCCAATGATCTTTGCCCAGCAGAGGCAAAAGCTGCTGCAACGTCAACATTTTGAACTTGGGAATGTCCAGATAAGTGTTGAGGATAGATAAATCCAAAATTGGTCTCCACGTGTTCCCCTTCTTTGGTACTAGGAACAGGCGAGAATAAAATCCTAGGCCCCTTTCTGGCATAGGAACCGGCTGTATGGCCCCTATTTGGAGTAACAGTGAAATTTGCTTGTGAGCCTCTATTCTTTGTTGAGGAGGAATGTCTGGCATGCCTTTGAAAGGAGGCAAGGTATGGAAATAAAACCTGTAACCGTGATGTATGATATCCAGTACCCATTTGTCTTGGGTAATCAAACTCCAATTTTCTTTGAAAAGTGCCAACCTTCCTCCCAAAGGTGCTGCCAGACGAGAAGGTTCTGGCAGCTGAAAAGGTAGGTCATTGGGTCTGTTTACGAAAGGACTGACCCCTGCCCTCACTCAAGACTGTGCAGGAGAACTCCCTGTTCTAGGCCTGAAAGAGCCCTGACCTCTGCCCCTGCCACGTCTAGATCTACCCCTAGACTGGGAATCATAAGAAGGATACGTCCACCCTTTAGTAGGCCAATTTCTACTAAACTTTGGAGGCTGAACCTGCAAAAAATCTTTAACAGTCTGCATAGACTTAGCCTTGTCTTCCATTTTCTTCAAAACTGCCTCAACAGGAGAACCAAACAAGACATCCGATTGCAAAGGGGCATCCAAAATCCTAGTTTTAACATGGTCAGATAAATTTTGATCCCTCAGCCAGGCATGCCTGCGAAGAACTGACCCAGTGGCAGCCACCCTAGACGAGGCCTGTACAGCATCAAAACCACATTGCAAAGAATGCTTACCCACCTGTTCAGAAACATGCACTAAATCTTGCAACTCTTTACAGTCAATACCTTCCGCCAGAGCATCAACCTTAGATTTCAACTGAGAAAGGAGATAATTTTGATATTTCAACATGTGAAACTGGCAATTCAAAGCTCTCATGGCTAGAGTGGAAGAAGTATAAACTTTCTTTCCCCATCTATCCAAGGCCTTGGCCTCTTTATCTGTAGGAACCGGATTCTTGACAACAGAAGCCTTAACACCCTTAGGCCCCTGGCTAACAGTTTCTGGGTCTGCCCTAGGACTCTTAAAAAGATACTTATGAGCTTCAGGCACCCTGTAATACCTATCTGGTTTAACAGGAGCAGGAGGCAAAGAATCAGGATTAAGAGAAGCCTCTGCAAACACATCATCCACCACATTCAGAACAGGAGGTATAGCTAAAGGCCTATGCTGGGGTAAAAACAAAAATTCCCTAAGCCTTTTCCTGGAATCAGAGAAATCCTGACCTTCCCATTTAAAATGCTCTCTCATGGAGTGAAGGGTCTCTGAAAAGAAAAATCCTCAGGAGGAGAAGCAGAAGGAGTAGAATCATCCACATCAGAATCAGAATAATGAGAATACTCCTGCAAGTCTTCAGCCGAAGACTCAGACACATCCGAAGCCTGCTCATAATCCCCAACACAGGTTCCATCCTAGGCCTCTTATCAGGAGGGCATAGAGCCTCTAATTAAAGTAATTAAATCTTCTGCCATTTTAAGCATGTGCTTCTTGGGCACAGAACCTGAAGAACTAGGAGGGACACCCACAGAAGCAAAACTAGACCTGCCTCTAGGAGAAGCCTTGGAAGCAGAAAGAGAGGGCCTAGACACCTTAGGAAGGGAGGGGAGTACAGTTATCTGAGAAGCCCCTACAGCCTGACCTGCCTCCTGGGAGGCCACATCCTGTAAAACAAAGTTTCTCCCTGGGACTCCAGAGAGGCCTCCGTCGGTTCCACTGGCGCCTCTAAAGAACCGGCGTCCGGTTCGGACGACTCCTCTAACCTAGGTTTAACTGCCTTGTCCTTGCGCTTCTTTGTGGAAGCGGCGCGGAGCATCCGACGGCATATTGTAATTGCACCGCTTCCCAAAGACCAACCTGGCACAATCCAACCTTCGCTTTATAGTGCGTTTATTAAACCTAGCACAAAAGCGACACCCAACAACGTCGTGCTCAGGTCCCAAACAAGGTATACACAAATTATGGTAATCCCTATGCGGTATCTGTTTCCCACAAGAAATACAGTTATTCACTTTTTCTGACATCCGGTAAACCACTGAGGCAAGAAAAAACCAAAATATTCCCCAACGGGGTACTTAACCAACTCTGACTTCGGTCTGAAACTCTGAATTCGAAATATTTCAGAACGCCGAATGGCACTTGCAACACTGCTTCTGCATCGGACCATGCGGCAAAAAAGACTGAGGATATGACGTCGGTCATGCGCATTTGTACCCTGACGTTCTGATGTCAGTCAAATGCGCCTTGACCGACGTCAGCCTTATACTCTGATATTCGGGCCGACCGAGGGACAGCGGACTACCCAAGTGTTAGGACTGCAGCAATGTGAGATGAACAACATCTTTGTAGCCTTGTTAAATCTACTGAAGTTTTCAAAATCTTCAAGTTTATGAACTAACCAGAAAAAGCAATGGGTGTGTACCTTTGAAAGACTATCTTCTTCAAATAACTATCACAAGAAGCAGGTTATATTATTGTCTGCAAGAATCTATTGACAAATACACACTTGTTAATAGTGACAATATGACCTGCTTTGTTTGACAGTTATCTGAAGAAAATTCAACTTTTCTTGCACAGAATATAAAAAATCAATAAAATACTATCGAAAGACTGAAAATCATGCAAGAGCCACTAAGCAGATCCATTTTCTTTGGTGCAAATGAGAAATTAATAACACTCAAAAAGTGATAAAAATTGAAGGCACCGGAGAATAATGTGGAAAATATAAAAGGCAGTCATGCCATGCCTGCACCACCACCTTCAAAGGCTCATGAATTGGACTGATTCTTACAGGAACCACAGCCACGTCTAAGAAAAATCAGGTTAGTAGAACACAAGATGGGTAAATTCAAATATTCAGATTTACTGTTACAATGAGCTACTTGAAAATGAGCAGCTTTTAGGAACCAAAAAGATACCACTAAGGTAACGTACTGAGTTGACAAAATAGGCAAAAGCAGACGAAAACCTGTGTGCATGTGGTGGGGTGGAATGGGAGAACATGGTGACAGCAATTCTACTATGAGATGTTGTAAAAGTTACAAAAAAGGTAATTTATTAATAATCTAGGTTAGCAACCATCAAAGTTAGAATTCTAAACTCAAAAATGTTTTTCCTTCCAGCCTACTTCAAGGGGGAAACTCCATCACTGAAGGATGTAGGTCACGATGGTCTGCTTCAATACACAAACTACTGAAAAAGATCCATGATGCATAGACAAGTACCAAATAAAAAGCTTACAGTCAAAGTCAATAACTGTCAATAGACTGTAGTCCAAGCATGCAAAAGCTATATATGAAGCACTTTGCACATGGTATTGTAAGAAAAAAAAAATACCTTGCACTCCGTTTATCTGCATCAGAACCGGTAACACTCATTCTGTAGATTGTAGTGGCTGAATGAAGAAGATATCTACAAAAATTTTCTAGTTGGGGGATTGTTTTATCTCCTTTAAGACTAGTGAACCACTGCTTTGGAAAACAAGTTATGATCTGTAAAAAAAAAAAAAAAAAAGGAAGAGAGGAAAAATTATGTTAATTTGCCTGTACACTGAAGTACATGTGCTAAGTTTTAATCATTGTGGACAGTTTTCACCATGCTATCTTGCATATACTGTAGCTTGAGCTGCATGACTCAGCAACAGGCAAAATCTTTTAAAGGGATTGTAAAGTACATATGTATCAGCATACTTACCGTAACAGATCCTTGAATACAACAAACACTGCTGTATTACCCAAAATACTAGGGACAAGTACGAAAGCAATATGCACTCTATGTTCCTGGCCCCTGACCTAGGCTGGAAGGACACGTTCTGTGAGACTCCACTGGCAAATGCTGCTTTGCTCAGTGAAGTAAATGCCTCGTTTATAATGCCCAGAGAAGGTTTGGAAGGAAGTTGAGGTAGATGTTTCACAAATACATTGTGCTAACATATTTTTGAAAAAGGCACTACGGTAGCCATACCCCTTAACAGAATGAACCTTAACCAGCCCTTTTATTTTTTTTTCCATGCTGGCTGCTAACAGAAAAATGCAAGTTAGATACTATTTTGCAGAGAGAGTTTTGTAGACTGGCCGCCCTTATTTTTCTGCCAGGCAGCCAAAAACAGATGGTGTGTTTAGGTTCATAGGTCGGTACTAGGCTATTGGCCCAAGGGCATAAGTAAGCCTAGCCAACAAAGTTCCCTGACTTATGCCAACCCACGAAAGTTAATTTCCTGTGCCCCTGTCGAGCAGAGCCACAGAAGTGATCCCCGCGGTGTACTTTCCATTTCCCATCCACTCAAAAAAGATTTTTCTTGAAGAGTGTTAATGAGGAACTTTGCTTGACACAGATGGCTAGCTTGTTCCAGAGTATGGGAAGTATCTGGGATAGGAATCTATCCCTCCAGCATGTCCTGTTTATTGTGGTGACAATGTTTAGGTCCCTAGAGTGTGTAGCTCGGAGGGATGGGATTTCTTTAGGTGTAGCATGTCCAACAGCTCTGGGTTTGACATAGCTTTACATGTTAGGCAGAGATCACCTTGGAGTAGGCGATATGCTACAGAGTAAAGCTGGAGTTGTTTGAGACGGTCAGTGTAGGGCATCTGTTTGAGGCCAGTAATCCTCTTTGTGAGGTACTTCTGTGGCCTTTGTCAGAAATCCTTTGTTCTCTCAAAATAGATCCTCTGCTGTTTGTATCACCATGTCTCTGAGGAAAGAGGGGCCCCTTCACAACCCTTTTAACTGTAGTGATTGATACCAATGGAGAGTCCTAGGACAGGCAAGTTAAGACACTGTCTCTCTCTCAACCAAGTCTGCATAATAAAGCACGAGATCCTGAAAGGAAGCTGCCTTAGACGGAATGCCTTGGTCATTACAGTACTAGTCAAAATCAGTCCTTTTCACCAGACATGACTTCTTGGTAGCAGGGTTTTTGGCTTCCAGTAGTACAGTTAATACCTGTACAGAGAAAAAGAAATCTCAGCACAGTTATCAGAATCCATTTCCAAGCTGCTAATCTGAGGCCCTTTACATCTGGATACACTACAGTCCCCCCAGCTCACTGGGTTAGCAGATTATGGGGAGTGAGAAGAAAGTACAGTTGTATTAGGAATTTAGCATAATATTAAATAATCAAGTACAAATCACTCACACTTTCTTACACCTGGGACTTCCTCTGCAGAAGGCCAACAACTGTCCAACTATCAGAGCTGTACACCCGTCCTCCTCTCAGCTGGAAAGATGTCAGCACCTGGACAATCAATTCTCCATACAAAGTAGATGCCCATATGTACCATCTTTAGATCCTTCTTGTATGTAGAGAGGTCAACATACAGCAGAACTAGCAACCAGACTTTATTTACCTTATGACTAAGGGAGAACAAACCACAAAATCTCTCCTGGGCACCTGAATATGCAGGCAGAAGACCTTGCAAATCCACAACCCTACTGACAGTACCCCTGACCTGCATGTACAATGTTTAGATGGGTACAATGCTTAGACTGGGAAAGCGATAGCCTACCACAGATCTTGGATGCCCAAGAAAAAGAAAGGGGGGGGGGGGACCGGACTTTAACAGCAATCACACTCGAATGTCTTCCTAACATAACAATACCATGTTCTTCTTATGGATTATTGCTGCAATCTTCCTTACATCTGGGAAAGTTTCAGAAAGTGGCAGGATAACTACTCAGGGACAGGCTGCAGGATACCCTGTAGAATGGTCATGGCAAACCTTGCCCCTGGAGATGAAGTTCAACCAATGATAACTTGTAAAAAGTGTGTATGGAGGGCCACAAAACTGCTTCCGTTATAGCCTGAAAACTTGCACCTCAGAAGGCGGCTATAATCACTGCTGTGTTCCTGAATGAATACTACATTATGGGCCTTTTAGCAAAGTATAAACAGCAAAATTTAATGTAGTGTGTTGGCCATTTGCTTTGACACTGATTTCCCCTCTTTTTTTGCTAAATAAGAGAAAAACAGCTGGTAAGTAGATCATATGGTCTTAGTCCTTGTACAGGTAGTATCTCAGTTGCCAATGAGCAGCTAAGGATTATTTCCCCCTTATTTAGGGGAACTGGAAAGAAAACCGCTAAATTCAGTAGTAGAGAGAACCAATGCTAACATTAGGCATGAGGCAGTTGTAAATTCAGGGCCTTCAGCTCATCTTGGGAAATGGCCTGAATCAGGCAGTTTCCAAATATGGATAAAAGTCCTTCAACCTGAGATGGTGAAAACATGGAGTGAAAATTGTAATACCTTGGTAGCAATGGACAGACCAAAGAAGAATATAACCTGTAAACAAATGTTATGTACTTATCATAACTTTAAAACTTCATAATCCATGTCAGTTTATTTCAACAGTAGGACTGGTAGCTGCATGTAGAAGTTGTTCAGTATTTTTAGAACCTCACAAGCTTAACCCCCTCACCCTCCACATCAGTCCCATAACAGTCCACATTTCCAGGTCTCTCTAGATCAAGTGTAACTACTGCAGCTACAGCTGAGAACCAGTACATGCATACAGGCCTTACGTTCACTTCTCCACATATCTCTACAAGGAATAATGTATATTAGGATAGATGGAGGAGGGAGGGAATGCTGAAGTGAATGGATATTGATCATGAGGATGTATCATTATAGTAAGTACAATGCTTTCATATCTTATATAATCAAATCTGTTCACTTCAGTACGTCAGAATCACCAGTATCTTCTGTAGGGTAGCATTATCACAGAATATTACAAACGATGGCAGCCTCAAAGGCAGACCTAGACCTTTAGACCACAATGTCTTACAAAGTGTGCAAAGTAGTCTTCAGGTGAATAGGTTCATAGGTGAATACTACACTAACTACCCTGAAGGGCCATTTTAAGCTAGCCCGTAACCAGAAGTCAGAATCAAACCCTGTGTTTTGTGTCTACGAGATGAAGACCTTAACTATTATGCTAAACCCACCCATGTCACAGCTACACAAATTTCATCGGCATAAGAGTTAAGACAGTGGAGACTTCTATAGCCCATACAGAATGAGCCTTTGTTGTGCTAGGAAAAAAAATTTCTACTTTGCAAAGCAAAAAGTGATGCAATCTGAAAGCTACCTGGATAAGGTGATCTTCATACCTTTTGAACAGCTCTGCCAGGTGCAACAAAAATAAAACATTGGTCATTCTTTCTAATATCTTTTGTTCTGCTGAGGTAAAATCTCATTTGATGGTGTACATTCAAGACAGTGCAACAAATACTGCTCCCCCAATCTGAATTCTGGGAGAAGAACAGTGGGAGATTAAATAAGAGTTTTTTTTCTAAACAATGTGGGCAGAAAGGTTAAATTAGTATGTAGACATATGCCATCTTTATAAAGTGAGATGACGTGTGGTGGGTTTTGAATAATAATCAATAATCATCTTGCCTTCTGAAACCCTATCCGATGTTACAATGACTAGAAAAAGGATTTTCCACGATAAATGCAAAAAAAGCTGGGTCTGCTGGTTCGAAGGAAGGTGGCCTCACTTTCTCCAACAAAGTTGATATCCCAGATATGTGTCTCTAAGGAGGTCTTAATAGAAAGGTACCACTTAGGAAAGCTTTACAGACCTTTTAAGCTGGGAGAGAGGACAAAAACTCTTATTCCCATAGCAGGACCTTACCAATGGCTCATCTACCTTAGCTCAATCTACCCACTTGTTCCACAGAGATGGTCATCCCTAGGCCAGGTCCTACAGCATATCTGTTCCTGTCAGTGAATCCCAATCAGCCCATTTGCTCTGCTGCAAGACTTGGGGTGGGCCAGCTTACTGGTGGTCTATCCTCTCTCCAGTACAGCAACCTCCTTGTTGGCACTCGAGCTACCCTATTAGTTACCCTCCAAGGGGAGGCATGTCTCTGCGTACTAACTACTGAATTCTTACAGTAGCAGTGTGAATGCACTTAGCAACTCGTGCTTGCTAAAT
Source organism: Protopterus annectens (assembly GCF_019279795.1). Classification (NCBI taxonomy): domain Eukaryota; kingdom Metazoa; phylum Chordata; order Ceratodontiformes; family Protopteridae; genus Protopterus; species Protopterus annectens. The sequence continues at coordinate 1,637,137,911 of NC_056735.1, read as the reverse complement.
ACAAACTGCAGAGGGTACAACATCTAGTGCTTCATCTAGGTGTAACCAACATGGCAAGCCAGGGCAGTCTTCCTTCAAGCAAGGGTCACTCACTCCCATCCTCCATTGCCAGTTCTTACAGGCATCCAAGCCATTATTCAAACTTAAGAGAAAGAAGTGATCCCCTAACAAAAATGTGAAATTGCTAGGTGTACCTTAATTGTGAAAAAGGCTGAACCATGCCAAATAACAGAGTCAAAAACGCAGAAAAGGTGGGGCTGGGTTGAGTAGAGAGATAACTACATCCATTTACTTCTATACACTTTTCTAGCTGAGGACGTATGGGCAGTAGCGAGCCAGCAGAGCTGGAAGTCTGTATGAGGTTTGCCAGCCTGATGAGACAGGACATTTGTGTTAGTTCTGAGAAGAGATTTCTCTAGAAGGAAAGGACAGTGCAAAGGAAACAACACTTGCTGGAGTCAAAGCAGGGCTATGACACTGACCCTGCCTTGTGCAATCTATCTTTCTTCAGGAACTCTAACAAATGGGGGAATGGGGAACAAATGTAGAAAAGTCATACATTGCAGACATGTTGGGGAGTTCGTCCCAGAGGACATATGAGGATTTGCCATTGGTTGGGGTTGTCACAGCCTGAAAAACAGTGATGATCTCAGAATACACTCACAAGGCATCAACAGACACCAGTTGTACTTAACAGCTAGCAAGCTTGCTTGACCAACAATATGGATTGCTACCAGAAAACACATGAGGTGCCAAGGACCAGTCCCATAACTACAAGGCCACCCAGCATAGGGGATTACAATGGGTTGACCCAATTTGTTGATTCCCCAACCTACTGTCACATAATGTCTGTGAGTGAATGGCAAATGTATCCCGAATGAAAAGATCTTGTAGAGCCTGTAGTATTAGGTTAACTGCCTTCATTTCTGACAATGATGTGCAGACAGGCCTCTTGCTGTGACCATGCTCCTTGAACCGTTTGCCATAAACGATGGTCCTCCACCCCAAGGCTGATGTATCAAAGGTGAATGCCACTCTGGGGGAGGGAGGAAGAAAAGAACATCCCTGTGAACACTACATAGTTATAACCCCCACTGTAGATGTGGATGACGCACCTGAAAAATCCTGACCTGAAGTGAGTGAGGGGGGCAAAAGTCTGATGTCACCAGACTCAAACATAGTAGTGAAGAACTCTCATGTTATATCTCACTAAATGAAACAGAACAATTTGTTGTTGCCATGTGCTCTAGATTTCAGACACTTAGAACTGGTACAGCTGAGACGAGGATAGAGGGGACACATTTTGGCTTCAGAGACGACAGCCTGTCTTTGGTGTGACTGGCTATACAAGTGAACATGTCCAGGTGACATCTAATGAAGAACTGAGCTTGCAATGGCTACAGCAGGGACTCTGCATTGTTCAGTGACATTCCCAGAAACCAGAATAACTGGGGGAAGCAGTCCTTCACTGGAATCACTGACTCCTTTTTGGGAGGCTGGCTAGAAGACAGGTGTCCAGACATAAGAACAAGGATTCCCAGCAGTTTGCAATGTACTGTTACAGATGTCATACATAATGTAAACACACTGGAGGCTGTGGATGTCATACATAATGTAAACACACTGGTGGCTGTGGTGTGACTACATGGGGGGGGGGGGGCCTAAACGGATAGTGCCTGGCCTCTATTCTGAAATGTAGAAACCTTCTGGATGCCCTAGCCATCTTGAGATACAGACAGGTGTTATGTGGAGCATATCAAATCCCTCTTCTTAAGGAATAGAATGATGGACGGGCACCATGACCATTTGAATTCTGTCACAGATTGGTTTGGGCCATTTAGACCTAGAATGGATCCAAGGTACCTCCTTTTCTTGGGGACCAAAAAGCTCCTGCAATAAATTCCAGATGCTCTCTGGTACTGACACCTCATGAATGGCTCTTTTTTGAGGTTTACCAGCTCTAGTTTACAAGCCACCTTCTAACAGGGTAGGATGTCAGCAAGAGAAGAGTGACAAGACTTTGAGGATAATGTGACGCCCGTGCACTGGCCAGCAATCAAGCAGCCTTAATCCTCACCACTAACACCAGTGAGGGGCATCCATATAGGGAAAGGATAATAAATACACACACAGTAAAGTATAATTTCCCTTAAGAGCACACAGAGATCACAGTCTGTCTGGGGCTGGTTTCTCCCTTCCTCTCCAGGTCCCCAATAAGACTCTCCACTGGCACAGCTACAGGGTCCAGATCTCAGCCTAGTGGGCAAGCTAAAACCTCCAGCACCCTCTCTCTCCAACCAGTGCTTAGTGCCCCTGCCCAAGTAGCTGACACACACACATTAAGATAAGAGTTTATACAACCACAAAGACACTCCTGGGGGAGGATGGCACAGGTTCTCCAGCTGTGCCCCTTTTTCCCAGACTATACTGTAGAAATCACTACCACCACCCTGCTAATATTTATCAGCTACTCAAAGGCCCTTACAAAAGGGTGTCCAATTATAATGTGCAATATTATTATCCAAATGGTAAGTGCAACCAGTCAAGACTTATTTGGAGTGACTTCGTACAGTACCACTATATACGTGCAATGTACTCTTAGAGCTTAAATTATTTCTACATAAAACAGCCACAGTTGAAATGTTAAAAATAATTTAATAACAAACAAAAAACACAAGACAATATTTCTTACTTCACAGTGCTAGTCGAGTTCAGAGAGTACAGAGAAATACTTAAAATAATACAGCAGAAAATTTCTGACATTACAGAAAAACAAACTAGTCTAGTCTTCCTATTTCCAAGCCACATCTAAGAAAAAAAACAGTTCTACAATCCTACTTACATATAGACACAGGCAGAGTGGCGAGTTGGATGTTTTCAAGAAAAAATGCTCTAATGCTCTCATTCTTTCTGTCCTTAAAATGATAACACAGCACCACTGACTCATTTCAGATTACATAATTTCTTTCTGGTTCCCAGGCTAACAGACTCTCGGAGGTTAATAGTCCTTGATCTTGCAGCTGGTCAGGAATCCAGAGCAATAAGAGAAATTATACATACAAATTCTAGCAATTAACTCTGGTCTCAAGACAATAGCCAGAATCCCTTCATCCAGACATATCAGCTCCAAGTTTTGACATAAAAGAATTGACTTGTTAGCTTTGTTACAGCAGAGTGCACTGTTGTTACATTTTTGCTGTTCCACATTTAACACCATTTTCCCATTTAAGAAAACAAGCCTGTGGCTTATATTGATATTTACAAATGACAGAATTATCTACAAAATTCTATCTGGCTAGGCAGGCAGCCTTCACCTATCTTCACCCCCCCACACCGGGGAACAAGCTAGTTTTTCAAGTCACCCTTGGGAGAAATGTTGCTTGAGAGGGTTAGGTTTATCTGAGTATACCTTATCCCATTCCCTGACTTGACAGCCCATATGCATTGGCATTGCTAATCCCACTGTGGTACTGTACTGATGTATCATATCGCTTGCAGTCATAGGCTCCATCTTAGCAAGTTGGCATTCTGCTGGCTGGCTTTGTGTAACCATGTTAGGGGGGTTGTGATCTGTCACTACAGTGAATTTTCTTCGATACAGATAAGGCTGAAGTTTCTGCAGTACCCACACTATGGCTAGTCATTCCTTTTCTACAGCTGCATAGCATTTCTCCTTGGGTTGGAGCCTACGACTGATATAAACCATTGGGTGTTCTTCTTCCTCTGAAGAAATCTGGCTAAGTACAGTCCCCACCACATGGTTCGAAGCATCCACCTGTACAACAAATTATTTGCTGTAATCTGGACTGGCTAACACAGGGGGTCCCTCCCAAAGCTTCCTTAAGCTCCTGGAATGCCTGCTCACATGCTGGGTCCACACTACCTTATCTGGCCTGTTCTTCCTTGCCAGGTCTGTGAGGGAAGTAGTTATGGTACTAGAACTGGGGATGAACTTTCTGTAGTAACCTGCTGTCCCTAAGAATGCCCTCACCTACTTTTTGGTAACAGGTGCAGGCCACCCCTGAATGGCTTCTACTTTGGCAGGTCCTAGCCTGATCTTACCTCTCCACACTCTATGGCCCAGGTAGAAGACCTCTGCCATACCCACCTGACATTTGCTGGGCTTAATGGTCACCCTACCCTCTGTAGTCTGAACAGCACCTCCCTGATGTGCTGAAGGTGCTCTTGCAGAAATGACTGTAGATGGCAATATCACCTAGGTAAGCAAGGGCAAACTCTCCTGCTAGGATATGATCTACTAGCCTCAGGAAAGTCGCTGGGGCATTTTTCATCCCAAAGGGCATCTTTGTGAACTTATACAAGCCAAAAGGAGTCACAAAGGCTGACTTCTCTTTAGCACTGGGAGTCAAGGGCACCTGCCAATAACCCTTGGTAAGATCAATGGTGGTAAGATACTTAGCCCCATCCAGCTGCTCTAAGGTCTCATCTGTCCTAGGCATTGGGTAAGCATCTGACGCTGTGTGACTATTTAATTTCCTGTAGTCCACACAGAACCTGATGCTGCCATCCTTCTTTGACACCAGCACCACTGGGGAGGCCCAGAGACTATTGGACTCTTGAATCACCCCTAGTTCCAACATCTCCTGCATTTCCTCCCTCAGAGTCTGTTTGACTCTCTCAGGCATCCTATAAGAGGCCTGCCTAATAGGCCTTTGGGGGCCTGTATCCACCTGGTGCTGCACTAGGTGGGTACACCCTGGTTTCCCAGTGAACATGTCCTCAAACGTCTGTAACACTGCTCGGATTTCTCGAACTTGGGTAGGAGATAGCTACTGTGACATTGCTACCCTTTCCACTAAGGTGTCAGTCCGAGCCTTACTGAGGAGATCAGTCACCAGATCTCCCTCAGACTCCTCCTGCAATCCACTGCAAATGCTCAGCACAAGGACTTCCCTATCATGGTAAGGTTTCATCATGTTAACATGGTACAATTCGTGCCCCTGCCTCCTGCCTAGCAGTTCCACCATGTAGTTAACATCATTTACCTTTCTTACCACCTTGTAGGGTCCCTCCCAAGATGCTTGCAGCTTGTTGTGTCTGACAACAATGAGAAACATTACCTGCTGCCCCACAGCATACTCTCTAGCTCGAGCATTCTTGTCATAACACACCGTTTCCTGTTGTTTGGCTTCTGGCAGGTTCTTCTGGGCTAAGCCCATGAGTTCCCTGAGCCTTGTCCTGAGGTTTAGGACATATGCCACAACAGACTCCTTGTGAGGTTCACACTCACCTTCTCACTCATCTCGAATTAAATCTAGAGGTCCCCTCACCCTATGTCCATACTGCAACTCAAAGGGTGAAAAACCTGAGGATTCCTGGGGAAGCGCTCTGTAAGCAAACAGATGGGGTAAATATTTGTCCCACTCCCTCTTAAACTGGTCTGCAAATGCCAGTAGCATGGACTTGATTGCAGAGTTTAACCTCTCAACAAGACCATTAGTCTGGAAATGGTAGGGGTGGTCTTCAGATGCTTCACCCCGCAGTACTTCCACAGACAAGCCAGCAGGTCTAACATGAAATTGGCACCTCTGTCAGTATTTCTTTTGGGAAACCTACTCGGCTGAAAACCTCTAACAAAGCATTTGCCACCTTTTCTGCCTCAATGGCGGACAGAGCCACTGTCTCTGGGTATCGTGTAGCATAATCCACTACCACTAAGATATACTTTTCCCCTGTGGAACTTGGGGTACCCAGAGGCCCCACAATATCCATAGCTACCCTCTGAAATGGCTCCTCAATCGCAGGCAAAGGCATCAAAAGAGCTCTCACCTTGTCTCCTGCCTTGCCTACCTTTTGGCACTGCTCACAAGTCCTGCAGTACCTTGTTACATCTCTGGAAATTCCAGGCCAATACAAGTTTGGCACAATACGTCTCTTTGTATGTTTTATGCCCATATGACCTGCAAAGTGAATATCATGGGCTATGGCTAGAAGCACCAGATGGTAGGCTCTAGGCACTACCAACTGATGTACCCTCTCAAATTCTAGCCCTCCCTTAGAGCTCCACACTCTATACAGTAACCCTTTGTCCCAGTATACAGAATCTCCCTTCCCTTGAGAATCAAGTGCCTCACTGGCTACATGCTTCAGCCCTTGCAATGTAGGGTCTGAGAGCTGAGCCTGTCTCATCTCTATCTTTGTAACCCTTTCCAGCTCCCCTTCCATCCTCTGACAGCAGTGCCTCACTGTCAACCTGGGTACTACTACTCACCTCTATCTTTGCAGTCACTCTGTCCCAAGGAACATCACTACCCACAAGCAGCTGTGGCTCACATTCAGTCGCACTGCTACAGATTAGCCCCCTCCCTAAAGTAACCACCTCACCAGTCCTGGCTGCAAGTATGCAGCCTGTCTGGGTCTCCTCAGGCTACCAGACCCACATGCTTGTCTCCTAGCCTGACTGCGTGTAACTGCATAAACACATGGTACTGCCTCATCCAAATCCTTCCCTATCAGGACATCTGCATAATGGTAGTTCGATACCCCTGTTGTTTCAAGACAACCTACTATTGGCATTTCGTCTTTCCCACTTACTGGCTCTCTCACCTTTTGTTCCCCACCTTGCCTCCGTGGACATTGTATGCCACATGGCCCCACTGGTTGCATTCAAAACATTTAACCCTAGGTCCTGGATGTGTACGTGGACTAGTGGGTTCCCCTGCTACTGGCAGATTCTGTTGGAGCAGTCTGTGCTGCCCACCATGGGTTCCTTTAGACCCATGAGCAGTACTGGAGGGTCCATTTCCTGTGCAGGGATGCCCTGCTTGCTAGGTATAGGTCTCCCTTCTTCCCCAACTCCTCTGAAGGAGCACATTGTCTATCAGCTAACCAGATCCTCATTTCCTCAGGCAAAGTGCTAAGGGCTTGTTCCCTCATCAAAAGGTCTGTCAGCCCTTCAAAAGTGGTGACCTGACATCCACTCACCCACCTATGAAAATAAGTGCTCAGTTCAGCAACACAGTCAGACACACTCATCTGCCTTGTGTCTATCCTCACAAAACCTTTTCTTGTAAATTTCAGGTGTTAGCTTAAAATATTCTAACAAGTGATTTTTAACAGCAGTATAATCAAAATATTCACAATCAGCAAGTTTAGACAATACAGTTACAGCTTTAACCATGGAGTAAGGGGGTCAGGAACCGTACCCAGCGCCTTTGGTCAACATCATAATGTTTACATACCCTCTCAAACATATGAATGAAACTATTAAAATTATCCTACTCTTTAAACTGTACAAGAAATTTACTGACCCTTTGTGCTTCTGGGGTCCAGTTACTCCCTTCCCCATTACCTCCACAACTCTGGCGAACAGTCAGCATCTCCTCCGCATACTGCCTCTGCCTCTCCTTTTCCTCAGCTTCTGGGCGTAGCAGTTTCTCATTCTCGGCGTAGCAGTTTCTCATTCTCCTCAGCCAGCAGATGTCTCAGTCTCTCAGCTGCTTCTATTTCCAAATGCCTGGCCTCCAACTCAAGTCTCTTTAGCTCCAGATGGATTTTTAAGTTCTGGGCAGAAAGGTTGAGCTGTCCATTCTCTGAGGGTGGTACATCTTCACTGCCAATCTGATCGTCCTTCTGGTTGCTGCTTTCTGATGCAGCTGTGACCAAAGCTGCAATCATGTCTGCTTTAGTCAGGTTTTCATGCACCAGTCCCCTAGCCTGGCACATCTCAGCCAGCTGGCTCCTTGTCAGCTTTCCGTACTCTCCTGCTGACATGCTGCCTGCTCTCCCTGACTAACTCAGCTAACAAAAGAAATAAAACAATTGTGATCTGAACTCTGAGTATTCACTGCGTGGCTGATTTAGAGTACAAAGCACCTTCAATGATCACTGTACACAAGCTACAGGAATTTACTCTACCCACACCACTACAAGCCAATTAGTATTTGCCAACCAAATATGTGGTGTGGATATCCCACCACTGCCAAACAATATGTGATGCCCGTGCACTGGCCCAGCAATCAAGGAGCCTCAATCCTTACCACCAACACCAGTAAGGGGCGCCCATATAGGGAAAGGATAATAAATGCGCACACAGTAAAGTACAATTTCCATTAACAGCACACAGATATCACAGTCAGTCTGGGGCTGGTTTCTCCCTTCTCTCCAGGTCCCCAATAAGACTCCCCACTGGCACAGCTATAGGGTCTAGATCTCAGCCTAGTGGGCAAGCTAAAACCTCCAGCACCCTCTTTAGTCCCTGCCCAAGTAACTGACACACACACACTTTGAGATACAACCACACAGACACTCCGGGGGAAGGCTGGCACAGGTTCTCCAGCTGTGCCCCCTTTTCCCAGATTATACGGTAGAAATCAGTGACACCACCCAGCTAACATTTATCAGCTACTCAAAGGCCCTTACAGAAGGATGTCCAATTATACTGTGCAATATTATTATCCAAATGGTAAAGTGCAATCAAAGTCAAGACTTATTTGGAGTGACTTAGTACAGTATCACTATATATGTGCAATGTACTCTTAAAGCTTAAATTATCTCTATGCAAAATTAAATGTTTAAAAATATTTAATAATAAGTAAAAAAACACAATACTTCTTACTACACAGTGCTAGTCAAGAGTTCAGAGAGCACAGAGAAATACTTAAAATAACTCAGCAGAAAAGTTCTGATATCACAGAAAAACAAACTAGTCTAATCTTCCCATTTCCTATCCACATCTAAGAGAGAAAACAGTTCTACATTCCTACTTACATATAGACACAGGCAGAGTGGTGGGTTGGATGTTCTCAAGACAAATGCTCTAATGCTTTCATTCTATCTATCCTTAAATTGATAACACAGTGCCACAGATTCATTTCAGATTACTTTATTTCTTTCTGGTTCCAAAAACAAGGTGACCAAAGTGCTGTAGTGGAAAACTAATAAACAAAGAAAAAGCACTGGATACCACGTCTCCTCCCAATGTCACACAATTTATTCAAGCACCAAACAGGGAAGCACAAAGTCAGCACAAACAAGAAAACATTAACGCTCCTATAGTATCCACACGTTTTCGTCCAAAAACTTCATCAGATGTAAAAACTGTAACAAACGCGATTAATTTAAGTTCTCTGACAACCAATCAGATGAACATAAGCAATGAATAAATTCAAAAACAAGCTAAAAATGTGTGCTAAAGATGTAAACCATACATGTATTGTTGAATAAAATATATATATTTTAGATATAATATATAAAACCCCTTCAGTGTAGGACTGTTTTCTATAAAAAACCTGTGTAGTGAATGAATGTGTTAAGAAAAACATATACAATAAAAACATTTAAAATATGATAAATATACTTATGTTAAAATATTATTTAAATCTTGAATGTATGCTAAAATACAAGTACAAAGCAATAAAAATCTTAAATGTATATCTAGTAATCATAGTTTGGCTGCTCTAAGCTTGAGTACAGGTTTCAATGACACCATGTCATTTAAACCAGGGCTCTTAGTGGCTTCTAAAATTAGCTGCCAATATAACTCCCTGTACTCAAGCCTAGTTTCCCAAAGACCACCGCTCAGATCAATATTGACTACCTCTATTACAAAAAATCTAAAGTTAGCATTTGTACAGTTCTGAGATTGCTTAAACAAGGCACTAGTCTCACTGCTTTTTCTAATATTGTAGTCATGTTGGCAAATCCTTTGTTTGAGCTTTCTCTCAGTCTTGCCTATTTAGAACGAACTACATTTTCCACATGTTGCCAAATAAACCAAACCACTTGTTTCACAATTGGCATACCCCCTAGTTTTGATGTGCGTTTCCCTACTTGTCAAGTAAAAATCCTCTCCAGTGTAGACAAACCTACACTGACTACATCTCCCACATTTAAATGTGCCTCTTTTATTGTTGGAATAAGCATCCTTAAAACATTGTTTGGATGTTCCTTCAAAAATATTTTTTATATTTCTTCCCTTTTTGTATATATATCTCAAGGGTTGTTTAAAAAGGATGTCCAAATCAGACAGTCTAGGAAATTTATTCCATTCTTGGTCTATGATGTTTCTGACTAAACCACTTTCTCTATCGTAAGTTAAAATCAAAGCAGAATCAAAACCAAAATCGTCTTTAGCACTAGCCATGGTCAATGGTACAAGTGTTTCATCAGATCCTAATATTGGTGCAAAACATGTACCTCTACCTTCATTGACTTCCCTGTATATATCCAAAAGTAAACTGTATGGGTAACCTCTTACCCTAAACATATCCATGATGAATGTACTTTTTTTGTGGAAGTCTATGTCACATGAGGTCATCCTACTTGCTCTGACTAATTGTCCTTTTACCACCCCTCTTTTTTGATGAGGTGGATGGGCACTAGAATAGTGTAGACAGGAATTTGAAAAGGTTGTTTTTCTATGAATTTTTTATTTAAACTTGTGGTCTGAACTGTACAGACATACGTCCAAGTAGTAAATCTCATTAGTACTAATCTGGTGAGTAAAATTAGTTGTCCTGGATATGTATTCTAAAAAATCATGGAACTTTTCTACTGAATTGTTCCAAAAGATGATGATGTCATCCAGGACAGGTCCAAGTTCCAACAAGAGTCGTAAGGTGAAAAGGAGACATTGTTTTTCCCACTGCAAAAGAATGATGTTGGCGCATATGTGGGTGCACAATGTGCGCACATTGCCACTCCTTTCAATTGCTTAAAATACTTTCCATTAAAAAATAAGAAATTGTTCTGTAATACAAGTTCCAGTAACACCAGACAAGTACGAAACACCTTAAAAGGAATGTCCTTATAGTCCACCATAAATTCTTCAAACCAAATCAAACCTGTATTGTGGGGAATACATGTGAATAAATCTACAACGTCCATAGTACAAAACATGGTGGTGTCTGCAATGTTGACTCCGTTGAGGAGTTTCAAAAATTCCCATGAGTCTCTTAACAAATGTGTGCTAGCCATTCCTAACTTCTTTAGCGCATTGTCAATAAATTTTGCCAAGGGGGCAGTCACAGAACCTTCTATCGAAAGAATGGGTCTCAAAGGTGGATCAGAGGAGCTTTTATGCGCCTTAGGTATACCAAAGAAACTGGGTACCCGAGGTTTCTTCACATACAAAAAATTGTATAGTTCCAAGTCAATGAGCCCTTCCAATAAAAGTTCATTTAAGCAAATGTAAATCTTTCTGTAAGCTATACGTACTTCATTTAAAAAGACTCTTTCATTAGTTGTCTCATCGTTTAATAAATCCCAAATTTTTGCCTCATATAGAATGTGATCCATGAGGACTACCCCTCCCCCCATCCGGTTTCATGATTCTAACGTTTCTATTGTTTCTTAAATCAGTGAGAACCGTGTGTTCCTGCTTGGTAAGGTTGGATGGTACCTTATTCCCTTGTAGAGGTTTCCTTATTTCACTTTCCACCACCATTTCAAAGTTTCTTAATTGTGGATGTAATGGTAGATTAAAAAGGGATTTCTTAATCAGTTTTGAATTATATCGTTTGGCATTACTGTCACAGTTGTGAAAAAATACTTGTAAGATCTTCCGTCTGATAAACATTTTGAAATCTATCAATAAATTAACTACGTTCGCTTTACTGCTTGGAATGAAAGTAAACCCCTTAATGAACAAATCAAAATGATTCAGTGGGATATCACTGTTAGAATAATTAAATATATTAAAAACATTTACGTGACAAGATACAACCATTTTGTTTAATTAAGTCCACCGTTTCTGTGTCCACCTGCCTCTGTTTGGGCCAAACTGGCCCCTGTATGGCTGGTTCCCCTGCCAATAATTTACTGGGTCTTTGTATTTTAGTCTTTCTGATCTCCTTGGCTAGGGATACTCTAAGGGGTGTTCCAACTGAAGTTCTTCCACCATATCTCCATTTGTATTCTGTACCCATTCATTACCATTAACCCCCCCCCCCCCATTGAACTTCCCATTTTTGGGTTTAGGATACCCTCTTTTTTGACTATATTCATATTTATCTCTTTCTATTTTAGATCACTTTCCTCTCTTGTACTTTTTTACATTTGTCAGACAGATTGTCTAAAACATCAAAATATTTTTCATTTTCCACCTGAAATAATTAATGATATAATTGTTCACTCTGTCAATTTCTAAATACATGTCTTCCATTAATCTTTTGTTGTTGTCTATAATTGCCCTCATAATGTACATGCCACATTTATCAAATGCTAACACCAAGTGCTTGTGAAATTGAGAGCCTTCAATCACATTGTTTGGGTATTTACATACCCTTACGCCCCATGGCATGATATTAGATTGTAAACAGTATTTTAAATAGTCGTTGTCCATCTCCATCATCTTATATTTGTACAGTAGTGTGTCTAACTTTTCTAATAAAGTCTTGTAACTGTTGTTACCATTGTTACTGGTAACCCTATCCCCAGAGTCTTTAAAATCAAATTTAAAGTTTAAAATGTCGTAATATGCTTTCTGGTATCCGTCTGACACCCACCGACCATATGGATCTCTTCTGAATGCGACGACGTAGACGGTACAACATTGTTGCCTCTGTTAGCCAAAAAGATTCTAGGTAATCTCTCCATACTCAGTCGTTTTCGTTGTGGTAAGGGAAATAAAGCAGACTGACTTTTCAAGCCGTTTACAGTTGTCGTTCCTTCCTTCGAAGCTGAACGAAACAGAACTTCCTGGTTTCCAGGCAAAGCACTACCAGTCAGTGTAGTACATAGTGTTTGACTGAGTGGTGCTAGCAAACCCACCAGTCCTGTTAACTGGCCAATGAGCTTACGAAGCTCTCCAATCTCCCCGCTTTTACCTCCGTTGTTCTGTACGGAAGTATTGGGAGTCCATGGTAGGTTCCATAGTTACCAAAACAAACCAAAAACAAGGTGACCAAAGTGCTGTAATGGAAAACTAAGAAAAGTACAGTTTTGTACCTACCATAAATGTAGATGTCCGATAGATATGCAACTGCAATCCTGACATATGGGTTGTCCTGCCTCAGGCAGCCCCTCGGTCGGCCGGATTACAAAGTCTGGGTCCGGTGTCGGCTGTTGTCGCCTCTTCCCTGACGTCAGAGCGGCTGGGGCATAAAATCATCAGCAGACGCCATCTTCTTCAGTGTTTCTTGCCCCAGATGCTAGGTGCCCCCCAAGGAAGGCTAAATTTAGAGAATGCATAAAATTCCAGACACGCATAATAGTAATAAACAGATACACCATAAAAGCTATCCCCAGCTAAGTTGGAAAAGGGGTAGTGGACCCAAAAAGGTAAATTACTGAGGGGTAGGAGGGAGGGTAAACCTGATTGCCGTTGCATATCTATCGGACATCTACATTTATGGTAGGTACAAAACTATACTATGTCCTTCAAGAATGCAACTGCAGTCCTGACATATGGGTAGAATACCATAGCCAAGCTGGGGGTGGTAGGATCTAAGAAAAAGATGGTGTAGCTAAAAAACCCTGCAGGACTGCCGAAGCAAAGCGTGCTCGGGATCTGGAGTATAAAGGCAGGTTGTAGTGTTTGGAAAATGTATGCACGGAGCTCCATGTAGCAGCTTTTAGAATGTCCTTTGTAGCCACCCCTCTTTGAAAGGCTGTGGAGGTGGCTATAGCTGTGGTGGAGTGTGGCCTGATATTGGCTGGCACACCTTTTCCATGGAAAGAATAACAGAATCTGATGCAGTGTCCAATCCATTTTGGAAATTGCCTTTCCTTGCACTCCAGCAGCGTAAGCTACAAATAGTTGGTCAGACTTTCTGTTGGCCTTTGTTCTGTCCAAGTAGTAGCGTAATTTAGAGACACCCTGGATATCACTTTTGGCATGAATGAAGGATTGGTTCTTAAAGAAACTCTGTCCTGATGAAAAATGAGGAATGGAGGTACTGCCATGAGGGCCTGCATCTCCAAGACTCTTCTTGCTGAGGTAACTGCCAACAGGAAAACTGTTTTCCAGGAGAGAAATTGCATCTCTGAAAATGCTGCTGGCTCAAAAGGAGTAAGAGTTAAATTTTTTTTTTTTTTTCCCCCCAAGACGAAGTTGAGGTCCCACGCAGGCACTGGTGGTTTCCTGGGAGGTTTGATATTCTTTATCCCTCTTAGAAACTGTCTTAGCAAAGGATGTGAAAACACAGGTGGATCACAGTTGTATTTTGCTGAGATTGCTGAAGCGTGTATTTTTATGGAAGAATATGAAAGGCCACTATGAAGCATTGCTGCCAAGTATTCTAGTATCTGTGGCATGTTTATTACTGATACATCCTGACCCTTGTTGGCATTCCAGGTGATGAATCTCTTCTATTTGGCTGAATAAGTTTTTCTGGTGGAAGGTCTGCGCGCTTCCAGTAGGATCTCTTGAACTTTTCTGGAGAGAGAGGTATGGGTAGAAGGCATGCAACCCTCCAAGCTGTCAGCTGCAATGTTTGCAGGTTGGGATGAACAGTCCTGTAATTGTGCTGAGTTAGTAGCAGAGGCCATTGAGGCAGTGGCCACGGCTTGGTGCGAGATATGCTCCTTAGTAATGGATACCAGTGCTGCATTGGCCAGTCTGGAGCTATCAAAATACCTTTCGGTTGCTCTGCTTTGATCTTCAGTAACACCTTGGTCATTAATGGTAGAGGTGGGAATGCGTAGATTGTCAGAGAATTCCAGCTGAAGGGGAGAGCATCCATTCTCCAGGCTTGAGGATGGTGTGTCCTCGAACAGAACTTCTTCAGATGGTGAGAGGCAAAGAGATCTATGTCCGGCCTTCCCCACGCATGAGTTATTTGCGAAAAAATGTCTGGATGCAGCATCCATTCGTGCTTGTCCAAAATGTTTCTGCTTAGACTGCCCGCCAGAACATTGTCCTTGCCTGGAACAAACTGGGGTTGCAACTGTAAGTTCAGTTTCAGGGCCTTTTCCCAAAGAGTCATTGTTAGTCTGCAGAGGGGGGTAAGAATGAGTGCCTCCCTGTTTGTTTATGTACCACATGACAGTGGTGTTGTCTGTCTTTATTAGCAGATGACCTTGCTGAAGAAATTTTCTGAAGGCCTCGATTGCATGAATCACTGCCAACATCTCTTTTTGATTTATGTCCAGATGCATATCCCGGGGAGCCCATTGCCCTTGCATGCATCTGCCTTCCATGTGCGCCCCCCATCCATGATCTGAGGCATCTGTTGTAATGGTTTGACTTGCTTGAGGTTTGTTGAAAGACATGCCTTTGTTTAATTGACTTGCTAGTGCCCACCACAAAAATTCCCTTTGAAGACATGGAATGAGTGGTATAATTTCTTCTAAGTTGTGGCTGTGTTGAGACCATAAACTTTTTAGGTACCATTGTAGTTTTCTCATGTGTAGTCTTGCCAGTGGAATCGGAAGAATGCAAGATGCCATGAAACCCAGGGCCTGCAGGATTTTCCTTGTAGTCATCTGGGTGAGCTTTGCTAGGCTTTTGAAGTAATCTGGTAATTGCTCTTGTTTTTCTTCCGTGAGGAAAGCCATTTGTGAGTTTGTGTCCAGTTTGGCTCCTAGAAAAATTATTTGTTGGGATGGCAGTAGTCTTGATTTTTGAATGTTGACTGTGTATCCCAAAGCCTGTAGTAAGTGTATGACATAGTCCAAGTTTCTTATCAAGGCTTGCTGTCCGCTTGTATAAGGCGGTCGTCCAGGTAAGGGTAAATTTGTATCCCCTGGATTCTGCAATGTGCAATTACTGATGCCAGGCATTTCGTGAATACTCTGGGTGCAGTAGGATAAGCCAAACGGCAATGCTGAGAATTGATAATGCTCTGACCCTGCAAGAAATCTGAGGTATCTTCTGCAACTGTGTCTGACTGGGACATGCAGGTATGCCTCCTTGAGGTCCACAGTAACCAGCCAAGACCCCTTGCCCAGCATGGGAAGAAGTTGCTGTAAGGTCAGCATTTTGAATTTTGGCACAATGAGAAAGGTGTTTAGAGCGGACAAGTCCAGTATAGGTCTCCATTGCTTTTCTTTTCTTGGAACAAGGAACAGTCTTGAGTAGAATCCCTGACCTTGTTCCTGAGGAGGAACCTTTTCTATTGCTTTGATTTGTAGCAGCTTTGAAACTTGTATGAGTGCCTCTGCCCTTTGATTGTGTGGCAGGTTTGGCATGCCCTGTCTTGTTGGTAAGGTATGGAAGTGGAGCCTGTAACCTTTGTCTATTATGTTCAAAATCCATCCGTCCTTTGTAAAAATGTGCCAATGTTTTGAAAATAAGGATAACTTTCCGCCTAAAGGAGCTTCTCTTTGAGCCTTGGTCGGCAGTGTCAAAGTCAAGTCATTGTGATTGTCCCTATGGAGCAGTGGGAGTCCCTGCGCCACTTCTCTGAGTAGTTGGTTGCCACTGGCGGCCCCTGTAGGAGCCTTGGTATTGCCCTCTACCTCGAGCATGCCTGCTTTTTCCCCTTTGAAACTTGTCAGTGTCTGGAAAGGACAAATTCTTCGAAGGCCAATTCCTGCTGAACCTTGGTGGCTGAACCTGGAGGAAATCTTTGACTGTTTGTACTGATTTAGCCTGTTCCTCAATTGATTTCAACACACCCTGTGCATTAGCACCAAATAGCTTGACTTTTTCCAGAGGTGTATCTAGAAGCTTTACTTTAACATGATCTGGCAAAGACTGTTCTTTCAACCAAGCATGTCTACGTATGACGGCCCCTGTCATAGCTGCCCTACATGAAGCTTCCAATGCATCATAACCACACTGAAGAAAATGATTGCTAACCTGCTGAGTATTATGAACCAAATCCTGCAAAGCCTTTCTATCTAAAGGCTCAGGAGAGGCTAACTTTTTCTGCAAATCATCCATCAGAAAATCTTGACACTAAAACATATGAAAAAGACAGTTAAGAGCCCTCATGGCAAGGGTGGTAGAGGTATAAACTTTCTTACCCCACCTCTCCAGGGACCTAGATTCCCTGTCTGCGGGCAAAGGATTCTTGGTCGTGGAAGTGGCCACTCTTTTGGGCCCCCTGAGAAATAGTTTCTAGATCAACAGAGTGGGCCTTAAAAAGATGCTTATGAGTTTCAGGAACCCTGTAATATCTGTCTGGCTTGACAGGAGCAGGAGGGAGAAAATCAGGAGAAGTACTGGAGTCTGAGAACACATCATCCAATACATCTAACACTGGGGGAATAGCTAAAGGCCTGTGCTGGGGTAACTTAAGGAAGGTCCAAAGCCTTTTCCTGGAGTCGGAGAAATCCTGGCCCTGCCACTGAAAATGCTCTCTCATGGAGTGGAGAATTTCCCCGAAAGAAATATCCTCAAGAGGAGAGGCAGAGGGAATGGATTCATCTGTATCAGAATCCTCGTAGGCCGGGAAGGGTTCTTCCTGGGAATCTGAAAGGCCTGACTCACCAGAGGCTTCATCTGAGGAAAGGGTATCTGTCTGCTCAACCCTAGGCCTTTTGTCTGAAGGCGGCTGAGAACCTCTGTCTGGATGAGCCTGAGAGCCCCTGATTAAAGAAATTAGATCTGCAGCTAAAGTCATGATCTGTTTATCCGAAGTGGGAGTCTGTGAAAAAGGTTTAGGAGGGTCAGACTTAGCCTGGCTGGCAGCCTTGGCATGTGTGTAGGCCTTGATGGACATAGGCACAGGAGGCCTAGCTGTCCCACGTGCTGGAATAACTTTGTCCACCGGTATGGTGTCAGGCAAATCTTGGGCTTCGGTTTCAGGAGGAAAAACAACAACCGGCACCGAGGAAGCCTCCGGGACCGTAGTGTGCAGTAAAACGGCATCGTCGACCTGGAGCAGTTGAATTACCGCCTCCGAAGAGACTGATACACTCGCGGTAGGCTTAGGCGTGGTGTCGGTGGAAGTCGCGGGCCGTGAAGGTCGGTCCCGGTCCTTCCGTTTTTTGGAAACGTGTGCTGTCGGAAGCTCCGACGGCATGATATAGGAGTAATTTTCCCCAAAAAGTCTTCAGCAAATTCTGCCCGGCGCCTAAGTGTGCGCTTATTGAAGCGAGCACAGGTAGCACAGGCCGAGACGTCGTGGTCTGGGCCCAGGCAGAGAAGGCAGTAAGAATGGAAGTACTTATGAGGTATTTGTTTACCACAAGACAAACAATTATTAACTTTTGCAGTTTTATCTGACATCGGCTGGGGCAAGAAAAGGTTCCCCAACGGGGTACTTAGCTTTTTGATGACTTCGGTAACTGAAAACACAGGAGCTGGCCAACCGGCACTTGCGAACGGCTTCTGCTTCGGGCACTGCGCGGCAAGAAAGACTGAAGAAGATGGCGTCGGCTGATGATTTTATGTCCCAGCCGCTCTGACATCAGGGAAGAGGCGACAACAGCCGACGCCGAACCCAGACTTTGGAATCCGGCCGACCGAGGGGCTGCCTGAGGCAGGACAACCCATATGTCAGGACTGCAGTTGCATTCTTGAAGGACATCAAAGAAAAAGCATTGGATACCACGTCTCCTCCCAATGTCACACAATTTATTCAAGCTGGTTCCCAGACTAACAGATTCCCAGAGGTTAATAGCCCTTGATCTTGCAGCCGGTCAGGAAGCCAGAACAATAAGAGAAATTATACATGCAAATTTTAGCAATTAACTCTGGTCTCAAGACAATAGCCAGAATTCCTTCATCCAGACATATCGGCTCCAAGTTTTGACTTCAAAGAAATTACTTATTAGCTTTGTTACAGCACAGTGCACGGTTACATTTTACCATTTTTTCCCATTTAAGAGAACAAGTCTGTGGCTTACATTAATATTTATAAATGACAGAATTACCTACAAAATTCTATCTGGCTAGGCTGGCAACCTTCACCTATTTTCACAGATGACACAAAGGAAATGAGGTAACCTTGAAAAAGTAACGCCCTTATCTAACTGTTCTGTGTGATGTCCTGCCACATAGGAAGATCTGACCCTGACCCTCCACCCCCACCCAGTGCCACCAGAATGGGACAGTCAGACAAGTCCTCACGGATTCTGAAGTGAAGACCCTCAAAGGAGGAGTGCATAATCCCCGATTCTGCTGACCACCTTTGCCTCACAGGTAGGGTCTGTTCTGGATTCCTTCATTGTCCACTTTGGTTTACATTAGTATTTTGTTCAAATGGTTATTGTTGACCTTTCATAAATCTTAAGTAACAAGAACTCTTCTGGTTACACAGCAGCATCCTTTGCAGAATGGAACTTAATGCCTACAGTAGTGAACAACTTCACCTCCTGCTTACTCTTTTGTCACTTTTCTTTCAAATGCAGTCAGACATGGAAGCCTCACTCCAACATTTTTGGTCTTCGTGAGGCTGGAAGCTCCTGTACAGCAGTGGTCCCCAACCAAAAGGCTGTGGACCGGTAACAGGCCATGGATAATTTGATACCGGGCCATTAGGCAGTGAGTGAAATGAAAAAGTGAATGTGTGCATGAGTGTGTTTGTGTGTCTGTCTGCGTGTGTGAGTGAATGCGTGCATGAAAGCAGAATGTATGCATGTGTGAAAGAAGAGACTCTGCTTATAACAGAGAGTGAGCAGTAAGACTGATAGAGCTGTTATTTTACACTTGCTAAGCAGTGCTTTTGCTGTTTAAAGTGTAAAATAAAAGTCAAGGAAACCAAAAAAAGTGTGTGCATCTGTGTGTGTGTGTGTGTGTGTGTGTGTGTGTGTGTGGGTGGGTGGGTGTGTGGGTGGGTGGGTGTGTGGGTGGGTGTGAGTGAGTGTGTGCATCAAAGTAGTAGAGTCCGTGTGCATGTGTCTGTATATGTTTCAGTCTGCATGTGAGAGTGAATGTGTGCATGAAAGCAAAAGTGTGTGCGAGTGACAGATCGGGAGAGTAAAAGCTATGTCTGAGTGAATGCATGTATGAATGAGGAAGTGTGTGTGTGTGTGTGTGTGTGTGTGTGTGTGTGTGTGAGTGAGAGAGAGATCGGGAGAGTGAAAGCGATGTGTGAATGTACGAATGACGAAGTGACCGTGTGTGAGAGATCGGGAGAGTGAGTGATGTGTGAATGAATGCACATATGAATGAGGAAGTGACTCTGTGTGTGAGAGACTGGGAGACAGTTACAGCGATGCATCAGTGAATAGATGTAAGAATGAGGAAATGACTATGTGAGAGAGATGTGAGAGTGAATGTGTGCATGAATGTAAAAGATTGTGTGTGTGTTTGTGTGTATATGAGTGAATGTGAGCATGAAAGCAGAAGGGACTGTGTGTGTGTGTGTGTGTGTGTGTGTGTGTGAGAGATCGGGTGAGTGAATGTACGAATGAAGAAGTGACCGTGTGTGAGAGATCGGGAGAGTGAGTGACGTGTGAATGAACGCACATATGAATGAGGAAGTGACTGTGTGAGAGAATGGGAGACAGTTACAGCGATGCATGAGTGAATAGATGTAAGAATGAGGAAATGACTATGTGAGAGAGATGTGTGAGTGAATGTGTGCATGAATGTAAGAGAGATTGTGTCTGTGTTTGTGTGTATATGAGTGAATGTGTGCATGAAAGCAGAAGAGCCTGTGTGTGTGTGTGTGTGTACGTATGTGAGAGAGAGATCCGTGGCAGCAAAAGCAATGAGGTTTGCGTACCTCTCGACCATACCTCTCTCAACCTCTTAGATCAAGAAATTTGGACAAAGCCAAAAATAATGGGGAGACAGAGGCCCAAAAGTAGAGACACTTGAGTACTGCTCTTGCATACTTAGAAAGTAGATAGAAATACAGGTTTTGCATTAACTTGAATTTTTTGAATTGTATGAAGTATGAAACTTAACTGTCAGAATTCAAACCTCAGTGATTTGCCAGAAACTAATTTTATGAGAAACAGACCAAAAATAGGAGGCAAAAATCTGGACATTCTGTGATGATCTTTACAGTTGAGAAGTATGCTGGGCAGAGCCAAATAATAGTGGCAGATTTTAAATATTGCTCTTATAAACAAAGTCAATAAGGTTGCCATTAGGTTTATGTACCTCTCAACCACAGTAGATCAATGTTATGCTGTTAAACAGCATGTACAATTTTTTTTGCCAATTGTCTTTTTATTGTATTTTGGAGCTCTTCTCCTGGGTCTTGGCTGAAAATGGACTTCTAGTCCAGTCGGCCTCCCCAGTAAACAAATGTCAATTAAATAAATAAACATTATGCACTTTATTACGCTCATGCGATGGCTGGTCTGTGAAAATTGTCTTGCGTGAAAGCAGTCCTTGGGGCAAAAAAAGGTTGGAGACTGCTGCTGTACAGTTTTCTAGGTACAGGCACCAATGCATCTGCTTCTTGACTTGCCCAATGCATAACAACAGAGACTGTTGAATGCAGGGGGGACCACTCAAGAGGTAGATTGAGCAGTGTGGAAAATTGCCTGCAGTACACTTTCCTCAGAAAATGGAGTCAATGGGCCATATCTTTCTCTGACAAATGAATTAAATCCAGAAGCACCCCAATCTTGGGTTCACAGGTGGATAAAGTGAAGACTCCCCTTCATCCAAATCATTACCCAGAGTGGAAGATTCCACAAAGAAGTCCAGATGCTTTAGTAAAAGGTCCTACCCCTAGAAATACACGGAGATCTAGCCTGCATGTGAAGAGGAGAAATCAGATGTGGATTCCATTACCCTATCCTGGGGTGGCTTTTTATCTGTATGTGATGAAGGTGATAGAGGAAAGGCATCAAAAAGAGGGGCATCACGGGATGAAGCAAATGCCAGTACCAACTGTATTTAGACATCCACCAACCCTAAAGGCTGCTTCTGCATTGTCTCCAGTCTGTTGATGCCACAAACTTAAAACCAATGTTGTCAAATCAACATTGAAGATGAAAGTGATCTGCATCAATCTGATGGCACCTGACCCCAGCATTGGCACGGGGGATGGCTCTAGTGTCAAGAGCACAAACTCTTGTGGACACTGCTAAATAGCTCTGAGGACCACTGGAGCTGAGAACAGTGCTGGCAGGAAGACTTTGAACCGTAATGATCTTCTGTACTAAAATCACCAGTGCAGAAAGAAGCGACTGTGCTGGTGACAAAGTTAGACTTTGTGCCAAAGATTATGGCAGGCACACTGGCTCCAAAATGCATAGTGCCAGAAAGGGGACTAAAGAAGGAGCAACACAGTGTGAAAAGGGACCTTCTCTTACCACTCTTGAAAAAGAGGAGGAAGAAATGTCCCCCACCTCAATTTAGGCCTTAACCAATGTCCCTTCATCTCCCTACCCCAGTCTACTTGGTGGTGGTGGTGGTGTGGGGGGGGGGGTGTTGAGGGACATTTCACAGAGTAGAAACTACTTACTTTTTTCTTTATGGAAAGTCTTGAACCATAGTGACTTCCAGCCAAAAAACGGCTGGGAATCAAATTTAAACAGCACTAAACAGGGGGTTGGGTGGATCTTAGGCAGACAGGAAAGAGTAGCTGTAGCCATGACTAAATTACCATCCACTGACTTCCTCCACTTTCTCGTCCTTAGTGATGGCCTAAAAATCACTAGGCAATAACCTCTCTACAATGAGCTTATTTGTGAAAGCTCAACAGCCAATCTTGTCACAAATTTCATAAAATGATATCTAAATACTCAAGCCCCACAGACACAAAATACAAAGACAATGGGTACCTTGTGGGCGAAATTGCACGTTCACATTTATAGTACATTTATGGAACTCAGAGGCCTTTTCTTTTTCCCTATAATACACACTACTTAACACAGAATACCAGAAAAAAATAAGAGCAGCTGTTAACCACAAATAATCATCCAGAAGAAAGGCTATACAAAAAAACAACAAAACAAAAAAGTAAACATTTAAGGCTTTCACTGTTGCAGTCATTACATTTGGGTAGATTCCCAAAGCTATGGTTGGGAGGAGGAATTTAGATAGCGTTAGGGTGAGCTATAAGACCCTGCAAGACTGCAGTGGCAAAGCCAGCTATGGATTTTGAGAAAATTGGCAAATTATAATGCTTGGTGAAAGTATGTACAGAACTCCAGGTAGCAGCTTCTGGGATGTCCCTGGTAGGGACGCCTCTGAGAAGGGCTGTAGAGGTAGATGCAGCCCTGGTGGAGTGAGGTCTGATGCCCTGGGGGATAGGTTTTCCATGGTGCTTATAGTAGAAATTAATGCAATGGCTTATCCATTTAGAAATGGTTTGCTTTGAAATAGCCTTCCCCTCTGGCCCTGCAGCAAATGCCACCAGCAGTTGTTCAGATTACCTTTGAGGTTTAGTCCTGCCAAGCAGGATCTAAGTTGTTTGTGCACATCTTAAGAATGGAGTATCCGTTCCCCTTTATTCTGTGGATTGGGAAAGAAGGTTGGCAAATGAATGGACTGATTATGAGCCACACTGGATACCACCTTATGCATGAAGGATGGACTGGTTCTGAGGGACACCCTGAACGCAAGATGGATGATGAAAAGCTCCACTGCCATAAGGGCCTGTAATTCAAATACCCTTCTAGCTGAAGTGATTGCTAAAAGGAAAGCTGTTTTCCAAGAAATAAATTTTAAATCTGCAGTAGCAGCTGGCTCAAAAGGAGGTAGAGTGAGTTTCTCCAAGATAAAGTTAAGGTCCCAGGCTGGGGTTGGAGCTCACCTGGGTGGTCTCAAATTTTTGGCCCATCTAAGGAACTGCTTGAGCAGTGGATGAGAGAAGAGGGGAGGTTCTGTGTTAAAATGAGCTGAAATGGCTGAGGCGTGGATTTTAATGGAGGAAAATGACAGGCCCTTGTGAAGCATCTCAGTTAAGTATTGTAAAATCTGAGGTAAATTGGGTGCTGCTGTGCTCATCCCTTGAGATTGGTTCCAGGCACAGAATCTTTTCTATTTTTCAGCAAAGATTTTCTAGTACTAGGCCTCCTTGCCACTAAATGATATCCATCACAGGTTTGCTGAGGGATGGTAAAGGAGAGATTAAGTAATTAGCCAGGTTGCAAGGTTCAGTGTTAGAAGCTGAGGGCGCAGAATCTGGTTCTCCTGCTGAGACAGCAGGGAAGGAGTCTGAGGCAGGTGCCACGGAGATAACCGTGACACACTGCGCAGGAGGGGGTACCAGTGTTGGTGCGGCCTGTCTGGAGCAATCAAAATCATCCTCGGTTTGTCCTGTTTGATTTTTAGCAGTACTTTGGAGAGCAGAGGGGGGGGGGGGGAGGCATAGACGGACAGGTTTTTTCCAGCTGAAGGACAGAGCATCCACTTTCCAGGCTTGTTTGTGGGAAGTCCTTGTGCAAAATTTGTCCAAATGGTAGTTCTGGGGAGAGGCAAACAGGTCTATATCTGGGCTCCCCCATTTGTTTGTCAACCAACATGTTGAAAATCCTTGGTTCCAGTTTCCATTCGTGTGGGTCCATGACATCTCTGCTTAGTCCGTCTGCCAGCATATTTAATTTTCCTGGCAGGAACTGAGCTTGTAGGTGCACTTGGTAGCTCAAGGCTGTGTTTCACAATGCCATGGCTAGTCTGCAGAGGGGGTAAGAATGTGTACCCCCGCTTGTTTATGTACCACATAACAGCGGTGTTGTCCGTCTTTACCATTAGTTGTCCTAGAAGAATGTGGTCCTTGAAGGCTGTCAGAACATTCTGTACAGCTGATATTTCTTTTTGATTGATATGCAGGTGCATTGGACTTGGGTTCCATTTGCCCTGAATGCACTTCCCTGCCAGGTGAGCCCCCCCCCCCCACCATGCATAGTCTGATGCGTCTGTTAGGGTTTGGTTGGCAAGGGGTGGTGTGAAAAGTAGTCCCTTGTTTTGGTGGCAGGCCTCTGCCCACCAAAGGAACTCAAGGCATAGGCAAGGTATGATAGGAATCATTGTTTCTAGGTCTTGAGAATGTTGACACCATAGGCTTTTTAGATACCACTGTAGTTTCCTCATATGCACTCTTGCATATGGAATTAGAAGAATGCTGGAGGCCATGAACCCCAAGGATTGCAGTATTTGTCTTGCAGATAGCAGGGGTTTTGTGGCCACTTGTTTGAAGTAGGTTGTCAAAAATTTGTTTCTCTGGCGTGAGGTAAGCCATCTGGGAAGTTGTATTCAAGCTTGCTCCCAGGAATATAATTTATTGACAGGGTACCAGGTGTGATTTCTTTTCATTTATGGTGTACCCCAGACAAGTTAGAACCCTTTTTACAAAGGCCAGATGATTCAAAAGTATGCCCTGGCTTTCTGCCTGAATTAGACAATCGTCCAGGTATGGAAATATTTGAATATTTCTTTGCCTGCAAAATGCAATAACTATAGCCAGGCACTTTGTGAATACCCTGGGCGCAGTAGATAAGCCAAAGGGCAGTGCAGAGAACTGATAGTGCGTGTAGCCTGCTTTAAAGCGTAGGTATCTTCTGCAAGATTCCCTGATTGGGACATGCAGGCATGCTTCATTTAAATCTAGTGCTGCCAACCAGGTATCTTTGTCTAGCATAGGAAGTAATTGAAGAGTCAGCATATTGAATTTTGGAACCTCCAAAAAGGTGTTTAGAGTAGACAGGTCCAGGATAGGATGCCATGAACTGTCTTTTCTGAGTACCAGGAAAAGTCTCGAGTAGAAACCTTGTCTCTTTTCCTCTTCTGGTACCAGTTGAATAGCCCCCATGCTTGAGAGAGAAAGTACTTGTTTTTGGGCCTCTGCCCACTAATTTGGGGGTAGGTCCGGCCACCCACTTGGTGTTGGCAACATGTGGAAGTGAAATCTGTATCCCTGGGACACTATATTTAAAACCTATTTTTATTAGGTAAGAGTTCCCAATTCTTTGCATGAAGAGCTATCTTCCCCCCCAAAGGGGCAGTAAGTTGATAAGTGCTTGGAAAAAGGGAGTCATTCAGACAGTTTACCATAGGGGGAGTCTTATTATTCCCAGATTTGGAAGTGGAGGCCCCCCCACTGCTTAGTTGTGTGTGTCCCCTGGGACTGAAACCTGGGGTTTTTGCTGTGTCTGGGTTTGGCTTGAGAAGACCTGGAAGGGGCTGGAAAGGACCAATTCTTAGAGGGCCAGTGCCTACTAAATCTAGCAGGCTGAACTTGTAAAAAATCTTTAACAGTTTGCATAGATTTAGCTTTATCTTCCATCTTTTTAAGAACTTCCTTAGCCTTTTTGCCAAACAGGTGGTCCTGATTTAAAGGAGCATCCAACAATTTAGCGGTCCTGATTTAAAGGAGCATCCAACATGATCAGGCAAAGATTGCACCTTAACCCAAGCATGCCTTCTGAGCACAGACCCAGTAAAAGCAGCCCTGCAAGAGGCCTCTAATGAATCTATGTTTTCCAACTTGTTCAGCAGAATGCATTAAATCCTGTAATTCTTTATTTTCCACACAGTCAGGAATCAACATAATTTTCTGTTTAAGCAGTCCAATAACACATTGTTGATACTTTAACATATGAAACTGGAAGTTTAAAGCCCTAATGGCCAAGGTTGCAGAAGTGTAAACCTTCTTACCCCATCTATCCAGCGCCCTGGAGTCTCTATCAGAATGGGTAGGATTTTTAGCAGTAGAAGCCTTAATGCCCTTGGGCCCTTGTGAAATAGTCTCTGGATCTGCAATAGGAGTTTTGAAAAGGAACTTGTGGGACTCTGGGACCCTGTAGTATCTGTCAGGTTTTCTGGGAGCAGGAGGCAGGGAATCAGGGGCCAAACTAGATTCCGAAAAAGCATCATCAACAATGTCTAGTACAGGAGGAATAGCTAAATGCAAATCCCTAAGCCTCTTTTTTGAATCAGAAAAATCCTGGCTTTCCCAGTGGAAATGCTCCCTTAGAGTATGTAAGGTTTCCCCAAAAGAAAAATCCTCAGGAGGGGAAGCAGAGGGAAGGAGTCCTCTGCATCAGAATCTTGATAAGTAGATAAGGGCAAATCCAGATCATCAGAAGAATCAGACAAAAACAGAATCCTGATCAGAAGAGTCATAATCAGCTTCAGTCGTAGGCCTCTTAGAAGGGGGGGGGGGTGGTGGCTACCCCTGTTTAGAGTTATTAGATCTTCAGCCATTCTTATAATTTGTTTTTTAGGCCTAAGGGCCTGAGCATGTGGCCTGGGCGTCGGTTTTTTAGACATGGATCGAGATTTAGGCCTAAGTAAAGAAGGAGGCATTGGTTTAATATGCAAGTCCGTAGGCCTGAATACACCCTCAGAAGCCGGTGTCTGCACAATGGCTCCAGACCCATTTAAGGTAGAGAAATCTGCGGGTTCCATAGTTGAAGCATCTCGCGTACTGGACTCCGAATGGGTCTCAGTAGAGGCCTGCGAATCAGAAGTAGCAGGTATCAGGGGCTGCGGAAGCGCCTCACCGAGTACCGGTGAACTGGTGACTGGCTTAGGAGAAGCGTCGTCGGCAGTTTTGGACCTCGGCGGCCTGTCTCTGTCTTTATCTTTGCATTTTTTCGGAATCCCAGTAGTCGGATGGCTAACCAACAACATTTCTGTTTAATTAAACCGATAACCGAAATATTTAGAGGAAATATTTAGAGGCGAAAATACAGACGACAGATAGTGCGCTGATTAAATAAAGCACAAAACCGACAGCAATGTACGTCGTGGTCAGGGCCTAGGCAAGGAATACAGTACAAATGAAAATCTTTATGAGGTATTTGCTTTCCACAAGTAATGCAATTATTAACTTTTACTGACATCGGAAGGAGCAATTTAGCTTTAGTTGAAGACTTTGGTTCTGAAACTCGAAAACGAAAATTTCAGGAGTCGGACGACCGGCGCTTGCGAACTGCTTCTGCTTCGGGCACCGCACGGCAGGAAAGACTGATGTAATGGTGTCGGCTGCATGTTTTATAGCCCTGATGTCACGGAAGAGGAGGCAGCAACAGACGCAGGACCCAAGACTTTGTTAATCAGGCCGACTGAGGGCTACTGCAAGCAGATAACCCAAATGTAATGACTGCAACAGTGAAACATGAAGATCACCACCTCCCTTCTTAATCTAGCTTCTACTACTCTTTCCCATAACTTCATGCTGTGACTGATCAATTTTTATCCCTCTATAGTTACTACAGCTCTGCACATAACCCTTACTCTTAAAAATCGTTACCAAAACATTTCCTTACTCCTCAGGCATCTTCTCACTTTCCAAGATTTCAACAATCTAGTTAAAAACTCCACTGCCATCTCTCCTAAACACCTCCATGCTTCCACAGGTATGTCATCTGGACCAACAGACTTTACATTCTTCATCCTCTTCATAGCTGTCCTTACTTCCTGCTTGCTAATCCGCTGCACTTCCTGATTCACTATTCCCACATCATCCAACAACCTTCTCTCTCCCTCATTCTCTTCATTCATCAGCCCCTCCAAGTACTTTTTTCATCTGTTCAACACACACTCCTTGCTTGTATGTTTCCCTCATTATCCTTTATCACCCTTACCTGCTGCACATCTTTCCCAGCTCTGTCCATCTGTCTAGCCAATCAGTACAGGTCCTTTTCTCCCTCCTTAGTGTCCAGCCTTTTATACAACTCTCCATACGCCTAATCCTTGACCACCTCTCTCTTAGCCATACTCATCTCCTTATACTCCTGCCTACTTTCTTCACCTGACAATCCCACTTCTTCGACAACCTCTTTCTTTGTATACTCTCCTGTACTTCCTCCTCTTGTACGATTAAGGTCCACTGAAGAACTCTCATGTAAAGGCATGTTAATGGCACCAGAGTGACAGTCTCCACCAAGGACTCCAAGGCTTGTAGGACAAGACTTGCCTGGGGGAAAGGAATGTCCATTACCTGTGACATGAGTTCCCAGATTGGAAATCTTGTCTGGAGTTAGAAGGGCTGAAGATGACACCTGTTTAGATTGAGAGAGATGCTCAAGGTCAAGGCTAGATGAAATAGGTATTCTCTGGCTTCAAGGAGTAAATGCCTGGTGGGAGGCATTAGGAGCCAATTGTCTAGGTAGGGAAACACCTGGAATTCATGCAGTCTCAGGTGAGCTGCTACGACTGCCATGCATTTGGTAAACTCCCTGGGGGCTGTGGTGAGACCAAAGGGCAGTGCTCGGAATTGATAATGACTGGCTCCCAGACAGAAACAGAGATAATTTCTGGAGCGCCTGCACATCTTGATATTATAGCATGCATCCTGAAGGTTTATAGAGCACATCCAGTTGTTCTTTTGCAGGAAGGGCAGAATGGACTGTAAAGTGACCATTAGGAACTCTGAACTGGCAATCAAATTGTTTAGAGAGGTGAGACCCAGAATAGGTGTGAGGTCCCCCGTCTTCTTGGCCACTAAAAAGAATCTCGAGTAAAAGCCTGATCTGAACTGGTCTGGGGACACACACAGGATGATTCTTTTTGACAGCAGCTTTGCAATTCTCTAATGCTGCCACTGCCCATTGATTGGGTGGAACATCGAGAAAAATTTTGCTTGGTGAGGATTTTTGGAAAAAAGGGTACAGAATAGCCTCTGGATATGATTTTTAACACCCAAAAATCTTTTATGATGGCTTCCCAGGCTGTTGGGTGTACAGACGAATGTCTCCCGACTGCCTCCAGAGTACAGCAGTGGGACAAATCCCCCAGGATCGCTGATTGGGTCGGTCTGAGAAAGAATCTTGAGACCCTTGGTTTACTGGACCCCCCCCTCTGCCGGAAGGGCAGCATCTGTTATTATAATCATTTCCCCCTCTGCCTCTGGGATAAAGATCCAGTGTGAATCCAGAAAACAACTTTGTGATTTACAGAACCACAACTTCTTACCTCCAACCTAGTTCCTGGAAAGGGTCCACTGTGGGGTAGTAGAGAAGCATACCCTGGTAGTAGACGAGGTCTTTCTGTCCTTTTCACGTTTGGAGCACGTGTCTTTAACCGTTGGACCAAAAAATGTTGATCCTTTGGAGGGAGCATCAACAAAGGACGCTTTAAAGGGTTCCAAAAAATAAACAGCCACATCCAGGCATGGCGTCTGATGGCAATGCCTGATCCTGCCGCCCATAAAGCACCCTTTGCAGTATGAGAGATCAACCTCATGGATATACTGGAGATAGAGTGGAGGGTGGCCATTCTTGAGAAAAAGGTAATCAGTTCCTCAGCAGATGAACCCTGGAATAAAACTAGAGAGTTCCTTAACTAGGTTCCTCTGTAGCCTGGTTACATGTGCCAAGTAGTTCAGTGCTCACAATGCGAAGGTTGCTTAAGTGTAAACCAGTTTTCTGAGCTTGTCCAAAGCCCTAGACTCCCAGTTAGGAGGATGGACAGTGGAACTCTGCTTGGCCAGTTCCTTTTTGTTGGTGGCTGCAACCACCATAGCATCAACAGGAACTTCCTTAGTCCACTGTGGGCGATCAGAAGGGGCACTAAGGATTTTATCAGGCCACTCTGGAATAGGATCCACTGTGTCCGGTTTCTTCCACACCCTGTGGGACACAAGGTCGATAAGGGGGTCAGGGGGGCCCAAGAAGTACATGGGCTTGACCTAAAGGCTACCAGAAACACTAATCCCTCTGGGTTAGGGCTTTTGGAGCACCAACCACCCTTCTGGTAAAGGATTTCCATGATTCTCCAAATGAAACATCCTCTGATGGTGATCTGGAGGACCCTTTCTCTTCATCGAGCTCGGTTGTCCTCTGTGAGGGATTCCAAAGGTGAATCCAAATGTCTCCTTTTACACTGGTGCTTCCGAGGGACCACCTCAGTGGGGTGTTCCAGGCAGGTATCGGAAGACTCTGGGGGTTCCAAATGGGAAGCAGACTGGAACTTTTGGGCAGGCTGTCTTGGAGGTGACAGAGTAGATGTTTCAGACATAAAAGCTGCTAGAAGGTGGCCAGAGTCTGAAGCAGGTAGAATAGAGGCTCTTCTGGGTGCAGAGAGAACCCTCTCCACCACCTTGAATGCCAAAGGAGATCGGGAAACAGGAAGCACCCCCGCCAGAGACGAAGCTGTCGATGAGGAAGCTCTATGAACCCCAACCTCCCCAGGATACGAGTGAGCAGTTGGAGCCAAACTGTTAAACACTGAAGCCCTGAGAGGAAAACACACCTCAGAAAAACTCATAGCCAATGTCAACCCCTCAGAACTGACGCCAAAGCTATGGCTCCAAGAGTCACTTGGCCCCAAAACAGTTGGAGCCGGGCAAAACAGGGAGACTGTTGGTGTCAAGGTAACCGCACCTGTTGGCTCAGATGTCTCGGCTCCTGGGAGGCTCAAACCCAATAACTCCAAAATCTGGTGCCTGATCGGAGAAGGGTGAAGCCAGGAATATTGCTCGTGGATCCAGGAGGGGGGCAGAGCAGGCAAGATCCCCAGGTGAATTTGTGACTTGAGAAACTTGACCATCATACTATCCACCTCGGCTTTGGGAGGACCTAACAAATGAAGCTACCAAAGGAGGCCTAGAAGAGGGCCTTGGCTGCTGCAGGAGAGGGGACTTTGGTCTAGATGTCACTGGCTCTGGGCTGCTGCAGGAGAGGGGACTTTGGTCTAGATGTCACTGGCTCTGGGGAGAAACTTCGGCTCCAGCGAGGAGGGGGGGGGGGGGCTTGTATGACGATAGGTGCCGAAGCTGTAGACTCCGAGCATCTTGAAATCTAGGTTTGAGGTTCCCCCAAGTGTTGAGGTCTACTAGGGAATTTGAGAAAAAACAGCAGCACTGGATGTAACACAGCAGAATATCCAATTTATTGTAAGTAAGCACTTTCAAGGTTTTATCTCTTCATCAGACTTAGATAAAATTACTTAAAACAACCACATTAAATAGTACTCCAATTGACATTAGTTACTTCAATTAAAAACAATTAAATTATTTAAAGCCATATTTAACATTTAAAAAAAAAATGACTGACAATGACCAATAGACAGCCCTGAGGAGCTCAGAGTGTGAGAACCCAATGCTTAGTGAAGCGTGGCAAACAAGATTTCAGGGATTTGGAGGACAGGAACATCATTGGTAGGGAAGGAGCTAAGATTTGGTATGCAGCCAAGTCAGATCCGATGCTCGGATCCGAAACCCATACGTTGAAGAGCAAATGAGGGCAACATGAGATCATATTTTTATTTCATACAGGCCCTGGGGAAACATTCAAGCAATGTTTCTGACTGTACTCCCCTGTTTTTATCAACCAAGTTGGTTTACCACATAGGGACTGGCACTTTAACACTCTCTGTCGTTTCTCAAAGTTTTTGAGTCAGGTATCTTGACAAGCTGAAACAGTGAGAGACAACCTGTACAGATGAGCAGTCTAAGTGGACTGGATGGTGGAAAGCACAAAGCATCTTTGAAAATAGCTACTATGCCGTTACTAAAACCATGTCATACAGAAAGTTTTCACAGGAAGCTTGGCAAAAATGGTTAACTAACATAAAGGCCCAGCAGGCTTTTTTTTTTTTTTTTTTTTACAGCTGGAAAATATAGAAAAAAATGCAGTGCTATGAAAGTAAAACCTCTGCCAAAAGCAAAGCAGCTGAGTTGGTGGAAAAGCCCATACAACACCTTTAATACTGAACAGTCACACAAGGCACCAAAACATTAATACAGTTTGCATTTTAAAATGTGCTGACAGTAGCTAGGCTTGTGGAATTGCCTACTGGAAACCTTCGAAACTAAAAACTGCTACTTTACACTCATGAAAGTCAGAATAAAGTAATAAATCACAGCTTCTATCAAGATACCAAACTATGACGAAAACCTTCAAAACTGACCTCCAAAAGGCTGGCTCTACTGGTGTACAGGCTGCAGCCCTGACTATGACACAGGTGACCAGGGTTTAAAGAACACTCAGGAGGAGACTGAGTGCCTGGTGGCCAGCTCTCTGATTTCATACAGAATGACCGAGTAACTCTAGCTCACGTGTGAAATCTGAAGGCTAGCTCTAGGTGTACAAAATGCCGATTAAGCTCATGTAAAAACAGAATATAAGACAGTAATGAAGCAGCTATGGACAACTGACATTTGGTGTGTGTCTATCACTCGCCACTACTTTGTCAATGTTTGCTCAATGAAAGCTTAACTCCTGCAAATGAAGGGACGCTATCTGATAGGAAAGGGAATGAATGGGTCATATAGGATACTGTTGGCCCATATGGTTGCAACAGTTTGGGAAAATTGCCCTCCAGGTCAGCAACATATTTTTTAACCTGGGTCAAAAACTGATCCATGCAGACTACTTTCATGCTCATGTCATAAGGTGTCATGGTTAAGATCATAAGAAATCAAAGTACAACTGTGCCAGAAATTTACCATAATTGTAGACATTCAAATAGATCACTGCTGCAGTACTGATTCTTGAGGAATACCAGAGAATTTCACCCTACCTCAGCCAGTGGACTCCCTCCTTGACTGACATCAGGATGGTTGTGGTACATCAGCCGGTGCAATCTTCAAGTCTTTCTTGTCTATACAACAGGAGGGGAGTGTACAGTGGAACAAGGGTGAGGGACAGGGTCCCCACCCTACCCTCAGGAAATTACCAGGAGAAAAAAAGAAGGGCAGGAAGGAGGGAATGGGTACTGCAACATCGGTCTACTCGAACATCTACAATTATATGTTACAGACATAACTGTACTATGTTGTTTGTAGTCACTGTGGCAGTACTGAGTTTTGGGAAGACTCCCAAAGCTGTACTTGAAAGGGTAGTTTGTTAGTTTTGAGAACTGCCATCTTGCAGAATCTTCCTTCTCCAAAGACGGATTCAGCTAAGGCTCTAGAAGTAGCTACAAGGTTGAAAAGCTTTGTAATATTTTGTAAAGAGGACAAAGTAGCTGCTTGAAAAATAGGCTGTGTAGATGCATTCTAAATGAAGGCCTTGCCGAATGCTTTTGTGCTGGTGGACAGAACTCTGAAGGGCTTAGGAACATGTTTTCCATGATGAGAGCAACTGAAAGCAATGTCGTTGGAAATCCATTTAGACATGGTCTGCTTTATTCACAGATGTCCCTTCCTTAAACATCATCAAAGGAAACTAGGAGTTGGTCTTCCCTGTCAGGAAACTTTGTGTTGTGCAACTAGGTCCTCAATTACCTGTGAATGTCCAAAGCAAGGATGATCCCTTCCCCTTCGTTTTTCAGGTTTTTAGAAGAAAGCTGGCAGATGAATGGCCTGGTTAAGAGACAGCTCTACTAAAACCCTGGGTATAAAGGAATAGTTGGATCCTGAGGGTGATCGTATCTTTACAAAATAACAGGAAAGGCTCTTACACATGGCAGCTTGTAGTTCAGAAAACATCTAGCAGATGTCAGGGCTAGTAAGAATCGTCTTTCTATGTCAGCAGTTTTACATGAGTGGAGGCTGCTGGCTTAATGTTAGGTAAAGTGAGCTTCTCTAAGATAAAGAGAAGAGAAGGGGAAAGGGCTTTCTAGAAGGCCTAAGATGCAAAGTTTCTTTGTGAAATAAGTCGGGGTGACAGCAGGCAGAAACTATATTGGCAGGCATGTAGAAATGGCAGACACAAACTTTGATGGAGAAATAAGATAAACCTTGCTTGTAGAGAGAAGAAAGGTAAAATCCAGAACTTGTGCTAATTTCACTGACTCTAGAAAAATCTCTAACTGGCAGCAAACAGAAAATCTTTTCCACTTAGCAAAAGTATGACTTTCTGGTGCTTGTCTTGCTGGCTTCTCTCGGAATAGAGAATGTCATCAGAAAACAGATGCTTGGCAGGGACTAAGGACAGATCATTAATCCTGTGAGCTTCAGTGTTTGGAAATTTCGGTAAATTACATCACTTGTTTTGGGAGGGAAGCCGCGGTGGTACAGCGGTAGCGTTGTTGCCTCACAGCAAGAGGTTCTCCTGTTCGATTCATGGCTGGAGTGCCTTCTTTGTGGAGTCTGCATGTCTCCCCGTGGTCGAGTGGCCTCCGAAAGACATGCGTGAATGGGCGTGCCTTCGCTGAAGGTTGGGTGTCAGGCTGGCAATTCGACACCATAAAAAAATCGACTGTCAATCATTAGAGGACTGGAGTTCCACTGTGGCGACCCCTAACCGGGAAAAGTCGAAAAGACAAATCATCACTTGTTCTGGGAGAGAAGGTCCATATGCGGACACTCCCGTGCGCACACGCACATGCAAAGATTTGATTTTTTTTTTCCTCTCTGGAAGCTAACAGCTGGGAAAAACACTGATGTCTGGGACATTGAGGTGCAATCATTATCAGCTTTGGTCCATCTTCCTTAACTTTCTGAAGTACCACAGGAATAAGGGGTAGTAGAAGGAATGCATAAAGAAAGAGCCCCATCTAGTAGAAGGCAGCACCAGTCTTCCATGACACCCTCTGAGCGGTTACAGTCCACAACTTAGCAGTCGTCTTTTCTGTGTGGACACAAAAAAGGTCCACTTCTGGCACATTACATGGGTGTACCAGGTGGAGAAAAATACTTTTGTTCATCATTCTCTCATTTGGGTCTCAGAGGGTCCTGTTCAGGTCATATACCAGGAGTTTCTGCTGTCCAGGAATGAAACAAGCAATAGGAATCCACTGCAGCATCTGAGTTAAGTCCCAAACCTTCATTGTCGGCCTGCACAGGAGGATGTAGTAGGTCCCTCCTTGCATATATATCACATAACTATGGTGTTGTCTGTCAGGATTTTCAAAAGACACGGTGTTAGGGAGCCTTTGAAAGCTCTGATGACCATAATGACAGAATTAATTTATTTTATGCTGTTTTCTTGCCATGTTGTCAGTATTCAGTAGGCCTCCTAAGTTTTGAAACTGCTCTTTTTTTTTTAATGTTTTGTTTTTGTTCCCAGTACAAAAATCTCCCTTTTTAAGCAGGGTGAGAAGACAAATATCTCTAAAGGTTGTTGGTAATGTGCCCAGCAGATCTTTAGGAACCCCTGCAGCTCCCATGTACAGGTTTGCCAAGGGAACCTGTAGGTATACAAGATGCCCTAAGCCCCAGTAGTCTGAGAATATCTTTGGCTAAAACTGGAAGGAAGGGGTTGAAGTGCAGATCTGGTCATGAAGGCAGGAAGGCTTTCTGTTGGACCAAGTCCAACAATGGCCCTGGTAGGTAACCTGTTTGGCAGGGCACATTTGTGATTTCTGAAGCCCTGAAGAACAGAAACCTTCTATGTCCCTGCGCAATAAGAATGTGAAAACAAATTTCGTTTTGCGTTCAGTATCACCATCCATGCCCCCAGCATAAGCAAAGGTAATTTGTGCAGAGTAAGCATCCTGAACCTGGTGACCACTAGAAATTTGTTGAGTCTGGAAAGGTGTATAGGGGTCTTCAAGACCCCTATTTCCTGGAAGAGTTGTGAGGAAAAACACTGTGCCTGCCTCTTTTGGTGGAGTTGGCTGAATGGATCCCTGCTGCAAACAGTTCTGAATCTGACTGGGCATGAGATACTTTTGCTGTTTGGGAACCAGGGAAATCCTCCACAGCTTTAAGGAACTGCACTTCCTCATAGTGTGGAACATCAGTTTGTCTCAGATGATTTGCTGTCAGTGTAAAAGAGAGAAAAGCCTTCCCCCTATGCTCTGGGACGGAATAGGGGGTGGGACTTTGAGGTTGGGGGGTAGGGCAGTGCTTGTAACAGTCACAGCTGCTTCCTGCTAGGTCCAGTATCCTTGGACCCTCCAGATCTAGCCCAGGAGTCATGTTGTTTCTTTTTCCAAAACCTAGACCTTTCCCTGGTCTGTTAACGATTGGCAGGAAAGTTTATCTTATATTTAGGTGGTGGAAAAGGTGTTCTTTGACAAACAACTGAATTGCCTTTCCCTCTGCCTCTAGTTACTGGAAGACCTTCTTTGCAAGGGGTCAAAAGAGAAACCTCTCTGTCCAAGAATGCATTAAGGAGTTCTGCTTTAATATGGTCCGAGAGGGGCTGATTCCTCAAGCTAGGCATGTGTCCTGGTCACAGACCTTATTGCTACTGCCCTGCATGAAACATGAAGTGCATCATAGCTACATTTCATTGAGTGTCTGTACACCTGTAGACCAACACTGCAGCAGCTAAGAGCGGTCATGGCAAGGGTAGCAGAACTGTAGGATTTCTTACCCAAGTGGTCTAAGTATTTTACTTTCCCTGTCATTTGGAAAAGAGTTCCTGGAAGCTTCAAAATCTTTTTCCACGGAAAGCTACTTGGAGTTTGTTAAATCTGTGAACTCCCCAGCCAGTCTGACAAAGTCCTGGGATGTGACATAGGTCAAAGGAGTCAGCAAGACCAGCAGCAGAGAGACAACTGGGGATGCTGCTTTGGCTTAAGGGGCCTTGGTTTTGATCCGGCAAATGGCAAGACCTCAGAATGTTAATGGGTGGCCACAGTCTTGAACTGGGTCCCAAGAAGAGTTTTCCCAGTTGTAGTTGGAGAGATTCTGCCCTCACCTTCCTGAACCGAAGCAAAAGCATTAGATGCCAGAGCCTACATAGTAGCCCCTGACCAGATTGATGCTTGCTTGGTGCCGGCCAGTGTCGACTTGGAAGGAGTTGATGACATGGTAACCTCAGGCCCAGAAGGTGCTTCTGTCAGGGGCTGCAAACATGCCTTACCTGAATAAGCAGTCACGAGCCAGGGTGGGGATTCTGCCCGACACTTAAGTGTCATTAGCCTCCCTAACCTCCATCTCTTTCAGACACTGCACCTTGTGTCTGAAAGGGACTTCAGCCTAAGTTACCTGCAGATGACAAGACATGCCTTGGCCCTAGTGGTAACTTCAGGCAGCTACGTTTGATAACAGTTTTGTTGAAAAAAAAATGCAAAACTGACAAGGAACATTGGGTTCTAAGGCTAAAAAGAACAGTCAGCTTGAGTGAAAGTCTTTTGTGTGGAATTTGCTTTCCAAACCAGAAGTAATTATTAACCTTTACTAACATTAATTTTTGCAAGAAACACAAAATAATCAATAAAAAGAAGGTTCCCTAGCAGTGTACTTAGCTTTTTCCACCCACAACTTTTTGTCTTTAGGCCTAACCAACTGAGACAATGCAACTTGACAGTGTTCAGCATC
Organism: Protopterus annectens; assembly: GCF_019279795.1. Classification (NCBI taxonomy): domain Eukaryota; kingdom Metazoa; phylum Chordata; order Ceratodontiformes; family Protopteridae; genus Protopterus; species Protopterus annectens. The sequence continues at coordinate 1,637,100,103 of NC_056735.1, read as the reverse complement.
GGTTAGTGTGGCAAGAAAATACAGTTGTGTACACTTGCCATAAATGTAGATGTTCGAGTGTATTCACTGTTGCAGTCATCACATTTGGGTTATCCCTGCCAGCATAGCCCTCAGCCGGCCCAAATACCAGACACTTAGTATTTCTGCATCGGTACCTGGCGCTTGAGGACTGATGGCAGGTCGTCAGTAGTACAAAGTAAGGCAAACGACAGCATTACATCAGTTTTTCTTGGCCTAACCTGTCAGGAGCCCCCCCAAGTAGGAGGCCAGGATCTGGTGGAAGAAACCCCACCAGTGGAAAATAAATACCAATAAGTCCCTTGAAAGGAAAGGCGAACAACAAGTTAGAATGGTAATAAAAGGAGAAGAGAATAAAGGGGGATGGAGGGAGGGAACCAGGACTGCAACAGTGAATACACTTGAACATCTACATTTATGGTAAGTGCACACAACTGTACTATGATCTTCGTGTTTCACTGTTGCAGTCATCACATTTGGGTTGATTCACAAAGCTGAGGAAAAGGGTGGAGGCAGTCAAAGAAACTAGGGGCTGGCTAGGATGTCCTGCAAGACTTACAGAGACAACCCTGCCCTGAATTTGGAAAAGAGAGGCAGGTGGTAATGCTTGGTGAAAGTGTGAACAGATGTCCAGGTTGCAGCCTCCAGGATGTCCCTGGTGGGGACTCCTCTGAGGAAAGCAGCAGAGGTGGAGGCTGCTCTGGTGGAGTGTGTCCTGACCCCCTTGGGGGGAGGCTTTCCATGCTGTTTGTAGCAGAAATGGATGCAGTGTGCTATCCATTTGGAAATGGTTTGTTTGGAGATGGTTTTGCCTTCTGCCCCCGTGGCAAACCTAACCAGCAATTGATTAGACTTTCTGAAGGATTTAGTCCTGTCCAGACAGAATCTGAGATGTCTATGCACATCTAGAGAGTGAAGAATCCTTTTCCCCTTGTTTTGGGGGTTAGGTAAAAAGGTGGGCAAATGAATGGATTGGTTGAGAGCCACACGGGACACCACCGTGGGCATGAAGGATGGGTTAGTTCTAAGGGATACCCTGTCTGCATGAAAGATGATGAAGGGTTCTGCGACTATGAGTGCTTACAGCTCAGAAACTATTCTGGCTGAAGTGATGGCCAGAAGGAATGCTGTCTTCCAGTAGAGAAATTTTAGCTCTGCAGAAGAAGTTGGCTTGAAAGGGGGCATACCCTGTCTGCATGAAAGATGATGAAGGGTTCCACAGCTATGAGTGCTTGCAGCTCAGAGACTATTCTGGCTGAAGTGATGGCCAGAAGGAATGCTGTCTTCCAGTAGAGAAATTTTAGCTCTGCAGAAGAAGCTGGCTTGAAAGGGGGCAGGGTGAGCTTTTCCAATACTAAGTTAAGGTCCCAAGCAGGTGTTGGTACCCTTCTGGGTGGCCTCAAGTTGCTAGCCCCTCTTAGAAACTGTCTGAGCAAAGGGCATGAGAAAATGGGCTGCTCAGTGGGTAAATGAGCAGAAATAGCAGAGGCATTAATTTTTATACATGAGAAAGGCAGGCCACTGTGTAGTAGGTCAGTTAAGTAATCCAGGATGAGAGGGAGGGAGGCCTGTGCTGTACTGGCTTCCTTAGCCTGGATCCAGGTGTAGAACCTTTTCCATTTATCAGCATAAGACTTTCTGGTGCTAGGGGGTCTGGCCTCATGGATAACATCCAGAACCTGTTTACTGAGGTTGGCAGATTGGTTGGGTGTTAGGGAATAAGCCAAGCTGCCAAACTGAGTGTTTGTAATTGGGGATGCAAGAACTCCCTTTCCCTCTGGGTCAAGAGGTTTGGAATCTGAGGAAGATGCCATGGGGGGTAGCAAGGACAGGCTGTGCAGCAAGGGGTACCAGTGCTGCCAGGGCCAGTCTGGAACTATGAGAATGGTCCTTGGTTTTTCCTCCTTTATTTTGAGCAGTACCCTGGGGATGAGAGGTAGGGGAGGAAAGCCATAGACCGATAGAATGACCCAGGGGAAGGACAGGGCATCCACTTTCCACACTATGCAGTGATGCTCCCTGGTGCAGAATTTGCTGAGCTGATGGTTGGTGTGGGAGGCAGAGAGGTCGACCTTTGGGGTTCCCCATTTCTGAGTTATTAGGGCGAAGGTACTTCTGTTGAGTTGCCACTCTTGTGGGTCCAGAAGATTTCTGCTTAAATGGTCTGCCAGAGAGTTGAGAGAGCCTGGTAGGAATTGTGCTAACAGGTGCAGTCGCATGGCAGAGGCTGTGTGCCAAAGGGTCATGGCTAGCCTGCATAGAGGGTAGGAGTGAGTCCCTCCCTGCTTGTTGATGTACCACATCACAGTGGTGTTTGTCTGTTTTGATCAGGAGAGACCTTGGAGAGAGAAGGGGCTTGAAACCTATCAAGGTTTGCTGCACAGCCATCATCTGTTTTTGATTGCTGTGCAGAGGGCATATCGAATGAGTAGTATGCAAGATGCCATAAACCCCAGAGCTTGCAGGATCTTCCTTGCAGTTAGCTGGGGCCTGGTGGCTAGTTGAGAGAAGTAGGCTGTCAGGAAAATGCGTTTCTCTGGAGTAAGGTATGCTTTCTGGGAAGCTGTGTCCAGACTTGCTCCCAGGACGATTATCCTTTGGCTGGCCACCTGTTTGGATTTCATTTAGGTGACTGTGTACCCTAGGAAGGTTAGTAGGGTCTTTACAAAGACCAGGTGTTTGAACAGCTTCTCCTGGCTGTCAGCCTGAATAAGGCATTCATCTAAGTATGGGTAAATCTGAATATTTCTTTGTCTGCAAAAGGCAACAGCTGGAGCCAGACATTTTGTGAAAACTCTGGGAGCAGTAGATAAGTTCAAGGGAAGCACAGAGAATCAAAAGTGTTGAGATCCTGCCCTGAAGCGGAGGTATTTCCTGCACGATTCCCTGATAGGAATATGGAGGTAGGCCTCTTTTAGATCTAGGGTGGCTAGCCAAGCATCCTTGGAGAGCATGGGTAGCAGCTGCTAGAGGGTGAGCATTTTGAATTTTGGGATCACCAGAAAGGTGTTTAGAATGTATAGACTGAGGATGGGGGGGCCAGGTGCCCTCTTTTCTGGGCACCAGAAAAAATCTGGATTAGAAACCTTGGCCTACCTTGTTCTGCAGGAACGTGGTCTACTGCCCTCATAGAGAGCAGGGAAAGGATTTGCTTTTGAGCCTCTGCCCACTGATTTGGTGGTAGATCTGGGAACCCTTTTGGGGTTGGAAGTGTGTGGAAGGAAAATATGTATCCCTGAAACACAATGTTCCGAACCTAGTGGTCCTTGGTAACTGTGGCCCAGGTGCTTGAGTGAAAGGAGAGTTTTCCTCCTAGGGGTAAGTGAAGGTGGGCAGAATGAGGGGGTGGAGAAGAGTCAGTGTGAGTTTTTACCATAAGGGTGTGGCTTACAGCTCCCTGATTTTGAAGTGGAGGTAGTCCACAGCTTAGATCTTCTGCATTCCCTGGGGGTGACTACTTCCACGGGGCCTAGGCTGGGCCGGTTTACTGGGTGCAGGAAAGAACCAGTGTTTGGAGGGACAATGCCTGCTGAACCTAGGAGGCTGGACCTGCAAGAAATCATCAACTGTTTGCACGGATTTTGCCTTTTCTTCCATTTTTTTAAGACCTCTTCTGAATTAGTGCCATATAATTTATCTTTGTGCAAGGGGGCAGCCAGCAATTTAGATCTGACATGATCTGGCAGGGGCTGTTCCTTAAGCCACGCATGCCTTCTAATGACAGATCCAGTGACTGCTGCTCTGCAAGAAGCTTCTAGGGCATCAAAACCTCAGTGCAAGATGTGTTTAGTTGCTTGACTTGCAGAATACATTAACTACTGTAAATCGTTAGATTCTGCCCAAGCAGGAAAGGAAGACATTTTTTTGTTTAAGGAGTTCCAAGGTATGTTGCTGAAATTTCAGCATATGTAACTGACATTTTAGTGCCCTGATAGCAAGAGCAGCTAAGGTGTATACTTTCTTACCCCATCTATTCAATGCTTGGGAATCCCTGTCTGAGGGGGGCGGGATTCTTAGAAGAGGTTGCTTTAATTCCTTTTGGCTCTTGAGAAATGACCTCAGGGGTCAGCTGTAGGATTTTTAAAAATATATTTGTGAGAGTCAGGGACTCTGTAGTACCTGTCTGGTTTTCTGGGAGCAGGAGGAAGGGTGTCAGGAGTCAAGCTGGATTCGAGGAAAACATCCTTCACAACATCCAGGACTGGGGGGATGGCCAAAGGTCTGTGTTGTGGAAGATCTATGAATTCTCCAAGTCTCTTTTTGGACTGAGGGTAGTCCTGACTCTCCCACTGGAAATGATTCCTTAAGGTATGCAGGGTTTCCCCAAAGTAAAACATCCTCTGGGGGAGAGGCTGAAGGAATGGAATCCTCTGCATCAGAGTCCTCATAAATGGAGAAGGGTTGCATGTCTTCATATTCAGATGCATCACATTCATCTGACTCTTGTTCAGACAAAACTATAGGGGACAGATCTCTTTTCCTTCTGGAGGGGGTAGTTTGGCTTCCCCTGATCAGCATGATAAGGTCTTCCGCCATTTTAAGCATTTCAGACTGAGGCAGGGTAGCAGGTGCCTGAGAGTAGGTAGTCGGTTTCTTGGGTGTGGTTCGTACCCGGGGCCTAAGAAACGTGGTAGTTTTAGAAAGAACGGTAGTCGCGAAAGACTACGTCGGTTTGTGTCAAGATTTGGTAGTGCGAAGGCCTTCCTTGGAAGCCAGTGCCTGCTCAGCAGCTCTGGATCCATCCAAGGTTGACAACAGCAGGATCCTTAGTCGAAGAGTTTTGCGGCATACTGGACTCCGAAAGGGTCTCAGTAGTGGCCTGCGAATCAACAGAAGCGGGCATCAGGGGCTGCGAAAGTGCCTCACTGACCGGAGAACTGACGACTAGCTTAATGGAAGCGTTGTCAGTAGGTTTGTATCTGCACGGTCTCTGTCTTTATCTTCATGTTTTTTTGGAAGATCTGCTGTCAGACTGCTTACTGAAACCATATCGGAATTGGACGACTGTAAGCGAAAACATCTGGCTACAATAAGGGCCTGGCGATGGACAGTTCTGACGTTGAAGAAAGCACAGAAGCGAAATCGTGGTGTGGGCCTAAACAAGTGATGCAGTAAAAGTGGATGTCTCGGTGTGGTATTTGTTTTCCACAGGCGAGACGATTAACTTTTTCTGACATCAGTTAGTGCAAGAAAAAAGGATCCTCAACAGAGTAATTAGCTTTAGAAGACTTCAGCTTCAATTTGGTACACGAAAACTCAAGTAATGGCTGACCGGCACTCATGCGAACTGCTTCTGCTTCGGGCTCCATGGCAAGAAAGACTGATGTAATGGCATCGGCTGTCTTACCTTATACTACTGACAACCTGACGTCAGTCCTCAAGCGACAGGAACCGACGCAGAAATACTAAGTCTCTGGTATTCGGGCCGGCCGAGGGCTACCATGGCAGGGAAAACCCAAATGTGATGACTACAACAGTGGAACACGAAGAACATCTGCCTGCGACTCAGCTGACAAGTCCTTTGCACCTCTGACATCCTGAAGTCAGTACGAAAGGGTTGCTTGCTGGCTGGAGGAGGCTGAAATTCTTAGGTATTCAGGCCAACCACAGACTCCTGCAGGCATCATTTTCAAAGACCCTGTAATGTACAGTCACTAAAAAAAACATCAAGTCTTTACTTAAGGATAAGGTATATGTCCCTAGTTTACAAACAGATGTAAATAGGGCACTTATTTGAACCAGTGATGGCCAGTGGTACAGACCACCGCATGTAGAACAGACTGACGGGTGCAAGGCCTGCATTCAGACTGGTGACGACAGTCAGATCATCTGTATTCACACTCCTGCTTAAGTACCTTTACGTCCACAGGCTTGGATAATGTGTTGGATGTGTGGCTCTCTGGAAGATTTTGGCTTTGGTGCCCAGTCAGACACACAGGTTATTTGGCAAGATAACCTAACAATTTGGAATACTGCAATGAAGGACATCATGACAACCTAGATCCACTTCAGAAATCACTTAAATAAAAGATGCATATGTGAGAATAACAGAAAAAAAATTGTGAGTTTAATTACAGACATGTACGATTAGTACTGCGACACAGCAAGATATTTTTAGTAGTTATTCTAGAACCTGGTTCACAAGAAAGCAGGAAAAACATATGCTAGATTCAAACATTATTCAGAGAGAAACAGTTACCAGGCTGCTCAGATTCAAAAAATGACTTGTAAATATATTACTCCATTTAGCCAGCAGCTTACAAAAGGCATTCATCGTGTCATGCTCAAGAACAGCTGCATCAGAGTGCTTTTCCAAGCTATCAGATCATCTTCGATAACCAGTTTCATAGATGGGGTGATCTGTGGCCTCTTCACCTTCCCCCAAAAATGCATGCACCCGAACTCTTGAAGGAAAGAATGGCGGCCCCAATGCTGTTCATTCTGATCTTCTTGAGCCTCAAGGTATCTCCTTCAGCTTTAGGTGTAACCAAGCAGATGATCTCACACAATCAGAAGAAAGAAATGGTTGCATGCCAGGTGACAGAAAAGATAACTCTGAGGAAAGGAACACCTTTAAATGCCAGACTGTAGCAGAGAAAAAGGTCAGTACTGGGCTTAGTAACGGCATTAAGCATCATTCATTGAAGATGGAAGTCTATACCTGCAGTTCAAGCTCCAAACATCTGCTGATGTCTGGGCCTTAAGCTGTGAGCACAGAAGCAAATAACCTGTCAAGCCACATCCTGGTTACTGCCTTGGAAGCAGCTATTGAGAAAAAAAAAAAAACATTTTGCAACTTGTTTGCATATCACCTGACTACCCCATTAAAGGGGCTGTATTAGGGGGATGCCTCATCTCTCCCCAAACTATCATACCATAAATAAATGCATAGCTTCCTTCTACGGTCATTTAACCACTCTTCAAGTTAAATAAATATCCCAGCAACTCTACTACTTCTCTGCCAAAATTCCTCAATCCTATTTAGAAGATGAAGGTAAATTACATGTGGTGCTCTAAATTATTCAAGCATGACTTTACATATGAAATTCTTCCTGATATATGCTGAAACAAACACAAACCTCCCAATTTTTTACCACTGCACCTCTATCCAATCGTCATTTTATTTAAACTTAAGGAAATATCACAAAGGGGAGGCCACAAAATACCTTCAAAACACTTTTACACAGATGAAAGAATGCTCTATGCCTCTCTGCAATAAGTCCTACAATATGTATCTATAATGGACGACAATCTAGTTTCATAAGCCCCTCCTATCTCAGCTTCTTCATGAAGGAACTTAATAGATTACACTGTAGGACTTCTTGGGGTGCAACCCAAACTAATCTTTAACTTCCCCTGAGTACAAAAGCCAGCTCCTAGGGCCCACACATTTTCAAAATAAAGTAGGCCTTTTCACCTCAGTTCCTTTAAACTGTACTTCTCATCTGGAGGAAGAACTCTAACCCAGTACTTCAAAACTCTCTGGTTACTTGGAATGCCTGACATGGCCATATCACGTATTCCTATCAAAAGGGTGAAACTTCATCCTGCAAGTCCCAAGACTACTGCAAATAAACTGTGAAACTTACTGTTATACCCTTAAAGCATTTACCCCACAGTCAAATCCCCTGTCTACATCAGCCGTAACAAGACATCCTTCTCTGTTTTGACCATCATGGATACATTAAAGTTACATCCAACGCCTTATGTACATTCTGCTACAATTGCCTCCTCCTCACAAAAAAGAAAAAAAATGGTCTGTGTTCACCAGGAGGGGAAGCCATCTATCCAACCTGGCAAACATTTTTTTTACATTGATTTTTATTACCCACATTATGTGAAGAGATAGGACAATAAGAACCATTTCTCTCTTCTCTGGTGGCTCCCCCGGTTTAGAACGAAGACATCTATTGCCAGGCCAGTGATAAATATACTGTCTGCTTCACACCAAACATTAAATACATATGCAAAAAAAAAAGCCATACAATTCCTTCCACCTTTTGTAGAAAATTCTGTACACTCCACTGAGGTTGTGGAAATTTGTGACAAGGAAGGACCTTAACTACTTTCAAAACTTCATATAATCAAAAAGGCAACTGCAACTTTTCCCTCACCTGTTCACAGGAAGGGCAGACACAGCAATCAGACCTGCCAAGAATGCCTGTACCAAGTTAATTATCCTCCCATTTCCAATTCTGTCCTAGATCACAAAAGCTCCTTACAGTGTACCCAGAATGCATCTACAATAACTTTTGGAGGGGGCACCTTTTCATATAATCTTCCAGATAAAATCCGTTAACTGCAAAAGCCCTTTGAAGTCAGACAAGAGTGATTCAATGTAAAGGCGGAAACCACCTCAGAAATGCAAAAAAGGATTTATCTCAAATGTTACTATCCAAATAGGAAACTGTGCAAGGCTGTGTATATATCAAGTTCTGTACTTCTGAAGAAAGAGTTTCTCAGTCATGAAATTCAGTGCTTATACTATAAAGGCAGCATGCTCGAGTGGCTTTATGATCAGAATCTTCAAAAACATTCTTACAGAGGAATTAGCATTGGCTGCAGACATTCAGCACTCAGTACACATTGCTAATTTCGACCTGGCTAAGGCTTCTGACACTATCCTCTATTCCAGTATTATTAAAAAAAGCACACAAAATTAATGTACACTGTAACATTATCCACTGAATTGAAAACTGGCAATCCAACAGATTCCACACTGTGGAAATTGCTGATTCCCTCTATGAATGAAAAATTGTAACTAGTAACGTACACAGGGCTCAGCCTAAGCCTGTCGGACATTTATTTTACAGACATCTCTAAGTGTGGTTGACAAGTGTGCTGATGACTGCAAGCTGGACTGTATTATTTAGTCATCCACAGTTATTAAAGAGCTCCAGTAATGGCTAAAATATGCACATTCCAGGTGTACTGAAAACGGTGTCAAGCTAAAAGCAAAAAAAATCTGCTCACACCTCATATGTTATAAACAGTATTCTTCATCAGAAAGGTACAGTCATAAAAGACCTGGGTACTTATGTGAATAACTCTCTTATTTGATTACTGTGTGTCCACCATAGTCAGGAAACCCTTCTGTAAGGAACAGTAAATGTCTACAGGAATATCATCAAAATCCAAAATCATCACCCTAAAAGCTGTAGTCTTCCCTTAGACTCATCACTGAGTACAATCTCCCTTTGGTTATGTACATTCTTTTGGTTACACATTTGGTTATATACATATGGTTATGTATATTCACTTAACTGAAAAGTCCCCAAAGACCTCTAACCATGAAAATTTAAGACCTTAAAGCCTTCAACTATCTTGAAAGGCTAGCATAACTCTCTTTATTCTCGGCAGCCTACTGGGTAATCTAAGGTGACCTATGTCTTGATTTTTGAGCCATGAAAGATCCAGTCCTAATTGAACTATTTCAAAAAAAAAAAAATGGCTCTATAAACACCCACACCAGGGACCTAAATAGATTCGGAGGGACAGAATTGGAAATGGGAGGATACATTAGACAAAAAAATGACACTAATTATACTCCTACCTACAGAGTCTCACGCGGCAACAAATACTTTAACCCATTATTATTCCAAAATGAACTAAAAGCTTGTAAAGTACAGTTTTGTACCTACCATAAATGTAGATGTCCGAATTGGATAGCATCTGCAGTCATAACAACTGGGTTGTCCTGTCGTCAGGCAGCCCCTCAGTCGGCCGGATTCCAAAGTCCGGGTCCGGCTTCGGCTGATGTCGCACTTCACCCGACGTCATCTCTGTTGGACTTCGGGTATAAAGCATCAGCCGACGCCATTTTCTTCAGTCTTTCTTGCCGCGTGGCCAAGCAGAAGCTGTTCGCAAGTGCCGGTCGGTCGGATCCAGAGATTACTTCTACCGAATACTACTTCGAAGACTTCTAAAGCTAAGTACCCCGTTGGGGACTCTCTCTTGCCTCAGCCGATGTCAGAAAAAGTTAATTGTTTAACCTGTGGGAAACAAATACCTCATAAAGATTTCCACTCTTACTGCCTGCCTTGCTTAGGCCCAGCCCACGTAGCAGCCTGTTCGTCCTGTGCTTCTTTCAACCGACACGCTTAGACGTCGGTCGGAGTTTGCAGAACAGTTTTTCGGTTCTGATTTTGCGTACATTATGCCGCCGGATCCTCCGACTCGCATTCTGCCAAAAACGCAAAAAGACCGACACTGCGGTCCGGTTTGGCCGAAACCATGGTTAAGCAAACATGAGTGTCTCGGTTTCGGCGAAACCGAGAAAACTGATCAAAATACAGCTGAATCTATCTCTACAACTGAGGTCCCTGCTAGCACTCTTGAATCGGCCTCAGAAATTTTACCCACTACGGTGCTTACCACTGACTTATCAGACACTATTCCCTTGGATGTCTCTACCCCAGCACGTGGTGCTGCTAGGCCTCCAGCAGCCATGTCCATTAAGGCCTTCGCCAGGGCTAAAGCAGCCAAGATTACTAAAACAGTGCCTGTTAAACCCCCCTCAACCAGGCCCTCTTCCAGTTCCCAAATGCTTACTTTGGCAGAAGATTTAATTTCATTAATTAGAGGATCTCAACCTCACCCAGACAGGGCCTCTCAGCCCCCAGAGAAGAGATCTAGGGCAGAGCCCCATGAGCCAGTGTCCTCTGATGATTCTGCTGATGAATCAGACATAACTGACCAGCCAGAGGCTCCTTTCTCCAATTTTGAAGATTCTGATGCTGAAGAATCCATTCCAGCTGCTTCCCCACCAGAAGAATTCTCCTTTAAACCTTGCATGCCATGCGAGAACAGTTCCAATGGCAGCAACAGGATTTTTCAGACTCCAGGAAAAGACTTAGGACCTTTTTGCACCTTCCACAGCACAGGCCCTTAGCTATACCTCCTGTTCTCTCTGTGGTGGATGATGCTTTCAATGATGTCTGCTCCGCTCCAGATTCTTTACCCCCAGCCCCTGCCAAACCAGACAGATTTTACAGGGTGCCAGATACTCATCACCACCTTTACAAGGCCCCTCTTGCAGACCCCGAAACTATTTCCCAGGGTCCCAAGGCAGTAGCCACGACCATAGCTAAAAACCCTGTTCCTTCTGAAAGGGAAGCAAGGTCATTAGACAGATGGGGTAAAAAGGTTTACACTTCAGCCACTCTCTCAGCTAGAGAAGCACAGGACGAACAGGCTGCTACGTCGTGGGCTGGGCCTAAGCAAGGCAGGCAGTAAGAGTGGAAATCTTTATGAGGTATTTGTTTCCCACAGGTTAAACAATTATTAACTTTTTCTGACATCGGCTGAGGCAAGAAAGAGTCCCCAACGGGGTACTTAGCTTTAGAAGTCTTGGTAGTATTCGGTAGAAGTAATCTCTGGATCCGACCGACCGGCACTTGCGAACAGCTTCTGCTTCGGGCGCCACGCGGCAAGAAAGACTGAAGAAAATGGCGTCGGCTGATGCTTTATACCCGAAGTCCAACAGAGATGACGTCGGGTGAAGTGCGACATCAGCCGAGGCCGGACCCGGACTTTGGAATCCGGCCGACTGAAGGGCTGCCTGACGACAGGACAACCCAGTTGTTATGACTGCAGATGCATCCATGAAGGACATCTAGGTACAAGCATTCTTGGCAGGTCTGATTGCTGTGTCTGCCCTTCCTGTGAACAGGTGAGGGAAAACTTGCAGTTGCCTTTTTGATTATATAACTTAACAAGACTTCCTAGAAACAGAGGCTCCTAACGCAATGTATTCCCAGCCTATAAGTTGCTACCACAGGCTTTAAGGATAGTCTTGATGTCTAGATGGGAAGACACAAATTTGCTCCAGTGTTAAGCATGGTCCAGCTCAATTTGGAAGGCGAGCACTATTAGTGCTCAAAAAGGGTGGGGTGGCAAGAACTTAGAATGTCCACTTAAAAGGAGTATACAGCTATGTGTCTTAAGGTAGCCATGGCCATTTGCTTACTATTGTTTCTAGAACTTCAATATTCACACTTGATTAACAAATTTGCTAGGAATACCCATCTGCATTACACTGCTCTAATTTCTTATCAAATGTAAAACTATACATGGAAAATTTACAATTCACTCCTACAAATCAAACAAATGTTTTGAAAAGACTGACACATTTTGACTAAACACTTCTGAAATGAAACTGAGTAATCAGTAATTTGAGGCAGTATGAACAAATAAAAATGGAGTGAGGCAACTCTGGAGTTGTATGGGCATGGGATACAATGGTCCACACGTGTGAAGTACTCATCAACCTAAGCGAAGGAACAGCATGCACTGACAGATGACAGGCTGGTGGCCAACCAAGGGATTTAACTGATGCTTTCTTCATCAAAGCCAAACAGGTTTTAACAGAAAGAGCAAGACCATCCTAGAGTGTTTTTTAAACAGGTGAAGTGAAGCCACCTGGTGCCAGAATGCCACCTTTCCACTCCACACACCCACATCCATGTAAGCTCTGCTACCGCCACAAGCTCCTGTCTAGAGGGTGTACGACCCAATGCTGCAAGCCCCAACATGATTCACAAACATTAAATTCTGAAACTCAACATAAAAATGTCTAAGAATTTCTGCAGGGGGAACCTTGCCCTTGCAGCCACCATACCACTTGAATATCATAACTTCAAAGCTGCTTTACCTGAAAGTAAGGAGAATACCTAAATAGCACAACCTAGGACTTGGGACACATTCTTTCATACTTTCCATAGATTTTCAATTACGGTCCCTAGAATGTCAATAGGCATTAGTCACTACACACACGATTCATTCCTGGAAGGATAAACAGTATGGTCCTAAAGTAATCCACCAAAAAACTTAAAAAAAAAATCACCAGAGTCACTCAATATCATTACTACCCTTTGGGGCACTATCAACAGAAAAGTACAGTTTTGTACCTACCATAAATGTAGATGTTCGCGTGTACACCCTGCTGCAGTCATCACACTTGGGTTATCCTGTCGTCAGGCGGTCCCGCAGTCGGCCGGAATTCCAAAGTCTTGGTCCGGCGTCGGTTGTCGTCACCTCTTCCCTGACGTCAGTGTGCCAGGGGCATATATAATGCAACCGACGCCATTTTCTTCAGTTTTTCTTGCCCCAGATGTCAGGTGCCCCCAAAAAGGTGGTCAGTAATTAGTACCAAATTGAGTAAATTTTGCACAAACACAAAATCCCTTCAGCTGTAAGCAAATACATCAGGAAGGTATTGTAGAGATTTAGCCAGTTAGATAAGAGGGAATGGAGGGAGGGTAACCTGGACTGCAGCAGGGTGTACACTCGAACATCTACATTTATGGTAGGTACAAAATTGTACTATGTTCATCGTGTTACCCTGCTGCAGTCATCACACTTGGGTTGAATCCCAAAGCTAAGGATGGGTGGAGGAATCATAGAGGGTTAGAGGAGGCTAGAAGGCCCTGCAGAACTGCAGTAGCGAAGCCCACCCTAGTCTTACAGTAAAGTGGTAAGTGATAGTGTTTGGTAAAGGTGTGTACTGAACTCCAAGTTGCAGCTTCCAAAATCTCCTTGGTTGGAACCCCCCTGAGAAAGGCTGTAGAAGTAGCTGTTGCCCTGGTAGAGTGGGGCCTAATGGTAGCAGGAACTGGTTTTCCATGATGGGTATAGCAGAAACGTATGCAATGACCTATCCATTTGGAAATGGTTTGTTTTGATATAGCCTTCCGTTGTGAAGCTGCAGCATAGGATACAAAGAGCTGGTTAGATTTTCTGAAAGTCTTAGTTTTGTCCAAGTAGTAACGAAGTTGCCTGTGAATGTCCAAGGAATGCAGGAGTCTCTCACCTTTGTTCTGTGGATTTGGGAAGAAGGTGGGTAAGTGGATGGTTTGATTTAAAGCCACACTGGAATCCACCTTAGGCATAAAGGAAGGATTAGTTCGTAGAGAAACTCTGTCTTGATGGAAAATGAAAGGTTCCACTGCCATTAGTGCCTGTAGCTCTGAGACTCTTCTAGCTGAAGTTATTGCTAGCAGCAAGGCAGTCTTCCATGATAGGAACTGTAGATCTGCAGAGTAAGCTGGTTCAAAGGGAGGTAGTGTTAATTTTTCCAGAACAAAATTGAGGTCCCATGTTGGTGTAGGTGCTCTCCTGGGTGGTCTAATGTTTTTTGCCCCTCTGAGGAACTGCCTTAGAAGTGGATGTGAAAATAAGGGTGGATCCGTGTTGTAGTGGGCTGAAATAGCTGAAGCATGGATTTTAATGGAGGAGAAAAAGTCCTTTGTGCAACATCTCAGTTAAATACGGTAGAATGTGAGGCTGAATTGTGTCTTGGCCTTTGGCTTGGTTCCAGGCACAAAACCTTTTCCATTTGTCCGAATAAGCCTTCCTGGTGCTTGGCCTCCTAGCTTCCAGAACAACATCCATAACTGCTTGGGAAAGAGTAGCTGGCTGGATGTTTAGTTGATTTGCCATGCAGCCAGATTTAAGGTCTTGAGCTGGCTGTGAAGAATCTGATTGCTTTGTTGTGTGAGCAAATGGGAAATTTGTGGCAATATCCAAGGTGGGCAGTCAGCCATGTTCCTCAATAGTGGGTACCAGTGCTGGCGTGGCCAGTCTGGGGCTATGAGAATCAGTCGTGGTTTTTCCTTTTTGACTTTTAGAAGAATCTTTGTGAGGAGAGGCAATGGAGGGAAGGCATATACTGTCAGGTTTTTCCAACTGAAAGAGAGAGCGTCCACTTTCCAAGCTTGATGGTGAAGTGTCCTTGTACAAAATTTTGTTAGTTGGTAGTTTTGAGGACTGGCAAACAGGTCTATATCTGGAAGGCCCCATTTTTGAGTTATCATTGTAAATACTTGTGGATCTAGCTTCCACTCGTGGGGATCCATGATGTTTCTGCTGAGGTCGTCTGCCAATGTATTCTTCTTTCCTGGCAGGAACTGAGCTTGTAACTGAACTTGGTAAGCCAGAGCTGTGTTTCATAAGATCATTGCTTGCCTGCATAGCGGGTAGGAGTGAGTACCCCCTTGTTTGTTTATGTACCACATTACAGTGGTGTTGTCCGTCTTTATTGTAAGTTGTCCTGGATGTAATAGATTCTTGAAGGCTGTTAGAGCTTTCTGTACAGCTAGCATCTCTTTTTGATTGATGTGCAGATTCCTTTGATCTGCAGTCCATACGCCTTGAACGCACTGTCCTGCCATGTGCCCCCCCCAGGCGTAGTCCGATGCATCTGTTGTGATAGTTTGCCTGGCTGGGGGCAAGATGAAAGGCTGACCCTTGTTGAGGTGACATGCCTGTGACCACCATAGAAACTCCTGTTGTAGGCAGGGAATAAGAGATATCACTGTGTCCAAGCTGTGGCTGTGTTGAGACCATACGCTTTTTAGGTACCACTGTAATTTCCTCATATGCAGCTTTGCAAATGGTATTAGTAGTATGCAAGATGCCATGAAGCCCAAGGCCTGCAGAATTTTTCTTGCAGTTAATTGGGTCTTTGCTGCCATTGCTTTGAAATATTGAGTCAGTTGTAGTTATTTGTCTGGCGTCAGATAAGCCTTCTGGGCCATTGTATTCAAGCTGGCACCCAGGAATGTCATATTTTGTGAGGGTACTAGTTTTGACTTCTTTTCATTTACTGTGTACCCCAGGCAATTTAGTAGATGTTTTATAAAAGCCAGATGATGTAAGAGAATGTCCTTGTTTTCTGCTTGGATGAGGAAGTCGTCCAGGTATGGGTATATTTGAATTCCTCTTTGTCTGCAGTATGCAATTACTGGTGCCAAGCATTTTGTGAAGACTCTGGGCGCAGTAGATAAGCCAAAGGGCAGTGCAGAGAACTGGTAATGGGTTGAACCTGCAATGAAACGGAGGTATCTTCTGCAACTTTGTCTGATAGGGACATGCAGGTATGCCTCCTTAAGGTCCAACGTTACTAGCCATGCTTCCTTGCCCAACATGGGAAGAAGCTGCTGAAGTGTTAGCATCTTGAATTTGGGTACTTGTAAGAAGGTGTTTAGAAATGAAAGGTCCAGAATTGGTCTCCAGGCATTGTCCTTTCTGGGCACTAGAAAGAGTCTCAAGTAAAATCCCTGACCTTGCTCTCGAGTAGGTTACCAGTTGAATAGCTCTCATGTCCATGAGAGCTGTAATTTGTTTTTGTGCCTCTGCCCATTGATTTTGTGGCAGGTTTGGCATTCCTCTTTTCATTGGCAAGGTGTGAAAATGGAATCTGTATCCTCATAAAATTATGTCTAGGACCCATTTGTCCTTTGTGACAATGCGCCAGTTGTCTGAAAAAAGTGTGAGTTTTCCTCCCAAGGGGGCTGCCAAGAGAGTGTTGCTTGGCCAGATGAGGTGCAAGTCATTGAGTTTGCCTTCTGGTAGATTGAGACCTGTCTTCTCCTCCCTTCTGTGTTGTAGTGCCCCATTGGCAAGGTTTGTACTGGGCTTGTGGTTGTCCTCTGCCTCTTGGAGGTCTGTATTTACCCCTCTGTGGTCTGTCAGTAGATGGAAAGGACCAATTGTTTGTTGGCCAGTTTCTGCTGAAGCGAGGGGGCTGTACCTGTAGGAAATCTTTGACTGTCTGCATAGATTTTGCCTTATCCCCCATTTCTTCTTTAACTCCAAAAAGAACATCCTGCTGTAAGGGAGCATCTAGAAGATTTGCTTTAACATGATCAGGCAGAGTTTGTTCCTTTAACCAAGCATGCCTACGTATAACAGACCCAGTGACAGCTGCTCTGCAGGAGGCCTCCAAAGAATCAAACCCACACTGTAAGGTATGTTTGCACACCTGTTCAGTTGCATGCAACAGATCATGCATTTCTTTCAATTCAGACTGTTGAGGGAGAGTGGTCATTTTTTGCTTTAACTGAGAGATTAGAAATTGCTGACACTTAAGCATGTGAAATTGGCAATTTAGTGCCCTCATAGCTAGAGTGGCTGAGGTGTAAACCTTTTTCCCCCACCTGTCTAGTGCTCTGGAATCCCTCTCAGAGGGTACAGGATTTTTAGCCATAGAAGCCTTAGCCCCTTTGGGACCCTGGGAGATTGTCTCTGGGTCAGCAACAGGGCTTTTATAATGAAAATTGTGGGAATCAGGCACTCTATAGTATCTATCAGGCTTGGCCGGAGCAGGAGGTAGAGAGTCTGGGTTCAAACTGGATTCTAAGTAAACATCATCCACAATGTCTAAAACTGGTGGGATGGCAAGTGGTCTGTGCTGGGGGAGTAAAAGAAACTCTCTGAGCTTTTTCTTCGAGTCAGAGTAGTCCTGACATTCCCAGTGAAAATGTTCCCTCATAGTGTGTAAAGTTTCCCCAAATGAGTAGTCTTCAGGAGGAGAAGTTGAGGGAATGGAACAGTCAGCATCAGAATCTTCATAAGGGAAGGAGGAGTAATCTAGGTCCTCAGAGGAGTCTGAAGAAATGGACACTTGTTCAGAGGATGCATAATCTTCCTCTTGTCTAGGCCTTTTGTCTGGAGGGGGCTGGGAACCCCTGAAATTAAATCTTCAGCCATTTTGGGCATCTGTTTCTTAGGCATGGGGCCTTGAACAGGGGACTGAAGTGTAGTCCTTTTAGATTTAATACGAGTCTTCGTCTTGGGATACGTTTTAATGGTGAGCGTCGTCGGTCTGAAAACACCTTCAGAAACCGATGGCGTTTCTGCAGTACCAACATCTTTTTCAGCAAAGTCGTCGGTAGGGCCTGAACAAAATGGTTGCGTCGGCCTGGTACATTTCGTCAAAAGTTCCGAAGTAGTCTCGGGTTCCAGATCTGCGGTAGTCAGGGGCTGCGTCGGAGCCTCACTGAGGAACGGAGACCGGACCAGCCAAGGCCTCAGAATCTGGCTTAGACCTAGGCTGTCTGTCCTTATCCTTGCGTTTTTTGTGCACACCAGTAGTCGGTTGCTCCAACGGCATAGTGTAGTTAAATTTTCTACCGAAGTAGTGTCGTGCGAAATCAAAGCGTCTTTTAATAGTACGCTTATTAAATCTAGCACAAAAACGACAACTAGTGACGTCGTGGTCTGGGCCTAGGCAAGGTATGCAATAAGAATGAAAATCCTTATGAGGTATTTGCTTCCCACAAGAAATACAATTGTTAACTTTTTCTGACATCGGTCTGAGGAAAGAAAAGTTTCCCCAACGGGGTACTTAACTTTATAGAAGACTTCGGTCTGAAATTCGAATTCGAAAATCTCAGGAGTCGGCCGATCGGCACTTGCGAACTGCTTCTGCTTCGGGCACCACGCGGCAAGAAAGACTGAAGAAAATGGCGTCGGTTGCATTATATATGCCCCTGGCGCACTGACGTCAGGGAAGAGGCGACAGCAACCAACGCCAGACCAAGACTTTGGAATTCCGGCCGACTGCAGGACCGCCTGACGACAGGATAACCCAAGTGTGATGACTGCAGCAGGGTAACACGATGAACATCTACCTCCTTCATCTCATATCATCATTTTCATCTCTGTTTGTGGCTAGAGGAGTTACTAACATTCCATACCCATATTGACAAATCATTGTCAAAAGTTCATTCAATTCTCTTCTGGGATAGGAAAATCTCATCCTACTTATATAACCTAGCCATGGCAGCTGTAGGCAGTTGTCCTCGACTACAAACTACCCATACCAGGCACAGCCTCAAAGAAAAATCCTCCACACTATAGACTATTAAAAACAAAATCTGTCAATTCATCATTGACTCACCGCCTCATGACCACAACTACTTCACTTTCAAAAAAGCCAAATGGCTTTGTATGCAGAACAGAGTAGACCTGATCTTAGGCTCTCTCATTTTGACTTCTACATCCTAACTCATCTCCACCACTAGCTGCTAAACTTTCTACCACACACATACATTACAACCTCAGACCCTTTTCCCAACCGATTCCTCTATTCTATCCTCCCTAAACCTGCACACAGTGCATCAACCTCTCTTTCACCATCCTTGCTTCTAAACTATGGGAATCCCTTCCTTACACAAACACACAAATCATACTGCACACTTGCCACATAACAGAAGCCCACATCACCCACCGACCTCTCAACCTACAGCTTTAATCTCTTCAACTACTAACAACTCTTAACTCCACCTCCTCCACCCTGGCTCATTACTGCACAGCATTTCCATCATGGCACAAACCTGAAATATAATCATGTACAATTACTTTTCTCTCATAAATGTTACTTTATCATCAATTACTAATGTACAGTTTTTATATATAGTTACCTTTAGTTATGTCTGACACATACAGCTTACTGCCTCTCTGTGCCACTTTTTTTTCTATGTGTAGCTGCAATGTCAGTTGTGATCATCCTACTATCCTGGCACACAAACGTAAAACAAAATAAAAAAAAAAAATTTAAATAAAATATATAAAAAAGACAAGTTTCACATGTACAAATATTCAGTTCTCAGGTAGACAGAAAAACACCTGGGGATGGAGAAGGCCAAGGCATAAATATGGCATTCCAGACAAGAAAAAGGTCTTGTGGTGTTGGCACCTTCAAGATTTTACCTTTTAAAGATTCTAAAGAATGTCTTGGTCAGAAGTGTGACACCACTATTTCTGCTTCCTCTTTCAAATGTAATTTTCAATGCTGTCTTTACACCAGAAAAGTACACCATAATAAAACTCATTATAAAATCTTACCCGTTTTGACTTCTTTATGCCGTCTTCTCCACATTCAGTACTCTGAAGAGAAATGAGCATGTATCGGTTTAACAGGCTATCGATTGCTAACTCTTGTAGGACTCTGTTTGACAATATTCCATGCCACTGCAGAATGTTGCCTAAAAGCTAAGGAAAAGGAACACAAAAAGCCATTGTTAAGACCAATTTAGACAGTACAAGAATACTGTAACAGTAACAACTAACAGCTCCGTAACAACATTCAACATAGCAAGCAGCAGAAAGAAGGAACTCCTCAATACATCCAGGTGGTGGTCAGTAGGAAATGAGCAGTACTCCACATCCAGGTGCAGTCACCTCAAAGGCAAATTCCTAAGTGCTCAATCAACCTTACTGATATTCTGTTTTCCAAAAAGTGTAGAGAGGTCTTGTTCCCCTTTTCATTTATAGCCCCCCCCCCCCAAAAAAAAATTACCAAGACTGCAATATATGACTATTTTGTCATTTCTGTGCTGTGCAGACAGGTTCATGAAACCAGCAAGGTGAGATTCCTTTACCTACTCAACAGAAATATCCTGCAAGTAAGCTACAACTTACAAAATAAAATCTTACCTTTGTTGACACTATCTCTGTGAACAAAGCACACAAATAATGACTACTCAACAACACTAGAGGACGTAAAAGCTGAAGACAAAGCATCTCACTGCCTTGACGGGTGGTGGTTGGGCATTATACTGAAATGAAGAAAGGAGGACTTGAACTTTGGACAGGAAACCTCCCACCCAATCCTCCCAAAAAACAGATTCCTGTCCTGAAATCGGACTCCTTAAACATTCCCCCACGCCCTTTCTGGAATAAAGCATACACCCTAAAAAAAACATAAGGATATGAACTCTGTAAACTAACAACTCATTGGAAGAGTGGGCAGGCAAAGGAATATGGCCTCTAGGAGCCAGTGTAATACAACAACAGATATCTGACAATTTGGAAGGGGGATGGAGGGAAGGTTTGTGAAGTGTAAAGTGATGATAATAACCAACATTAAGATAAATATGTTAACTACCATACTTGGATTATCTAGTCCAGTGACGGCAAACCTATGACACGTGTCAAAGGTGACACGCCATGACTTTTTGGGTGAGACACCAGCGATCATCAACACGAGTTACCAAAGAAACTGCTTTTGTATTTCTTGCTTGTGTGAAGTGCACTGAATTACTTTGTGCCAGGAGCCAGTTCAACAACACTGTGTAGAGGAAAAGAAGTTATTAACCTCAAAGACTATTTCGGTATACTTTCTCAAGAGAGTCTGCAAAGGGCAGTGCTGACATTGTTTTCACTTCGTGGTTACACTTGCAAAAGGCAAGTAGTTTGCATTTTTTGGAGTGTGCTGTTTTACATTCCTCTCAACTGTCCCTCTTAATCTCTCCTAAAACTAGCAACTTTTTTCACTTAGTAATGAGCATAATTAGATTTATAGACCAATTCTCCTTCAGAAAATGTATATTAATCTAAGTTCATTTTTTCTGCTAAGTGTCTCAAATTAATAGTACAAGTAGTTTAAAACTATCCAGGTCTCTTATTTCTAGATATGTCCCAGATTCTGTTGAGATTTATCCCTGATGTAGCGAGAGCCATGCTGTTTTATTTGTATTAAATTTATTTTTGTTGGCGGGGGGGACGACACAAGCAAAGTCAAGTTAGACATTTTTCGAATTTTTGACATGCCAAATGTCATGACAAAATACCAGGGACTACAGTGACTCCTAAGGAAACTAAGGAACTAACTACCACATTCATTTTGTAATGGGCATATATGCATACATTCTGCAGACAGGTGGCTGCTGCATAAATGTAATTCATTAATGAGTTTTTAAAGAAGGTGAAGGAAGTAGCAATTGCTCTGGCTGAAGCAGCCTTTGGTTTACATGGGAGAGATTTGCTGAATGAAGCATAAGTGTGGGAGATGCACTCAGACAGCCAAATGGATAAGTTAACTTTAGACACTTTTTGTCCAAAACTAGCTTACGAAAAGTCAACAAAGTAAATGATAATGCTTTCTAATTTATGTTGTATGTTGCAGGTAGAACCTCAGTGGTATAGGTTTGTCCAAACAATGAATAAGGTGTTCTCCACTGCTGGAATAGAATGGAAAAACACAGATAAATAGGGAAGCTAGTTTACAGTAGAGACTGTAGCCACATGCAAATAGACAAGATAGATGTATAAAGTAGGAAACTCTGTCCATAATGAATACTAATTAACGACTACAGGAAGATCATTTTCCAAGGCAAAAACTCTTGAGGTCTACTGAACAGGCTGGCTCAAAAAGGGGGAACAGTTAATCCTTCTACGATAAACAGGAATCTCAAGGTTGTACGGGATGGGATCCTTGACAGCAGGATGAAGAATGAATGTATCTTTTAAAAATGTTCCGCAAATCCTCTGGAAGGCAAATGATTGAAAATTAACTCCTTTGTGAAAATTAAAGATGGCTGCCAATGACAGAAAAAAACAGATCCCGTATCAAAAAATGACAATGAAAAGAAGACTGAATGAACTGGGGCAGAGAAAGGAATCAGCTATCACAGTAGCTGAAGGGAAATACGGTTTTCTTTTGTCCTTATTCAGCTTGTGTGTTGATGACTTCTGAGAAGCTGTGAGGAACAGGCTAATCCTGTAAGGAGATTCGGGACCCTGATCTTAACACAACTGCAGAAATCATGCAGTTAGTTGGAGGGATGTGTGGTCCGCCAGGGGGATTGTAGAGAAGATCTGAGTGGGATCGAGTAGCAGAGGGTCCTGTTTGAGGTGATGCCTCATGAGCATGAGAAGCCACAGTTGTATCTGGAATGGGGCTAAACAGGATAAGAGTTCTGCACAAATTTACTTTCCAAATGAATTTCTTCACTGGGGCAAAGATGTAAAAGAATTTGTAATGGCCACTGGCAGAAGCCAGCATTCCTTGGGGAGTATTCCTTGTGGAGTTATGAGGGGAAAAAGTTGTTGAAGGTATAGCTGGTTGAGGATGCAAAAAGGTTGCATTAAAGCTTCCCCGAGCAATGTTACATATGCCTAGCTACTTCAGAATTTAGAGGGTCACTCGTGAGGTATCAATTCCCTGCTGAGTGTGTGTGCTAGGCAACTGAACCAACCAGGTTGTACATTGTTATCATAAAACACTGTGTGGAGATTGCCCGTTCCCACATTCTCACTGCCTCATAACATACAGAGTAGGATCTGGTGCCCCATCTACTTGCTGATGCACCACACACTTTTTTTTTTTTTTTTTCTGGGGAGGTCTGAATAAAGTCTAGCAGGCAAAATGTCATGCTTGGGCCAATCACAAGACTTGTAAAGAGAAGCCAACCCTTTTGGAATTCTTCAAAACATGCATATTACTTATTCTAACCTCACTAAGACATGCAACATTACTACACATTAGGGAATAATTGAGAAAATTAAAAGCCACACACAGTTGCTCTGCTCTATTTGACATTTTTGTCTTAAGTAGTACGCGACTTATCTGTGTACATCCAGGGAATGAAGAATTTGTTCTGCTTTGTTCTGAGTGTTTTGTAAAGAAAACTGGCAGGTTGACAGAGGTTTAAAGAAAGTTCTGATATCACCTTAGGCATGAAAGATGGATTAGCTCTAAGGGTTACCCTATTCCTGTAGAAGACTGAAAGGCTCTTTGCACATAAAGGCTAGTAGCTCAGATACCCTCGTTGCAGACGTGATGGCAATTAGTAAGGTGGCCTTCCAAGTAAGAGTCTTTAATGGGGGTAGATGCTGCTGGTTAAGAGAGAAGCAGGGTGAGTTTTTTTAGCACGTAACTGAGACCCCAGGCAGAAAATAGGCTCTGGTTAGCCTCAAGTAAATACCCCTTTTATAAACAGTATCTGGTTGGGGTGAGAGTAAATGGGAGGGGAATGAGGTAGGCAAGCTGAAAGCATGCATCTTAATGCTAGAATAAAAAAAAAATCCTTGCGTGAACAGACCCAAAAGGAAATGCAGGACTGAACCATCTGCAAGAGGAGAGCTGGTGTTCTTACTGTGGCACCAGATGGAGAATCTCTTCCATTTTGCTAGATATGACTTTCTGGTGGTAGGTTTCCTCGACTCCATAGAGATGGTTAGCACCTCAGAGGGGTAGCTGATGTTTTCTGGTTTTAAAAACTAATCCTCCAGGTTGATAGTTTGAGTGTGGCCAAGTGAGGATGGAATACTGAGCTCATGACCTGGCTGAAGAGGTCTATCTACTGTGGAAGAGAGCAGAATCTTCCTTCTCTGACGATCAAAAGGAGGGAAAACCAGCGTTGTTTTGACCAGTACGGAGCAATGAGAATCATGCTTGGTCTGTCTGTCCTGACCTTTATCAATATCCTGGGAAAAAGGGGTAAGGGTGGAAAGGCATAAAGAAACAGGTTGGTCCACTTGAACAAGAAGCCATCTACTAACCCATGTCCCTGCCTGCTAGGTTCTGAAGTAGAACCTCTGAAGTAGTCTGTTTTGGTAGAAGGCAAAGATCTATTGAGGCAATTTTTCCCATAGTACGGTTAAGTCCAGGAAAGTTTCTCTCTTCAGCATCCATTTGAAGGGGTCCATAAGATCCTTGCTTAATGAGTCTATCAGGATTACTGTTCTCCTCTAGAATGTAGGATGTTGTAAGAGTTACTATCAGGTCGTGTGCCTGCCAAATCTTCATACCAAGACTGCACAAGCAGTAAGAAAGGGTGTCCACTTGTTTATGTACCACAGGACTGTGGTGTTGCCTGTCCAAATCTGTAAAGATCCTGGTGCTGAGCTCTGCTGAAAGGCTTTCATGGCTAGATAGACAGCTAACAACTCTTTCTGCCTGATATGTAAGCCTCCTTTGATCTTGGGTCCACATGCCCTTCACTTTCATGGCCCCCAGTTAAGCCCCCAGGCTATGTCTGAGTTGTCCGTAGTGATGGTCTTGTCTGTTCCTGGTAGACCAACGTTTGTACCTGAATTCTGTAAAATGGTGTTTCTCCACCATATGAGTTCCGCATG
Source organism: Protopterus annectens (assembly GCF_019279795.1). Classification (NCBI taxonomy): domain Eukaryota; kingdom Metazoa; phylum Chordata; order Ceratodontiformes; family Protopteridae; genus Protopterus; species Protopterus annectens. The sequence continues at coordinate 1,637,075,440 of NC_056735.1, read as the reverse complement.
GAAGGACAGGAAGGAGCGTTTTTGTGGACTGAGAATACTGCTCCTACAAGTTTTTTGGGAATCATTGCGGCTTCTTCATGTGTAACTTTGCAAAGGGGATAATGGGGATGCAAGAAGCCATACACCCAAATATTTTGAGAAACATTCTTCTTGGACATTTGCTGCTTTGGTAGCAAATCTGATAATGCAGTTTGCCGGGAAATATTTTTCCTGTGGAATGAAGACTTTTTGTTCACAGAGTAAACAAGGGCTTCAAGAACATTTGAGTGAGACTTGCATAAGTTTACAGATAGTCATCCATTTAAGGGTAAATGCAAGCCCCTAGGGTTCAGCAGTGGGCTATTAGCAATTGCTGATAATTCTCAAAACAGCAAAAAGACCGAACAGTAAAGCACAGTATTGGCAGTGCAAACCTGATGCTATAAAGCATAGATAATTTCAGTGAAAGTGTGCAACAGGGACATAAAGGCAAGCATCATTCCTGTCTAGAATAATCGGGTTTATACCAGAAGTTCGAATACACAGGTGTCCAAACACCGTAACATCGAACTGGGAAGTTCAAAATGTCAAAATAGCGAAGCCGCGGAACACAGAATTTTTTCCCAGGGAAAAAACTCGGTGGGCCCTTTCCACGGCTTTGCTATTTCCTCCACTGTAGTGCGATCTTGGAGTTGGTATATTTAAGTAGGGGGTGGGGGGAACAACTCCCCACGTTGGGGTGTGTGGGGAACGAAGCCCCCCCCACATTATGAACATTTTATAGTGTACGTGTGTTTGGTTTTGTACCGGAACAGCAATTTTGTTCCCTGGGAAAAAAAATCACTGTTCTGAGCATTCAAAGTTATTGCATTTCAAAGTTCCGGGTTCAACAATACTATATTCTAACTTATTGCAGTTAGACTATGTGATATAGACCCGAATAACCACATATGCATCTTGGAAGATCATGGAGAGTAACCTTTGTAAGATTAGAATTTTGAAACAAAGTAATATGTTTAGCCTTGACGGGTCCAAGATAGGCCTCCAGGTGCCTTCCTTTTTTGGGACTAGAAAAATCCTTTAATAAAAACCTTTTCCTTCCTGACCTGGAGGAACAGGTTGAATGTATCTTTGTTGTAACAAGCCTAAAATGATAGGAGGTAAGAGAGTCTCCTGTTCTTTTGGTGGCTTTGGTATGCCTAGGAAAGGGGAAATTTCTCTGAAATGAAGAGAGTAGCCCCTTTCTATGACTTGACGGACCCACTGATCCTTGGTAATGGTTTTCCATTCTTGAAGGAGGAGAGTTTTCATGTTAGAGGGCAGGACTGGAGGTTAGGGACTGAGGACAGTTACAGTTTGTCTCTCTGGAGCTTCCATCTCTGAGTTTGTTCTGGTTCTACCTTCTGGATTGTCTAGCTTTCTTAGTATGAGGAGGCCACCTCTTGTCCTATCGGGGGGGGCACAGCTTGGAAGGGTAGTTCCTATTATACATAGGTGTAGGTCACAGGAAAAACTCATTCACTGTTTTAATTTGTTTTCCTTTTTGTCCAGCTTTTCAAACACCTTTTCAGATGAGGATCCCAAAGAGGAACTAACTACCTAGAGAAGCATACCGTCACTCTGCCTTGACCTAATCTGGGAATTGTGGAGTCCTGAGCCATGCATGTCTGGAAATGACTCAGCCAGTGGCAGCTGCCCTACACGATTCATTTAGTGCATCAAGCCTATATTTTGAGTGTCTGGAAACCTGTAAGGCTGCTGTAGCTATCTCCTGAATGTCCTTAGACAAAGCATTGTCAAACAGTCTCTGCCTTACTTGGTCCTGAAGGGAGTTTAAGTACTTCAGCATCTGGAATTGGCAATCAAGTGCCCTCATGGAAAGGGTAACGGAGATGCATGCTTTCTTGCCAAACCTGTCAAAGTCTGCTTTCCCTGTCAATGGGCAGGGGATGTCTAGCTGCATCCTTTGGCATCCCCTTAGTGGATTCAGTAGAAACTAAGGGACCTGCTTTAGGGTTTTTGTAAAGGTGCTTGTATGACTCAAAAAACTGGTCAGGTTTTTCTGACAGCAGGTGACAGGGAATCTGGACATAAGGATAAGTCTTCAAAAATGTCAACAAGCACCACATGCAGTGGGGGAATCCCCATTAATGGTCTAGGTGAATGTAAATGCAGTAAATGCCCATAGTAAGCCTAAGTTTGACATAATTGCTTGCTTTCCCAATGAAAAGGTTCCTTCATTTTGTGAAAGGTATCCACGAAACAGAGGTCCTCTGGGAGAGATTCAGATAAGAGGATATCTATCATCTGAGTGTGGATAAGGTTAGGTTGGAACGTGCTCAGAGCAGGTTAATTCTTCATTCTCAGAGTCTGAGGGATATGAATCTTCTTAAAAGGCCATCTCTCACTAGGCCTCTTCGATGGGGAGGCCTCTTCGATGGGGAGGCTTCAGGAGTAGTGGTCTGGGTTCCCTAGATTTCATGAAGACCACAAACTCCTGGATGACTTTCAAGAGGTCTTGGGCTTTGGTTTGAACTGAAATGACAGGGCTGAGAAGATGGAAGAGGAAAACGAATGGTTCTTTTCAGTTTAGGCATCTGTTTTGTCAAAGTAACCAGAGAATGTGGTTGGTCGACCACTACATTAATATGGGTTTCCAAGGCTCAGTAAGTTCTCATTCTCCCGCGTTACCTGCCACACGAACACTGGAAGATGTGGCCTGCAGATTGACCTCAGACCTAACAGATGCTGATGTCACAGAAGTAGTTAGTAGTAGACCTACAGCGCCAACATTTCTGCACTACGCTGTACACTCCAGCCACTGATGTTTATTTCTCTAACCTCCTACTTAGCTCCATCAATTTTAGTGCCTCCTGAAATCCAGGGCTTGTTGATGAATAGGCCTACTCTTTCCAACAAACTTGCTGGCAGTATCTTCCATAGCGGTCTTAAAATTCCCCCATACGCTTCAACTTCTCCTCCTCCATCTTCTGACAATGTAATTTTGGACATCCTATTATCAACTTCTACCACAGATGAATGTTTAGTTGTGTCAAGTTCTAATTTCACCAAGTTTAAGCATGGGTCTGAGCAAATAGGTTTTTGGGAACATATACTAAAGCAGAAGGTGAAAAGCAGCATATTACATACAGTCCACAATCTGGGCCGGCCTGGGTATGCCTTCGAGTTCCTAACACTTTTCAACAGTCTTCTCACTAAAATATTATCAATCTGATTTTGTGTTTTGTTCTGAGAGATCAATGCTGCTTTGCTATCTGGGCCTGGGTATGTCTAAGTTCCTAAAAGTTCCTAATACCTTTGTACTGTCTCCTTACTAAAATATTAACAATCTGACTTTTCGTTTTGTTCTCAGAGATCAGTACTGCTTCACTAACCACCATATTAGTATCCTGACATAAACCTAATAGTCACTGTCTTTATTCACTCAATGCACTTAAGACAAAATCTACCACAGAGGTTGCTCTCTTAGGCATTGTCTGACTTTTGCAATGAAATCACCTCCCACAATTAAAATGCCCTGAGATGGTGTGTCCACAACAACTGACTGAATGTTGAAGTTTTCTACATTTTCATCAGACACTGCAGTTGTGGAATATACTCTAATATATGAAACAGAAATGGTGTGGCTTTCAAGCGAACAGAGATGACTTTGTCCAAAACACATTTATAACCCAAGCAAACTCGTATCAGTATACTTATTCAGAATAAATTCACCTCCTCTTTAATGTTAATTACTGCCTGGGAAGATAAATAGTTTTCCTGATGTTGTTTTAAACTTATCCTGTTTTATCTATCTCATTTTGGCTAATTACATCATACCAATGTTATATATTTTCACTTAAATCAGCACATTTTGCTAGCTTACCAACGTGGCACAGGGTCTGCACATTCCAAATGTCAATTCTTACTGACCTTTGGATTTCATTCTCCGAGTAAGCCATTCTGCTGACATTTTCTGACCATCCAGTAACTAGCATTAGGTCAGCCATATCATATTCAGCAGTGGTACTGCATGAAAATTCTCCAGTAGCATTAGTACCTGGTGGTACGAGACCAATATGCTGCCATCATTTTATCATATCACCACTGTCCTTCCAGGATTCACTTGTGTACTGTAGTCACCATAGGGAGCAGAACCTCATATGGCAAGTGTTTCAGTCTGGGACTCCCCTATAGCCTCTTACTCAAAAGTTGGTCCACAAAGCAGTAGCGGTAAGGCTTTTAAAGTGACCTTCCACCTGTCCTGATACAATGAGGTTATAGCAGGCACTGTGGCATTTTCTAAAGGCAGAGATACCACCCCCTACCTCACTTATCTATTGCACACAAAACTCCAGGCTGTGGGTTAAGATCCACCAATTTACTGCAGCAGAAAGGATCCAAAACATGTAGCAAAACCAAAAAGAAAATGTATATTTTTCCCTGTACTGAAAGTGCTGACCACACAAGAGAAAAAGTTCAGCCGCTTTCTATTTAGCTCTCAGACTGACAATATGAAGCATTACGTAAATCCAAAAGAGGGTATCTCCCTAAATATACCTGTGGGTTAGCAAGAGATTGAAAAAAGAACCTCCTCTATTATCCTGGAGTATATTTTACTGTCCTTTCAAGACAACATTGTTAGAAGATGAAGGAGGAGTTGTTGAAGCAAATGGAGGAATTTAAAGGCAATTATGAAAGATGCTGCCAGCAAACTTGTTGGAAAGAGCAAGCCCAAATATTTACTTTAAAAAACACAAGGGACCAGATCCTTGAATTCCTGGTCTCTTTCAAAATGGTGGAAAACACTGCTCTAAGCACTGTATGTAATAATCCCTCTAAAAGTAATACTGTGCATTAGAAGCACACAGGAATTTTCCCATATAACTGCTACTTAGGGTGTCAGTATCCAAAATAAAGCCCAGTCTAATATAAAAGAAGGAGAAGCTGATGCGATTGCTAAAAGGAATACTGTTTTCCAAGAAAGGAATTTTAAATTTGTAGTAGCAGTTGGCTCGAAAGGAGGAAGAGTGAGCTTCTCCAAAATAAAGTTAAGGTCCCAGGCTGGAGTTGGAGCTCTCCCGGGTGGCCTTAAATTTTTGGCCCCTCTGAGGAACTGCTTGAGCAGTGGGTGAGAGAAGAGGGGAGGGCTCTGTGCTATAATGAGCTGAAATGGCTGAGGCATGAATTTTGATGGAGGAAAAAGATAAGCCCTTATGAAGCATCTCAGTTAAGTATTGTAGAATCTGAAGTAAATTGGGCGCTGCTGCGCTCATCCCTTGAGATTGGTTCCAGGCACAGAATCTTTTCCATTTTGCAGCATAAGCTTTTCTAGTACTAGGCCTCCTTGCCTCTAAAATGATATCCATCACTGATTTACTGAGGGATGGTAAAGGAGACATTAGGTAATTAGCCAGGCTGCTAGGTTCAGGGCTTGCAGCTGAGGGCACAGAATCTGGTTCTCCTGCTGAGACAACAGGGAAGGAGTCTGAGGCAGGTGCCATGGGGCCAAGCGTGACACACTGCGCAAGAGGGGGTACCAGTGTTGGCGTGGCCAGTCTGTTGCAACTAAAATCGTCCTTGGCTTGTCCAGTTTGATCTTTAGTAGTACTTTGGAGAGCAGCGGCAGAGGAGGAAAGGCATAAACTAATAGATTATTCCAGCTGAAGGACGGAGCATCCACTTTCCAAGCTAGTTTGTGAGAATCCTTGTGCAAAATGTGTCCAATTGATGGTTCTGGGGGGAGGCAAACAGGCCTATATCTGGGCTCCCCCATTTGCTTGTCAACATGTTGAAAATCCTTGGTTCCAGTTTCCTCTCGTGTGGGTCCATGAGGTTTCTGCTTAGTCCGTCTGCCAGTGTATTTAGTTTCCCTGGCAGGAATTGAGCTTGTAGAATCACTTGGTAGCTCGAGGCTGTGTTACACAATGCCATAATGCCATGGCTAGTTTGCAGAGGGGTAAGAATGTGAACCCCCCTGCATATTTATGTACCACATGACAGTGGTGTTGTCCATCTTTACCATTAGTTGCCCTGGAAGAATGTGGTCTTTGAAGGCTGTCAGAGCATTTTGTACAGCTAACATTTCTTTTTGATTTAAGTGCAGGTGCATTTGACTTGGTTTCCATTTGCCCTGAATGCACTTCCCTGTCAGATGAGCTCCCATGCATAGTCTGATGTGTCTGTTAAGGTTTGGGCGTAAGGGGGTAGTGTGAATGGTAGTCCCTTGTTTTGGTGGCAGGCCTATGCCCACTAATGGAACTCTAGGCGTAGGCAAGGTATGATAGGAATCATTGCTTCTAGATCCTGAGAATGTTGACACCATAGGCTTTTGAGATACCACTGTAGTTTCCTCATATGCAGCCTTGCAAATGGAATTAAAAGAATGCAGGAGGCCATGAACCCCAAAGGCTTGCAGTATTTGCCTTGTGGATAAGCTGGGTTTTTGTGGCCACTTGTTTGAAGTAGGTTGCCAAATTAATCCATTTCTCCGGCGTGAGGAAAGCCATCTGGGAAGTAGTACTCAAGCTTGCTCCCAGGAATATAATTTGTTGACAGGGTACCAGGTGTGACTTCTTTTCATTTATGGTGTACCCCAAAAAAGTCTGCACCCTTTGAATAAAAGCCAGATAATTCAAAAGTATGTCCTGGCTTTCTGCCTGAATTAGACAATCGTCCAGGTATGGGTATATTTGAATACTTCTTTGCCTGCAAAATGCAATGACTGGAGCTAGGCACTGTGTGAATACTCTGGGTGCAGTAGATAAGCCAAAAGGCAGTGCAGAGAACCAATAGTGCATGTAGCCTGCTTTGAAGCGTAGGTATCTTCTGCAAGACTCCCTGATAGGGACGTGCAGGTATGCTTATTTTAAGTCTAGTGTTGCCAAGCAGGCATCTTTACCTAGCATAGGAAGCAGCTGGTGAAGAGTCAGTATCTTGAATTTTGGAATCACCAGAAAGGTGTTTAGCGTATAAAGGTCCAGGATAGGATGCCATGAACTGTCTTTTCTGGGTACCATGAAAAGTCTCAAATAGAAACCTTGTTCCTTTTTCTCTTCTGGTACCAGCTGAATAGCCCCCATGCTTAAGAGGGAGAGTACTTGATTTGGGGCCTCTGCCCACTGATTTGGGGGTAGGTCTTGCCACCCACTTGGTGTTGGTAATGAGTGGTAATGACATCTGTATCCTTGGAATCTATATTTAAAACTCATTTTTCCTGGGTAATGAGTTCCCAGTTTTTCGCCAGCAAACCAATCTTTCCACCTAAAAGAGCATTCAGTTGGGAAGTGCTTGGAAGTTTTAAAAGCAAGTCATTGAGACAGTTTTCCATAGGGGGGAGTCTTACTACTCCCAGATTTGGATGCGGAAACCCCCAGTGCTTAGTCTTGTGCGTCCCCTGGGACTGAAATCTGGGGTTTCTGCTGTGTCTGGGTTTGGATTGAGAATACCTGGAAGGGGCTGGAAAGGACCAATTCTTAGAGGGCCAATGCCTACTAAATTTTGGAGGCTGAACTTGTAAGAAATCTTTAACAGTTGGCATAGATTTAGCTTCATCTTCCACCTTTTTAAGAACTTCCTCAGCTTCGTTGCCAAGCAGGCGGTCCTGATTTAAGGGAGCATCCAACAGTTTAGCTTTAACATGATCAGGCAAAGATTGCTCCTTAAGCCAAGCATGCCTTCTGAGCAGACCCAGTAACAGCAGCCCTGCAAGAGGTCTCTAATGATTCAAATCCACATTGCAAAGTATGTCTTCCAACCTGTTCAGAATGCATTAAGTTCTGTAATTCTTTATTTTCAGCACAGTCAGGAATCAACATCACTTTCTGTTTAAGCAATCCAACAACATGTTGTTGATACTTTAACATATGAAACTGACAGTTTAAAGCCCTAAAGGCCAAGGCTGCAGAAGTGTAAACCTTCTTACCCCATCTATCCAGTGCCCTGGAGTCTCTATCAGAAGGGGTAGGATTTTTAGCAGTAGAAGCCTTAATGCCCTTGGGTCCCTGTGAAATAGTCTCTGGATCCGCAATAGGATTTTTAAAAAGGAACTTGTGTGAATCAGGAACCCTGTAATATCTGTCAGGTTTTCTGGGAGCAAGAGGCAAAGAATCAGAGGCCAAACTAGATTTCGAAAAGGCATCATCAACAATGTCTAGTACAGGAGGTATAGCTAAAGGCCTATGCTGAGGCAGGAGTAAGAAATCCCTAATAAGTTTATTTTTTGAATCAGAAAAATCCTGGCTTTCCCAGTGGAAATGCTCCCTTAGAGCATGTAAGATTTCACCAAAAGAAAATTCCTCTGGAGGGGAAGCAGAGGGAATAGAGTCCTCTGCATCAGAATTGTCATAAGTAGATAAGGGTAATACAGATCATCAGAAAAATCAGAATCCTGGTCAGAATATTCATAAACAACTTCAGTCCTAAGTCTCTTAGAAGGGGGTGGGTGGCTTCTCTTGATTAGAGTTAAAAGATCTTCAGCCATTCTTAAAATTTGTTTTTATGGCATAGTGGCCTGAGCATGCAGCTTGGGCGTCGGTTTCTTAGGCATGGTTCGAGGTTTAGGCCTAAATGAAGAAGGAGGCGTTGGTTTAATACGCAAATCCGTAGGCCTGAATACACCCTCAGAAGCCAGTGCCTGCACAGCAGCTCCGAACCCATCCAAGGTAGAGACATCCACAGGTTCCACAGTTGAAGCATCTTGCGGCATACTGGACTCCGAATTGGTCTCAGTAGAGGCCTGCGAATCAAAAGTAGCGGGTATCAGGGGGTGAGAAAGCGCCTCACTGAGTACCGGTGAAGTGGCGACTGGCTTAGGAGTAGTGTCGTTGGCAGCTTTGGACCTAGGCGGCATGTCTTTGTCTTTATCTTTGCGTTTTTTCGGAATACCAGTAGTCAGATGGCTAACCGACATTTCTGGATAATTGAACTGAGAAGCGAAATATTTAGAGGCGAAAATATACAGACAATGGATAGTGCGCTGATTAAATAAGGCACAAAGCGGACAGCAAGGTACGCTGTGGTCAGGGCCTAGGCAAGGAATACAATACGAATGAAAATCTTTGTGAGATACTTGCTTTTCACAAGTAATGCAATTATTAAGTTTTACTGACATCGGTAAGGAGCAAGAAAAAGTTTCCCCAATGGGGTACTTAGCTTTAGTTGAAGACTTCAGTTCTGAAACTCAAAAACGGAAATTTCAGGAGTCGGCCGACTGGCACTTGCAAACTACTTTTGCTTCGGGCATTGCACGGCAAGGAGGACTGATATAATGGCGTCGGCTGCATGTTTTATACCCCTGATGACCGGACGTCATGGAAGAAAGGACAGCAGCTGATGCAGGACCCAAGACTTTGTTAATCAGGCCAACTGAGGGCTACTGCAAGCAGATAACCCAAATGTAATGACTGCAACAGTGAAACACGAAGAACATCAGGGGGAATGGACTCGGGTGGCTCCGGGACAGAGTGGGTCGGGACCAACAGCATTTTTGGCATGGCAGGAGTCTCAGCACTACTTTCTCCACATCTTCTTCTGATATGCTCCTGGAAGATCTGGAAGACAGTGTGGGAGATCTGGACCTCTGTAAGATAGGGGACCTTAAAGTTGGGGAGACCAGCAATGGATCTCTGGACAGGCTCCAATGTTTGCTATCAGTAGTCGGCTCCGAAATGCATGGGGCAGACACTGGAGGTCCTACATAGTATGAACGGCCTCGATCGGTTCCAAGATCTGAGGAGCCGAGGAGGTAGAAGTCTTGTCCGGTTTAGGAGGTGGTTCCGAAGCGCCGGATGGCGTCGGGGAATGCCTCTTGGTAGGTTTAGCCTTGTCTTTTTTAGATGCATGAGATTTGGAGGAAGACGATGAACTGGCCAAGTCTTCCTCGAAAGACGGCTTGAGGAAACCTTTCAATATTAGTTTGTTTTTCCACTGATGTAAGACCCTGGAGCTGAAGGAATGGCCAAACAAACAGGTTTCCTGCAGATGGATGGCTCCGAGACAATACACAAAATTACTATGGCCATCTATAATAGACATTTTCTGAGAGCATTTTACACATTTCTTAAACCCTGAGGGTTTATGATCTTTTGCCTCTTTAGAAATGGTAACCGGAGAAATAGAAGAATTTATTGAAATCTTTACCATATGGTGAACTCATGACAGTAAAAAGATTATGTAATAATACCACTGAAATTGATAAAGAACTTAATAAGACATCACAGTTATTTATTAAAAGAGGATATAATATCTCTTTCTCTAAAGGTTAGAAAAAACGGCATGTGTAAGGTTGGTAAAAATTATAATAAATATTATGGTGGAAGACAAAAATTAAAATGCCTAAGAAAAATTTACATGGTAATGACTTATGATTTATTGTCAGAAGAGGTGAGGCAGATAATCCAATTTTATTGGACTTCTCTATTTAAATATAGAGATTTAATAGATATTTTTGAAAAAAATGTAAATTTTTCATTTAAACGGTAAAAATCTAAAGGATATGTTGGTACATGCTAGATTTCTTACCCCAACGATTAGTTTGAATACAAACGTGAACTTAATGGGCACCTTCCTTTGTGGGAGGTGGATTTCATGCCAATATACAAGTACAACATTTCAGAATATAAATGGAAGAAATTTTAGATCTACAGGAAAATTCTCATGTAATACAGAAAGAATTGTATATGCATTAAGATGTCCATGTGGAATGTTTTATGTGGGGGAAAGTAAACATGCTTTTAAAACAAGGTTGCAAGAACATGTGAGGGATATTAAAAATGAAAAAGTTGAAAGTCCGCTTGCAATGCATTTTAAAAGTTATCATAATAGTAATCCAAATGGTATATTAGCTACTGTTTTAGAACATATTCCTATTGTTCAAGATGATGCAAATATAAAAAAGAAACTTTTATATAAAGAAACAATTTTTATATTGAAATATGGTACTCTAGCCCCTGGTGGTATTACTGTAGAATGTAATTGGAAAGATAACTAATGAAATGATTAGCTAACTGAACATTTAATTGTTTAATTGATGTGTTTTTATTGTATAAATATGTGTTATGTTGCTTTTGGTAGTATTCTCCTTTGAAGGCGTGAGCTGAAGCGCCAGAGACTACTTAATAAATCTGTGGTGGATCCTGTTTTTGGTCGATATATATGGTAACCGGAGAAGCAGCAAAAAAGGACACAACACAAACGCAACGAGGACTAGGTCCTCTAACTTAAACGGGCCTAGCCCTTACCGCACTAACACACACACACCATGAGGGACTAGGTCCAACTCAAACGGGCCTAGCCCTGGGCAGAGAAAAAGACAGAGAACTAGGTCCTCTAACTTAAACGGACCTAGAAGAGAGGACTAAAGGTCAGAAACTGCCAACTATACTGCACACACAAAGTATGAACAAGAAATTGAAAGGTTAAGCTGTAATATAGTAAAATTAGCAAAAAGTGTTAAACTTAGCCACGGCCAAGAAGAAGCACATCTGAACTCGTTGACGCGGCAAACAAGATCTGGGGATTATACTGGTGCATCACGGGATACCTACCTAGCCACAAGCCAACAAGAAGACTTTGAGCTTTGTAATAGGCAGAGTCGGAGCAGAGGATCGACTCCAAATGCATGTGTAAGAATGAAGGCAAGACAGGACTACAGAACATCAATAGATATGTTGAGCATTTGTGTATTTCACAGTTTACTTTGAGAAGCCCTGTGAATGGAGGACACCATCATGTACATCTCAAAACCAAATTCAAAAAGAGCAAGAAAGGAAAGCAGCATAAAGGCTGCCAGAGAAAGCTATATTTCTGAAGTGCAAATCCAAACATTTACAAAGGCACATAGTGAAGATTAAGATTCCAGGGTACAAAATTTCTTCCCCATGGATACATTCAAAAAGCAACCACTCACTCCCCTGGCAGAATGACTGCTGGCTACATTTGCTGTAAGCTGGCAGCCTGTCAACAAATGTTAGTACTACTAGCAACCCACATGGATCTAATTTGCTTGGCAACATTACCCACCTTACTTGGAGTTAATCAAACCAGTCCATGGGTAGTTACCAGGTGCGCAGTCCAGCAGACCATTGAGGAAATTTCCAATTGCCCCCAAGTACTGCCTACTTAACTGACTCACTCAAGGTCACACAGTAAGTAAATGAAGGCTGAGGGAAAAACTCTGTACCAAAGAAAGTAGCTCATTAACAGCTCATAACACTGCTACTCTAAACTATCTGCCAGTTATTGCTTTGCATCTTGGACCTTGTGCACCCTACAACAGTAAAAGTAATGAACATAATATTTTATGCTGGCAGACTACACTACAGTCCTCCCCACCAAAGAACACAGGATGTTAACAGACCAACTCAACAACAGCTTAGACACCATTTTTGAGAGGAAGTGAGGGCTATTTTTTAAGTGATACACAAACCTTAGCTACACAAAGCACAGTCCCCAGCAAATTCAAGTTCAGTACTCAAAAAAAAAAAAAAAACACACATCTAAGTGGACTTATTGTACCACAAAGAAATAAAGGCTTTCAAAACTGCAAGCTTAAAAAGGACACAGGAAAGGTCAACCATGAAACGAGAGTCCCAAGCAAAGAGTTCTGTATGGGAAAAATGAGATGGAGAAACCGCTTCAGGAGTTACTTAGCTCACTCAAGCCACAGACTTGACTTTCATGAAGATATGATGCGCTGAGATGGCAGAAACATGCATCTTGACAGTAAAACACACAATGTGTACTATGAACAAGAACCTGAGGTACGTACAAACCTGAGAAGTTCACTGAATGAGCAAACAGAGAACACTTCTCCATTTAAACAGCAGAACCGGTTCTACTAATCAGCATACACAGACAATATGGAAAGTTTTCTGTCTGTCTTGGACTACTGCAGACATACCAGATGTTCTGGTGAGCACAAGGGATCTAACAATGAATCTAAGTTCTGGGAGTCACCTGCCTGAACCAGAGAAATCATCTGCTGGGGCCCTGAAGTGAAGTGCCACCTGGGCAAATAGTGCAACAAGAAAAAAACTTTTGCCAATCTGCTCTGAACTTTGACAGAGGATGAGAGCATATACAGGAATAAATATATTCATCTAATCAAGTTGACTATGCCTACAACGATTTCCTCCTGACTTGACAAATGGATTCTGAACACAGGAAGAAGTGCAATCTTCCTGGCTGCAGACTGACCGACTGACTGATTCTGGGGTAACTATACCATGAAGGTTATCTAAGCAATACTCTCAAAAATTTCCAGCTAAACAAAGAGTTGCATTAAGGGCTAAAGAATTTGCAACAATTTGTCTCCTCTTAAATGCCACCAAAGAAATAACCAACTGCTGGGCTACTTCAAACTTTAATTTCTTCATGGTAAAAATGAGCTAAAAGTGAGTACCCCTTACTTGTTCTGGCAACATCCTAATGCCTTGGTTATCTAATTAAACTGAAATGTACCACTCTCGCAAGACTCAGAGGGTACAGAGAGCTAGCAACACTTTTGACAACTCCTTGTGGATGACCAGCAGCCACTCCTCAGAGCATTCCCAGTCATTTGTGACAAGGACAAGGCAAAATGAGCTCCCCACCAGATATTCAGCAACTGTGAAGGAATATATCAAAACTGCCAGAAAAGAAATCCACCTCCAAGATGGTGTAATACATTCTACAAAAAGTACAGTTGTGTACACTTACCATAAATGTAGATATTCAGTTGTATTCACTGTTGCAGTCATTACATTTGGTTTATCTGCCTGCAGGTAGCCCTCAGCAGACCTGAATACCAGAGCCTTGGATTCCTGCGTCGGATGCTCTCTCTTCTTCCAGGACGTCAGGTCGTCAGGGGTATAAAACATGCAGCAGATGCCATTACATCAGTTTTTCTTGCCCCAGATGTCAGGTGCCCCCATAATGGGAAGCAATTATATGTTAAGTTACACCTTCAACAAAAGGCAAATACACCAAACAAGAAGGAAAGGTAGAGCCAAGAGAAGTCAGGGGGCTGGAGGGAGGGTAACCAGGACTGCAACAGCGAATACACTCGAACATCTACATTTATGGTAAGTGTACACAACTGTACTATGTTCTTTGTGTTTCACTGTTGCAGTCATTACATTTGGGTTGATTCCCAAAGCTAAGGAAGGGAGGAGGCAGTTAGAAAGCATTAGGGCCAGCTATTAAGCCCTGAAAAACTGCAGTGGCAAAACCAGCTCTGGATTTAGAAAAAATAGGCATGTGGTAATGCTTTGTGAAGGTATGTACCGAGCTCCAGGTAGAAGCTTTTAGGATGTCCCTGGTAGGGACTCCTCTGAAAAAGGCTGTAGGGGTAGATGCAGCCCTGGTGGAATGATCTAATCCCCTGTGGTGTAGGTTTTCCAATAATGCATTGGCGAAGCACTGTCAACAGTTTCCAAAACATTTATTTAGGTTTAGGGTTATTCAGATTGTGCACAAGAATAAAAGAGAAGGGGATGTCATGGGGTCTCGAACTCCATGAATTAAGATGGATTCTGAATTTCAGATCTCATATTGAACCTGGTCTTAACTCAGCGGTTAGTATTCGCCCAGCTTTATTAGGAGATAGATGAATTATATATCTTGTCTCTTAGTATATAGTTTGTTTTGTATTGTTTTTCTTGTTAAATTTTAGATGTTTAGGTTTTCTAGATTATTTGTTGTTAGTTTATTTGCCTATATAATTGATGGGAGTAGATATTGTATCATGTTTCATACAAATTTTTGCCATGGTACGTTTTATGGCTCCCTCATCTTTATTCACTATTGGTATTGCAGTGTTTATGATGTAATAGAAGTATTGCTTGAATAAATAAATAAATAAATAATAGTAGTATAAATATTAATACACTGCAAATAATATGATAGTAATATCAACTTATATGAATTCATATTTATGGTTAATGAGAATTTGTTTTATATTAGTTATTATATATGTATATGATTAATTGATGTTTCATTTATTTTTATATTTATTTTATTTCATTTTGTATTAATATTAATCTTTATAATATTATGAAAGCTAGATTTATGAATTGATTCTGAGATATGCAATTTAAATTAATGTTTAGTTTCAGTTTGGGATATATAATCTGGGTATAATGCTTGACCACACTGATGGAATACCTTGTTGCTTTTTCTAAACAGTTGTATAACAAACATTTTTGTGTTAAAATGGCTTAGCTTACTCAAACCTGCTGTTATATTGGTAATATATTTTTAAATGGTCTAATTGGTTGTTTTAATTGATCGATTAAATTGGTTGATTGGGAATGTATTTTGTATAAAAAAAGGCTGTGTTTTAATTAATTAATATAACCTGATGAAGCGCGCCATGGTGGTGTGTGAAAGCGCTTGTTTCTCTTGTTAAAATAAATTATTTATACCTATCGTGGTGGTTCCTTGCAGTTTTCTCTATATTTATATCTATAGGTTTTCCATAGTGCTTATAGCAGAAAATAATGCAATGGGCTATCCATTTAGAAATGGTTTGCTTTGAAATGGCCTTCCCCTCTGCACCTGTCAACTAGCAGCTGTTCAGATTTTCTGAGAGGCTTAGTCCTGTCCATATAAAATCTAAGTTGTCTGTGCATGTCCAAGGAGTGCAGTATTCTTTCTCCCTTGTTTTGTGGATTTGGGAAAAAGGTAGGCAAGTGAATGGACTGATTTAGGGCCACACTAGACACCACCTTAGGCATAAAGGAAGGACTGGTCCTGAGGGAAACCCTGTCTGCATGGAAGATAATGAAGGGCTCCACTGCCATAAGGGCCTGTAATTCAGACACTCTTCTTGCTGAAGTGATGGCTAGAAGGAAGGCTGTTTTCCAAGAAAGGTATTTCAACTCTGCAGTTGCAGCTGGCTCAAATGGAGGGAGAGTGAGCTTTTCCAATACAAAGTTAAGATCCCAGGCTGGAGTAGGGGCTCACCTGGGGGGGTCTTAAATTTTTAGCCCCTCTGAGGAATTGCTTTAACAGGGGGTGACAGAAGAGGGGTGGTTCAGCATTATAATGTGCTGAAATGGCAGAAAAATGAATTTTAGCTGACGAGAAGGATAGGTCCTTGTGGTGCATTTCTGTTAAGTACTGAAGAATATGAGGTAAGCTGGGTACCGTAGTGCCCATCCTCGGAGTCTGGCTCCAGGAACAGTATTATCTTTTCCACTTTTCAGCATAGGCTTTTCTAGTACTAGGTCTCCTTGCTTCCAGAATGACATCCAGCGCCTGCTTACTGAGGGATGCTATTGGAGAGCTCAAGGAATTAGCCATGCTGCAAGGGTCAGGGTTAGAAGCTGACGGTGCAGAATTTGGCCCACCTGCTGGGACAGAAGGGAAGGTGTCGGAGGTACATGCCATGGATCCAGCAGTATCATACTGCGCAAGAGTGGGTACCAGTGCTGGCGAGGCCAGTCTGATGCAATCAGTATTGTCCTTGGTTTGTCCTGTTTGATCTTTAGCAGAACCTTCGAGAAGAGAGGCAGAGGGGGAAAGGTATAAACTGAGAAGCTTTTCCAGGTAAAGGACAAGGCATCCATTTTCCAAGCTTGACTGTGGGGAGTCCTTGTGCAGAATTTGTCCAATTGGTAGTTCTGAGGGGAGGCAAACAGGTCTATCTCTGGAGTCCCCATTTGTTCCTCAAGAGGTTGAATATTTTTGGTTCCAGCTTCCATTCGTGTGGATCCATGGGATTTCTGCTTAGGTAGTCTGCCAGTGAATTTAGCTTGTCTTGCAGGAACTGAGCTTGTAGGTGCACTTGGTAGCTCATGGCTGTGTTCCACAGAGCCATGGCCAGTCTGCAGAGAGGGTATGAGTGGGCTCCCCCCTGCTTGTTTTATGTACCCCATAACTGTAGTGGTGTCTGTCTTTACCAATAATTGTCTTGGAAGGATACGATCTTTGAAGGCTGTCAGGGAATTCTGTACAGCTAACATTTCTTTTTGGTTGATATGCAGGTGCATTTGATTCAGGTTCCATTTGCCCTGAATGCACCGCCTCGCCAAGTGAGCCCTCCATGCATAGTCTGATGCGTCTGCAGTCCGGGTTTGGGGGGGGGTAGGTTTAAAGGGAGCCCCTTGTTTAGGTGGCAAGCCTCTGCCCACCAAAGGAACTCCGTCTTTATACAAGGAATGATAGGAATCATTGATTCCACGTCCTGAGAATGTTGACACCATAGGCTTTTTAAATACCATTGCAGTTTCCTCATATGCCAGTCTTGCATATGGAATTAGAAGAATGCAAGAGGCCATGAACCCCAGGGCTTGCAGTATTTTCCTTGCAGACAGCTGGGTCTTTGTGGCCAGTAGTTTGAAGTAGGCTGTCAAACTAGTTTCTCTGGTGTGAGGTAAGCCATCTGGGAAGTTGTGTTCAAGCTTACTCCCAGGAATACAATTTGTTGGCAGGGTACTACACGAGATTTCTTTTCGTTTATGGTGTATCCCAGCGAGGTTAGAAGTTTCTTTACAAATGCCAGATGTTTTAGTAGCATGTCCTGGCTTTATGCCTGAATTAGACAGTCGTCCAGGTATGGGTATATTTGAATATTTCTTTGCCTGCAAAATGCAATGGCTGGAGCTAGGCACTTTGTGAATACCCTGGGAGCAGTAGATAAGCCAAAGGGAAGTGCAGAGAACTGAAGCTTAGGTATTTCCTGCAAGATTACCTTATTGGAATGTGCAGGTAAGCTTCCTTTAAGTCTAAGGTTGCTAACCAGGCAACTTTGCCTAGCATAGGAAGCAGCTGTTGAAGTGTTAGCATTTTGAATTTTGGGATTACCAAAAAGGTGTTTAGAAGAGAGAGGTCCAGGATAGGATGCCAGGAGCAGTCTTTTTCTGGGTATGATAGGATGCCAGGTGCTGTCTTTTCTGGGTACCAGGAAAAGTCTTGAGTAAAAACCTTGTCCCCTTTCTTCTGCTGGGACAGGGTGAATAGCCCTGATACTTTGGAGAGAGAGAACCTGCTGTTGAACCTCTACCCACTGATTTGGGGGTAGGTCTGGCCAACCGTTTGGGGTTGGTAAGGTGTGGAAGTGGAATCTGTATCCTTGGAAAACTATATTTAAAACCCATTTGTCTTGGGTAATGAGTTCCCAGTTTTTTGCATGCAGGGTGATCTTTCCCCCTAAAGGAGCAGGCAGTTGAGCCGGGCTTGGAAGGTTTAAGGTTAAGTCATTGTGACATTTTTCCATAGGGGGGTGTCTTACTACTTCCAGCTTTGGAAGTGGGAGCCCTCCCACTGCTTAGGCCTGTGTGCACCTTGAGACTGTACCCCAGGTGGTCTGCTGTTCCTAGGTTTGGACTAAGAAGGCCTGGAAGAGAAGGGAAAGGACCAATTCTTAGAAGGCCAATGCCTACTAAATCTGGGAGGCTGCACTTGCAGGAAATCTTTAACAGTTTGCATAGATTTAGCTTTTTCCTCCATCTTTTTAAGTACTTCTGCTCTGTTGCCAAACAGGCGGTCTTGGTTTAAGGGAGCATCCAGTAATTTAGCTTTATCATCATCTGGCAAGTTTTGTTCCTTAAGCCAAGCATGCCTTCTAAGTACAGACTCAGCGACAGCAACCCTGCAAGATGCTTCTAAAAAGTCAAAACTACATTGCAAAGTATGTTTACCAACTTGTTCAGCAGAATGCATTAAATCCTGTAATCCTTTATTTTCAGTACAGTCAGGAAGTAGTCCCATAAAATACTACTGATACTTTAACATATGAAACTGGCAGTTTAAGGCCCTAATGGCAAAAGTAGCAGAGGTGTATACCTTCTTACCCCATCTGTCCAAGGCCCTGGAATCTCTATCAGAGGGGTAGGGTTTTTGGCAGTAGTAGCCTTAATTGAAGAGGAACTTGTAAGAGCAGGTAGGAGCTGGAGGTAAAGTGTATGGGGCCAGGCTAGATTCCAAGAAGGCATCATCGACAATGTCTAGGACAGGAGGGACAGCTAAAGGCCTGTGTTGAGGGAGAAGTAAGAATTCCCCAAGCCTCTTTCTGGAGTCAGAGTAATCCTGGCTTTCCCAGTGGAAATGCTCCCTTAGGGTGTGCAAGGTTTCACCAAAAGAAAAGTCTTCTGGAGGGGAAGCAGAGGGAGTGGAATCCTCTGCATCAGAATCCTCATAGGTAGATAAGGGCAAATCCTAGTAATCAGAAGAAAAAGAAATTTCAGAATCCTGATCAGACGAATCAGAAGGAAAATCAGTTCTAGGTCTCTTAGAGGGTGAAGGCCGACTTCCCCTAATTAAAGTAATAAGGTCTTCAGCCATTCTTATCATTTGTTTGTTTTTAGGCATATGGGGCTGACCATGCAGTTTGGATGTCTGTTTTCTTGGCGTGGGTTGAGTTTTAGGCCTTGAAGAAAAAGATGGCGTTGGTTTGAAATGCAAGTCTGTAGACCTGAATATACACCCTCAGAAGCCAGTGCTTGCACAGTGGCTCTGGACCCATCAAAGGAAGAGACATCCGCAGGTTCCATAACCGAAGAAGCACCTCGCAGCATATGGTCTGACTCCGAATGGGTCTCACCAGAGGCTTGCGAATCTGAAGTAGCGGGTATCATGGGATGCAAAAGCGCCTCACTGAGTACTGGCGACTAGCTTAACGGAAGCGTCGTCAGCAGTTTTGGAGCTATGCGGTCTGACTTTATCTTTACGTTTTTTCGGAATATCGGTAGTCAGATGGCTTACCGAAGACAGTTCTGGATAGTTAAACCGACTACCAAAATAATTTGCTGCAAAAATAGACAGACGACGAATAGTTCGGGTGTTGAATAAAGCACAAAACCGATGGCGAGGGACGTCGTGGTCTGGGCCTAAGCAAGTAATGCAGTACGAATTAAAATCTTTATGAGGTATTTGCTTTGCACAGGTAAGACAATTGTTAACTTTTACTGACATTGGATTAACAGCAACAAAAAGGATCCCCAACGGGGAACTTAGCTTTTTGGTTCTGAAACTCGAAAATGAAAATTTCAGGAATTGGCCGACCGGCACTTACGAACTGCTTCTGCTTCAGGCACCATGCGGCAAGAAAGACTGATGTAATGGAGTCGGCTGCATGCTTTATACCCCTGATGACCTGACGTCAAAGAAGAAGAGACCGCATCCAACGCAGGAATTCAAGACTCTGGTATTCAGGCCGGCTGAGGGCTACCTGCAGGCAGATAACCCAAATGCAATGACTGCAACAGTGAAACACGAAGAACATCAGGCAGTGACAGGAAGTGACATTTAACTTCATTAAGAAGGATTTTTTCACAAAATTTAACGAGTCAAGAACAGTGTATACTAAATGAGCAATAAAAAGGTTCAAAGCTCCCCCCAATTTGGAGGGCAAAACACTTAAAGAGTGCTGTACTCCCTTATTAAAATATCAGATTGCCAAACTTTACAGTGAGTTAAAATACCCTGAGTTATCTACCAGTTCTATCTTTTGAATACAACTCCTGATTTGAATTCAAATGAATTCTGCAGACTGTAGACATTTCGGTAAGATGGATCTGGGAATGGCAGCAGTTCTAACAGCCAGTGATGACTATGTATCCAATGTCATTGGAGCACCTTCATATGGAAGCATGCCAACACAAAGACAAAAACTTCAGCTACTGTCAACCTATGCAAGGAGCTATGACTCAATTCTGTCACTGCCCCGGGAAGTCATATTCTTGTTTTGAGACTTTCTGAAGAAGGAAGGAGTAGCACTAGAAACACTATGAGCACACCACTCTTCCAAATGATAGTCATTTCTCAAATGACAGCAGCAAGAGTAATTAATGCCCTATACTGCTACCAAATGTGAAACCTGGGAGGGGCCCACAAAGAACCAATCTACCTGGTATGGAAAGAGAAGGAGACTCTTGCTATGCCACTGCTGACAACATTTTGAGGAAGCCCCTGGATACAGAAGAAAGGTTGAAGTGGATCATGTTGTACTGAAAACTCAAATCTCATTGAGTTCACACACACACGCAAACATAGACAGATCATTAGACATACATTATGTGCAAATATACCAACCCATATTTCTGAAGCAACAGCATCATCAAAATCTGGAGTGTGACAGAGTGGAACCCCACAAACAGTGCATCTGTTGTTTTTAATGGGATAAATGCCCCCAAACAAAAGTGGTTTTGCATCTAGGAACAGGAACAAGTGAATATAACTTCTGCGATTCAGTAAAGAGAAAGATTTCAAGGCTTCTTTGAGAACAGTAGACCATAACGAAAAAATAGTTATGTACTGACCATAACGTTACATCTGTGCTGTCCACTTTCATTCTTTCTCAATGGATTAGTTCAGATCAGACACTTGGATCCGACTCAGCAGTTACTCCCGCTTGTGGAGACTGAAACTCTCGAGCTCCTTTCCTATCCACAATGCACCGTGCCTAACTTCCCTCAGATCCTATTTACAGCTTGAGAGAAACTATAAAAGAATTACCATAACTGGAGTTCAACAAAAGGGACATATGGAGTCCTTGGTGTTTCTAAAGGTTTCATTCCTCCAGAAATTACTTGTGAGAACTGGAGGGGGATGGAGTAAGAATAAAAATGGACAACACAGACAAAATGTTATGGTAATTACATAACTTTATCTGATATAAATTTTTATTTATTCCTCAACGTATGGGACAGAGTCCCCAGCTACCTAAATTCCTGGGTGGACTCTAAGGAAGGATATTCCAGAGTATGTCTGAGCCAAAGGCCACTCTTTCCCTTGAGACCAGATCTAGTTTGTAATGAGTGATAAAAGTATGAGGGATTTGACCAAGTAGCAGCCCTACAAATATCATCCATGGATGCTCTAGATTGAAATACAGTGGACTTAGCCACAGATCTAGTGAAATGAGCCATTAATGACTGTTGGTGGTGGGGGGGGGGGGGTCAATTTAGTGTAGACAAAAAGAGATGCAATCTGTCAACCATCTGGCTACAGTTACCTTTCTGACTGATTTGCCCATCTTGTGATATGCAAAGGAAACAAAGAGCTGGTCTGTCTTTCTAATTCGTTTTGTTCTGTGTAGGTAGAAACACAATTGTCTATGAACATCCAGTAAGCGCAGAACACATTCTCCTTTATTGGTAAAGTTTGGGAAGAATACTGGCAGATTAATGGTGTGCTTAATGTTGGATTCTGATACCAACATAGGCAGGAGTATTGGTACTGTCCTTGTGGAAAATCAAATATGGGGGCTTAGAAGATCATGCTTGAAGTTCTGAAATTCTTCTAGCAGAAATAATTGTAATTAAAAACAGTCTTCCAGGATAAGAATTTTAGAATACATCTAGCTGCATGTTCAAAGAGAGGCTGTGTCAAGGGTTGCAGTGCCAAATTTAAATCCCATGGTGGTATAGGATCGTTGTAAGGAAGTCTAAGTAGAAGAGTAGCTTTCAAAAATGCTTTGTATAATTTAGAGAAAGCCGAATTATGAAACCCCACATGGAAATTCAAAATGGCTGCGAGTTGTACTTTAACAGCTGATGTACTAGCACCCTCATTAAACAAACTCACTACAATTTCAAGAACAGAATGCATCTGGGCAGAGAAAGGATCTACCTGATTCTGCTCTCCCCAATAAACAAATTTTCCTCCATTTACTTATGTAGAGTTTTCTCATAGAGGGTTTATGGGAAGATGACAGAATGGAATTGACCGAGAGAACATAGGTTGCCCGGATATTCATGGAATTGGAGAAACCATACAGTCAGTTTGAGGTCTGAGATGTCTGGGTTAATCTTGCCTGTTGGTGAAACAGAAGGTCTGGAGTCAGATCCAGAATCCAAGACGAGTACAGAAGATGAGGCCAAAGTAAGGGGAACTAAATCTGTCGAGGTCAGAAAGGTGCAATAAGGATGACTTTGCTCTTCAACCTGGCTGCTTTCTAGAGGAATTTGGGAATTAAAGGAGTTGGAGGGGATAACCGTCCAGGTGACCAGGGCGTCAATCATGGAGAAGAGCATCTCTCAGTGACTACCCCAATTGGGGGGGGGGTGCTAGGGTAAAGCTGCTGCTGCATTTGTTGTTTAGGGTAATTGCAGAGAGATTGTGACAAGGCTGGCCCCAATGACAGAAAATAATATTGGCAATTGGTTGTTGCAAGACCACTTGTGAGGTAGTGAAGTAGACATGTTCAGTTTGTCTGCTATCATGTTGGACTTCTCCAGAATGTGCACTGCAATTAGAAAGCAGTGGGAGTAAATTCCAGATTGCCAAATGCGCAGGGCTTCGTGACACAGGGGGAAAAATTTAGTTCCTCCTTGTTTGATGATGTACCAGACCACTGACATGTCTGTTTGGATCACAATAGTTCCAAGAGGGAGACAGTCTTGCAATGCTTGCAACACCAAAAGCACCACTCTCATTTCCAGAACACAGATATGCAAAGAAGTGCCTTGGACTGTCTTCTCCAAAAAATGCCCCTCCAATCTGGAAAGTGACTGTGATCACTACGGCCTTGGACTGAGGGAGAATGAAAGGAAAACCTTGCAACAGCTGTGGCTGCCTCTATCAGGAAAGATACATTTTGCATACCTGAGTTATCTTTGTTGAGAGAGAACTGACCATTGTGTTTGTAGCATCCATTACAGAATTCTCATATTACATCTTGCTAAAGGAACTAAAGATTATTGCCACTGACATTGATCTTAGGACTTGTAGAATCAACCAGGATGAAATTCTGGTACTGCAAATTATTTTCTTGACCTGATTTCTTAATATTTGTACTCTCCAAAGGGAAGAGATGCAACCATAAATACTATGTTGAACATTGCTCCTATGAACTCCAGCATCTAAGTTGGCTGTAACTGAGACTTGTTGTAATTGATGGTTACTCCAAGATTTGAACAAGTCTGCAATGCCTGGTCTCATGCTTGTACCAGTTGATGCCTGGTCAGAGCAGTAATGAGACCGTCATCCAAATATGGAAACATTCGGAATCCCTGCAGTCTCAGGTGATATGCTACTACTGCCATGCATTTGGTGAACACCCTGGGGGCTGTGGTGAGGACAAAGGGTAGTGCTCTGAACTGGCAATGACTGGTTCCCAGCTGGAAGCGCAAGTACCCTGTGGATTGTCTGTTCATTTTTATGAGACAGTACATGTCCTGAAGGCCTGTGGAGCACATCTAGTCGTCCTTGCTCAGAAAGGGCAGAATGGACTGAACCATGACCATCTGGAACTTGGTGTGTTTTGCCAATTTGTTTAACAAACTGAGATCTAAAAATTGGTCACCAGTCCCCTCTTTTCTTTGGCACTTAAAAGAATCTTGAGTAAGTTCTGGGTTCTATTTGGTCTGGAGAGACCTCTTGGATGACTCTTTTCTAGCAGCTTTTGTATTTCCTGTGCTGCTGTCACCCTCTGATTGGGTGGAACAGTGTGGATTTTCCTGGGTAATGGGGTTGGAAGGGAAAAGGGAAGAATATAACCTCTGGTTATGATTCTCTGCACAGAAGTTTCCTTTAAATTTAGCCAAGCTTCCTGGTGAAGAGATCAGCGATCCCTGACTGCCACCAGAGGAAGGTAAGTGGGTCTCTATTCAGAATCGCTGAAAGGGTCGGTCAGAAAAGGTATCTCTAGACTCTCTGTTTTGTGGGCCTTCTCTGCCATGGGGGCATCTTCTGCCATTATCTCTTCCCCCCTCTGCCTCTGGAGGGAACAACCTCCACGTCTGTCTTGGAAAGGATCCTAAGACGTCTTGAACCACATCTTTTGACCTCCACGTTGGTTCCTGGAAAAGGTCTAAGGGGCCGAAAAACATACGCCCAGTGCAGGTAGGGAGTGTGTCTTTTGCTGTGGGGCCAAACAAGGAAGAACTATCAAAAGGAACACGGACGAAAGAGGACTTGAAAGGCTCTGCAAAATCACAGAGGAGCATCCAGGCATGCCTCCTGATAGAAATGCCTGAACCTGTAGCCCCTGAAACGCCTTCTGCAGCATGCGAGATGAATTTCATGTATGAATCCGCAATAGATTGAAGGGTAGCCAAATATGAGGCCACTGAAGTTTGAACTTCTGCAGCTGTAGACCCTGAAAGTTCTTTAATGAAGTCCTTTTATGATCCTGTGAAGTGTGCCAAGTAGTCCAGCGATTGGAGAGCAAATGTCGCTGAAAACATATACTTGCTTCCCAAATCTGCCCACAGTCCTACATTCCCTATTAGGGGGATGGGCAATGGAACTCTGTTCCAAGAGTTCCTTCTTTGCAGCTGCTGCCATGACCATTGCAAAAACCAGTACACCCTTACTCCAATGATCTCTTCCTACCAGTTGGAGCCAGAATCCTGTCTGGTCTCTCAGGGAGTGGGCTCAATCGTATCAGGTTCCTTCCACAACCGCCTAGACACCAAATCAATGAGGTCATCAATGGGCAGTACGACCCATGAGTTAGTGGGTCAGATTCCTCAGGAGTTGAGTTTTGAGCAGTCCAACCACCCTTCTGTTTAAGGATCTCAAGGATGTCTCTAAATGAGACGTCACTGGGTGGTGATTTGGGAGACTATTCCCTCCCATCAAAGTCAGTATCCTTGGTGACTGACTCCTAGGGGAGTCCAAGTGCTTCCTCTTGCATGTTTTCTTGCTATGGACTTCTTTGGTGGGATGATCTGGAGAAATATCAGAAAAGATGACAATACCCGGCTGGGTGGTCTGGAAGCTCTCAGCTGGCTGTCCCAGTAATGCAGAATACTGAGGATCATGGTGCAAAGACAGTAGAGATGGTGAAGGTGGATCAGAGGGGGAAGGACCTGCCTGACCTGCTGAAGCAGAGAAAACACTCTTCACGACCTCAAAGGCAGACCACACAGGAGAGAAGAAAGCCAATGGACCTGAAAAAGTGAGTTTCTGGTCTGCAACCTTCCTCCTCTTCAAGAGCCATCTGTCAGAGACAGAAACTGGAGTCGAGCTATTCAGTGCCAGAGCTCAGAGAAAGCCTTGGAGTCGGATTCCATCCCCTCAGATCTGACCCAGAAGCTTAGACTCTGACAGCCATCCAGATCTGAAGGTGTCTGGGCCGGTTGCACTCTGCTATCTTCATACCAGATACAGAAGAGCCCAGAATGCTCAGATCAGATGATTCTAACACCACAGTTTGGGTCAGAAGATGAGCTGTGATCAATGGAATAGTAGCTGGATGGTGTTCCTGACCAGAGGGAGTAGGAACCATGAAGACTCCCATCTGAAATTGCTCTTTGAAGAACCTCCTCATCATCCTTTCCACATCTGCCTCTGAAGACTTCTGGAGGAACAAAAGGACACCACTATAGGAGACAGAGTGCCGCTCCAGAAAGGGGGAGGGCACATTGGACGGGATCAGATCCATGGAGGGAGAATACTAAATTCAAGGCAATGGCTTAGGGTCCAAGGACTTTGGATCCAAAGTGTGTTTTGTTGGATCGGAGGAAAGACCTGCCAGATACTTGATCAGATCTGAGAATGGTTGGATCTCAGGAGATGTCTGATCTGATTTTGACTTCTTTTTCTTTGGTTCTGAAGAAGTTGAAGCCATGGAATATGAAAACCTGCACCTTTTTGAAGGGTCCTTGGATTTTGCCTTGGGAGACTGTACTCCAATGATGGACTGGGAAAAAGAAGTTGGCAATAAACCTTTTAATATTAATTTGTTTCTCCTATCTGTGAGAGCTCTGGGGTTGAACTCACTGCAAATGACACATTCCTGGGCTAAGTGCTCAGCCCCTAAACAGTACATGCATAAATAGTGGGCATCAGTAAACGGCATCTTGTGCCCACATTTTTATAGCCTTTTTCAGACAGCCACAGGAGAAATACTAAACAATCATATATCTGCAAAAGAACCAATGTATCTAATCCAACAGTAGCAAACCAAATACTGCAACTAGAGAAAGGAAAGGGTAGAGAAAAAAAAAGTACAGTTTTGTACCTACCATAAATGTAGATGTTTGAGTGTCCACCCTGCTGCAGTCATCACACTTGGGTTATCCTGTTGTCAGGCGGCCCCGCAGTCGGACGGATTTCCAAAGTCTTGGTCCAACGTCAGTTGCTGTCGCCTCATCCCTGACGTCAGTGCGCCAAAGGTACATATATTGCAACAGACGCCATTTTCTTCAGTTTTTCTTGCCCCAGATGTCAGGTGCCTCCAAAAAGGTGATCCAAATTAGTACCAAAAGGTGAGAACACTGTACAAACACAAAATTCCTTCCACTATAAGCAAATACATCAGTAAGGCATAGCAAAGATTTAGCCAGCAGATCAGAGGGGTTGGAGGGAGGGTAACCTGGACTGCAGCAGGGTGAACACTCGAACATCTACATTTATGGTAGGTACAAAACTGTACTATGTTCATTGTGTTACCCTGCTGCAGTCATCACACTTGGGTTGAGTCCCAAAGCTAAGGTAGGGTGGAGGCATCATAGAGGATTAGTGGAGGCAATGAGGCCCTGCAGAACTGCAGTGGCGAAGCCTGCCCTGGACTTAGAGTAAAGAGGTAAGTGATAGTGTTTGGTGAAGGTGTGTACAGAACTCCAAGTTGCAACTTCTAAAATTTCCTTGGTAGGAACCCCCCTGAGAAAGGCTGTAGAGGTAGCTGTAGCCCTGGTAGAGTGGGATCTAATGGTAGGAGGAACTGGTTTCCCATGATGGGTATAGCAGAATCGTATGCAATGGCCTATCCATTTAGAAATGGTTTGCTTGGATATGACCCTCCCTTGAGAAGCTGTAGCATAGGAAACAAAGAGCTGGCCAGTTTTTCTGAAAGCCTTAGTTTTATCCAAGTAGTATCGAAGCTGCCTGTGAATGTCCAAGGAATGCAGGAGTCTCTTACCTTTGTTCTGTGGACTGGGGAAGAAAGTGGGTAGATGGATGGTTTGATTTAAAGCTACACTGGAAACCACCTTAGGCATGAAGGAAGGATTCGTTCGTAGAGAAACTCTGTCTTGATGAAAAATGTGGAAAGGTTCCACTGCCATAAGTGCCTGTAATTCTGAAACTCTCCTAGCAGAAGTTATTGCCAGGAGCAGGGCAGTCTTCCAAGATAGGAACTGAAGGTCTGCAGAAAAAGATGGTTCAAAGGGAGGTAGCGTTAGTTTTTCCAGAACAAAGTTGAGGTCCCATGTTGGTGTAGGAGCTCTTCTAGGTGGTCTAATGTTTTTTGCCCCTCTGAGGAACTGCCTTAGGAGTGTATTTGAAAATAAAGGTGGATTTGTGTCGTAGTGAACTGAAATAGCCGAAGCATGGATTTTAATTGAGGAGAAGGAGAGTCCTTTATGCAACATCTCAGCTAAATACTGCAGGATGTGAGGCATATGAGGCTGAGTTGTCTCTTGGCCTTTAGCTTGGTTCCAAGCAGAAAACCTTTTCAATTTGTCCGAGTAAGCCTTCCTGGTGCTTGGCCTCCTGGCTTCTAGAATAACATCCAGTACTGCTTGTGAAAGAGGGGCTGGTTGGATGCTTAATTGATTTGTGATCTGGCTGTGTAGAATCTGCTTGTATGAGGTATTTGAGGCAATATCCATGGTGGGCTGTGAGCCATATTCTTCAATAGCGGGTACCAGTGCTGGCGTGGCCAGTCTGGGGCTATGAGAATCATTCGAGGTTTCTCCTTTTTGACCTTCAAAAAAACCTTTGTGAGAAGAGGTAATGGAGGAAAGGCATATGCTGTCAGGTTTTTCCAACTGAAGGAGAGAGCGTCCACTTTCCAAGCTTGATGGTGGAATGTCCTTGTACAAAATTCTATATTTGTTAGGCCCCATCTTTGAGTTATCATTGCAAATATTTATGGGTCTAGCTTCCACTCGTGGGGATCTTTGATGTTTCTGCTTAGGTCGTCTGCCAATGTGTTTTGCTGTCCTGGCAGGAATTGAGCTTGCAACTGGACTTGGTAGGCCAGAGCTGTGTTCCATAAGATTATTGCTTGCCTGCAAAGAGGGTAGGAATGTGTGCCCCTTGTTTATGTACCACATTACTGTGGTGTTGTCTGTCTTTATTGCAAGTTGTCCAGGCTGTCGTAGATCCTTGAAGTCTGTCAGAGCTTTCTGTACAGCTAGCATCTCTTTTTGGTTTATGTGCAGTTTTCTTTGTTCTGCAGTCCATAGGCCTTCAATGCATTGCCTTGCCATGTGTGCCCCCCAGGCATAGTCTGAAGCATCTGTTGTGATAGTTTGTCTGGGTGGGGGCAAGGTGAAAGGCTGACCCTTGTTGAGGTGACATGCCTGTGCCCACCATAGATATTCCTGTTGAAGGCAGGGAATGAGAGATATCCCTGTGTCCAAGCTGTGGTTGTGTTGAGACCATACGCTTTTTAGGTACCACTGTAATTTCCTCATATGCAGTTTTACAAATGGTATTATCAGAATGCAAGATGCCATGAAGCCCAAAGCCTGCAGAATTTTTCTTGCAGTTAATTGGGTCTTTGTTGCCATTGTCTTGAAATATTGAGTCAGTTGTAATTGCTTGTCTGGTGTAAGATAAGCCTTCTGGGCCGTTGTGTCCAAGCTGGCACCCAGGAATGACATTTTTTGTGAGGGTACTAGTTTTGACTTCTTTTCGTTTACTGTGTACCCCAGACAATTTAGTAGATGCTTCACAAAAGCCAGATGTTGAAAGAGAATGTCTTTTATTTCTGCTTGGATGAGGCAGTCGTCCAGGTATGGATATATTTGAATTCCTCTTTGTCTGCAGTATGCAATTACTGGTGCCAGGCATTTTGTGAATATTCTGGGCGCAGTAGATAAGTCAAAGGGCAGTGCAGAGAATTGATAATGGGTTGAACAGTACAGTTGTGTACACCTACCATAAATGTAGATGTTCGCGTGTCTTCACTGTTGCAGTCATGACTGTAGGGTTCTCCCCTGCCGGCAGGCAGTCCTCGATCGGCCAGAATCCCAAAGTCTGGGTCCGGCGTCGGCTGTTCAACCATGCTCCCTGACGTCAGAGCGCCAGGAGTACAAAGCTGACAGCCGACGCCATGTTCTCCAGTTTTTCTTGCCCCAGATGTCAGGAGTCCCAAAATGAGAAAGGTCCCATATCCTTTGCAAATACACCTCAGAAGAATGGTGAAAAAAGGAACCATACAAAAGTATAAATAAGAGGGGACAGGAGGGAGGGAAACCCAGACTGCAACAGTGAAGACACTCGAACATCTACATTTATGGTAGGTGTACACAACTGTACTATGTTCATCGTGTTTCACGGTTGCAGTCATGACTGTAGGGTAGAATCCCAAAGCAGAATGAAAGGGAGGTGGTCAAAGTAGAAGGGGCGGCTAAAAGGCCCTGCAAGACTGCAGAGGCAAAGCCTGCCCTAGACTTAGAGTATAGAGGTAGATTGTAGTGCTTTGAAAAAGTATGCACTGAACTCCAAGTTGCAGCTTCCAAAATGTCTTTGGTAGGAACTCCCCTGATGAAGGCAGCAGAAGTGGCCGCAGCTCTGGTGGAATGAGTCCGTATACTCCCTGGGATTTGCTTTCCATGGTGTGAATAACAAAATCTGATTCCATGAGCAATACATTTAGAAATGGTCTGTTTTGAAATGGCTTTACCTTGGGAACTTGAAGCATAAGAAACAAACAATTGCTCTGATTTTCTGATGTCCTTGGTTCTGTCCAGGTAAAAACGTAGCTGTCTGTGTACATCCAAGGAATGTAAGATCCTTTCCCCTTTATTTTGAGGAGTAGGGAAAAAAGTTGGCAAGTGGATAGTTTGATTTAAAGCCACTTTGGAAACCACCTTAGGCATGAAGGTAGGATTAGTCCTCAAAGACACCCTGTCTTGATGAAAAATAATATAAGGTTCCACAGCCATAAGAGCTTGTAACTCTGAAACTCTCCTGGCAGAGGTCAGGGCTAACAGGATGGCTGTTTTCCAAGATAAAAACTTGGTGTCAGAAGATGCAGTAGGCTCAAAAGGAGGCAAGGTGAGCTTTTCCAAAACATAGTTGAGATCCCAAGCAGGAATGGGAGGAGATCTAGGAGGTCTTAAGTTCTTAGCTCCTCTGAGAAACTGTCTCATGAGCCGGTGGGAAAAGATTGGAGGGTCTGTATTATGAGCGGAAATAGCAGAGGCATGTATCTTAATGGAAGAGAAAGAGAGACCCTTATGTAAGAGATCTGTCAAGTAAAGTAAAATTAAAGGAATGTTCGGAAGAAGAGGATCAGAATCCTGAGCCTGCATCCAGGAACAAAATCTTTTCCATTTTCCTGCATAAGATTTTCTAGTGCTAGGACGTCTGGCTTCTAGAATGACATCCATAACCTGCTTGGGTAGGAGAGAAGAAATCAAAGGTCCTGGATTAACCAGGCTGCCAGGCTGAGAGTGCTGACATGGGAGTGTAGAACCTGACCCTGATGTTGGGACAGAAGGTTCGGAGTCTGTGGTAAGACCCAAGGGGGCTCCAGACATAGGTTTTTCAGAGTGGGGTACCAAAACTGTCGAGGCCAATTTGGGGCCAACAAGATTATCATCTTGGGCTTGTCCTGTTTGATCTTTAATAAAACCTGTGGAAGAAGAGGAAGAGGCGGAAAGGCATATCCCGAGAGGTTTCTCCAACTGAAAGATAGTGCATCCACTTTCCAAGCTTGTTCGTGGAAAGTCCTGGTGCAAAAATTCTGTAGTTGATGATTGAGATGGGATGCAAAGAGGTCTATGTGAGGACATCCCCAGACTGCTTTTATCATCCTGAATATTTCGTTGTCCAGCATCCATTCGTGTGGATCTGAAAGGTTTCTGCTCAGACTGTCTGTCAGGTAGTTTTGCTTCCCTGGTAGAAACTGAGCTTGAAGGTCCAGATTGCAAGCTAGAGCTGTGTTCCATAGATCCATGGCTAGTCTGCAAAGGGGGTAGGAATGAGATCCCCCTTGCTTATGTACCACATAACTGTGGTGTTGTCTGTCCATATCAGTAGTTGTCCTGGTTGTAGAAGATTCCTGAAGGCCATTAGAGCTTTCTGAACGGCTAACATTTCCTTTAAATTGATATGCAGGTGCTTCTGATCCTTTGTCCAAAGGCCCTGCAGACATTTGCCCTGAAAATGGGCTCCCCAAGCATAATCCGAGGTGTCCGTGGTTAGGATCTGAGTGGCAGGAGGCAGACAGAAGGGTTTCCCTTTGTTTAGAGTACATGCCTTGGACCACCAAAGGAATTACTTTTGAAGACAAGGCAGGACGGAGATCAGTATGTCTAAACTGTGGCAATGCTGAGACCATACACTTTTTAGGTACCACTGTATTTTCCTCATGTGTAGTCTTGCATATGGTACGAGAAGGATGCAGGAGGCCATGTAACCCAAAGCCTGCAGGAATCTCCTTGCAGATAGTTGAGTTAAAGTTGCCAAGGTTTTGAAAGTTGAAGCCAGCAGAAACTGTTTTTCGTATGTCAGAAAAGCCATCTGGGTTGTTGTGTTTAAAGAAGCGCCCAGAAAAATTATCTGTTGTGAGGGTGTCAAACTTGACTTTTTTATGTTTACAGTGAATCCCAGGAACTTGAGGAGATCCTGAACAAACTGTAGATGCTGGAGTAAAACCTCCTTGCTGTCTGCCTGAATAAGACATTCGTCCAGATAAGGGTAAATTTGAATTCCCTTGAGTCTGCAGTAAGCTACTACTGGAGCCAGGCATTTGGTGAAGACCCTGGGCGCAGCAGACAATCCAAAGGGCAGCGCAGAGAATTGAAAGTGCCTCGATCCGGCCCTGAACCTGAGGTATTTTCTGCTATCCTGCCTGATGGGAATGTGTAAATATGCCTCCTTTAAATCCAAAGTTACCATCCATGCATTTTTGGACAGCATTGGAAGCAGCTGCTGTAGAGTAAGCATCTTGAATTTTAGAATCTCTAGAAAGGTGTTCAAGACTGACAGATCCAGAATGGGTCTCCATGAGTTTTGCTTCCTGGGGACTAGAAAAAGCCTTGAGTAAAAACCTTGTCCCATCTCTGAAAGTGGAACTAGTTCTATGGCTTTCATAGCCAAAAGAGCTTCCACCTGGTTTAAGGCCTCTGTCCATTGATGTTTTGGAAGGTCTGGCCATCCGCTTGGCCTTGGCAGGGTATGAAAATGGAATTTGTAACCTCTTGAAGCCACGTCCAGAACCCACTTGTCTTGGGTTATATGAGTCCAATTTCGATGAAAAAGAGAGAGTTTTCCTCCAAGAGGGGCTTCCAGGCAAGAAGTTCATGCAGCCCAACAGAGGGAGTCATTGAGTCTGTTTCCTATGAGTTTGTGACCTGTCCTCTCCTCCCCTAGGGGTGGAAGCAGTCCACTGTCTTGGTCTATACGAAGCTTGTGTTTGAGGCCTTCCTCGGGAGCGTCTATATCTACCCCTCTGAGGCCTGTCTGAATTGGGAAAGGACCAATTTTTTGTAGGCCAATTCCTACTAAATCTGGGTGGCTGTACTTGTAAGAAATCTTTAACTGTTTGCATGGATTTTGCCTTGTCCTCCATCTTTTTAATCACCTCTTCAGCTTTTGATCCAAACAAAACATTATGCTGAACAGGAGCATCCAATAATTTAGCTTTTACTTGTTCTGGCAAATTTTGTTCCTTTAACCATGCATTCTAATAACTGTGCCGGAGGCAGCAGCCCTACAAGAAGCCTCCAAGGCATCAAATAAACAGTGTAAACCATGCTTCCCAACTTGTTCAGTGGCATGCATTAAGTCATGTAATTCCTTATCTAAACAGGCAGAAATGGAAGTTAGCTTTTGTTTTAAAACAGACAAGAGAAATTGCTGGTATTTCAGCATATGAAACTGACAGTTTAAAGCCCTAATGGATAAGGTAGCAGAAGTGTACACTTTTTTGCCCCATCTTTCTAAAGATCTAGAATCCTTCTCAGTGGGAATGGGGTTTTTGGCAGAAGCGGCCTTAACTCCCTTAGGACCCTGAGAAATGGTTTCAGGGTCAGCAGTAGGGTTCTTGTATAAAAACTGGTGGGAATCAGGAACCCTGTAATATCTATCAGGCTTAACAGGAGCATGAGGAAGAGAGTCAGGGGTTAAGTTAGCCTCCGAAAAAGCATCATCCACAATATCCAAAAACAGGAGGAATAGCCAGGGGTCTATGTTGGGGGAGAAGAAGAAAATCCCTTAGTCTTTTCTTAGATTCCGAATACTCCTGTCCTTCCCAGTGGAAATGTTCCCTCATTTCATGCAAAGTTTCCCCAAAAGAGAAATCCTCAGGGGGAGAAGCTGAAGGAATGGATTCCTCAGCATCAGAATCCTCATAAGGAGGGAAAGAATATTCCTGGTCAGAAGAAGAAACTGAAGAAACAGAAGCCTGATCAGAGGAATCATAATAAACTTCCTGCCTTGGCCTTTTATCTGGAGGGGGATGTGAACCCCTAATCATAGTAAGTAAATCCTCCGCCATCTTAAGTAACTGTTTCTGTGACTTGGGAGCCGGTTCAGAAGAGGCCTGTGTTGCAGTCTTTGATTTGGAAGGAGTCTTTGCCTTTG
This sequence comes from Protopterus annectens, assembly GCF_019279795.1. Classification (NCBI taxonomy): domain Eukaryota; kingdom Metazoa; phylum Chordata; order Ceratodontiformes; family Protopteridae; genus Protopterus; species Protopterus annectens. The sequence continues at coordinate 1,637,041,045 of NC_056735.1, read as the reverse complement.
TCTTTGGTTTTGCCTTTATTAGAAGCTGAGTAGGTCTGAAAACCCCTTCGGAAGTCGGTACCTGCACAGCGGCTCCGGACCCATCCGAAGGAGCATTGTCCGAAGGTCCTGCAATAGAAATATTCAAATCCTAGTTGGCTCCTCGTGGGAGTCCGTTTCGGCCAACGGTTCCGAAATGGCCAACAGGAGCTGCAAAAGCGCCTCACTGACGACGGCTGAACCTAAAGCTGGCTCCGCTTGTGCGATATCGTCAGATTTGGACCTCGGAGGCCTGTCTTTATCCTTGCGTCGTTTGTGAATTCCGGTAGCCGGAACCGTATCAGACGACATTTTGTAGTTAAAATGCCTACCGAAGTAATGAAATGCAAAATCGTACCTTCGTTTAATTGTACATTGATTGAATCTAGCACAAAACTGACAACTAGCTACATCGTGGTCAGGGCCTAAGCAAGGAATACAGTAAGAATGAAAATCCTTATGAGGTATTTGCTTCCCACATGAAATACAATTATTAATTTTTTCTGACATCGGACTGGAGCAAGAAAAAAAGTTTCCCCAACGGGGTACTTAGCTTTGAGTGGAGAAGAAAGTCTTCGGACTGAAGTTTTTCAGAAAAAAATGGCCAGGAGTCAGCCGACCGGCACTTGCAACTGCTATCACCGCACGGCAAGAAAGACTGGAGAACATGGCGTCGGCTGTCAGCTTTGTACTCCTGGCGCTCTGACGTCAGGGAGCATGGTTGAACAGCTGACGCCGGACCCAGACTTTGGGATTCTGGCCGACCAAGGACTGCCTGCCGGCAGGGGAGAACCCTACAGTCATGACTGCAACAGTGAAACACGATGAACATCTGCAATGAAACAGAGGTATCTTCTGCAACTTTGTCTGATAGGGACATGCAGGTATGCCTCCTTGAGGAACAACGTTACCAGCCATGCTTCCTTGCCCAACATGGGAAGTAGCTGCTGTAGTGTTAGCATCTTGAATTTGAGAACTTGTAAGTGTTTAGAATTGAAAGGTCCAGAATTGGTCTCCAAGCATTTTCTTTTCTGGGTAATAGGAAGAGTCTTGAGTAAAATCCTTGGCCTTGCTCTTGAGTTGGTAACCTTTGAATGGCTCTCCTGACCACGAGAGCTGTAATTTGTTTTTGAGCCTCTGCCCTTTGATTTTGTGGCAGGTTTGGCATTCCTCTTTTTATTGGCAAGGTGTGAAAGTGGAATCTGTATCCTCGTAAAATTATGTCTAGGACCCATTTGTCCTTTGTGACCATGTGCCAGTTGTCTGCAAATAGTGCTAGTTTTCACCCCAGGGGGGCTGACAAAAGAGCTTTGCCTTCTGGTGGTTTGAGACCTGTCTTCTCCTCCCTTCTGGGTTGGAGTGCCCCATTGGCGAGGTTTATACTGAGCTTGTGGTTGTCCTCTGCCCCTTGGGTGCCTGTATTTACCCCTCTGAGGCCGGTCAGTGGCTGGAAAGGACCAATTTTTTGTTGGCCAGTTCCTGCTGAAGCGAGGGGGTTGTACCTGTAAGAAATCTTTGCCTGTCTGCATTGATTTTGCCTTATCTTCCATTTTCTTTAAAACTTCTTCTGCTTTAACACCAAAAAGAACATCCTGCTGTAAGGGAGCATCTAGTAGTTTTGCTTTAACATGATCAGGCGACTTTGTTCCTTTAACCAGGCAGGCCTACGTATAACTGATCCAGTGACAGCTGCTCTGCAGGAGGCCTCTAAAGAACCAAACCCACATTGTAAGGTATGTTTGCCCACCTGCTCGGTGGCCTGCAACAAATCCTGTACTTCTTTCAATTCAGATTGTTGAGGGAGGGTGGTTATCTTTTGTTTTAACTGAGAGATCAGAAATTGCTGATACTTAAGCATATGACATTGACAGTTTAGAGCTCTCATAGCTAAAGTGGCTGAGGTGTAAACCTTTTTCCCCCATCTGTCTAGTGCTCTTGAATCCCTCTCAGAAGGTACTGGATTTTTAGCCATGAAAGCCTTAGCCCCCTTGGGACCCTGGGAGATAGTCTCTGGGTCAGCTACTGGGCTTTTGTAAAAAATTTGTGGGAATCAGGTACTCTGTAGTATCTGTCAGGCTTGGCCGGGGCAGGAGGCAGAGAGTCAGGGTTGAAACTGGATTCTAAATAGACATCATCCACAATGTCCAAAACAGGAGGTATGGCTAGAGGTCTGTGTTGGGGGAGTAAAAGAAACTCTGAGCCTTTTCTTGGAATCAGAGTAATCCTGACCTGCCCAGTGAAAATGTTCCCTCATAGTGTGTAAAGTTTCCCCAAAAGAGTAATCTTCTGGATGGGAAGCTGAGGGAATAGAGTCCTCAGCATCAGAATCTTCATAAGGTGAGAATGAGTAATCTTGGTCCTCAGAGGAGTCTGAAGAAATGGACACTTGTTCAGAGGATGCATAATCTTCCTCTTGTCTACGCTTTTTGTCAGGAGGGGGCTGGGAACCCCTGATTAAAGAGATCAAATCTTCCACCATTTTGGGCATCTGTTTCTTAGGCATGGGGCCTTGAACAGGGGACTGAAGTGCAGTCTTTTTAGGTCTAATAGGAGTCTTCGTCTTAGGATACATTTTAATGGTGAGCGTAGTCGGTCTGAAAAACGCCTTCAGAAACCGAAGGCATTTCTGCAGCACTGACATCTTTTTCAGCCATGTTGTCGGTAGGGCCTGAATAAAATGGCTGCGTCGGCCTGGTACATTCCACCAAAAGTTCCAAAGCGGTCTTGGGTTCCAGATCTGCGGTAGTCAGGGGCTGCGTCGGAGCCTCACTGAGGACCGGAGAACCGGACCAGCCGAGGCCTTGGAATCTGGCTTAGGCCTGGGCTGTCTGTCCTTATCCTTGTGTTTTTTTGTGCACGTCGGTAGTCGGTTGCTCCGACGGCATAGTGCAGTTAAATTTTCTACCGAAGTAGTGTCGTGCGAAATCAAAGCGTCTTTTAATAGCACGCTTATTAAACCTAGCACAAAAATGACAACTAGTGACGTCGTGGTCTGGGCCTAGGCAAGGTATGCAATAACAATGAAAATCCTTATGAGGTATTTACTTCCCACAAGAAATACAATTGTTAACTTTTTCTGACATCGGTCTGAGGCAAGAAAAGTTTCCCCAACGGGGTACTTAGCTTTATAGAAGACTTCGGTCTGAAATTCGAATTTGAAAATCTCAGGAGTCGGCCAACCGGCACTTGCGAACTGCTTCTGCTTCGGGCACCGTGCGGCAAGAAAGACTGGAGAAAATGGCGTCTGTTGCATTATATATACTCCTGGCGCACTGACGTCAGGGAAGAAGTGACAGCAACCAACGCAGGACCAAGACTTTGGAATTCCGGCCGACTGCGGGACCGCCTGACGACAGGATAACCCAAGTGTGATGACTGCAGCAGGGTAACACGATGAACATCACAGTGCTGAAAAATACCCAACACATGAGACATGAAAAAGCTGTGGGTGGATGAGGAGAAGGTCTGCTCCATGCTTGTTAATGACTTAACTCAAACTTAAAGGGGCAGCTAAAAAAAGAGGGCCCTCTGAGTCAGTTCAACCAGAGATGTGCTCTGGACTCGAAGACCACTTACAAATTATATTCTACTACGGATCTGACCTTTTGCTTGGTAAAAGATCAACAACCAAGAAGGTTCATAGGGTGTGCTGAAGAGGACAAAATGGAAGGCCGAAATTTACTCATAACCTAGTTTCATGCTTCCTTATACTACTTTGTCTACTCGACCGTAAACCTGGTGCCATCATTAACTCACCAGAGGACACCAAGATACTTCATAGATGGTCTGTCCCAAACAAACAGCTGCTGTCTAAATCATGGACTAAAACTCAATGCCAAGAAATGTATAACCGTATCTTTCAGCAAGCATGACTCTCTCTGTAACTATCACATTGGCAGCAAACCCCTGAAAACAGATCCAGCAGTTACGGATTTGGGAACCTATTTTGACAAAGAACTGCTCTTTGATCACCACGTATCCACTATTGTACAAAGTCCTTTTTCACTGCGCAGCTTATATCTAAAGGCACTGCATCCAGGTCCAGGGATGTAACTACACTTTGCATTCATCAGGCCAATCATTGAGTAAAATTCCCCTTTCAGTATACATGTGCCCAAACAACTGTCACAACTGGAATGACCACAACACTCTCTCATTAAAAAATAATCAAAAGCTGAAATCACAAAATATGCAGACCATGTCACACCCTTGTCCCTTTTCTTAGTATCATACAGGCTAACGAGAGGTGACCTCTGCCTCACAAACAGCTTAAACAGACTCTCTTCTGTCAGACGTATTACACATTCATAAGTTCAACAGTATAGTAAACCCATGCTCACAAGATCTCATATCGGTTCTGCAAAATAAAAACATAGAGATAGGCACGTATCACAGAAAATAATGCTGCTATGGAAGAGTCATCCACTCCACATAATGCAAAATACTTTTTTTTACTCAATGTAGAAGTAATTTGGACAAATGGATGGGTAACCCCAAATCCACCCCTGGTTTAGCATCTCTGTTTCTCATGGATAGGGGAACAGGTAAATGTCTCAACATATTCTTGTTTAGTCCACTTCTAGGTTATTCATATGCAAAACATAAGGGCTAGAAACTACCATGAAATGTAAGGCTGGACTTCTTAAGATCCTCAGTTAATCAACAGCCTAACCTATATGCTTGCCTGCACCACAACCAGTCTATAAAATGTTAGGCAATCAACTTCTCAAAGCAGTGCCTTCAGTTTTTGGACTAAAGCAGATGCATTTTCTGCATCACACTCAGGATCCTGGCTAGACTGAATATTGCTTCCATGGTTGTCTGGTTTCTAATGTTCTGACTACAAAAACAGTAAATTCAAGGCTTCTTAGCTTGAGTGGCTACAAAAATGAGAGGACTTTAGTCTAGGCATACCTTGTACAACAGTGTGAGGGTGTTTACTGTTAGCCCTGGGGAGGGTGCATATGCCCAGAGTATCGGAGCGCAAAAACACAGAGAAGGTCCATACATAAAAGAAAATCAAACCCTTGCACAGGTCTTCGTAAACTAAATCATACTGATAAAACTTCAAAAGGACAAATTGTCTGGTAAAACAAGGGTCTCTCAAGATTCACGTTCTACTGAAATTTTGGTCGACTCCAGGGACATGTAACTTTACAGGAAAACAAAACCGGAACAACCCACCAGGCTAGGATCAAAAGCAGCACAGAGATGAATGAAAATGTGAAGCAGCAACTCTGCAAATCAGTTCTATGCGGTGCAGGTGTCTGACCTGTTCCCAAGGTGACACAAATTTGAAAAAATCTTAAATAATAAGGCAGTCAATCTGCAAAGCAGTTGTACAACAGTTGTAAATGGTGTAGGCACAAATACCATAAAAAGGTGTAGTCCCAACTTGTAAATGCAAGTTCTTTCCTCAGTAAACGAAAATAGATGCAAGGAATTCACCACAAAAAGCTTTAATCCACAGCTGTAAAACGCCAACAAATACAAAACACCAAGCGCTTTCGCCTGGACACTTCCAGGCTTTTTCAAGGTTAAAACACTACTATGGCCAGTCAGTATTTATACATTTAATGATCGGCCAATTAAGCTGTTAAAAAGTTGATTAGTTCAAATGAAACAATCATTTCTTAAAGTGCAATGGTGCAAATTTTGTTGCTAGTATTTTACTCATTTAAGCATAATATGCTAGTAAAGTTATACATGGAAATATAAAATGCATAACTACATAAAATTTCAGTCATTACAACATGAATATATAAAAATATAATATAATTATCTTTCTTTAGTTCATTATGAATCAAAATACATAATTAACTGACTGTTCTTCATGAAATAATTTTGTTTTAAAAAGCTTTTCATACTGATTTATACAAAGTAAAAATCAAATAATATAATAATTAAGTATGGTAATTATAATAACTATTTCTAAATCTGATTCATATCTATAAGAAATCTATTTTAAACAAATAAAATGATAAAAAGTACATATGACTAAAAACACTTAATTGTAAAAAAATTTTTTATATCTGTAGTTCATTAAAAAATGGATTCATAATTTGTTTCTTCTCATTTTTAATATACTGTTTATACTGATAGTCTCATTCATACCTGGCTTTCTTGAGGCGTCTAATTTAATTTGCCAGGTTAACTCTCTAGTCTCTAAATAAGTTTCCCAGTCACCTCCCCTGGGATCACTAATAACTTGTTCTAAGACAAAGAATTTTAAATTCATGTTATTACAAATGAGAGAATGCTTGAAAAAAGCATTTGTGTTCTTCTTTTTTTCAATTTCATATGTGTGCTCATATATTCGTTTTCTGAGTGACCTTATGGTTTTTCCAATATAAAAACCATTACAGAAAGTGCATGTGCCTAAATAAATTATACCCATTGTGTTGCAGTTGTAGTGCCCTTGTGCTCTAATGGTACAATTCCTGGCTGGAATAAAAATTTTTTCATCATTTAATAAGTACTTGCATTGTTTGCAAGCACCACATTTAAAGGTCCCTTTCTTCCTATAGGGGGCCACAGTTCCAAGGGTATTCCTAGTACTAAAGTGTTGTTCAAGCATACCTTTTATATTAATATCACGTTTTCTGATGAAAGTTAATGTGCTAGGTATATAATCTTTAATGTCCTCCTGTATTGTAAGTGTAGGCCAGAATGCCTGTAAAGTTTTTTCAATAAATGCAGCATCCTGGGTGTAAGTATAACTAAAACTTCTATGTGCATCAAACGTGGTTATACTGTTCTTATTAAAGGGTAACAAACCCTGACTAAGTAAAGGTGGAAATTTAGGGTCTCTTTTTCTTGTAACTTCTTCTCTGATGGCATTGATGAACTGTATAGGATAGCCTCTTTCTATAAACATGGTAGTCAAAGTAGTTACTTCCTTTGAAAAAGTTTCCACAGTACTACAAATCCTCGATGCACGAATAAACTGACTTCTTATAATTCCCCTTTTAGTATAAATGGGGTCCATACATAAAAGAAAATCAAACCCTTGCACAGGTCTTCGTAAACTAAATCATACTGATAAAACTTCAAAAGGACAAATTGTCTGGTAAAACAAGGGTCTCTCAAGATTCACGTTCTACTGAAATTTTGGTCGACTCCAGGGACATGTAACTTTACACCAAATTCTTCAAAAAATGGAAAAGAATGAAGTCAATGCTACTTCATCTCAGTGACATGCATTTATAAAGATGGACTGTGATTCTAGGATACAGGAAAACACAAGTCCAACAATACTTACTAAAACAGTTTGAATGCAACTGTCCATCTAAAGAACAAGTCACATAAATCTATATCCCCAACTGGCACAGTGCCTTTACCTCCCGTACAACCTGATCCATCTGATTAACATACTCATCTGAATCTGTGATTCAGCTTACACAATACCATTAACACTTTAAATTCTCTACAATCTAATTTTCGCCTTCATTTAAGTCTTAATTAGCTTTCCTAACCTAGCAACTATTACTCATATCCCCAACCACTTCTACTTCTCTAACTGTATTTCCCCCTTTTCTATTCCAATTATGTAACCATATATATATATATATGGTTTGTTAGATCTTCTGCATATAAACTGTTTATCAGACTGACTATGCTTAGTCATAAATGTAAGTCACCGTTTTCTGTATACTATACATTGTTTTGTTACATTATGATGTAACCTGGGCAGAGCCTACAATTGGTCGTTTGATCAGCCAATCAAAAAATAAATAAAAGCTTTGTAAAACGAACACTCACCTTAACACATGACCAAAACTGCCGCTGGAAGAATAGATAAGGTCCAGAATTTTTGTTCTTATTGTCTAACACACTGAGAAATGAAAATAGAAAAACATTACTGATATGTTCCTACACTGTGTAGTACTCTCACACAGGGAAGCTCAACATTTATACTACAAAGACTGTTGCAAATGACTGCATCGCACAAAATTTACTAAATCTTAAGCTTCACAACACTAAGCCAGATTCACAAAACTATCTACAAAACCTGACTTGTTAAAAACCAGGAACTGATAAGGTTCTACTTCCTTCAAAAATTGCAGATTGGTGATCAACTCTAAAAATCAGTAAATGTTTGAATACAGAATTTACTGATGCAGTGATATTAATCACACATGAAATTGGAAATCAGTTTGCAGGCACCGCTCCTTTGACTTCCAGAATAGGAGCTGTTCTCCTTCCAGCAGTATATGGGGCATTACAGATACTTCTGTCCTGCTGCCTAACTTGCCTCTTGTCTCCTTTCCACAGGGCTTTCTCAAAAATCTTCCTTTGTGTGATCTGCTCTGAACATAAGTCTTCTGTAAAATGGACATTGCTTGACTGGAACATTTCTACTACACTATGAGATAAGTGAGGAGAAAAGTGTTTTTTGCACTTTGCACTCTCTTCCCCTCTTCCTCAAATCTCTTCAAAACATTTTGGAATGGTGACAAACATGTTTCAGGAGCATTCTGAGTTTGTCACTACACATTTTCTTCCAAAGTCTGGGTTCTCAGCCATGCCTATTTGATGACTGAACCACAAGCAGCCACACCTAGCACAAACATGGATAGACTCATACCCACATCTAACAACACAACGTAGAGTTCCAGTAGTCATGGTTTTAAGGCAGATTTGGTATATCCTCAGTCACTTCCTCATCTGCTTCAAGATATCACTGCTACAATAATATACAAGCCTGGCAAGTTAATGGTTCTTATGCTCAGGGTGGAGGAGGAGGCACATACTTTTTTTTTTTAACCAAATCTATCTACTAGACTACATTTCTTTCCATTGGGACGAGTGCTGCTGGCATGGGCAGTAACCAACATAAATCCTCACACAGCATGTAAGAAAATAACTGCTGATCTAGTATAAGGTTTTCTGTAAAGGTATTCGGACATTTACTCTAAACTGCAGAACCTGTCTGGTTTTCTGAGGGCCTGTGGCATGGAATCTGGCTCCTGACAGGCATGTGGCATGGAATCTGGCTCCTGACAGGCAAAGTTAAAGGCAACTCTAAATGACTGAACTACATGAGGGACTGAAATTTTAGCTTCTTCAATCCAAATTCTAAAGTATTAGAGTCAGACAGTTCTTTACCCCCCCCCCCCCAATGCTCTCCAAACAAATTCAGTATTAGTCAGAAGATGTCCTCTGGAAGAGAGCCCAAAGACAGAGAGAGAGAGGGGGGGGGGGGTCCTCTTCACTACCTCATTAGTTTCATATTCAAGTGGGAAATAAAGTGGTCTAGAATAAGCGAGACCTTGTTCCACCTCCTTACAGTGACTGAGGTGGATGACACTTCTGGAGAAGACTCCCTTTTCCTTATTGTAGAACGGATGGCACTTGAAGAGGTTCCTCCAGGGGAAACTATAGTGCATTACACTTTGGTCTTTAATAAAAATAATAAAGGGCGTGGGCAGGCACCTGGGGTATGGCACTCCCTGAAGACATCATAGGAGGTTTGTTCAGCCTGGCACTTTTGCTCATCAATGAAATTACATCATCATGACCTATAAAGAATTGGAAAATGGAAGAAGAGCGTTCATTAGTTGACTCATGCTGGCCCACTGCAAGCACCTGGGAAATGGAGTATCTCTGTACTACAGCAAAATCTGAGACCTGGGAAGACACTGAAGCTAAAAACAGTTCTTCAATCTCCAATGGGGTACTGATAGCCAATGGGAGCAAGTACACTGTGTGTCAATGCTGGGATCAGACAAAGTTGCACCTTATTAGCTCTAATACTCTCAGGCCATCAGGGGAAATCAAAAAGGACTTGTGCACCTGCCCATATTGATTCCTTGGTCACCAGCTTTCCTAGATTTCCCCATTTTATGAAGGCATGTTTATCTACTTCTACTGTATACTTTTTGAGCTGAAAGAAGGGACTGCTGCAGGAGGAAGAGGATTAGATTACCCATGGCTTAATGCCAGAAGCTTCTGGGTCTCAATAAACAGCCAGAAATTTCTTGCTCTACAGTGCAAAGTCTCCTCCTTAAATAATGCATAGTGTGCACAGCAAGACAGGGAGTGGTCGGTCATCCCCAAAACAGAAAAGGCACTTAAGGTGCTGATCTTCTGAAGGAAGCTGCCTCCCTCAGACACACTCAAAGGTGATCTTTTCTATATATATAGTTCACCTTGGCAAGAACTCCCCAAACTTCATAGTCAAAAGGACAAATTTAATAAAAAGCATAAAGCAAAACAATGCATTAGCACTGCAAATAAAAACAAAGAATAATTCCTCAAAGGGATACTTATCAATGTGGAAGGTGCTTGGATGAAGCCAATGGAAAGTCAGGCAAATATGCTGATGCAGCCAAAAAGAACTGATGGCACACACTACTCTCCCTTTTCTTCTCAGCATTGTCCTGACACCCTCAGAATAGGGTAGAGATCAACCAAGCTATGAGGATGTCTAAAGCTCTAGAAATCTGTCCGGCTGGGTGAACATCTACTTATGGTTAACTCCCATCTATGATGACTTGCACTGCAGCATTGACTCCTATGACAAACATCAAAGAAGCAAGGCATATTTGGGGGAAGGAATGTGTATATGTCTATGCAATCATATTCACTTAGTGTCATAAAATGAACTTTGCAAGGGTTTCTGTATGGAAGAAAGTACAGTTGCGTACACTTACCATAAATGTAGATGTTCGAGTGTATCTACTGTTGCAGTCATCACATTTGGGTTATCTGCTTACAGTAGCCCTCAGTTGGCCTGATTAACAAAGTCTTGGGTCCAACGTCGGTTGCTGTCTCTTCTTCCTTGACGTCAGGTCGTCAGGGGTATAAAACATGCAGCCGATGCCATTACATCAGTTTTTCTTACCCCAGATGTCAGGTGCCCCGCTAATGGGAAACAATTAAATATAAATAAATATACAAGGATATACCTCCAACAAAAAAGCAAATACACCAAAAAGCTTTTTAAGCATAGTAAAGGAAAGTAGAGGTATAGCCAAAAGAAGGCTGGAGGGAGGGTAACCAGGACTGCAACAGTGAATACACTCGAACATCTACATTTATGGTAAGTGTACACAACTGTGCTATGTTCTTCGTGTTTCACTGCTGCAGTCATCACATTTGGGTAGATTCCCAAAGCTAAAGTTGGGAGGAGGAATTTAGACAGCATTAGGACCAGCTAGAAGGCCCTGCAAGACTGCAGTGGCAAAGCCAGCTCTGGATTTAGAGAAAACTGGCAAATGATAATGTTTGGTGAAAGTATGTACAGAACTCCAGGTAGCAGCTTCTAGGATGACCCTGGTAGGGACTCCTCTGAGAAAGGCTGTAGAGGTAGATTTAGCCCTGGTTGAGTGGGGTCTGATCCCCTGTGGGATAGGTTTTCCATGGTGCTTACAACAGAAATGAATGAAACGGCTTATCCATTTAGAAATGGTTTGCTTTGAAATAGCCTTCCCTTCTGCCCCTGCAGCAAATGCCACCAGCAGTTGATCAGATATCCTTTGAGGTTTAGTCCTGCCAAGTACAATCTAAGTTGTCTGTGCACATCTAAGGAGTGCAGTATCTGTTCCCCTTTGTTCTGTGGATTAGGAAAGAAGGTTGGCAAATAAATGGACTGATTAAGAGTCACACTAGATACCACCTTGGGAATGAAGGATGGATTGGTTCTGAGGGACACCCTGTCTGCATGAAAGATGATGAAAGGCTCCACTGACATAAGGGCCTGTAATTCAGATACCCTTCTTGCTGAAGTGATTGCTAAAAGGAAATCCGTTTTCCAAGAAAGAAATGTTATATCTGCAGTAGCAGCTGGCTCGAAAGGAGGTAAAGTGAGTTTCTCCAACACAAAGTTAAGGTCCCAGGCTGGAGTTGGAGCTCTCCTGGGTGGTCTTAAATTTTTGGCCCCTCTGAGGAACTGCTTGAGTAGTGGATGAGAGAAGAGGCGGGGTTCTGTGTTATAATGAGCTGAAATGGCTGAGGCATGAATTTTGATGGAGGAAAAAGATAGGCCCTTGTGAAGCATCTCAGTTAAGTATCGTAAAAGCTGAGGTAAACTGGGCGCTGCTGTGCTCATCCCTTGAGATTGGTTCCAGGCACAGAATCTTTTCCATTTGTCAGCATAAGATTTTCTAGTACTAGGCATCCTTGCCTCTAAAATAATATCCATCACTGAGTTTACTGAGGGATGGTAAAGGAGAGATTAGGTAATAAGCCAGGCTGCTAGGTTCAGTGTTTGAAGCTGAGGGTGCAGAATCTGATTCTCCTGCTGGGACAAGAGGGAGGGCGTCTGAGGCAGTTGTCATGGGGCCAACCGTGACATACTGCGCATGAGTGGGTACCAGTGTTGGCGTGGCCGGTCTGGTGCAATCAAAATCGTCCTTGGCTTGTCCTGTTTGAGCTATAGTAGTACTTTGGAGAGCAGAGGAGGGAAGGCATAAACTGACAGGTTTTTCCAGTTGAAAGACACAGCATCCACTTTCCAAGCTTGTTTGTGGGGAGTCCTTGTGCAAAATGTGTCCAGTTGATAGTTCTGGGTGTATGCAAATAGGTCTATATCTGGGCTCCCCCATTTGCTTGTCAGCATGTTGAAAATCCTTGGTTCCAGTTTCCACTCATGTGGGTCCATGAGGTTTCTGCTTAGTCCGTCTGCCAGTGTATTTAATTTCCCTGGCAGGAATTGAGTTTGTAGATGCACTTGGAAGCTCACGACTGTGTTTCACAATGCCAAAGCTAGTCTGCAGAGGGGGTAAGAATGTGTACCCCCTGCTTGTTTATGTACCACAACAGTGGTGTTTTCCGTCTTTATCATTAGTTGTCCTGGAAGAATGTGGTCCTTGAAGGCTGTCAAGAGCTTTCTGTACAGCTAACATTTCTTTTTGATTGATATGCAGGTGCATTTGCCTTGTGTTCCATTTGCCCTGAATGCACTTCCCTGCCAGGTGAGCCCCCCCATGCATAGTCTGATGCGTCTGTTGTTAGGGTTTGGGCGGCAGGGGGTAGTGTGAAAGGTAGTCCTTTGTTTTGGTGGCAGACCTCTGCCCACCAAAGGAACTCTAGGCATAGGCAAGGTATGATGGGAATCATTGCTTCTAGATCCTGAGAATGTTGACACCATAGGCTTTTTAGATACCTTTGTAGTTTCCTCATATGCAGTCTTGCATATGGAATTAGAAGAATGCAGGAGCCCATGAACCCCAAGGCCTGCAGTATTTGCCTTGCAGATAACAGGGTTTTTGTGGCCACTTGTTTGAAGTAGGTTGTCAAATGAATTTGTTTCTCTGGCGTGAAGAAAGCCATCTGGGAAGTTGTATTCAAGCTTGCTCCCAGGAATATAATTTTCGAAAGGGGACCAGGTGTGATTTCTTTTCATTTATGGTGTACCCCAGACAAGTCAGCACCCTTTGTTCATAGGCCAGATGATTCAAAAATATGTCCTGGCTTTCTGCCTGAATTAAACAATTGTCCAGGTATGGATATATTTAAATATTTCTTTGCCTGCAAAATGCAATAACTGGAGCTAGGCACTTTGTGAATACCCTGGCCGCAGTAGATAAGTCAAAGGGCAGTGCACAGAACTGATAGTGTGTGTAACCTGTTTTGAAGCATAGGTATCTTCTGCAAGATTCCCTGATTGGGATGTGCAGGTATGCTTCTTTTTAATCTAGTGTTGCCAACCAAGGCATCTCTGCCTAGCATAAGAAGCAAATGGTGAAGGGTCAGCATCTTGAATTTTGGAATCACCAAAAAGGTGTTTAGAGTAGACAGGTCCCCCATGGTTGAGAGTACTTGCTTTTGGGCCTCTGCCCGCTGATTTGGGGGTAGATCTGGCTACCCGCTTGGTGTTGGCAATGTGTGTAAGTGAAATCTGTATCCCTGGGACACTATATTTAAAACCCATTTGTCCTGGGTAATGAGTTCCCAGTTTTTTGCATGAAGAGCAACCCCCCCCCCCCCCCAAAGGGGTGGTCAGTTGATAAGTGCTTGGAAGAGTTAAAAAGGAGTCACTTGAGACAGTTTTCCATAGAGGGAGTTTTACTACTCCCAGATTTGGAAGTGGAGGCCCCCCCACTGCTTAGTCCTGTGCGTACCCTGGGACTGCAGCCTGGGAGCTTTGCTGGATCTGGGTTTGGACTGAGAAGGTATGGAAGAGGCAGGAAAGGACCAATTATTGGAAGACCAATGCCTACTAAATCTTGGAGGTTGTCTTTGTAAAAAATCTAACAGTTTGCATAGATTTAGCTTTTTCTTCCATCTTTTTAAGAACTTCTTTTCTTGCCTTGTTGCCAAACAGGCGGTCCTGGTTTACGGGAGCATCCAGTAATTTTGCTTTAACATGATCAGGTAGGGATTGCTCCTTAAGCCAAGCATGCCTTCTAAGTACAGACCCAGTTACAGCAGCCCTGCAAGATGCCCCTAGAGAATTAAAACCACTTTGCAAAGTATGTTTTCAACTTGTTCAGCAGAATGCAGTAAATCATGTAAATCTTTATTTTCAGCACAATCAGGAATCAACATAATTTTTGTTTAAGCAATCTAATAATATACTGCTGATACTTTAACATATGAAACTGTCAGTTCAAGGCCCTAATGGCCAGAGTTGCAGAAGTGTATACCTTTTTACCCCATCTATCCAGCTCCCTGGAGTCTCTATCAGAGGGGGTAGGATTTTTGGCAGTAGTAGCTTTAATGCCCTTAGGCCCCAGAGAAATGGTCTCAGGATCCGCAGTAGGATTTTTAAAAGGAACTTGTGAGAGTCAGGGACCCTGTAATATCTATCAGGTTTTCTGGGAGCCGGAGGTAAACAGTCAGGGGCCAAGCTAGATTCTGCAAATGCGTCATCAACTATGTCTAGTACAGAGGCCTGTGCTGGTGCAGGAGTAAGAAATCCCTACTAAGCCTCTTTTTAGAATCAGAGAAATCCTTACTTTCCAAATGAAAATGCTCCCTGAGGGTATGCAAGGTTTCACCAAAAGAGAAATACTCTGGAGGGAAAGCAGAGGGGAATAGAGTCCTCAGCATCAGAATCCTCATAGGTAGATAAGGGTAAATCCTGGTCATCAGAGAAAACAGAAAATTCAGAATCCTGGTCAGAAGTATCATACACAAACTCAGTCCTAGATCTTTTAGAGGGGGAAGGCTGGCTTCTCCTGATTAAAGTAATAAAGTCTTCAGCCATTCTTATTTGTTTTTTAGGCATAGAGGCCTGACCATGCGGCCTGGGTGCCAGTTTTCTAGACATGGTTCGAGATTTAGGCCTTGAAGAAGATGGTGTCAGCTTAATACGCAAGTCAGTAGGCCTGAATACACCCTCAGAAGCCAGTGCCTACACAGTGGCTCTGGACCCATCCAAGGTAGAGACATCCGCAGGTTCCACAGTCGAAGCATCTTGCGGCATACCGGACTACGAATGGGTCTCAGTAAAGGCCTGCGAATCAGAAGTAGCGGGTATCAGGGGCTGTGAAAGCGCCTCACTGAGTACCAGCGAATTGACGACTGGCTTAGGAGAAGCGTCGTCGGCAGCTTTGGACCTAGGTGGCCTGTCTCTATCTTTATCTTTGCGTTTTTTCGGAATGTTGGTAGTTGGATGGCTGACCGAATACATATCAGGATAATTGAACCGAGCACCAAAATATTTAGAAGTGTAAATATACCTACGACGGATAGTTTGTGGTTTAAATAAGGCACAAATCCGACAGCGAGGTACGCCGTGGTCAAGGCCTAGGCAAGGAATACAGTACGAATGAAAATCTTTATGAGGTATTTGCTTTCCACAAGTAATGCAATTATTTACTTTTACTGACATTGGTTAAGAGCAAGAAAAAGTTTCCCCAACGGGGTACTTAGCTTTAGTCAAAGACTTTGGTTCTGAAACTCGAAAACAAAAATTTCAGGATTCGGCCAACAGGCACTTGAGAACTGCTTCTGCTTCGGGCACCGCATGGCAAGAAAGACTGATGTAATGGCGTCGGCTGCACGTTTTATACCCCTGACTACCTCACATCACGTAAGAGGAGACTGCAACCGATGCAGGACCCAAAACTTTGTTAATCAGGCCGACGGAGGGCTACTGCAAGCAGATAACCCAAATGTGATGACTGCAACAGTGAAACACAAAGAACATCTACAATTCATAAGAAAAACTGCAGTAAACAATGCACTGCACCTCATTCCTAAAATGACTACATGATTAAGTGAAAACCATTGCACATGTGGCAATATCCCATCTCAAGACCTTGACTGTTCATATGACGATAAACTGGTACTCAAATCCATATAACATATAAATCATGCCACAGCACAATGGTGAAGAATGCAACATTCCTACTGTACACATCACCACTCATCAGTTATGCATCTATAATATAGATATCTACACCAGTTGGCAAACCAGTGGAAGAACTGTACAGCCCCCTCCTTAGAAAACAAATGCCTCTCTCAACCTGCAGACAGGTACAGGTAATAAATCTGATATGGTACACTACTACTGTTGGCTGAAATAAATGCATTGTTTTCAAGTACATATTTACATAAAGAGTTGCACAGTTTGCATCCAGTTAACCTCAATTTATGGTGTATGGAAAGTGTTTATCAGGTTTTTCCTTTCTTGTACACTATATTACATGCTCTCTCTCTCACACCCTTTAAACCATTAAAATTCCTCTTTTCACTTACAAACTAATTTTTCAGGATTTGCAAATGAACTAGCATCTCTCTTCAATGAAAGCAACCTATTTGTACAAATGAAGATCGTAAAAAAAAAAAAAAAAAAAAGAATATAAATAAATGTGAGTATCATTTTTTTTAATCACTAACTTCCAGAAAGCCAAAAGTACATACAAAGGGGATCTGGAATTTAGAATAGGGAAACAAGCCTACACTTCACAAAGGGATTCAAGTTACAATTTCAAGTAGCAGAAGTTTGGAATTCTTATTGAATTAAAAAGGAAGTGGAATCTTTCAGTTCAAAAAAAAAAAAAGGGGGGGGGGGGAGGATTCCTGTGCAGCAACTTCTTTAAGAGAGCATGTTCATACTTAGCAACATTTTCATCAGCCTTGGCTGCAATCTAAATGAACTAACCTGCACAATGAAGTAAAACTGTCAAAAAACTAACACAAGCTTTTTATAAAAGTGGTTAAAGTAATTTAGTGACAGTGGAAGCGAAAAGAATCTGGGAACAGAAAACTGCTTTACTGTTTAATAAAAAGAAGATACATACTTACATAACGTTCCATCTGTGTTGCCCACTTTCGTTCTTCCTCAGCTGATGGGTTCGGATCAGATTAGTTGGATCTGACTCGGCCATTGCAAAAGCTTGTGACAACTTAGAACTCTGGAGCTTCTCCCTTACAGAGAATGTATCAACCTCAACTACCTCAGATCTTGCTTGCTGGCTATAGCATAAAGAAAAAAATTCTTATATAAATAGACAAATGTAAACACGGAAAAAAGGCTAGAGAAGGTCATATCTGGAGCTTTATAATGGTTGGAGTATACAAAAAGTTTGCATATCCACTCACTCTTTCAGAAAAAACAAAAGGATGAGGGTTGGTGGATGGGGAGTTGAAGAATGAAAATGGACAACACAGACGGAACATTATGGTAAGTACATAACTTCTTTATCTGATGTCAATTTTCATTCTGTCCTCAAATGATGGGACAGAGTGCCCAGCTACCTAAATCCCAGGGTGGACTAAAGGAAGGATTTTTTTTTTTTAAGGAAGGATATTCTTAAGCACCACTGAGCGAAATGATGCTTTGTTTCTTGATATCAAATCCAGTTTGTAATGAGTGATAAAGGTATGGGGGGATGCCCAAGTTGCTGCTGCACATATTTCATCCATGGAAGCTCTTGAATGAAAAACAGAGGAAATTGCTAAAGCCTTGGTTGAATGAGCACATATCTGTCTTGGTAAATATCCAATTATTTTGTAAATAAAGGTGATGCATACTGTACGCCATCTTGGCTAGGGTGATTTAGACACTGGTTTACCCACTTCTACATATGCAAATGAAAAAAATAACTGACCTGTAGTTCTGATGTCCTTTGTTCTATGTAGACATAAGTGCAGTCGCCTATGAACATCCAATCATCTTTGTTCAAATAATTTGAAAAGAAAACCGGTACACTGAAGGACTGGTTAATATTGGATTCTGATACTATTTTGGGCAATTCTTTATGAAAAATTAGATAAGGGCTTCACAGACCAGGCCTGAATTTCTGAAATTTACCTGGCAAAAGTTATGGCCAACAATAACGTTTTCCACAAAAAAAAATTAAGACCACAGTCATGTGGGGGTTCAAAGGGTGAACAGATCAAGACTTGCAGTACCAGATGAAGATCCCATGAAGGGGTAGGGTTTCAAAAGGAGAGTGCCTTGCAAAAAGGTTTTACAAAGTTTATGAGAAGCAAGTGATGAACCATCAAATCCACTATGGAAATTAGAAACTGCTGCCAACTGAACTGTTGAAGCACTGGCTCCTTAAGTAAAATGTATCGTCAAGAAGTCAAGGATGCTGTGAATCTGGGCAGAAAAGGGGTCACTATGATGTTGACCAGCCCAGTGTACAAATCTCTTCCATGGTTTAAGGGAACAAGAGACAAGAGCACAGGTTGTCTGGCTATTACTGGAAATGGAGAAACCAAGCAGTCACAGCTTGAGATTGGGAAGGTTTCGATGAATCATGATGGTCAGCTTAGAGAGCAGATCTGGAGTGGGTCCAGAATCCAGGGTTGATGAATCGGATGAGGTCACAGGAAGGGAAACCAAATCTGTCGAGGCCAAAAGGGTGCAATGAGGATGACTTTGCTCTTCAACCTGGCAGCTCTCTGTGGGAACTTTGGGGGATTAGGACAAAGTAGCTGCTGCACCTATTGTTCAAGGTAGACAAAGAGATTTGCAGCAAGGCTGGCTCTACTGTCGGAAAATCACTTCTACTACATCCTTGTTGAGGGACCACTTATGAGGGAGTAGAATGTACCTGTTCAGTTTGTCTGCTAATACGTTGGGACTTCCCATCAATATGCATTGCTATAAGAAAGCACATTGCTCATTGCCAAACCAAGAATGCTTCTCAACATGGGGGTTAAGATCTGGTTCGCCCTCGTCTGTTGATGTACCAAACCACTGACATGTCTGTCTGAATAAAGTACAGTTGTGTACACTTACCATAAATGTAGATGTTCAAGTGTATTCACTGTTGCAGTCATCACACTTGGGTTATCTTGAAAGGGGTAGCCCCCAGTTGGCCTGAATACCAGAGGCATAGTATTTCTGCGTCGGTTGCTGTCGCTCCAGGACTGACGTCAGGTCGTCAGTGGAATAAAAACAGGCAGCTGACGCCATTACATCAGTTTTTCTTGCCCCAAATGACAGAAGCCCCGAAACAGGGAGCAAGGTTATGGTGGAAGAACACCACCAGCAAAAAGTAAATACCAAATAGCACTGTAATGAGAGAGTAAGAGAGCGGTGGGGGGGGGGGGGGGGTAAGGGTGATGGAGGGTGGGAAACCAGGACTGCAACAGTGAATACACTCGAACATCTACATTTATGGTAAGTGTACACAACTGTATTATGTTTCACTGTTGCAGTCATCACACTTGGGTTGATTCCCAAAGCTGAAGTAAAGGGTGGAGGCAGTCAAGAAATGTTTGGGCTGGCTAGTATGCCCTGCAGGACAGCGGATGCAAAGCCTGCCCTGGATTTGGAAAAGACAGGGAGGTGGTAATGCTCGGTGAAGGTATGAACAGAACTCCCATGTTGCAGCCTCCAGGATGTACCTGGTATGGACCCCTCTGAAAAAGGCTGCAGAAGTGGAAGTTGCCCTAGTGGAACGTGCCCTGATCCCCTGTGGGTGTGGTTTCCCCATGGTGTTTGCAACAGAAATGGATAGTGTGCAATCCATTTGAAAATGGTTTGTTTGGATATGGCCCTTCCCTCTGCCACTGTTCCAAAGCTGACTAGTAACTGGTCAGTTTTCCTAAAAGGCTTAGTTCTAGCCAGGTAGAATCTGATCTGCCTGTGCACATCTAAAGAGTGCAGGATCCTTTCCCCCTTATTTTGAGGCTTAGGGAAAAAGGTGGGCAAATTAATAGATTGATTGAGAGCCACACTAGACAGCACCTTAGGCATGAAAGTTGGGTTAGTCCTGAGGGAGACCCGGTCAGCATGAAAAATGATGAAAGGTTCCATAGCCATGAGTGCTTGTTGTTTCCAAAAGAGAAACTTTAACTCTGCTGAAGCTGCAGGCTCAAAGGGTGGTAGCGTGAGCTTTTCCAACACAAAGTTAAGGTCTCAAGAAGGGGTAGGGGCTCTTCTGGGCAATCAGGATTGCTCTTGGGTTTTTCCTCCCTTATTTTGAGTAGTACCCTTGAAAGAAGAGGTAGAGGGGGAAATGCATAGACTGAGAGGTTTTCCCATTGGAAGGATAGAGCATCCACTATCCAGGCCTTGCTGTGAGGTTGCCTGGTGCAGAATTTGCTGAGCTGGTGCTTGTTGTGGAAGGCAAATAGATCGACTTTCAGGGTACCCCATTTCTGGGTTACGAGGCTGAAGGTGTTGCGGTTTGACACTTGTGTGGGTCTAGGAGATTTCTGCTTAAGTTGTCTGCCAGAGAGTTTTGGTTGCCTGGCAGGAAGTAAGCTAGCAGGTGAATCTGCATGGCTGAAGCCATGTGCAAAAGGGTTGCTAGCCTGCAGAGTGGGTAAGAGTGAGTTCCTCCCTGCTTGTTGATGTACCACATCCCTGTGGTGTTGTCTGTTTTGATTAGGAGAGGCCCCAGAGAGAGTAGGGGTGTGAAAGCTATCAGAGCATGCTGAACAATTAGCATCTCTTTTTGGTTGGTATGCAGATGTATTTGATTTGGGCTCCAGTGGCCCTGAATGCATCTGCCGTCCAGGTGTGCACTCCAGGCATAGTCTGATGCATCTGTGGTTAGGGTCTGGGTGGCGTGGGGTTGTGAAAAGGGAAGGCCCTTGTTGTGGTTGCATGCTGCTGCCCACCAAAGAAAATCTTTCCTTAGACAAGTTATCATAGGTATGATAGTTTCCAGGTCCTGAGAATGTCAACACCAAAGGCTTTTTAAGTACCACTGAAGTTTCATCATAAGCAGTCTGGCATATGGACTTAGTAGAATGCATGAAGCCATGAACCCTAGAGCTTGTAGGATTTTCCTTGCGGATAACTGGGTTCTGGTGGCTAGTTGAGAGAAGTTACCTGTCAGACAGGTTTGTTTTTCTGGAGTAAGGAATGCCATCTGGGATGCTATGTCCAGGCTTGCTCCCAGGAATACAATTTTTTGACTGGGGACTAAGTTTGGATTTATTTTCATTTATAGTGTACCCCAGTGAGATCAGTAGGTCCTTTACAAAGGTCAGGTGGTGCAACAGCTTTTCCTGTCTGCCTGAAACAGGCAGTCCAAGTATGGGTAAATCTGAATATTTCTTTGTCTGCAATAGGCAATGGCCAGAGCCAGGCATTTTGTGAAAACTCTGGGAGCAGTGGATAAGCCAAAGTGAAGTGCAAAGAACTGATAGTACATAGATCCTGCTCTGAAATATAGATAATTCCTGCAGGGGTCCCTGACTGGGATTTGCAGATAGGCCTCTTTTAGGTCTAGGGTGGCTAACCAAGCATCTTTGGATAGCATAGGAAGACACTGCTGGAGGGTGAGCATTTTGAATTTTGGTATCACCAGGAAGGTGTTTAGAATTGATAGATCTAGGATTGGGCACCAGGTGCCCTCTTTTCTAGGTACCAGGAAAGGTCTGGAATAGAAACCTTGGCCTATCTGGTCTGCAGGCACAGGATGTACTGCCCTCACGGAGAGGAGGGAATGAACTAGATTTTGGGCCTCTGCCCACTGCTTTGCAGGAAGATCTGGGAACCCTTTGGGGCTGGCAGTGTGTGGAAGTAAAATCTGTACCCCTGGGACACTATGTTGAGGACCCATCGGTCGTTGGTGATGGAGGCCCAGTTTTTTGCATGGGAGGCAAGTTTTCCTCCTAGGGGCACAAGCGGGTGGGCAGAGGCAAGGTGTGGAGTTGAAAAGTCATTGTGACTTTTTGCCATAAGGGGGTGGCTTAGCACTCCCTGTTTTAGAAGTGGAGGTACTCCACTGCTTAGATCTCTGCATTCCCTGGGACTGCTGTCTGGGGGGAGGTCTGCTTGCCCTAGGTCTAGTCTGAGCAGGCCTTGATGGGGCTGGAAAGGACCAGTGCTTGGAGGGGCAATGCCTACTGAATCTTGGAGGCTGGACTTGTAAAAGTCTGTCTGCATAGATTTAGCTTTTTCTTCCATCTTTTTTAAAACCTCTTCTGCCTTGGTGCCGAACAAATTGTCTTTGTTCAATGGTGCGTCCAATAATTTTGATTTGACATGATCTGGCAAGGTCTGTTCCTTAAGCCAAGCATGCCTTCTAAGTACAGAACCTGTAACTGCTGCCTTGCAGGATGCGTCTAGGGCATCAAACCTACACTGCAGGGTGTGCTTAGTAACTTGGCTTGCAGAATGCATAAGCTCCTGTAAATCTTTATTTTCTGCACAAGCTGGAAAGTTAGATAATTTTTGTTTAAGAAGTTCCATTGTATGTTGCTGGTACTTCAACATGTGGAACTGACAATTTAAAGCTCTAATGGCAAGAGTTGCAGAAGTGTATAGTCTTTTACCCCATCTGTCTAAAGCTCGGGAATCCCTATCTGAAGGGGTGGGATTCTTAGCTGTGGTTGCTTTTATTCCTTTAGGTCCTTGGGAGATGACCTCTGGGTCAGCAGTATGATTTTTGAAGAGAAATTTGTGAGAGCCAGGGACTCTAATACCTGTCAGGTTCCCTGGGAGCAGGTGTTAGGGTGTCAGGAGCTAAACTGGATTCCATGAAAACATCATCCACAACATCCAAGACAGGAGTAAGAGCTAAGGGTCTGTGTTGTGGTAAATTTAAAAATTCCCCGAGTCTCTTTTTGGACTGAGGGTAATTCCTGGCATTCCCAATGGAAAATCTCTCTCAAAATATGTAGGGTTTCACCAAAAGAAAAATCCTCTGGAGGAGAGGCAGAATGAATGGATTCCTCTGCATCTGAATCCTCATAGGCAGACAAGGGCATGTCTTCATAATCAGAAACCTCTTGTTGGATTCCTGGTCAGATAAGGCTGCTGGGGACTAGTCTCTTTAGAAGGGGTAGGCTGGCTTCCCCTAATCAGCATGATAAGGCTTTCCACCATTTTAAGCATTTGAGACGGAGGCATGGAAGCAGGTGCTTGAGCTTGGGTCGTCGTTTTTTTAGGTGTAGTTCGTACCCTGGGAACTTAGGAACTCTGTAGTTTTAGAAAAAACTTAAGACGTGAAAGAAGTCGTCGGTTTGTGTCAAATATCAGTAATGCGAAGAACTTCCTCAAAAGCCAGTGCTTGCTCAGCGGCTCCGGATCCATCCAAAGTAGAGACATCCACAGGATCCTTAGTCAAAGAAGTGTCTCACAGCATACTGGACTCCGAACGGGTCTCGGTAGTGGCATGCGAATCCACAGAAGCGGGCATCAGGGGCTGCGAAAGCACCTGAGTACAGTCGAACTGGCAACTAACTTAACGGAAGCATCGTTAGCAGTTTTGGACCTGTGCAGTCTGTCTCTGTCTTTATCCTTACGTTTTTCAGAAGATTGGTAGTCGGATGGCTTACCGAAGCCATTTCGGAATACGGAGATAGAGAGCGAAAGTATTTAGCCAACGTATAGTTCTGGCATTGAACAAAGCACAAAACCAACAGCGAGGGACGTCGTGGTCTGGGCCTAAACAGGTGACTGAGTAAGAATGGAAATCTCTGTGTGGTATTTGCTTTCCACAGGCGAGATAATCGTTAACTTTTTCTGACATCGGTTAGAGCAAGAAAAAAGTATCCCCAATGGGGTACTTGGCTTTAAAAGACTTCAACTTCAAATTCAGAAACAAAAACTCAGGTAGCGGCCGACCGGCACTCGTGCGAACTGCTTCTGCTTCGGGCTCCTCGGAAAAAAAGACTAATGTAATGGTATCGGCTGCCTGTTTTTATACCACTGACGACCTGACGTCAGTCCTGGAGCAACAGCAACCGACGTAGAAATACTAAGCCTCTGGTACTTGGGCTGACTGAGGGCTACCCCTGACAGGATAACCCAAGTGTGATGACTGCAACAGTGAAACACGAAGAACATCAATTGTTCCTGAAGGGAGAGCATTCTGAAAGGCCTGCAACACTAAAAGCACTGCTCTCAACTCTAGGACACTGATGTGCAAATTGGCCTCTTCAGGGGACCAAATGCCTTGGACTGTCTTTCCCAGGTAATGCCCCCACCCACCTCAGCTGGGAAGCATCCATGATCACAATGGCCTTGGGCTGAGATGGGACAAATAAACGTCCTTGTAGAACCTCTTCTGACTGAATCCACCACAGCAGATTTGCATATATTGATGATTTGTATTAGTGCACATAACAGAAGATGAAGTACTGGCCATTGTGAGGCCAGCATTCATTGAAGAATTCTCACATGATATCTGGCTTAGGGTAGTAATGTTACTCCTAAAGCTATTGATCCCAAAGTCTGAAGGACCAAGTGGGCTGGGATTCTTGTACAGCAAACTATCTTTCTCATTTGCGATGTTATTGTTTGCACTCTGGAGAGGGAAAGTGAGGCTACAGTTGACTTTGTATCAAGGAGAGATTCAATGAACTCTAGACTTTGACTTGGTTCAAGATGAGACTTTTGGTATTTTAGGGTAATTCCTAGTACAGCACATGTCTGGATCACTTTTTGTCTAGCTACAATGAGCTGATGCCTGGTCGGGGTGGAAACGAGGCAGTCATCTAAGTATGGAAACACTCTGAATCCTTGCAGTCTCAAGTGAGCTGCTACTACTACCATGCATTTGGTGAAAACCCTGGGGCCTGTAGTGAGACCAAAGGGCAAAACCCTGAACTAATAATGACTGGCTCCCAGCCAGAAGCATAAAAATCAGCACCAGAATTACTTGTTCTAAAGACTTAAACTTTGCCTGTGATGTAAATAGTACCTGCTGGAAAGACGGGTATGTATCCCAGAGACTACTCTGTCTCTGAAACAGGCTCCCCCATCCATGTGAAGTAGATTCCTCCCTAAATCAACTCAAGTGTTAACTTGGACAACTGAATGGGGAACAGGAAATTCATCCCGGCTTTGGCATTGCTCATCTCCCAAGCTCCTGCTTACACTTATCAAGCATACCAGAACTTATCAGAAATTTGGTATGCATGGCTAGACTTAAAAAAAAAAAAGTCCCTGTGGTCGTTAGGTTCACAGGTGTTTACTAAGCTATGAACCAGTAATGGGAACTCTCTTTATAAACGCTGTAGAGGTAGCTATTGCTCTTGGGGAATGGGCTTTTGGTTTCATTTGAGCTGCCACCCCCTCTACCTTGGGAAGGGTGAGGGGTCCATTTCCAGGAGTGTTTTGGTAATAACCATGTGATTTTCTGAATGACGTTTTCTGACCACCCCTTTGGTTCCTGGAATAGGTCCTCTAAGGGATGGAGAAACAGAGTCTGACAGCAGAGAGGGTCTTACCATTCTGTTTACCTCTAGTAAGCGGTCCTTTAACTTGTGGCCTAAAAAGGAAGGAACTACTGAACTGGGCATTAATAAAGGACATTTTAAAGCTTTCCATAAAATCCCAGAGACTCATCCAGACATGTCCGTGTATGGTAATGCTGGTGCCTACTGCACTAGTTGTCCCATCTGCTGCATTAGAAATCAGGCGCATAGCCACATTGGAAGTGAACTGCAGGCAGACAGTTGGGTGTCCAATGCTATTTGAAAATCCAGTTGCAAATTACCAGACAGGGACTTGGGACATCTCTTTGATTATGTCCCTCTGAAAACGAGTCGCATGTGCAAGGCAATTCAGAGCTCTGAGTGTGTAAGTCACTGAAGCACAAGCCAGTTTTCCCCACCTGTCCAACACCCCTGACTCCTTGCTAAGGGGATGAATACAAGAACTTTCCTCACATGGTTCCTTTTCATGGTTGCTATTACCATAGCATCTGCTGGTGGTCCTTCAGTCCAATGTTTCCTGTCATTTGGTGCCACCAGAATCCGGTCAGGCTTTTTGGGAATGGGTTCCACTACATCAGAGTCCTTAGATGCCTGCTGTGCCACAAGATCTACAAGGGGAACCATGGGGGCTACCACCCAGGATGCAGATGAGTCAGTACCAAGGAACACAGCTTTGTCCGGGGAAGGGATTTTATGGGACAACCACCTCTCTGTTTCGTCAGTTCTAGGATCTCACCAAATGTAATGTCTTCAAGGGGGAATCTGGGGGAACCTTCACCGTCACCCAAATCTGTCTCCTCTGTGACAGACTCAGGAGAGGAGTCTAGGAGCTTCCATTTGCACATCTGTTTCCTTGAAGCTCGTCTCTTGGGTGCCTCTGGAGACTGGTCTGAATCAGACTGGAAACTTGAGCGGCAAGTATCATCCAAGCTTATAGGTACTGTCTGTTCTGTCCCTGTCAGGCAGGCGAAATGATAGGAATAAGTCAAGGGATCCACTGTGATTCAGGATGGATCTGAACTCAAGGTCTGCATCTTCCTTCTCGGCCCAGCCAAGGCCCATTCAACAGCTTCAAAAGCACACACTATGATTGGAGCAGAGGAAGTGTTCCTCCATCTTCAGCCTCAGGAACTTTTTCAGGTCCAATCGAGATCTGCTTTGAGGATTACCTCGGACCAGAGATATTGAATGCCAAGACCCTGAGAAGAAGAGACGGATCTAAATATGTTTGAGTTAGTTCCACAACCTGGAAACCAACACTGATGCTTCGGCTATGAGACTAATTTCAATCTGAAAGAATCAGTGTAGAAAGATAAGGGATGTAGTTGATGCCCAAGTTCCTTGAACTGCTGGCTTTGTCAGAAGGGCTCAGACCCATCGTAACTGGCTCCAAACAGTGAACCAGTACCAGAGGAAAGGATTAAGGGTAGATGGGCCTGTATCCAATCTCCCCTCTAGGATGGCACAGGGAGGACTCCCAGTTAGATCTGTGTCCTTAAGAATTTCCTCTTTATAAGGTCGACACCCATTTCAGTAAGACTTCGCCCATTTCAATAAGACTTCTCGTGGATCAAGCCAACCTCTACGATGCCATCTATGAACGCCTGGAGAATCATCTCTCCTGTAAAATAGGAGAATGGAGCTGAGTACTCACCAGCTCCAGTGAGAATCTAGCTTGAAAAGAAGAAGAGCGGATCAGATTAGTCGGTGGATGCAACTTCCTTGCTGTTTTAGGTGCCAGACCAGGAGGATCAGTCAGACCTGGAGACCTTTTCACTGATTTCTCAGATTGTCTCACTTCCAATTGTCTCTCTGTAGGCTTTTCTGCTTCTCTTGGTTTCTCCTTAGACTTATTTCTTTCCTTTCCCTCCTTTTTTCTGCTTTACTGCATGAGGGAGCGGAAGCTGGCCTAGTAGCAGAAGTCATAGTTAGAGAGGAAGACGACAAAAGACCCTGTATGAGGGGGAAGCAATTATTTTGAAATAATTTTAATATTTTTTTCTTTTCTACCTTGAATAGCTCTGGGCCCAAAAGCAGCACAAATATCGCAGTCAGCCTGAAGATGGGCAGCTTGTAAGCAATATACACAAAAACAGTGTGGGTGCTGAACAGGAATTTTGTGTCTGCAAGCAATGCACTTTTTAAACCGTTGAGGTTTCTTGAACATTAGACAAAACTGTAAAACAATTAAATTCAAGTAAGCACACTATACTTATCCAAGAAATAGTTACACTGAAAACTGAATAGCTAATAAGTAGCACACTATACAGAAAAGAGAGACAATAAAAAACAAAACTGCTAATCTGTTTCAACTACCACCTTATAACTATCCTAAAAATATCTAAAGTTATAAATTCAGAGCTATACTGCATTATAAACTATACTATCAAAGGGAAGGGAGGAGATAAAAATATCTATTTTTAAGAAAAAGACACTTTCACTTATTATGAAAAGCAGAACTCTCTGACACACCTGGAAGTTTCAAGCGGCAAACGAGATTTAAGGTAACTTAGTGCAGCGGAGGGAATTATGGGGAGGGGAAGGGTCAGAGCGTCTGAAATTCTCCAGGTGCAACTAACACTAGGTAAGACTGCAATCCAAATTGTAGCTTGCTACAGATGCCCCACCATACCCAAAGATTCTCACTACACCTTTCTAAACATACTGGAAAATATTAGCAGATGCCCTACGCTGACCGCCTTAAAAAACTCCAGCTATACTCTGTCACATATCGTCTACTCAGAGGCGATCTCTGCTCAACATACAAGGCCATGTCAAACCCAGAGCTGTTGGACATGCTACACTTAAAGAAATCCCAATCCCTCAGAGCCACACGCTCCATGGATCTAAACCTTGTCATCACAATAAACAAAACATGCTGGAGGGATAGGTTCCTGACCCAGAGACTCCCCAGACTCTGGAATAGATTGCCCATACATGTCAAGCAGAGTGTCTCTTTGGCCCTCTTCAAAAGGAATCCTGACGATTGGATGGGAGAAAGGAAATTCACCCCAGGGATCACGTCAGTCGCCCTGCTAGACAGGGGTCCAGGGAAGTAAATAGTGTGGGAAGAAATAGCCAGGGAATTGTTATGGCTAGGCTTGTATAGGCCCTACGGCTGATAGCCTAGTACCAACCTATGAACCGCTCTAGAAGGTGCCAAGGTCAGATCTGGTAGGATCCAATAAGAGAAACACTGAATCAAACGAAAATAAATACTGATCATCTGTTCTGTCTTCCAATATTCATATACCCCCTTTCAATCTGAACCTGAGCTGCTGGAGCGCATTTATGGTGTGAAGGGTTCATGCTCCTCTAGTTTCAGTACACACACTAAAATTTGGTAGATGACCGAACTGGTTTAAAGACAATTCTGTCAAAAATAAATGTTGGTTGGGCTGTATAAGATGGGGATGCCCTCTTCAACAGCTTAAATTCAGCTCTCCTTGTGTAAAAAAAAAAAAAAAAATGAGAGATAAGAGCCAGTAATTCTGCCAGTTTTAGTAAAATTCAGTTACTGGCTAATAATTACACAACCAGGATGCCAGCAAAGAAACAACTTAGAGAGCCTGAAAGAGAAGAAAATCAACTAGAAAAGGTGAAGAGAAAACACCAACTGGGAAGAATCCTTTAGCTGTTCAGCAACAAGCAGTTCAAGCTCCAACCTTGGTACAAGAGATGGCTTCCAGTAATTTACAGAAAAAAGTAAACCTAATGTATTCAGAGATGATTAAACAAATGAAACACTGAAGTACATCTACCCATGCTGACAGAATTCTAGGACACACATACAAGAAATTCAATGATGTATCGGCTTTATATTATTGCATGCTGGGTGCTGGGATGGGGAAATGGGTAGAACATACAAATAAAAACCCCTATGGCCACTGTTACAATGCTGCACTGGAATGCCTCACTTTCCTGTTAGGCATCAAGAGGGTTTCAGATTAGGTATGGGGGAGTGGTCTGATGCGACTCCTGGCATCCACTCTCAAGGAGACACATCAGTGGCAGAAAACGCTCTGGTCCAGTCCACGAGAAAAGTTATTAAACAGTTGGCCTGGAAAACCTTCTGCCTTGTCTTAAGGATGTCCTTACTAAATTTATTATAAACACAGCAAGAAGGCAAACTATGAGAAAGACCTAAGCAAAAAGCCACAATGCTACTGAACGTCTCTGTGGGGAATCTAACACCCACACATGCACTTACTTTTTAAAGGGAATGGGTATGCTACACTAGGTCTAAAAACACCCCTAACAATGGAAAAAGAGCAGTCATCAAACCATCAATTCTAACAAAAATAAGGAGAAATTTTCTCCCATCAGTGTGTATATCTGCCCAATTAAAGACTGTGAATGAATTCCTAAACTGCAAGACACCCACTAAAAGGTGCAAATGTCTGGCACTGTAATGCAGTAAGAAGAAATGAAGATGGCACAGGCTGACTCCTCTTTATATTAGCGACATGCAGTTGTCCCTGGGAAGGAAGAGTCACCCGGTCAAGGCAAAGGTTGAACAGTTCCAGAAACTGGAAGTAGGACCCTGGCCTGTGGCCAAATTTCCAGAGGTTATGACTGCATCAGTGATGTATCCGAAGAACATTCACAGCTGCCTTTGTTACAAAGGGACCACCAGTAAAATTCTGACCTCATGTGAACTGACTTTCAGGAGCACCCTTTCAAACAAGTGCAGGGACAGGAATGCAAAATGTGCCATCATACACTGAAAACATTCAGAACCCTAGCTTTCATGCATAGGAATGTAAAACTAAATCTCTGGAGCCGATAATTCTTGTGTGCTGGGAAAGTCTATTTATGGCAGTCCCCACCTCCACATAACTGACCATAACATTCTAGAGTCCAACTATACTGTCAATACTAATAATTCTTAGTTCTACTTAGGTTGACTACCACGCTGAAGGTAAGTATCTCACTGGGATTCCATTTCCTAATAAAATCACGGTCAGTCAAGCACAGCCTATAAGAATGAATGCTCCCTTGATTTGTCACGTATCAAAAGACCATGGGGTTGCCTGTGAAAACTCTTAGGGTACATATGCAAAACTAGCACAATCATTTCTTTGACAATGATTTGCTCATTATGTATGGTCCTGTTCCAGGTCTCCTGAACCTTCAACCACTCAGACTCGAGGCTGAATATATATATATATATATATATATATATATATATATATATATATATATATATATATATATATATGTATATATATATATGTCAAGGGACCCCCCCCCCCCCCCACAGCTGGCTGGGAAGATTTGATCCTGAAGGTGATAACACTACTTACTGGCAGAGATTCCTAAAGTACCAGTGAATCTTTCACATGCACAGCGACTAGGAATGACAAATATAAATGACATGTAAATGTAACCTAGG
The DNA here is from genome assembly GCF_019279795.1 of Protopterus annectens. NCBI lineage: Eukaryota > Metazoa > Chordata > Ceratodontiformes > Protopteridae > Protopterus > Protopterus annectens. The sequence continues at coordinate 1,637,010,099 of NC_056735.1, read as the reverse complement.
AGGGGCTTGAGCAGCCTAACACAAGGAATTTCTGGACAACTTCTAAAAAGTAACGTTTCAGTTGATGGGCCCTGTTCTTGGGAAGGTAAAGGTGCCATTGTATCGTCTGCAGGACATTACCCCAAAAAACTCCCAACTGCTCTGGGGAAAAAAGCTTTTAACTTTGGTAAATGTCAAGAGAAGCTCAGGTTGCTCCAGCAATCCACAGTCATGTTCAAAGATCTACCTCACCCTTCCATTAATGGGAACCAGACTGTTGTCCAGTTATACATAAATATACATGCTCTACATATTTTCAAATGGTGCCAGACGCTTGGAGAATACTGGGTGGTGGTGTAGACAAGGCTGTAGTGGAAAGGGCAACCTGAAAAATAATTTGTGCCCACCCTGAACCTCAAAAAACTGTCTGTGGTCACTGATAAAGGGGATGAGCAAGAAAGCATCCTAAGGAGAAGGTTGGCATAAGCACAAGGGATCGGAGGGTTAGCATCTTGAATCTGGTTATCTTCATTTGGGACATGGAAAAGCCAGGAGTAAAACCACTATCCCAGCTTCTCTTACGGTACTATTCTTCATTGTGTCAGATGTAATTCGCTCTTTTACCAACTCCACTACTAGATGGGATTGGTTTTGAGGGAAGGGACAGAAGCTCATAAATAAGAGAAACACTCTGATCTCAGTAACATGCACTAGAGAAATGTCTCACTCATTTGACAGAGGACAGGCTAAACCAATTCTCAATGAGGTGCGATAGTCAACCCTCTAAGAAGCTGAAAGAAGGGGAGCATGGTCAGCACTTACCTCCACTCTCCCCTACCTTGTTTTTCTCAGCTCATGTCACCTATTTAAGACTTTTTTCTTGTATGACTTTCACTGCTCTCTACCCTGCTTTCTGTAAAAAGGCCAGAATATTCTTCCTGTATCAAAGAATATGCGAGTGAAAAAGTTGCCTTCCACTATCTATTACTTCACACTTCTTGAATTTTTTAAAATATTTTTTGAAAGGGAGGGCTAAAAATAAATCTTTATCTAGAAGCTGTCCTTTTACATATTCATGCATGAATGCAATCTAAACCAAGCATGTTTATGGACTGTCTCAAATGTAGGCACTGCCAGCACTGTGCCCACATTCAATATGCTTCAAATGCAGCCTGGAACATGCCCACTCATCCTTTAAGGCTTCACTGCAGGGGTCGAAGTCCACATTCTCAGTCTGTTTATGGATTTCATCCGGTTATTTTAAAATGTGCTTCTAGAAGACTTAAATGACAGCATAGAAGAGATAGATATCCTCTTTCTAAAACAGTTCAGGGGCCTACTCAAAAGCATTTTCACTCTCCTGGAAAGGAAAGAAAACCACTACCGCTTGGGTTCATCCATGCCTATATGTTTTTGTTATTTTTTAAACTCTAAAAAATACCTCTGTAAGGTGCTCACTTACAATGTTTAAGACGCCTTCTTCAAATGATACATCTTCGGAAGGGCAGATAGGAGAAACTAAAATACATAACAAAGAAAGGGTTAGATTTCCACAGCGAAATCATAACGGAAGTGGAGAGTCAAGCTTCTGATGGAAGGATGACTCATTTTCCCACTCAGGCAGAGGAAAGTACAGTTGTGTACACTTACCATAAATGTAGATGTGAGCGTATTCACTCTTGCAGTCATCACACTTGGGTGATCTGCCTGCTGGTAGCTCTAAGTCGGCCCGAATACCAGAGTCTTGGGATTTCTGCATCGGATGCTATAGTTTCTTCCATGACGTCAGGTCGTCAGGGGTATAAAATAGGTAGCTGATGCCATTACATCAGTTTTTCTTGCCCCAGATGTCAGGAGCCCCCCAAATAGGAAGCTAGTATATGGTGTGGAACACCACCAGTAAAAAGTAAATACCACTGCCATAAAAATGGCCATACAGAGGATAGGTAGAAAAACCGTGGGCTGGAGGAAGGGAAACCAGGACTGCAACAGTGTATACACTCGAACATCTACATTTATGTTAAGTGTACACAACTGTACTATTTTCTTCGTGTTTCACTGTTGCAGTCCTCACACTTGGGTTGATTCCCAAAGCTGAGGAAGGGTGGAGGCAGTCAAGAGGAGTTGGGGCTGGCTAACAGGCCTTGTAAGACTGCTGTAGCAAATCCAGCTCTGGATTTAGAAAAAATAGGTAAGTGGTAATGCTTTCTTGATGAAGGTGTGTACAGAACTCCAGGTTGCTGCTTCCAGAATGTCCCTGGTAGGGACTCCCGTGAGAAATGCTGTAGAGGTGGAAGTAGCTCTAGTGGAATGTGTTCTGATCCCCTGTGGGGTAGGTTTTTCATGGTGCCTGTAGCAGAAATGGATGCAGTGTGCTACCCATGTGGAAATGGTTTGCTTTGAAATGGCCTTGCCCTCTGCCCCTGTAGCAAAGCTGACTAGCAGCTGGTCAGATTTTCTGAAAGGTTTAGTCCTGTCAAGGTAGAACCTGAGCTGTCTGTGCACGTCCAACGAGTGCAGGATCCTTTCCCTTTTATTCTGAAGATTAGGGAAGAAGGTTGGCAAATGGATGGCTTGGTTTAGAGCCACACTGGAGACCACCTTAGGCATAAAGGACAGGTTAGTCAGCATTGAAAATAATGAAAGGTTCCACAGCCATTAGTGCCCGTAACTCAAGACACTCTTCTAGCTGAGGTTACAGTTAAAAGCAAGGCTGTTTTCCAAGAAAGGAATTTTAACTCTGCTGAAGTCACGGGTTCAAAAGGGGTAAGTGTGAGCTTTACCAGTACAAAGTTAAGGTCCCAGGCAGGGGTGTGTGCTCTCCCAGTGGGTCTTAAGTTGTCAGCCCCTCTCACGAACTGTTTGATGAGAGGGTGAGAGACAACAGGTGGCTCAGTATTATAATGAGCTGAGATGGCTGAGGCATGAATCTTAATGCATGAGAAGGATAGGCCTCTGTGGAGTAGCTCTGCTAAGTAATCAAGGATTTGAGGTAAGGAGGGCACAGCTGTGTCCCTTCCTTGAGATGGATTCCAAAAACAATATCTTTTCCACTTTTCAGCATAGGATTTCCTAGTACTAGGCCTTCTGGCCTCAAGAATGATGTCCAGCACCTGTTTGCTGAGGGTTGCTGGTGAAGTATTCAGGGGATAAGCCAGGCTTGCAAAGTTTAGGGTTTGGAGCTGTGGATGCAAAATCTGTCCCTCCTGCTGAGACAGCAGGGAAGGTGTCTGAAGAAGGTGCCAGGATGGCACTGTTAGGCTGCATAAGAGTGGATACCAGTGCTGGCATGGGCAGTCTGGGGCAATAAGAATTGTCCAAAAAGTACTGCCAGCCCAAAGTGGTGTGGTAAAAGTATATTTTTAATTGTGACAATAAACACAGACTGGTTTCGGCAAACAATTACATAGCCTTCCTCAGTGCAACAAAACTTCCACAAACAGCTACATAATATATACAACAGTTAATTGGCAAAAGAGAACATGATTGGTCACATTTACTCATTGAGCCCAGGGGGGGAATAATCCACCCAGTTTATTAATCCATTTTCTTTCTTTGGAATTTAATATATTATGCCAGCCAACCTTGTTCCCTTTCTTGCCCACGATTAAATCTATTACAGTAAACCTGAAATTCGCTGTTGGGTGATTCAAAACATGCTTATACAAGGCACTACTATTTTAATATCACTAACGTGTTCACTAATACGGAGTTTCACAGGTCTCAAGGTTTGTCCTACATAAAACGCAGAACATGAGCAGGTGGCCAAGTAAATCAGCCATTCATTAGAGCAATTAGCAAAGAACTTAATATCATAAACCTGGCCGGTATTCCTGCTGGTGAATTGTTTGGTCTTGTCCACCCGGATGCAATGAGTACAGTGCCCACATGGGAAACACCCAACCAGATGATCCCCCATAAGTGTTGTTTGTGACTGAATGTCCAAAAACCCAATTTTGTAATGAGTAAAAAAAGAACCCAATGTTCTCCCTCTCTTATACCCAAAAGGGCATCTGTTCGGTAACATATTGGCAAGCCTGACATCTCCCATCAAGATATTCCAATTGCGTTGGATCACTTCCAGAAGATTATGTGTATTGCGCCCATAGGCGGTAATAAATCTGATATGTGACTCCAGAGTAGGGGACCTATCCTTATATACCATCAGATCCTGTCTACTATCTAATGAGGATACCTCCCAACACGCCAGGGTAATGCTGCCAGATTTGTACCCCCGTGCCTTGAATCTACCCACCAGGTCACGGCTTTGTTGTTCGTAAATATTAGAATCAGAGCAAATACGCTTGATTCTCATAAATTGGGATTTAGGTATGTTGCGAATGATATGAGGAGGGTGATGACTAGAGGCATGCAACAAAGCATTGCATTCTGGAAATTTCCGGTATATCTGTGTATCCAATGTGTGATCAGGATTCCTGCTCACCAGAACATCCAAAAAAGTGATCTGCTTCAGATCAAAGCTGCATGCAAAGTGAATACCCCATTTGTTGCTATTGATGTAATAAAAAAACTAATTTAGAAAAGCAACATCAGCTCTCCATACTAGTCAGCAGTCACCCAAATAGCGACGCCGAATGTCAATTTCGGACAAGTACAGATTGTGAAGGGGGTCATAAATTAATTGTTCTTCCATATATGCCATGAAAAGATCGGCATATATAGGGGCAAAAGAAGCCCCCATAGCAGTATCCTGCATTTGCAAATAGCAACAATCCTGGTAATAGAATACATTTCTTGGTTAGTACATGCTCAGTTAATCTCAAAAGAAACGTGTTAAAGCCCGGTGGGTAGAGTTCAGATACTGTTAACCAATGTTCCAGTGCTAACAAGCCTGCCCAATGTGGCATATTAGTATAAACAGCAGACACATGAAGGGTACAAAGCAACAACCCTGGCTCAATATGGGTGTCTTGCAGGATCTGCAGGAACTCCGTTGTGTTATGAATCCGGGCCCTGACATACCTGAGTAAAGGACGGAGATATCGTGTCAAATAAACCAGTAACGGCTCAGTGAGAGATCCCCTACCCGAAACAATAGGCCTACCAGGAGGGTTCTGTAATAATTTATGGAGCTTGGGAAGAAAATATATGCAACGTGGTTTGGGATCACTCACCATCAGATGCTTTGAAATAGAAGTTGTGATCGAATGAAACCGCATATTTGCTCATTAAACAGATGGCTATTGTTTGATTTGGTTTATATTTGGTTTTGGCTTGATTTTCCTGTTTGTATAAAGACCTATTTGAGGAGGCCCACTGAACACAATGGACTTTGTATTTCTTTCTACAGGGCTTGCGATTTGGACGCCATCTTGTTTTACAGAGCTGAGTGACTTTACATATTTTATATGACTTTCTTATGACTGTTCAGTTTAGTCTGCAAAGCTATGGAGAGGATCATAATGGAGCTCATAAACAAAGATATAGGGGGACATGCAGACATTGGACCCGACCCAGTTTGGCTTCGTCAAGGGAAGATCATGCCTTTTGAACTTAGTTGACTTCTTCGAAACAGTCACCAAGGCCATTGATGAGGGAAAGGCAGTCCATACAGCCTACCTTGACCTTGCAAAGGCTTTCGACACAATACCCCACTCGGGTATTGTAGAAAAACTTACCAGCTTAAATGTAAACCCATATGTCACAAGATGGGTTGCAAACTGGCTTAAGGACAGAACCCACAGGGTTAGAGCTGCTGGCGCTATGTCAGACTCCAAGCCGGTCACAAGTGGTGTCCCACAGGGCTTGGTCCTTGGCCCCCTATTGCTCGGCATCTACTTCTCAGAAGTACAGGCCAACATGGGAGGACTTTGGCTGACAAAGTTTGCAGACGACTGCAAACTGGGCGCCATAGTGGAAAGTGCATCGGACACGGATATCCTTCAGAAGGGACTCACGGAAACAGATAGCTGGTGCCAGAGCCATGGCCTGAAGTTAAACGCCAAAAAAATGTATAGTCATACCCTTCGGGAAAAACAAGGTAACCCCAAGCTACCATATAGGTGGCAATCCACTAAGCACAGAAGAGGTTATCAGGGACCTGGGGACCCAGGTTGACAGTGACCTTTCTTTTGACACTCACGTTGCTAAAGTGGTTAGAAACACCTTCTACATTGCCCACCTGATCATGAAGGGATTCACATCCAGATCTAGTGAGGTCATTGTTCCCCTGTACTCTTCACTTATCAGACCAATGATCGAGTACAATGCCCCATTCGGGATGTATCTCACCCGACATCTGCAGCAATTGCAGAGACCCCAAAAGTTCCTCACCAAAAGGATAAAGGGACTCCAAAATCTGTCATATGCTGCCAGATTGAAGAAACTCCAGCTCTATTCAGTCGCATACCGTCTGCTCAGAGGTGACATGTGCCTGACATACAAGGCCATGTCCAACCCGGAATTAATGGACATGCTCCACCTCAAAAAATCCAAATCCACCAAAACCACTAGAGCAAGCGACTTAAACCTTAGCACGGATATAAATAGGACGTGCTGGAGGGATAGATTTATCACTCAGAGACTCCCTATGCTGTGGAATAAAATCCCGGTCCATGTCAGGCAGAGCACCTCGCTGGCTCTGTTCAAGAGAAATCTTGACCTGTGGATGGGAGATCGTAGGTTTAACCCGGGAATCATCTCTGTGTCACTGCTGGAGAGAGGCACAACAAACTAATGGGTACAGTATTTTTTCATATAAGGGGTGGCGTAAGCCACAAAACTTTGGGCTAGGCTTATAAATGCCTTAGGGCAGATAGCCTAGTATAAACCTATGAACCTATGTTCAGCCTGGGGAACCATTTTTGGTTTACTAGGCTCATTGTTTAATTTCACAGGATTATGTTACATTAACTATCCTGTCCTTGTATGACAGCATTGTGGACACTTTTTGGTTATTATTTACGGCACATATGTCATTTAGTATTTTAGGCTTTCATAGCACTATTTTTTCAGCCTAGCTTACCATTCATTTTTATTTAATTGGGTCAGTGTCTTGTATTTACAGCGCACATGACATTTAGTATTTCAGGCTGCTTTATAACACTATCTTTTCAGCCTAGCTTATATTTATTTTTATTTATTTGGGTCAGTGCCTTTTATACTGTAGGGTAGTGATTTACCTCCATAATTACTTGACAGTGTACCCACGCCAGTACTTTCATTACCCCTTTGTAGATTCATAGTGATATTTCTTTTTTATGTCATAGGGCCTATTGGTATACCCCTAGGCTGGAGCTTATTTGTTCTTTGATCTACATATTCAGGGAAAGGTACATCTGGATTCTGTCACTAGGTACTACGATTACAATTGGATTTGATAGGGATGACATTAGGCAATTCTGTTCAGGTTTTCCCTGTTATACTTATGATTATTGGTTCTATTCCTTAATTATAATTGTGGTCATCTATGGGCGATTGGATGGTTTGTACATCCTTGGGTGACTGATATTTTTTTCATCCTTTTTTCAGTATCTATAGATGTTTTTTTGACCATACAACAATACTTTATTGGGGTATGTGTTTCGGTGTCTGCCTATGACAGCAACTGTGAAGTTGTTTACGATTCAGTTGTACTGGTTTGCTCACCTAATTGCTTGGACACAATCATGGCTAAATACGTTTTTTGAATATCTGGAGTGTATTCTCATGAGTTGCACTCTGGCCTCTTATCTTTAGGCCATTTTTCGGTGTATGCTTTTGGATTAGTGGGCCTGAGGTATGTAGCACAACTTAACATCTACAGTTACTGAACTACTCTGTTGGTGGCTGCTATTGTTCTCCCTATGTGAAGTCTTAATCAAAGAATCAGTCTTTGTTGGGGGCACGTAGTACCATCTACTTTTGCTTTATTGGGGCATTGAACTCATGCTTAAGAGTAGGGGCTACTATTGTTCCTCGGGTCAGTGACCTAAGCAATTTGAAAACAGAATGGATAGTTCTGTTTTAGTTCTTAGTACCATTTTTGTGTCCTAGTGGTGTGGTTTGAACCTGTTTAATGATGATTCCTATAGTTTATCATTCATTTTTATGGGATTTTTTGGTATAATTAACACACTTGCTGTCATTTCTGTTAGTTTTGAAACGATTTTGCTCCAATTTCTAGTTTTTTATAATTTTGGATGATTATGGACTTGGGTCAACTCCTCAAAGGTCTGTCATCTGACAGGGATGATATTGGTGTTTTTGGTTTAGGGACCAAGGTTCCTGGGAATCCCCTGGATAGGGGTAAATCCACACCATCTTGTTATGACGTTTTTGCTAAATTGTCTGAAAGTATGAGGACCATGCGCACCATGTGGCATCTTCGCCTATTCAAAGCATACATGGCAAGCAATATTTGTCCTAGAGGACTTAGGGTCCCGTACACAACCCTTAGTTTCTGTTACAGATCAAGAATTGGACCAACAATGGTTAGCGGTGCAACAGCCAGCATCTATGGGGTTTGTGGAGGCCTTATTGGCCTATTATAACAGATGCATTGATTCTAATTTGAATGAGGTTACTAAACTGTATGAAGATACCAACCTGTTTGAGGGGCAGGCATGCTATCAACCCTGCTTACAACAGTTAAGTCAGGAACTTTTGACTTTGGAAGGTCAACTCAGGGACAGGAAAATACACAAGTTTAACCGAGACCATGTGGACTATGATAGGGGAGACCATTTGGACCCCGCAAAAGTGTTAAATTTGCTAATATGGGATCCAAACCCAATAAGAGAAAATAGCCAAGGTCCATCCTAAAGAAGGTGTCATCTTTTGGCAGTACTTTGGGGGATGATTCATCCTCCATTACAGATTCAGTATCACCACTAGTTCTATCATCTCTCACACCCAAATGCAGCAACTCTGACACCCCTTTAGGGCCAGGAGACATAGGGCAGGGCGGAAACACCACAAGAATACCTAATGTGGCGACATTATTACAAATCATGACCAACAAGTAGCTGAATTTAATAATGTTCTTAACATTTCTTCACATGTTTTAACTCCAACTCAAACTAAGTTACTAAATAAAAAATTAAACTTCGTCCCTGCATTCTTTGTCCCTGAGGGTGTTTTTGCTGATGATGTGAATTCCTTTTGTCGAAGTTTAAATTTGAAATTGTTTTTTGAACAGGATCATGAGTTTGATAATCATACATTTCATTTCCATAGGTCTAGCTTTATGCCTCCGATGAATCCTACTGTTCATCTCTTTCTCCACAGAGTTCTCAAAGATCGAATCTCTCAAAGATACAACAGGAGGCCCTAACACAGCTTAGGTCCAATAAGAATTTGGTCATCTTACCGGCTGACAAAGGGTGTGCTATAGTGGTTATGGACTGGGTCAATTATGATAGAGAGGCAAAGAGGCAACTGAACAATATACAACATTACATGCATATGCCCCTGGATCCTACTAGGGGTTTCAAAAAACAGGTTGATGCCTTTTTGAACTTGGCAGTGGAGGAGGGGATAATCACAACTTCTACTTCAAAACATCTGATGGTGAGTGATCCCAAACCACAATACATATATTTTTCCCAGGGTCCATAGATCATTACAGAACCCACCTGGTAGGCCTACTGTTTAGGGTAGGGGATCTCTCACTGAGCTGTTATCGGTTTGATACAATATCTCCGTCCTTTACTCCGGTATGTCAGGGTCTGGATTCAAGGCACAACAGAGTTCCTGCAGATCCTGCAAGACACACAAACTGAGCCAGGGTGGTTGCTTTGTACCCTTGATGTGTCTGCCCTTTATATTAATATACCACATTGGGCAGGCTTGTCAGCATTGGAACACTGATTAACGATATCTGAACTCCACCCACCGGGCTTTAACACGTTTCTTTTGGGATTAACTGAGCATGTACTAACCAAGAATGTATTCTATTACCAGGATTGTTGCTATTTGCAAATGCAGGGTACTGCTATGGGGGCTTCTTTTGCCCCTATATATGCCGATCTTTTCATGGCATATATGGAAGAAAAACTGATTTATGACCCCCTTCACAATCTGTACTTCTCCGAAATTGACATTTGGCGTTGCTAATTGGATGACTGCTGGCTAGAATGGAGAGCTGATATTGCTTTTCTAAACGAGTTTTTGGATTACATCAATAGCAATAAATGGGGTATTTACTTTACATGCAACTTTGTTCTGAACCAGATCACTTTTTTGGATGTTTTGGTGAGCAGGAATCCTGATCACACACTGGATACACAGGTACACCGGAAATTTCCGGAATACAATGCTTTGTTGCATGCCTCCAGTCATCACCCTCCTCATATCATACACAACATACCTAAATCCCAATTTATGAGACTCAGTCATATTTGCTCTGATTCTAATACTTATGAACAAAGGCGTGACCTGGTGGGTAGATTCAAGGCACGAGGGTACAAATTTGGCACTATTACCATGGCTTGTAGGGAGGTATCCTCATTAGACAGACAGGATCTGATGAGATATAAGGATAGGTCCCCTACTCAGGAATGACATATCAGATTTATTACTTCCTATGGGCGCAATACACAATCTTCTAGAAGTGATCCAACGCAATTGGAATATCTTGATGGGAGATGTCAGGCTTGCCAATATGTTACCGAACAGATGCCCTTTTGGGTATAGGAGACGGAGAACATTGGGTTCTTTTTTTACTCATTACAAAACTGTGTTTTTGGACGTTCAAACTACACTTATGGGGGATCATCTGGTTGGGTGTTTCCCATGTGGGCACTGTACTCATTGCATCCGGGTAGACAAGACCAAACAATTCACCAGCAGGAATACCGGCCAGGTTTATGATATTAAGTTCTTTGCTAATTGCTCTACTGAATGGTTGATTTACTTGGCCACCTGTTCATGTTCTGCGTTTTATGTAGGACGAACCTCGAGACCTGTGAAACTCCATATTAGTGAACACATTAGTGATATTAAAAATAAGAAAGCAAGTAGTGCCTTCTATAAGCATGTTTTGAATCACCCAACAGTCAATTTCAGGTTTACTGAAATAGACTTAGTTATGGGCAAGAAATGGAACAAGGTAGCCTGGCATAACATATTAAATTCCAAAGAAAGAAAATGGATTATTAAACTGGGAGGATTATTCCCCCCGGGCTCAATGAGCAAATATGACCAATCATGTTCTCTTGCCAATTGACTTTTGTATATATTATGTGGCTATTTGTGGAAATTTTGTTACAATGAGGAAGGCTATGTAATTGTTTGCCAAAACCGGTCTGTGTTTACTGTCACAATTAAAAATATACTTTTACCATAACACTTTGGGTTGGCAGTACATTTTGGACTTTGCTTATCTTTTTGGTGCCGTGCCCTTGCCATACCTGCTGAGGCTTGCTACTGTGTTCGTTGCAATAAGAATTGTCCTTGGGCTTAGGGTTACCACCTGTCCCACTTTGCGAGGGACAATCCCTCTTTGGGCAATTGTGTCCGGCAAAAAATGGCAAATGTCCTGAGATTTTAGGACAAAAATATGTCCTACATTTTATGTGATAGTTGCATAAAACAGTTATTCTGTATCTGAAACACCTAAATGTTACAAGAAACAGAATAAGCAACTAAAATTCTACAAGAAAAAGCCTTTATTTAGGCAAAAAGTGAAGTTATGTCCTTTGTACTGGCCGTGGGTATGTTTTACCCTGCAAAATCTGGTGTGTACCAAAAATGTCCCACTTTGGGCATTTGAAAAGGTGGCAACCCTACTTGGGCTGTCCTGTCTGATCTTGAGTAGTACCTTTGAGAGGAGGGGCAGAGGTGGAAAGGCATAAATTGAGAGGTTTTCCCATTTGAAGGATAAGGCATCCACCCTCCAGGCCCTGCTGTGAGGGTTCCTGGTGCAAAATTTGCTCAACTGGTGTTTCTGGGGGGAGGCAAAGAGGTCCACCTCTGGTGTCCCCCACCTCTGGATTAGAAGGTTGAAGGTGTTGGGCTCCAATTTCCACTGGTGTGGGCCCAGGAGATTTCTACTTAAGTTGTCTGCCAGTGAATTCTGTTTGCCTGGCAGGAATTGAGCTTGTAGATGCACTTGGTTGCTCAAGGCTGTGTTCCACAGGGCCTGCACAGCGGGTAAGAATGGGTTCCCCCCTGCTTGTTTATGTACCACAACTGTGGTGGTGTCTGTTTTTATCAGCAGCTGTCCTGGAAGGATTAGGTATTGGAAGGCTGTCGGAGCATACTGTACATCTAACATCTCTTTTTGATTAATGTGCAGGAGGATTTGTCCTAGGCTCCACTTGTGCTGAATGCATATGTCTGCCATGTGAGTCCCCCTGCATAGTCTGATGCATCTGTAGTCAGGATTTGGATGGTGAGGGGTTGAGTGAAAGGCAGTCACTTGTTGTGGTTGCATGCTTCTGCCCACCAAAGGAACTCTGCCCTTAGATAAGGTATGACAGGAATGACTGTTTCCAGGTCCTGAGAATGTTGGCACCAAAGACTTTTTAAATACCATTGAGGTTTCCTCATATGCAGTCTTGCATATGGAATAATGCATGAGGTCGTGAACCCTAGGGCTAGCAGTATTTTCCTTGCCAATAGCTGAGTTTTGGTGGCCATTTGTTTGAAGTAGTTGTCCAAATAGACCTGTTTTTCTGGAGTGAGAAATGCCGTCTGGGAAGCTGTGTTCAAGCTTGCTCCTAGGAATACCATTTTTTGACTATGCACCAGTTGTGATTTCTTTTCGTTGATGGTGTAAGCCCAATGAAGATAGGAGTCTTTTTACAAATGCCAGGCGCTGAAATAGCAATTCCGGACTGTCTGCCTGAATCAGGCAATCGTCCAAGTATGGAAAAATCTGGATATTTCTCTGCCTGCAGTATGCAATGGCTGGAGCCAGGCACTTTGTGAATACTCTGGGCGCAGTAGATAAGCCAAAGGGAAGTGTCGAGAACTGATAGTGCATAGAGCCTGCCCTGAAGCGTAGATATTTCCTTCAAGACTCCCTTATGGGGATGTGCAGATAAGCTTCTTTTAAGTCTAGGGAGACTAACCAGGCATCCTTGGCTAGCATAGGGAGAAGCTGTTGCAGGGTAAGCATTTTGAATTTTGGGACCACCAGAAAAGTGTTGAGAATTGATAGATCCAGGATAGGGTGCCAAGAGCCCTCTTTTCTGGGCACCAGGAACAGTATGGAGTAGAAACTCTGTCCCCTTTGTTGCAGTGGAACAGGTTGAATGGCCATGATATTGAGCAGGAAAAGTACTTGCTTTTGAACATCTGCTCACTGGTTTAGTGAAAGGTCTGGAAACCTGCTTGGGGTTGGCAGTGAATGGAAGTAGAAACTGTACCACTGGGATACAATGTTTAGAACCTATCGGTCCTGGGTAATGGACATCCAGTTTTTGTCATGTAGGTCAAGTTTTCCTCCTAGGGTTGCAAGTAGTTGGGCAGGGCTGGGAAGGATACTGAAAAGTCATTGCAAACTTTTTCCATAATGGGGTGGCTTACCACTCCCTGTTTTTGAGGTGGGAACACTCCATTGTTTAGATCTCTGCATACCCTGAGACTGTAGTCTTGGTGGTCTGGTTCCCCTGTTTTTGGACTGAGAAGGCCTGGAAGGGGCTGGAAAGGACCAGTTTTTAGAAGGCCAATGCCTACTGAATCTAGGTGGCTGCACCTGTAAGAATTCTGTAACAGTTTGCATAGATTTAGTTTTTTCCTCCATCTTTTTAAGAACCACTTCTGCTTTGGTGTCGAATGGTCCTGGTTTAAAAGAGCTTCTAGTAATTTTGATTTGACATGGTCTTGCAAGGTTTGTTCATTCAGCCAAACATGCCTTCTCAGTACAGACCCAGTGACTGCAGCCCTGCACGATGCTTCTAGGGCATCAATGCCATACTGCAAAGTATGCTTACTAACTTGGTTTGCAGAATGCATTAACTCTTGTAAATCTTTATTATCTGCACAATCTGGAAATAACACCATTTTTTAATTAGTTCCATAATATCTTGCTGGTACTTCAACATGTGAAACTGGCAATTCAATACCCGGATGGCAAGAGTTGTAGAGGTATACACCTTCTTACCCCATCTAAAGCTCTGGAATCCCTGCCTGAAGGAGTAGGGTTTTTGGCTGTAGTAGCCTTAATACCTTTAGGTCCCTAGGAAATGGTCTCTGGATCAACAGTAGGATTCTTAGAGAGAAATTTGTGAGAATCAGGTACTCCGTAGTACCTGTCAGGTTTTCTAGGGGCCGGAGGTAAAGTGCCTGGAGTAAGACTGGATTCCATGAAGACATCATCTACAACATCCATGACAGGGGATATAGCTAGAGGCCTGTGCTGAGGCAACTCTAAAAATTCTCCGAGTCTCTTTTTGGACTGAGGAGAGTCCTGGCATTCTGAGCGGAAATGCTCTCAAAGTATGCAAGGTTTCACCAAAATAAAAATTCTCTGTAGGGGAGGCAGAGGGAATGGATTCCTCTGCATCTGAATCCTCAAAGGTTGATAAGGGTATGTCCTGGTAATCAGAAGGGTCAGAGTCATCAGACTCCTGGTCTATAGAATCAGAAAGAAACTCAATCCTTTGTCTCCTAGCAGGGGAAGGCTGGCTTCCCCTAATTAGGGTGATAAGGTCTTCAGCCATTCTAAGCATTTGTTTTTGTGGTATGGGAGCTTGAGCATACACTTCGGTCGTCGGTTTTCTAGGCGTAGTGCATACTCTGGGCCTGAGAAACTTGGTAGTTTTAGCTGAAAACGAATTTGTTGGTTTAATGCGAACATCGGTAGGTCGGAATACACCCTCAGAAGCCGGTGCCTGCACAGTAGCTCCGGACCTATCCAAGGTAGAGACATCCGCAGGTTCCATAGTCGAAGAAGCATCTCGCTGCATAATGGACTCTGAATGGGTTTCAGCAGAGGCCTGCAAATCTGTAGAAGCGGGCATCAGGGGCTGCAAAGGTGCCTCACTGAGTACCGGCGGACTGACGACTAGCTTAACGGAAGCATCGTTGGCAGTTTTGGACCTATGTGGTCTGTTTCTGTCTATCTGTACTTTTTTTGGAAGATCAGTAGTCTGACAGCTTATCGAAGCCATTTTAGAATACGAAGAACGACAGCGAAAGAATTTCATGACAAAAATAGCCAGACGACGAATGGTTTGGGCGTTAAACAAGGCACAAAACAGATGGCGAGGGATGTCGTGGTCTGGGCCTAAACATGTGACACAGTAAGAATGAAAATCTCTTTGACATATTTGCTTTCCACAGGCAAGACAATTGTTAACTTTTTCTGACATAGGTTAGGGCAAGAAAAAAAAAATCCCCAATGTGATACTTAGCTTTAGACGAAGTCAGGTTTGAAACTCGAAAAACGAAAATTTCAGGTAGCGGCCGACCGGCACTTACAAACCGCTTCTGCTTTGGGCTCCTTCTCGTCAAGAAAGACTGATGTAATGGCATCGACTGCCTGTTAGTCATGGAAGAAGCGACAGTATCCGACTCAGAAATCCCAAGACTCTGGTATTCAGGCCGACTGAGGGCTACCTGCAGGCAGACAACCCAAGTGTGATGACTGCAACAGTGAAACACGAAGAACATCAGCTGGCTTGTGGGAAATGTCAGCAAAAGCACTCTAAGTCAGACGAGAAGGGCACAAGTCTTCAGCTACTTCTTATGAACAAGGAACTACTCTGCAACACTGATATACTTCTACTACAAGAAACTAGATGTAATTAGTGTCCACTCTGAAAGTAATTATGAAAGGGAGTCGAGTGGTCTTCTAACAAGAAACTCAGGATGTAAATATCTGATGCCTTATTTGTTGTACTATAGAGCTGTTGAAAAAGTACTTGGAAGACTGAACTAAAATGATTACAGTACAGCAACATAACAGGCATACGACAGTTTAGGAACTACTTCATTTGAAATTTTCCATGCAATAATTTTCTACAACTATAAGCAAGAGTTTTATTTTTTATTAACAGTGTGTTGATCTTGTAACTTTGTGCATCAGTTAGATGGAGAAGGCTACATTATGAATGATCAGACTTGAGCCTCGAGTCTTAGAAGCTAAGAATGAAATGCATCAAGTAGCCATGATGGCAAGATACTAAAGAAGGGTCTTGTGCAGAAATCAGTTTATGAAAAAGAAGTTATACTGAACATAACTATAAAGTACCAATGAAGGTTTGAGTTTTGGTCAGGGGAAGAAACCAATGTAAATCTCTGGTGCTGTTTTGCGGTTTCCTGGATTACACTAAAAATGCAAATTCAAAAACCGATAGCTCTCCTTTCCAACTAGGAAATAGAGGATGCTTTTGAAATACAATGTATTGTTACCAAATTAGCGAAATCTTATACAAAAGCAAAGTTCATCAAGATAGACTGAATAACTGCAAAAAAGTTGTGGCTTCCAGCAGTTATGTCAAAATAATGGTTTGCTTTTATATTGTTTATCTTTGATAGCAAACTCTATACTCAAATAATAAAGGCTGCATGCAACTAAGTTTGAGAATCTGCTTACACTTCTCACTGCTTCCAAATACATCCTGAACAAAAAGCATGAAGGTGGTTTATGGAAAGCAGGGCTACACAAACTCCCCTGAGAAATTCTGACAATTTTAATTGCTAGAATGCCAGTGGACAGAACTATAAAATAACCTGTCTGAATGGTAAAGTAATTCCAAAAACCATGGATATTTAATTTGACAAATTAAGGAGCATGTGCACTTGAGTACATACCTCTCATCTGTCACTGATTTTGTAAAACATCCTTGAGAGTCGCATTATGATCATGATTAAGTCAGTCAAAAATGCCAGAGCTTCATTCCTTACTGTTCAGAAAATGTATGCTGACTTAACATTTTAAGCGAGTAAGAATAATATTTAAAAATCATCTCTGATTTTTAACTTTTGTCCAGAAAGCTGTGTTTGACTAAGCAGTATCATACAACAATGTAAGGAGACTAGCACCAATGGTGACTACAGAGAAAGTTAAGGACCCCCCATTACAAATTTACCTTTTTAAGGTTGAATAAAAGCTCTCTGGGTTACCCTCAAAACCTGAATTAGCTGTAAACATAGGAGTATAGAGATTTTTGTTCCAACTTGAAGGCCAGGAACTAAGCATATAGACTGACAGTTTAATTATTGGGGTGCACACCACCCAAAGGACAGTCCCAACAAATCCATATATGAGCAAGCTGCTGAATAAGACAAATGTCTACCTGCATGACTACTACAAACTTAAAAATTGTCTAACAGGGCCAATAAAATAAGGCATTATATTTGCTCTGGAAGAGTTTGATTATGGGGCTGCACCAAGATGAAGTCTGATGTAAGGGAAAAGTGTTGTACCCCTTGCTTTCAAATGATAAAGCCATGTTCTAGCTCTAGCTCTCCAATGACTGTTTTTTGTATCAAACTATTGTATGTTTTTCTGAATATACTATTAGTTCTCCACTTTATGGGGCTGTACTGAATTTGTACTATGCTGCACACGTGTAATGTATCCCTACAGCACAAGTATATGGCTTTGTACTGAACTACAGTTTGTTTTCCAGAATGCACTGTCTATTAGTTCTCCACTGTATGGTGCTGTACTGAACTTGTACTATGTTGCTCATCTGTTATGTATCCTTATAGCTATGTAATTGTTGATCATATATTATACTATATGTGCTTTGTAACACTTGTACTATGTTTATGGAGCTTTTCTCCCCAGGCCTCCACTGAAAATGGGCTCACCTTGGCCAAGTGGACAATACCGGTAAATAAATGCAAAATAAATAAATAATAAATACATACATAAATGAAAGCCATACCAAATACTGGGGAAAACTGACCGTGTGGGTTTATTGAGGGGAGCGTAGTACCTTCCTTAGTCCACAAACAGGTTTGCTTCCAGATTTTATTAAACACACTATGGGGTTATAATTCCACAATGATAAAAGGAAGATATTTAATGAAATATGATGAAAACTCACAAAACTAATGGAGGAAGTGCTCAATCAACTTTCACAAAAAAATCTTAACAAGGGATACATTGCATCTATCAAACAATAGATATATTAATTCTTAACAAGACTACAGAGTGAAATGTTAACTTGACAGATAAAGAAATCACTTAAAAATACAAGCATCAATTTAATTTTAATTTAACTGGGGTATAGCACTGATCCATATGTTCATGCTAAGCTCAGGAGAGTAAGTAGTACAATAAACGTAAAAGCATTAAAGAAGGCTAAACATAAAACAATAAGTAAACTGATATGTAGCATTAATAAATCAATAATAAGAAGTTATGTACTCACCATAACGTTCCATCTGAGTAGGTAAACTTCATTTGTCAGCAACCTTTGGGAATCGGATCCGACCTCGGATCCCAGCCGGCAGTTTTCAACAGCTTTAGATCTGAGCTCCAAGCTCCTCCCCCTACCCATAATCCCCTGCCAACTCTGACTGACCTCAGATCAAGTTTGCCCAACAGCAGAAACTACTAGCAATGATTAATCCCAAGATAAGTGGGTAAAATCCATGGACCTGAGTATGAGAACATTCGCAAGTGAGGGGGCAGGAGGGAGGGATGGTTGCTGACAAATGAAGTTTACCTACACAGATGGAATGTCATGGTGAGTACATAATTTCTTAATCTGGAGTAGTTAACTTCATTTGTGCAGCAACCTTTGTGACAGAGTCCCTAGCTACCTGAATCTTGGGCGCCTTCATGGAAGGATGTTCCGGAGCACTGCAGAGCCAAAGGATGCTCTCACTCTGGAGATAATGTCCAATTTGTAGTGATTGATAAAAGTATGAGATGAAGTCCAAGTGGCTGCCGAGCAAATATCATCCAAAGAAACTCTAGCTCTAAAAGCCGCAGAGGCAGACATAGATCGAGTAGAGTGGGCATGGACTCCCTGAGGTGCGGGCCTGCCCGAACTTTCGCATGCTAAAAGGATACACTGTGAAATCCATGATTTACCCAAGTTAAATTTGGCAAGGGAGACGAACAACTGGTCGGATTTCCTATGACCAGATGTCCTGTGGATGTAGAAGCGAAGTTGTCTATGCACATCCAATGAGTGTAATTTGTATTCCCCTTTGTTATGGTAGTTAGGAAAAAAAGACCGGCAAGTTGATGGACTGGTTAATATTTGACTCCGAGGCAACCTTGGGAAGAAAGGAGGGATTGGTCCTGAGGTAAACTCTATCCTTGTGAAAGGTCAAGTATGGGGGTTTTACACAAAGGGTCTGTAGAGTTCAGAGACCCTTCGAGCCGAAGTGATAGCGACAAGAAAGGCCATTTTCCATGATAAGAATTTAAGATCTATGGAAGCTGCAGGCTCAAATGGGGGAGCTGTCAAGGCCTGAAGCACCAGCGTTAAATCCCAAGGAGGGACTACATCCTTCACTGGGGGGTCTGAGCAGAAAGGTGCCCTTCAAAAAGGTCTTACACAATTTCGTGGTGATCAAAGGGCCCAAATTAATTTCCAACGTGATAATGAGAGATAGCTGCTAGTTGGACCTTGACTGTGGAGGAACTAGCCCCCTGATGAAACAGTCCTGACAGAAAGTCTAATATAGCGGGCAAAGGAGCTGTAAAAGGATCCAAATTTTTGCGTTCCGCCCAAATGGAGAAACGTTTCCATTTGCTGCTATAGATCTTTCTAGTAGAAGGCTTGTGCGCAGCGCTACTAGAATGGTTTTAGCTGGGGAAGAGATACCGGGAGTCCTAGCTATGAGTGGAACTGGAGCAGCCAAGCTGTGAGCTTGAGGTTGTCCAGGTTCGGGACTGGGAGATCTAGGGGGTGGGATATTAGATCCGGATGGGGATCCAGAAGCCGAGGAGGATTCACCAGATGAGACCAAAGGTAAGGGAACCAGGTTTGACGAGGCCAAAATGGGGCAATGAGGATAATCCTGCTCCCCAACCGACTGGCTTTCTGAAGAATCTTCAGCATCAGAGGAAGAGGAGGGTAAGCATAAAGAAGACCGGGAGGCCAAGCATGCACCAGAGCATCTCTCAGGGGTTCCCGGAGGGGGAAATGAAAGCGAAGTAGTCGTAACATTTTGTGTTCGAGGGAGAGGCAAAGAGATCGCAACAGGGTTGACCCCATTTGGCGAAGATCCGATTCGCTATCTCAGGATTCAGAGACCACTCGTATGGTAACAGGATGGTGCGAGTTAGTTTGTCCGCTAGGATGTTGGACCATCCCGGAATGTGCGTTGCTATGAGAAACGGTTGGTGGAGATCGCCCATTCCCACGCCCTCATGGCCTCTCGACAGAGTGGGTAAGACCTGGCTCCCCCCTGTTTGTTGATGTACCAGACAACCAACATGTTGTCCGTCTGAATCGCAATCGTTCCTACAGGAAGAAGGTCCTGAGTGCTTACAACGCTAACAGCACTGCCCTCATCTCTAGGACATTGATATGCAGTGAGGTCTCCGTGAGGTCCCACATGCCTTGAACTGTCCTGCCCGAACAATGCCCCCCCAACCCGAGGCGGGAGGCGTCCGTGGTCACCGTGGCTAGTGGAGGGGTCATAGAAAAGGGGCGTCCTTGCTGAAGGTCCGGAGATTGGAGCCACCATAGGAGGGCCCTCTTGCAGGCCCTGCTGATGGGAACGGGATGGCTCAGAGGGTAGTGAAGAAAGGACCACTGGACCTGGAGGGTCCACTGTAAGACCCTCATGTTCAAACGTGCCATTAGCAATAGGTTGATCGCTGCCGCAATCGAGCCAAGAGCCCTCAGGACCAATTCCGCTGGGGGAGCTGGAGATTGCAGAATGGCCTGCACATGTAGCCTCAGGGATAGTAGCCGGTCTGTGGTCAAGAAAGCTAGGAGCTTGTGTCCAATCTGGCCCCTATGAAGTTTATAGTCTGAGTAAGAGACGACTTCTCTATGTTGATAGTGATCCCCAGCCGGGGAGCTAGACGAAGAAAGTAGTTTCTGGCTGCACAGAGTAGATGCCTTGTTGGGGCGGTCAGGAGCCAGTCGTCCAGGTACGGGAAGACCTGGATTCCCTGGAGCCTCAGGTGGGCCGCTATCACTGCTAACACTTTGGTGAACACCCTGGGGGCTGTGGTGAGACCAAAGGGGAGGACCCTGAATTGGAAATGACTGGCTCCCAGCCGGAAGCGGAGGAACCTCCTGGATCGCCTGTCCATCAGAATGTGGTAGTACGCATCCTTGAGGTCTATAGAGCACATCCACTCGTTCTCCCGCAAAAGGGGGAGAATGGATTAAAGAGTGACCATGCGGAACTTCTCTTCGGTTACTGACAGGTTCAGGGAAGAGAGGTCGAGGATCGGTCTCAAGTCCCCCACCTTTCTTGGCACCAGGAAGAACCTGGAGTAAAAACCAGACCAGCACTGGTCTGGGGGGACGTGTTAGATGGCTCTTTTTCCCAGCAAATGTTGGATTTCCATTGCTGCGGCCTCCCTCTGATCGGGTGGGACATCGGGGAGGTATCTGGGGCTGCGTGGGTAATGAGAAAAGGGAATTTGGTATCCTCTGGATATGATGCGAAGCACCCAGCGGTCTGTCATGATGGACTCGCAAGCTGCTGGGTGCTTCGAGAAATGCCCCATGACTGCCTCCAGTGTGGAGCAGTCGGGCAACCCCTCAGGGGTGTTGCGTGGGTTGGTCCAAGAAGGGTTCTCTGGATCCAAAGTTCCGCGGGCCCCCTCTGCCTCTAGGGCGGCATCCACCCTGCCCTCCTCTGCCGCGGAAGGGCTGGGAGTCCGGAGCGGGACGGGACTGTTGAGACTTCCGGAACCACATCTTCTTCTTCTTCTGTCCCTTTTGGTTCTTAGAAAAGGACCTCTGGGGATAAGAGAAGCGGACTCTGACAGCAGACGTCTTCCCGTCCTTTTCGCTCTGGACCAAGGTATCTCACACGGTTTTGCCAAAGAGGGCAGAACCATCAAAAGGGGCATTAGCAAATGACGCCTTAAAGGATTCTGTGAAATCACAGTGCCAGAGCCAGGCCTGACGTCTCATAACGAGGCCTGCTCCGCCGGCTCTAGCGGCTCCTTCCGTGGCATGAGACAGAAGCCACATAGAGGTGTTAGATATGGATCGTAGAGTGGCCATCCGGGTGGAGTGCAATTGTCCTCCGCCGACATGGACTCAGGGGGCTACGCAGCGTACTCTTTGATAAGGTCCCGCTACAGTCGGAGCACATGTGCCATGTAGTTCTGCGACCTCATAGAGAAGGTAGCCGAACTAAACACCCGCTTCCCTAGGCGGTCCATCTACCGAGACTCCTTGCTCGGGGGATGAACCGAGGGACTCTCCTGAGCAAGTTCCCTCTTGGTGGCCACCGCCACCAACATGGCATCTACAGGGGGACCCTTACTTCAGTGGGACTTGTCAGAGGGTGGGCTAAGAATCTTGTTCGGGCGCTTGGCGACTGGCTCCACAGTGTCCGGCTCCTTCCACGCCCTGGTAGTGATCAAGTCTACCAGGGGGTCGGCCGGAGGGGACACCCAAGAGGTAGATGGGCCTGCTTCAAATGCCTCCAGGAACACGGATTCGTCCGAGGTAGGCTTTGGGGCAGACCACCCCCCCTTTATTCTGAGCATCTCCATGATGTCACCAAATGAGACATCTTCGGGGGGTGATCTTGGGCAGCCTTCCCCTTCCTCCAAATCCGTGTCCTCAGTCAAGGACTTGGGGGAGTCCAGGTGCCTCCTCTTGCACCTTCGCTTGTGAGGGACCTCCTTGGGGGGGGGGGGCTGTCCGAGGAGGTCTCACCAGCAACGTCTTGTTCCAATGGAACTACCTGGGACGTCAAAGCAGGCTGTCCCTGGGGCCGGGTGATGGAAGCCAGGCCCAACTGAGAAGGAGTGCAGGGTGGAGCCGTGGCAAGGGTCGGGGGCCTGGAATCCCTCGACAGAACCCTCTCCACCACGTCGAATGCCGAGGGAGAGCTGCTCTCTCTGGGATCAGAAAGCAGACTCTCCCTCGGATCCGACGGAAGGATCGGGGCCGGGGCTGGCGCCGAAGTGATCGGATCCGAAGGACCAGCATGCTCCGACCCGGACGGAGCCGAATGCATACCGATACCGCCGGATCCGAAGCTCAGCCCTCGGCTCCGAGAGCTCGGATCCGAAGAAAATGGACCCGACAGACTCGAGGGAAGTGTCGGCGCCAAAGTACCCGAGACTATCGGCGCCGACACCCCCCCGGCTCCAAGGCTGCCCGGCTCCGAAGACTCCAAACCCGGGAAACGGGACGGAGAAGGAGCTATTGGGGCAAAGATGGGGGTCGAGCTCCTCCCCGGAGGGGGGGGGCAGGAGCACTCCCATCTGCAGTTGGGCCTGGAGGAATCTTCTCATCATCCGGTCCAAGTCTGCATCTGTGAGACTTCTCGTAGATCTTGACGAGGCCACCGAGGCGGGGCGGGAGTGTCGCCTCGATGACCTCTAAGGAGATCGGATCTCCTCCTCCTCAGGACCCGGTGAAAAGCACAGGGACCGGATCTGAGAAAGAGGAGACCCAGAAGACCTGGAGGGGGAAGACCGCTTAGCCGGGGGGGGCCCGAAGTGGAGGCCTCTGCCCGCCGCTTGTGGTGCTTCTCCCTCCTCCTTTCTTTCCTGGCCTCCCTCTCCTCCGGACCTAAGGCGGGAGGTTGAGTCCCGGCCGGGGGGAGGGAAGCAGGAGTGGCAGCCGCAGCGGGAGCCACGGGAGGACCAGAGGTAGAAGCAGAGTCCGGGGGCAGAAGACCCGCCAGAATCAGCTTAGACCTCCGGTCCTTGAGTGCCCTGGGGTTGAACGCTGCACAAATGATACAACCAGAGGACAGGTGTTCAACCCCAAAGCACAATATACACAGAGTGTGGCCATCCGCTGGGGACAGCTTATGGCCACACTCGGTGCACTTAGAAAACATTATCTTTGGGGCCTCAGACATACTTAAAGAAACTCACACACACTAGGCCCCAAACACTCACACACAACCCTGACAGAACCACGAAGGAAGGGGGAGGATAACTACCTGGGATAAATAGAAATAAAATAATTTAGATTGAGAGAGTTTAGACTGAAAAGGGAGCTAAACACACTCTCACACCAAAGATTAAAGAAAAGTAGTAAGAAAGTTAAATTTTTCTCACAAAGAGAACAAGAATGCCTGGAAACTCTGGATCAAGCTGCTGAACTAAACAGTGGCAAACTAGATCTGAGGTCAATCAGGGTTGGCATGGGGATTATGGGTAGGGGGAGGAGCTTGGATCTAAAGCTGTTGAAAACTGCCGTCTCGGATCCGAGGTCGGATCCGATTCCCAAAGGTTGCTGCACAAATGAAGTTAACTACTCCAGATAAGTTAATTTTGCAATTACAAATCTCTTCAACAGACATGCACATAAAACTTTCTCCTCAGTGGCACAAAGCTTCAGTAGCAAACACTACAAGTATGCACAGAGTACCACTGCAGCACTAAAACACTACTAAAATGTATACTTCACACAAACGCAAACGGAACTATCAAATTAGAAGATGCAAAGCTTCTTACGTTTTGGAGTACAAGGGCATAAACACATCTTCATCCAATGTTCGCCTGAGTCTCATCAGTATGCACTTCAAAAGAGCCTGCAAAAAATCCATTGCATCAAGCAAAATAAGCCATGAATACGTCACAACTGTTTGCAATGCCTGTTATTTTTTAAATTAAAATAAGATTCATTAATAGTTCTGTCAGTGCAAACCTCAAAACAAGAGTACTGCAACTCTTTTTCTTCTGAGATTGTGTTGTGTGTGACTATCAAGTTACTCTACTTGCCAAATAACAAGAACGTAATTATGTAACATGCTCACCATAATCCTGGATCTTAGAATATTTTCTGAAGCAGAGCATTACCATTAGGGCCTGTGCTCCTTTGGCTTACACTTTTTCAAGGAACACTATTCCAGTAATGCCTCAAAAGAAACTGTACTCCTGTATACATACAAAAATGGCAGCTCCATATGTGCTTCTTGTAATTCTTTCCCAAACATATATTCAGATGAACTCAGTCTCTATTGCTTTTTTAACTTGATTATGTATAAGGCTCAACAGCAATATTTTACCCATCACCAGTGGAGTGTTCAAAGTGAAATGGGGAGGAAGGTGAAAGAAATAATGGCAAAGGGTGCAAGCGCCATCCCTGGAACTATAGTATGGTGGGTATTTTACTATTCAAATCTACTTCAAGGTGCTTCTTGAACACAAACCCACACAGTTGGATTGCAATAAAAGAGCTACCCCTACAAGGTGAAGACTTATCCAAGATACACTTTCCTAAGAGTTAGAATCAGGTACTTAGAAAAATTGGAGGATGCCTTTTCCAAGCCCTTTCATGATAATCAGACAGGGAATGCTCAGAAACCACGGAAACTGATATTTATTCTACAAAAATAACGGTGACCTTTCACAGGTCATAATGCCTACTATAAACATTTAGTCTAACCAATAAACTCTTCCTTATATACAAAAACAGTCAGAAGGCGATACATGTTTAACTTTCTCTCTCTTTTTCTAGGGACATCCCTAGAAGGGGACCAACTCATGGCTGGCACGTGACTCCCAGGACCAGGTCTCTCAGTCCAACTACACAGGGATGCACTCCCTACTACTCCAACCTAGGCAGAAAAGACATGCTCCCTCATGGCTGGTAAGGGCATCCTGAAGATGTGGCTGAAGAAAACAGAGAAAAAGTGAATGATCTGTGGAACCCACTAGTGGCCACATAAGTCACCCACCACAGCAGCCAAGGCACAGGCACACAAAATAAGCACAGGTTTTCCCCCACAAAAGTGCTTAAAATAAGCAGAAAAAAGTTACAAGTAAAACGTTAACAGTCTGTCAGACCAACCAGTCCTCAAGACAGTCCTGTAAAACATTTCCCATAAAAAAAAAGTTTCTCACAGAAATCAGCATATTTTTCACAGAAAATAACATTACAGAAGCTATTCCCCAAAGGAAACTTATCTGCCCAGCAATGGAAGACAACCAGCAGACCGTCAATTCTCTAAAGGTCTCAAAAGGAGTGCTCTCTAAGGGTCTAAGGGCAGCAAAAAATTAATGAGGTGTTTGGAGCCCAGAGTGATGGTTTTCTCCGCTTGGAGCTCATGCAAACAGTAACCTGGGCACAGGTGGAGAGCTGTCCAAGGCTTTGGAAGAATGGCCAATCTTTTCTTCCTAGGCAGACTATATAACCCATACAGCTTAGGTTACAACAGCAGTGATTTATGAATGAACGTCTTTGTTTTCCTCACAAAAATATTTAGGCCACTAAGGCAAAGCAACAGCCAAATGTACTTTGTCTTTTGTGGGGATAAAAAGAACATGGAATAAAACTCTGGGATCTCCTGTCAAGGACAGCCACATTTTTGACCAGTATACCAAAGCCTTTATTACCTAGGAAGAGTCATATGTCAGACATGTGCTCCCCATGCAAACACAGGGCATAAAGATGACGTATGCATACTTACAACTCAGTACTGAAATGCCCCAGGAGAACCAGGACCCCAGTAGAAAGGGGGACTATTTAAATTCAAAAAAGGAAAGGAGGAAGAGAAGGAGAGGAACTCCTCGGCCAGTACCCATGCAAAAAGAAGAGAAAAGGGGCAGGAGGGAGGGAGTAAACACTGCAACAGTGAAGAGATTAAGATTTTACACAACTGTTCTATGTCCCTCCATATCGCTGTTGCTGTACTCATCACCTCTGGGACAGAAAAAAAGCTGCAGCAAGGGCAAGGAGGAGGTCTCTGCAAACCCATGCAGGAAAGCCTTGGCAAAACCTGCCCTTGACTTGGAAATCACAACCAATTTGTAATGATTTATGAATGTATGACCCGAAGACCAAGTAGCAGCATTAAAGATGGAACTGGTGTCTAAACCCTTGACAAGGGCACCGAAGGAAGCAACCCCTCTAGTAGAATGAGCTCTCATGGAAGCAGACAACTGCTTGCCATGAAAGGAATTGACACAGAAATGGCCTTGGAAATTCAACTGCTAAACCCAATGTCCTGGTATGAAATGAAACAAAAAGCTGACCAGATTTATGAAAGGCCATATTTTTGTACAAATACTACCCGAGCTATCTATGCAGATCCAAGGTGCAAAAAGCCTTTTCATTAGCAGACTGCAGAGGAGGGAAAGGACGACTCTGGATAGACCCATTGAGGGACAACTCATTAACTACCTTGGGCATAAAAGAAGGATCTGTATGGACAGTGACCCTGTCCCTGTGAAAAAACAAAAAAGGAGGGACTGCCATCAAGGCCTAGAAGTTCAGATACCATTCTGGCAATAGTTAAAGTAACCAACAGAACAGTCTTCCAGGTGAAATGTTGTAAAACAGCAGCAGGCTCAAAAGGAGCCTGTGCCAGTTTTTCAAGGTCAAAATTAAGATACCAAGAAGGGGGAATAGGCTTTCTTGGGAGTCTAACATGAAGGATGCCTTTTAGAAATGCCTTGACCTCCAATCTACACGCCAAAGGAGGAATAAGTGACAGACGGGCAGAAATGGCTGAATGAGCTTTCACTTAAGAATATGCTAAGCCAGCATAAAGTAGTGAACACTGGTAGGAAAGAACCAAGGGGATCCCCCACTGAAAAGAGGCCCTTGTGAGGTTTAAGACACCAAACAGAAAATATCTTCCTCTTCGACATATATGACTTTCTGGTACTGGGTTTCCTGGCCTCCTGCAGAACCCTAAGCATACCCTCAGAAAACTGGTGTTGGAAAGGAATCAAAATGCTATTATTCAAAGCTTCAGTTGAGGAGTGGACAGATAAGGGTGAAGAATTCCTTTGTCTTGTGTGAGAAGATCCATGTGGTAAGGTAATTTGTGATGACTGCCTCAGGCCAGATGGAATAACAGGGGGAAACCAGTGCTGTCTGGGACAAATGGGAGTCGCCAACAAGATTTTTTGAGAGTCCTACTCAATCTTGGAAGGACCTTTGGAAAAGGAGGAAGGAGAGGAAAGGCACGGCATAAAGGAACATTCCCTTCCAAGAGAAAGACATGGCATCCACTTTCCAAGCCACAGAACTTAACAGACTGAAAAAGAACTGAGGGAGTTACCTGTTTAGAGGGGTAGGCAGAAAGATCTACTTGAGAAACATTCCTCCGATGAACTATGTCCAGAAACACATGCTTGTGAAGCACCCATTCGTGAGGGTGCGTCCTGGACATGCTGAGAAAATCTGCCACACAACTGCGCCCCGAAGGTACATACACTGCTTGCAAGGTGATATGCAGATTGATGGCTACTTAGCATGCCTGAAGTGTTAATCTGCAAAGAAGGTAAAACCTTGTGCCCCCTTTGTTGCTGTTGTACCACATAACTGTGGTGTTGTCCGTATAAACCTTCAAGGGGCCTGGAACCCAGAATGCATGGAAAGCTTGATGGGCCAGTTTCCTTGATGTTGGTATGATCTGCCCTCGGATGAGGGGTCCAAAGGCCCTGCACCTTCTGGGTGCCAGAAAATGCTTCCCACCACAGCTCTGATTCATCCGTGAAGAACACCTGAGACAACTGAGGAGGGTGAAAAGGAACACTTGGATTTAGAGATATCTGCTGAATCCGCCACTGAAATTCTAACTTCAGATGAGGAAGGAGAGGAACTAGATGGTCCAGCGGATGGAAGTGTTGAAGCCAGAATGATTTCAGGTGTGACAATAGGAGGTACTGCCAGCCACATCAGTAGAGGTATGGCAGTGGATGTATAACTTATGCCAGCATAGCTAGATGGAGTTTTTTTTAAATAATTACATGCCATTTGTACATCAAACTGATTTGTACAAATCAATCAACAGTGTACCCTGCTGGAAGGAAAAGAAATGTACATGCATTATTTTAACTGTTATACATCGAAGAGAAGAGGTTAATCCACCTGACTGAAAAAATATTCCTGAAATTAAATTACTTTATGGGTGAAAAAATATTCTTGAAATTAAATTACTTTATGGGTTATGCCATAAACATGTTATCCCACAGTTCTGAATGAAGCCAGACAGAATGTCTGTGCTATAGAATACGTTGTAGCTCCTGTAAGAAGACTTGAATGGTTTTATGACTTCCAGCAGCTGCACCACATCTGGCACCACATCTGAGCAATGCTCCGTGTATTCTAGCACACAGGTCCTAAACTCTGGCAGCTTCTAGTATTGGTGATACCATGGGAAACAGAGTCAGATGACAAAATGTATGTCATGTCATTCTGTACAGAAATAATGTTTGAATAGTAGAGGAGACTAAAGTCTCGGCAGCATTCTGTATCCCATCTTGGATTGGACAACAAAGGCCACTCATCCATCTTGCCTTGCTCTATTCAGCAAGCAAGTAGTAAATCTTTTAGTCAATCAGGAACAGACGTGAGACTAGCTAAATACTGTTTCTATAACTGAGTGAAATTTCCATCTGTGTTACTTTTAATACTTCATGTGACATGAAACTCTGGTGTTTACTGTAAACAGATATTTAACATTTTCATGTTTTTTATTTATTAGTATTAAATATATTTAAACTTCTCATTGTGGCTGGTCCTTTTAGAAAAATATTTAGGTTTTGAGAGTATTCGCACATATTTTATTTGGTGAAAACTCTAGCCATTCCTGAAAGCCTGGCTGTTTGGTCAACATTACCATCTGTATTATTAAATTCACTTAGTACAACTGGATAGCCTTTTAAAAGCCTTACAGTAAGTGACTGGTATAACTGCGGTGGTGGTGCTGCGGTAGCGTTGTCGCCTCATAGCAAGACGCTGTCCCGATCGATTCTCAGCTAGAGCGTCTTCTGTGCGGAGGCATACGTGAATGGGGTGTGCCTTTGTTGAAGGTTGTGCGTTAGGGCTGGTAACCCGGTATGTAAAAATCCACTACCAATCATTAGCGGACCGAAGTTCCGCTGTGGCTACCCCCAACTAGGAAAAGCCGAAAGACACAAACAAACAGTAACTGACTGGTGGTAGTAAATCTAACTTATAGTCTGGGCAAAGTTTGCAGAGTGGGTAATCTGTGCCAGCCTTTCCCAGGTATGTGTGTGTAGGCTACTTGGAACAGGGACATGAAGCACTGGTTTCACAGAGAGGGTGCTGGAGGACTTGGCTTGGACACTTGGCTGAGGACCTAATCCTACAGCTGTATCAGTGGGGAGTCTTATTGGGGACCTGGAGGGAGACCAAGAAATCCAGACCCCAGGCTGAGTGTGTTTTCACTGTGTGTTCTTAAGGGAAATTGTGCCTGATGCAGAGAGGTCTGCATCTGGAAATACTGAGTGTATCCACTTGTATTCCAAGTGAACGTCTCCCTCCAGTGTCAGTGGTGAAGATTCAGGCTCCTTGATTACTGGCCCAGCATGGGGCCATCACATCAGGTAACAATGAAATTTCCTCATACGAAACCTGGCCCAGGGAGCATGCGGATGGTACAGGAAATGAACATTCAGTGCCCTGATAAACTCCCTGGCTGTAAGATAGGACAGGGGAAGCAGGGACAGAAAAAATTGTGAGGGACAAAGCCCTGGAGGCAGAAAGACACTAACACCGGGACAGTCTGATATGAAGTTAATGTTGATTTTTGAAGGGCGACAGTGAACCCCAGGCTGTGGAACAGACCCTGGGGAAAATGAAGATCCTGCACCAACTTGGCTTGGGATGGGGCCTGAAGCAAGAACCCATCTAGACAAGGAAAAATATTAATGCCCTGAAGCCCACAAAAGGTAACTACAGGAGCTAAAAATTTGAACACCCTTAGGGCTGTTGAAAGCTCAAAAGGCAAAGCACAAAACTGAAAACGAGAGGACAAAACAGGGACAAAAGCAAATACTACCTGAATAGGGGGTAGACAGCAACAGGAAGGTAGGTGTCCTTCAGATCTAAGGAAACTAGATAGACCTGGGAAGCAACAGAGGAAACAGTCTCTAAAGAGAAAGCCTTTAGAAGGATGGCAGTATGACAGGTGTTCAGAAAGGAAAGATCCATGATAAGTCTCCAAGATCTCTCTTTCCTGGGGACTAGAAACTACCTGTAATAAAAACCCAACCGCCTCTTGGTCTGTGGAACCAGTTAATGGTACCCTGGGGTACAGCAGACCCTGCAACACCTCTGGAAAATGAGGAAGCTGTTCTGCAGGGGGATGAGGAATACTAGAGGAGGGAAACCCTGCCAGATAATGGAGAGAACCCACATGTCTGTGGTAACCAGCTGTCAAACTGGTAGAGTCAGAGAAAGCCTGAGGGACAAGGGAACTCTGTCAACAGGAAGGGAGGGCAGACCGACAGATGGCTGCAGACTTGTTAAGGAAAGGACTGCTTTTGGGACCTGGCGTTTGAGTAGGCTTATCAGGAAAAAAAAAAAAAAAAACTAGGAGCCTTCTTACCTTTGGAAGACTGTCTAGGCAGTCTATGCAAAAAAAAAAAAAAAGTACAGTTGTGTACATAACATAAATGTACATGCTCAAGTGTATTCACTGTTGCAATCCTGACTTGCGGGATTTCCTGCTGTGGAAGCCCTTGGCTGGCCAGACTACCAGAGTAAAAATCTACCTCCTAACGCTGGTGGACATCTTATCCTGACGTCAGTACTCTTGTGTATAAAGGGAGCCAGCCGACGCCATGACATCAGTTTTTCTTACCCCCCCAGGATGAACTCTAAGCAAGGGTCAAAGGTAGAAAAAGGGCATTGCAGGGAAAACATCCAGGGGGTCCTCTGGTTAGAGAAGATAGATGCTGACTACTACTGTAGGCAAAGGGGGAAGGAGCGAGGGAAAGAATATTGCAATACTGAATACACTCTAACATCAACAATTACGGTAAGTGTATACAAATATACTATATGTTCTTCGAGTTTTCACTGTTGCAGTTCTGACTTGTGGGATGATTCCCAAAGCTGTGATGAGGGTGGAAGGAAGATTATGGGGAAGAGAAGATGCCCTGTAGGATGTCAGTGGCATATCCTGACTAGGACCTGGAAAAGGCTGATAAGTGGTATTGTTTGGCAAACGTATGCACAGATGACCAGGTAGCAGCTTCCAAATGTCTTGGGTAAGTACCACTTTCAGGAAGGCAGCAGAGGTAACGGTGGCCCTAGTAGAGTGAGTCCTGACAGCTTCTGGTGGCTTTTTACCATGATGGCTGTAACAAAAGGAAATACAGTGAGAGATTCTCTTGGAGATAGTCTGTTTGGAAACTGGTTTCACTTCAGAGCTGATGGCAAAGGACACAAGAGTTGGTCTTATTTTCTGAAAGATTTAGTTCTGTTAAGATAGTAGTGGGCTGTCTGTGCACCATCCAAGGAGTGAAGAATTCTCTTGCCCTGGTTCTGAGGCTTGGGGAAGAAAGTGGGCAAGTGTATAGCTTAATTCAAGGCTTTGTCCGTGACCACCTTCGGCAAAAAGGATGGGTTAATCCTGAGTGGGGGGTAGTGTAAATTTTTCCAGAACAAAACTCTGTCTCCTGGGAGGTCTGATGTGAATCACTCCCTAAGGAACTGTTTCATCAGAGGGTGGGAAAAGACAGGAGGAAGAATAAGAATGTGGGCTGAAATGGTAGAGGAGTGAATTTTGATGGAAGAGAAGGACAGACCTCTGTCAACCAGGGTAGCCAGGAAGTCTAAAATGGCAGAGATACTGGCTGAGATAGGACCGAGGCCTTGCTGCTGACACCAGATGGAGAAACTTTTTAAACTGGCTGAGAATGATTTCCTAGTACTAGGTCTTCTAGCCTTCTTCAGAATGTTTTGAACTTGTCTGCTATGGGTAAGCTCAGTGGAGTACATTGGAGAATTATCCAGACTGAGAGTTTGAGTCTGTAGGTTGGGATGCATAAACCTCCCCTTGTCGCGAGTCAGGAAGTCCATTCTCTGAGATAACTGCCACAGATTTTCATTACTTAGTAGCAGAGGATACCAGTGCTGCCTGGGCTAGCCTGGGGCTATAAGAATGACCCTTGGGCCTTCTTTCCTGATTTTTTGGAGGACATGTGGAAGAGGAGGCAAGGGAGGAAATGCATAAAGGAAAAGGTGACTTCAAAGGAAGGCGAAAGCATCTGTCCTCCAGGCTGTGGGTAGTTTGCTCCTGGAACAGTTGAGCATTTTCTTTGGTGGCAAAAGAGGTCTATCTGTGGAGATTCCCATTTCTGGACTATGCTGCGAAATGTTTCCTGATGCAGATGCCACTCACGGGGATCCATCAGTGAGCTATCTCCCTGACCTGCATAACTAGTCCACAAAGAGGGCAAGAGTGAGCGCCTCCTTGTTTATGTACCACATGACTGTGGTGTTGTCTGTTTTAACTAGCACTGCTTTTTGAAAGCTACTAGGCCCTTTTGAACTGCCATCAGTTCTTTCCAATTTATCTTCTCAAGTCTGAACTGCTGCCTTGGGACTGAAGATGTTGGAAATGAGCTCCCCCAAGCCATCTCTGAAGCATCTGTGGTTAAAGTTTGACCCTGACAGGCGAACCTGAAGGGGAGAACCAGGTTCTGGGAACATGCCCTTTGTCCACCATGCAAATTCCTCCTTGAGACAAGGGATTAGTGAATGTCTGTCTTCAGGGACAGTGACTGCTGGCACCACAGATTCCTGAGCTACCACTGGAGCTTCCTTACAATGTAGCCTGGCCAGAGGGATCATGAGGATACAAGATGTCATAGCCTGATGCTCTGAGGAATTCCCTGGCTGAGAGGCATTGTCGATGCACAATGTTTTGGAAGTACTGAGTCGGGAAGATGATTTTTTTTTTTTCCTGGAAGGAAGAAGACCTTTTGAAGGGAGGAATCCAGAACAGCACCCAGGAAAACGATCCTGGTAGATGGGTTTGTGCTGGATTTGCGAAGATTTATGGTGAACCCCAAGGAGGTGAAGAGGTCCTGAGTGAAGGCCAGATCCTTGAGGAGCTTTGACCGACTCTTAGCTTGAATGAGGCAGTCCTCTACAAAGGGGGTAAACTGATCATAGGGGCTAAACATTTTTTGAAGACCTTGGTAGTAGGAGACTTGAAAGTGATTGTTACCTGCTCTGAAACTAAAAAAACCTCTACAAGATTCCTGTAAAGAAACGTGCAAGTAAGCTTATTTTAGGTTAAGGGTGACCATTAAGACCTGAGGGGCTACGGGACAAAGTTTTTAGAGAGTTTACATTTAGAATTTTGGTATCTACAGGGACTGATTGAGGGTGGACAGATCTAGAACAGGGTAGCCAGGAACAACCTGGAACAGAACCCCTTCCCTACTGAGTGTTCTGGTACTGGTTCCACTGAGCCCTGTGAGCATAGGTTGTGAATCTCTGAAAGGGCCTCTGATCTTTGATTTTGTGGAATATCCAGGTAACCACAGTATCTTAATGGCTCTTTGAAGGTGAGTCTGTAACTATCTAACATAACCTTCAGAACCCATTTGTATGAAGTAATGAGGGACCAATTTTCTTTGAATAGAGATAGCCTTTCCTGCTATATGTTCTGGGGGGGGGGGGGTAAAGGAAGAGTCACTGCTGCTCTCTGTCAGGGCCCTGCAGCCTAGAACTCCCCTGTCTGGGCCTTTTTCACTGATACTGACTTTGAGGCCTTTCCCTCTGAAGTTTCCTTTGGCTGCTTTTTGACTGACAGGGAAAGGACCAGTGCTTCGTGGGAAAATTCCTTATAAACCTAGGAAGCTGAATTTATAGGAAGTCCTTGACAGTTTGCATAGATTTTGCTTCATCTTCCATCTTTTTGAGAACAGCCTCAGCTTTTGGCCAAAAGAGGCAGTTATTACTCAGGGGTACATCTAGAAGTTTGGATTTGACATGGTCTGGTAGGGTTTGATCCCTAAGCCAAGCATGCCTTCTAAAGCATGCCTACGCAGTACATCAGAGCTGTGGGCAAAAGCAACGGAGAAAGCAAGATCTCTGTTGCTTTTTACAAGCTGTTTCGCTATGTTAAATGGGTTTAACATAGCGAGACAGCTTTAAAATAAGCAACGGAGAAAGCAAGATCTCCGTTGTTTTTACAAACCGTTTCGCTGTGTTAAATGGGTTTAACATAGCGAGACAGTGTTGCTGTAACAGTTACAGTAATGGAAAAAAAAGTCTGGGCGACCGGACCTTTTTCCATTACTATAACTCGGATTTACAACGTGCATGCTGACCAATCAGCGTGCACGTTTTTGAATATTAATGGGGGATCATTGCATAATATGGACTTTTTGAATAGTCTGAGCTATATGTTTATCAAATTTCAGTGCATTATCTATGGTAACCCCAAGAAGTTCAGTTTGTTCAAATGGTTCTATTTCAGTGCTATTGGAAGAGAAAATAGAGAGGGATTGGCTAGTGAAGAAGGATTTGAAAAGACCATAAGCTTAGTTTTATTGGGATTTAGTATCATTTGATGGGCTGCTAGGTATTTTTCAATGTTGGTAAGGGCAGTCTGGGTTTTGTCTTGAAATGTCCGAATTGTGGCTGCTGAGCAGATGAACGAAAAATCTGTGTATTGAATAATGTTGGCAAGACTAGCAGCTGTTATAAGGTCATTGGTGAAGATTATAAAGAGTAGCGGTCCTAGAATCGATCCTTGTGGGACTCCTACGCAGATGGGAAGTTGGGGGAGAGTTTATTTTCACATAGGGTAGCTTGCTGCCTGTTACAGAGGTAGCTTTGGAACCAATTTAGGGCCTCAGGGCAAAGGTTGTAGTTGGCAAGTTTGTTTAGGAGGATTTGATGTGATACAGTGTCAAAGGCTTTTGACATGTCAAGAAAGGTAGCCGTAACAAGTTATCCTTTCTTTGTTCTTCCTGCCTACCTTCTTGCTGACATTTCAATATTTGTTTCCCATCTCTTGCAGCATTCTGCATCCCAAATTTCTGCAAATATCACACTGCCTTGAGATGACCCACTGCAAGCACACAACACACAGGTTAATGTAGCCTTGATAGGGGATCATAAGCTCATATTTCAAGCACCTGTGAAAGCCTAAGACATCTTCCATTCTTAAACAATAATGACCACCCACTGACAACAGTATTTAAATATCCCAGCAATCTCTTCATAAAGACTAAAAACAGCCTCATAAGAAAACACACCAAAATTCCCATCACTAACTGCAACAAGATGGAAGGAGCACTTAATGCCCTAATACTACTAATGTACAGGAAAAGGAGAGGATGACAGAAAACTATTTAAAAAGTTACTCGACAATAACTAATACTAGCACAGTAAAATTATATTTTAACAAGAACTGCAAGAAACAAGTTACTTAATAAAAGGGAAAAATTGAAGTGATGAAGTCTGAGTTGGGAATTTTCAAATGAAGCTAAAAGTGGCAAATGAAATCAGAAAAAGTGAAAGGCAAGAAACACAGAGTTGGAAAGAAAATCTTAAGTTGTGGAACGTCCTACAAAGACTAATCAGTACCACCTGTGGGGACCAATCCTACCTGTTTGAAGTGGATGGATTGGATCACAGGAGATTACTAGGCTATCGACCCGGAGGTAATTTTAAGCCTATTTGTTTCAATGCAATGCAATACGGTAGAGGTACTAGTCAATATCCAAGATTGCATTTAATGATGACTTCCCATGTCCAGGAGGGTTGTGGGTGCGATCCCTGGTAAGAATTTATGGTCCTATCCACTCATCCAGGTTCCTCTTGAACAGTGTCATAGAGGTGGCTCTGTTTCACATGAATAGGTAACCTGTTCCAAAGATGTGGCAGTTGCTGGGAGATAAATCTGTCCTTCCAGCATGTCCTACTTAAGTTGCAGGCCATATTTAAGTCTCTGGAACAGGTAGCTCTACACCTATTTGATTTACGGATATGCAGTAAGTTCATTATGTTTGGGTTATGGTTGCTCTGCAGGCCAGGCTTAAGTCTCCCCTAACAAGTCTATACAATATGGAGTACAGTGACAGGGATTTTAGTCGGTCTGTGTAAGGCACATGGCTGGAGGCCCACGATGAACTTTGTTAGAAACCTCTGAGGTCTCTAACTGCTGTAGATGTTTAGCACGGCAGATACCGAATGGGGCATTATATTCAATTATAGGCCGGATAAATGCATAGTATAAGGGGGGGGGTTATATCTTCTTTTGTTATTGATATGATAGTGTGAAGGGACATTGTTTGTGATGAAGGGAATGATGATGCATTTCTTTGCATTTAGTTTGAGACCATGACTAACAGACTAGTTGCTAGTCTGTGTGAGACCATCCTGGAGTATACTGACATCATCTGGGGATTCAATGACTGCACCTAGTTTGCAGTCATCTGCAAACCTGGTCAGCCACAACCCTTTAGTTTTGACCTGAACGTCTAAGAAGTATATACCAAACAGTAAGGGAACCAGCACTGTGGCACCCAGCTGGTAACAGGTCTGCTGGTTGATGTGTAGTCACCCACTTTGACAGTGTTTGCCCGATTTATGAGCCAGTTGGCAACCATTCTTATAACAAAGGGGTTTACATTGAGGCTGCCAAGTTTAACTGTAATGCCTGAATGTGGGATTGTGTCGATAAGCCTTTGCCAAGTTGAGGTATGCTGTGTCCACAGATATGCCCTCATCAATGACCTTGGTCACACTTTCAAAGAAATCCACTAGATTTAACATGCAGGATCTGCCCTTCACAAACCCAAACTGGGTAAGATCCAGGGGTTGGAGGTCACTTATGTCTTTACTTATGAGGTCCACAATAATAAATTCCATGGCCACGACAGATGAGGCTGGTCAGGCTTATGGGTCTGTAATTCCCTGGGTCTGTTGCCAGGCCATCTTTGTGGGGGGTATAATGTAGCTGTTCTTCATTCCATAGGAACAAAGCATGTGGTTAGACTATGATTGAAAAGGGTATTTAGTGGTGCTGCTAGTTCATGTTTTAGCCTGTTTAGAAGACAGCCTGGGATGTCATCTGGTCCCGTAGAGGCTGTGCTCTTTGCCTTGGACAGGGCTTTGAGGACCTGCTCTTCAGATATGTTTATGGAAGGGTTTGTTGCAAGTTAGGAGGGGATAAGGGAGTGAACTTTTTCACCAAACCTATCTGCTAGCAGTTCGCTATCTCTGTGAGGTCAGTATGTGTGATACCATCAGCCACCACTTCTGCACATGCTTGGGTCCTATCCTTTAGTTTACGTACATAGCTGTAAAAGGCCTTATGGTTATCCTTGGCAGTACTTGCCAAGTTTCTCTCAAAGAAGCTCTTGGAGGATTTGACAAGTTGTCTTATTTGCCTATTAAGGCTGAGAAGAGTGCTTTTTCATTGTTGGGTCCTTGTCTTTGTTTTCTTGGACAGCAACTTTATATGTTTACTGTAGCGTTTGTTGATGCAGGAAGTCCACCATGACAGCTTGATTATACTTGGGGCTCTGGCTTTAATTCTATCTATTTATTTTATTTATTTAACATTTGTTGACTGGGAAAGTCCGACTAGGCTCCACAGAGCCTATTTTCAGCAGAGGCCCGGGGAGAAACGCTCCAGTCACGTCTTTAGAATGTGGGGGGAACCGGAGTACCTGGAGGAAACCCACGCGAACACAGGGAGAACATGCAAACTCCACACAGAAGGCACCCCAGTCGAGAATCGAACTGGAGAACCTCTTGCTGTGAGGCGACAACGCTAACTGCTGCACCACTGCGTTGGCCAAGTTTATATACTTATGCAAGTGATTTGTACAGGGCTTTAGTGCAAGCTTCGGCGTAGTTACCACTTTCAGCTTGGGGTGGGGCTTGGAATACATTTATACCTTCACCTAGGAGGGGACAAAAAAAAAAAAAAAAAAAAAAGAGACACTTTCAAGTTTTAAAACAAAAGAGATGAAATGGTGTAGAGAGAGGTATGTTGCTGTGATTGTAGTGCACAGGGCTCTAGGTTCCAGACTTAAGTGATGACTATTTTCATTAATGTTAAATGACCAGAATGCATGATATGTTTGTAAAAACATCACAAATTCCCACAGCTCAGATGGTGTAGTGCTACATTGCTATGATTGTAGTGCACAGCATCCTGGGTTCGAGACTTGGCAGGGCTGATTATTTTTCGCAGACGACTGCAAGCTGGGAGCCATTAACTCCCCAAGTGATGTAGGCATCCTACAGAAAGGCCTCACTGAGACCAATGACTGGTGTCGAAACTATGGCCTTAAGCTTAATGCCAAAAAATGCGTCGTCATCCACTTTGGGAAAAACTCAGTTCCCACTAATTACCACATCGATGGGAACCCACTGAACACTGAAGGCGTTATAAGAGATCTGGGGACACAGGTTGACAGCAACCTCTCCTTCGACCACCACATTGCCACTGTGGTCAGAAAGTCCTTCTGTGTGGCACATCTCATTACCAAGGATTTTGCATCCAGGAAGAAAGAGGTAAACGTCTCTCTCTACTCTTCCCTCATTAGGCCAATCGAGTATAATGCCCCATTTGGCATGTACCTCACTAGACACCTGGAACAGCTGCAGAGGCCACAAAAGTACCTCACGAAGAGGATACTAGGCCTTAAACACATGTCCTACACAGACAGACTCAAAAAACTCTCGCTATTCTCTATCTCATATTGTCTAGTAAGAAAAGATCTCTGCTTGACTTACAAAGCCATGTCTGACCCAACTCTGTTAGATCTAAAGAAATCCCAATCCCTCCACACCACACGCTCCAAAGACCTCAACCTCATTACCACAATCAACAGAACATGCTGGAGGGACAGGTTCATAACCCAGAGACTGCCCATGGTCTGGAATAAATGTCCCATACATGTCAAGCAGAGCATCTCACTGGCCCTCTTGCAGAGAAATCTTGATGAGTGGATGGGAAATAGAAAGTTCACCCTGGGGATCACTCCAGTGGCTCTACTTGATAGAGGCACTGGGAACTAACGTCAGGCGGCACGATGCCAGGGCACTTCTATGGGCTATGCTTGTAAGGGCTCCAGGGCCATTAGCCTAGTACACACCTATGAACCTATATGCATTTACGTGGGGCAAGAGAATTTAGAACTGGACAGGCTAGGTGGGTCTGGTTACCAATTTATCATGCTGCTTTTTGTGGAGCCGAGAAATTTTGACCCTTTTCATTGAGGTATTGTGATCATCTTTGTTAATGAAACTGGACATCTTTAAAGTTGATTCTGAAATTCTCTGCAATGGTAGCATTAGGGATGATGCATACCATTATACTTGAATAATAGGTTATGTCTTACCATAACGTTCCATCTGTGTTGTCAATCTTCACCAATCCTTGATAGCGGGGTTTGATTCCAAACTTCAGAACAGATTTGGCCATATCTTCCAGCTCGCACTCTCCAAACTCTCAAGCCAGGCACTACCCACAATGCTCCTCTCTGAAGTTAGCTCATATCGAGTTTGCTCAAGAAATTAGTAGATAAAAAGGTTAAAAAAAATGGTCAACTAAAAATA
Organism: Protopterus annectens; assembly: GCF_019279795.1. NCBI lineage: Eukaryota > Metazoa > Chordata > Ceratodontiformes > Protopteridae > Protopterus > Protopterus annectens. Next base: position 1,636,969,789 of record NC_056735.1, on the reverse strand, counting down.
AATACAAATAAAATCCACGGCCACTGCACACCAAAAGCTGAAGAATCCAGCAGTATCCAAGATGGAATAATTCAAAGCCAGGACATCGAAGTAATCCACAACCACGAAATATTTAATGACAGACTTAGCGCTTTCACTTTACAAGGCATCATCAGAGTCAAATAGCTGTTACAATAACCCTCATTTAAATACTGAAATCTGCAAGCAATTAAAACCATTAGACAATTAAACATTTAAACATATACACTCATCCTAAAAATAACATTGACAGAGGCCATATGAGTCCTTAAAAGGAAACTAGCCAAGGACTAATCTGGTCTACTAAGAGCCTTAGAATGGGAGAAGGAGAGTGGGGATGTCAAGGATTGGTGAAGATCAACAACACAGATGGAACGTTATTGTAAAACATAACTTCTTTACCTGATGTTGTCAATCTTCACCCACTCCTTGACAGTGGGACAGAATCCTCACCTACTTTAGCCTTGGGAAGTCTCATGGAAGAATATTCCCAAGCACCATAGGTCAAAAAGGATGCTTGACCCCTCAAGACCTGATCTACTTTGTAATGAGTAATAAAGGTATGTGGCTGCTGCACAGATGATGCAGTCTCTGAGCCACTTAGCTAAGGTAACCTTAGCAACTGGATTATCCATATATAGGAAAGAGAATGCTAGAAATAGCTGATCCGATTTTCTAAAATCCTTTGTCCTGTGAAGACAAAAATGTAGTTGTCTGTGTACATCTAGCAAATGAAGGGCATATTCTCCTTTGTTAGAAAAATTAGGGAAAAATATTGGTAATTGTAGAAAATGATTGCTGTTGGTTTTGGATACTATCGTTGATAAAAACGATGGATTTGTTCCGAGTGCAACACTAACTTTATGAAAAATCTAGCAGTGTGATTTGCAGGACAGGGCCTAAAGCCCAGATACTCTTCTTGCAGAAGTGATTGCCACCAAGAATAAAGTCTTCCGGGACAAATATTTCAAATCACACGATGCTGATGGTTCAAAAGGGGTCTTAGTAAGGGCCTGAAGATCAACAGTGAGATCCCAAGGGGGAGGTGGTTCCTTAAATGGAGGTTTAAGTATCATGAGTCCTTTTAAGAAAGCTTTACAGAGCTTGAGTGACATTAGAGAAAAGCCATTCAGGCCTAAATGAAAATTTGAAATTGATGCTAGATGGACTTTAATCATGGAGGGAGAGGAACCAGACTAGAATAGTGTAGTTAGAAAATCTGGAACTTCCTGAATGGGACTGGTATACGGGTCTAGGCCTTTATTCAAGGTCCATCTAGCAAATTTCTCTCATTTGTTTTGATACAGTTTTCTAGTCGAAGGTTTGTGATGAGCAATAATAATTTATTGGACTGGAGAGGAGAGTAAAGGATGCCTGGCGATCATGAGAATTGGAGAAGCCACGCAGTGAGCTTGAGATGTTGGAGATTCGGATGAACCATGCCCTCTGGGTGAGTTAGCAGATCTGGAGCTGGGTCTAAAATCTATGGTTTCCGTATTAAATAAGGTCAAAGGAAGGGAAACCAAACTTGTTGAGGCCAGAAGGGGGCAATGAGGATTACTGAATTCTACATCCTTTTGGCTTTCTTTACGAATTGCGATGAGAGGAGTCGGGGGAAAGGCATACAGCAGACTGGGAGGCAAATTGTGGAGAAGAGCATCTCTGGATAACTCCCCCAGAGGGTGGATTAGGGCTAAGTAACTTCTGCACTTGTTGTTAATGAAAAGAGGCAAAAAGGTTGCAGCAAGGTTGTTTCCAATGGTGTAAAATCTTGTTCGCCACTAGAGGACTGAGACACCAATCGTGAGACATGAGAATCATTCTGCTCAACTTGTCTGCTATCGCGTTGGAACTTCCTGGAATGTGTGTTGCTGTCAGAAAGTGGTTGGAAGAAATTGCCCATTGCCAAACTCTGAGTGCTTCTCGACAGAGTGGGTAAGACTTGGTTCCCCTGGTTTGTTTATATATCAGACTACCGACATGTCTGTCTGAATCGTTACTGCCCTGAAAGAAAGGGCATCTTGCATACTTGCAATGCTAACAGCACTGCCCTCATTTCCACAACACTGATGTGCAAGTTGGCCTCCAATTGGGACTACATGCCTTGGACTGTCCTTCCCAGATAATGCCCCCCACCCTAACTGGGAAGCATCTGTGGTCACTATGGCTTGCGGCTGAGGAAGAGTAAATGGCCGACCTAAGAGAATCTGGTCAGAGTGCAGCCACCATTTGTGACTGTTTGCAACAGTTGGTGATCAAAATTAGATGAGACATTGGTTGGTGTATCACAGAACATTGCAAATCTAGTAACCACTGCATGATTCACATGTGAAACCTTGCCAGAGGAACTAGAGTGACTGATGCAGCCATGGACCGTACTGTTTGAAGAACTTTCGCTGCGACCCTGTTGTCCTGAAGAATTTGTCCGACTTGGAATCTGATGCTTTGAAGTCTTTCTGAAAGGAGAGACGCAATACCTGAAAGTGTCTAAATGAGCTCCGATGAAATCCAGTTGCTGAGAAGGTTGAAGGCAGGACTTTTCAAAGTTTATCGTTATGCCTAGAGATGTGCAAAGATTTATGGTGTAGTCTCTTGCTTGTTCTAAGAGATGCCTAGTGGTAGTAGTGAGAGCCAGTCGAGATATGGAAAGACTCTAAAACCAGTCTGAGGTGAGCTGCAACCACTGCCATGCATTTGGTGAACACCCTGGGGGTTGTGGCGAGACCAAAGGGCAATGCTCTGAACAAGAAATGACTGGCTCCTAGCTGGAAGAGTAGAAACCCCCTGGAGCTTTCTCCCATTTTTATGTGGTAATAAGTGTCTTGGAGGTCTATAGAGCACATCCAGCTGTCTTTTGCCAAGAAAGGAAGTATCGACTGAACCAAGACCATCCAGAATTTGGTTTGGTGGACTGTCTTGCTGAACTGGCAGATATCCAAAATGCGTCTCCAGTCCCCTGTTTTTTTGGGCACTAAAAAGAATCTTGAGTAAACCCCGAATCCTGTTTGGTCTGGTGGGACTAATTTGGATGACTCTTTTGTCGAGAATTTTTTGAATTTCTACGACTGCTACTTCCCTTTGATTGGGTGGAACATCTGGGAGTCTTTTTTGGGGTATTGGACTCATAAGTGGATTTTTGTAACCTCTGGATATTATTCTCTGCACCATTTTGTCCGCAGTTATCAATTGTCAGGCAGGTTGATGCAGGGATAATCACCCCCCAACTGTCTCCAGAGGAAGGCAATTGGGCCCCAATTCAGGGATGCTGATAGGAAGTTCCAGAGAAAGATTCTCTGCACCTCCGATTTTGCAATCCATTTCTGCCCCTAGGGTGGCATATTCCATTGCTTCCCCCTCTGCTCCGGGGGAAGTCTTTGTCTCGTGAGTTTTGGAAAGGCCCTTTGGTATTTTTTAAACCTCTTTGGTTCCTAGAATACGGTCTCTGCAGAGTGGAGAAATGTATGCATACGGCAGACAAGGTCTTGCCATCTTTCTCACATATGGCTACAGTGTCTTTTACCTTGGGACCAAAAAGGGTAGATCCGTCAAAGGGAGCACTGACAAATGATGCCTTAAATGGCTCCACAAAGTCACACAAGAGCATCCAGGAATGCCTTCTAATGGCTATGCCCGAGTCCGCTGCTTAGTTGTCCCTTCAGCTGTGTGGGAAATAGAGCCTCATGTACGAATTAGAGATAACATCAAGGATTGCAAGCTGAGAGGTAACTCTGTCATACACCCCTTCAGGTACTGCTCTTGAGAGAGTATTTGAAAGCTCTTTAATCAAATTTCCTTGTAATCTGGTAAAGTGTGCCATATAATTCAATGACCTTAGAGCGAAGGTCGCTGAAGCACAAATGCACTTCCCAAATCTATCCAATGTCCTAGACTCTTTGTTAAGAGGATGGATAGTCGGACTCTCTTCAGTGAGTTACTTTTTGGTGGCAGCCGCTATCACCATGGCATCAACAGGAATCCCTTTGGACCAATGGGGCTAATGTGTAGGGGGGGCGATAATATAAGGTCAGGTTTCTTGGGGACTGGCTCTATGGCATCGGGCATCTTCTATGCCTGCCAAGCAATCAATTTAATAAGATCGTCAGCAGGCAGAGAGATCCAAGAAATAGAGGGTTGGGCACAAAAAGCCTCCAGGTACACTGATTCCTCAGAGGAAGATTGAATACAGGACCAGCCACCCCTCCGTTACAGGATTTCTAGGATGTCCCTGAAGGAAACATCATGGGGGGGGGTGACCTGGGGGAACCTTCCAAACATCGAAATCAGCATCTTCAATGAAGGACTCTCCCAGGGAGTCCAGGTGCTTCCTCTTGCACTTCTTTGCTGGGATTTCCTCGGGGGGATGATCCGGAGAAGTATCCGAGGAGACCACTAAAGTGCGAGTCACCTGGGACTTCTGTGCCCTATGTCCCAGGGATGACACTGATGGTAGCTCAGCCCAAGGGGAAGCAAAAATCTGTCCCAACAGGAATGGCAAAAGACACAGTCCCCAACAGACAATGCTTCTCCATTATCCTAAAGGCTGGCCCCCCCCCCGCTCTGTAGAAAGATGGGAGCCCGGATCCGAAATAGACTCCTTCGGAACCGGGGTCACACCCCGCACTGAGGAGGTAGCCTCTGGAACAGAAGCTCAGGTCGATCCTGCAAAGGCTGAGGCACCAAGGAACATAGACGTTCTCAAAGGAAACAAAATAGATCCAAGCCCCTTGGACCAGACCAGAGAGTCATGAGCCCAGGAGACCGCCAGTTCCAAAGGCTTGGAAGAACTCAAGACAACTCTCGAAACCAGAGAAGAGGATGCTACCAGAACTGAGTCAGTCGACACCGGGAGTCTCAGAACCGACGGCTCCAAGATTTCGACAGGAGTTGGAGGTGGAGGGTATAGAGGGGTTACAGCTAGGCTGGTTCCAAGGCCAGTGTGGCTAGGAAGACAGGATAATCCCCTGGCCGCCAGAAGCTGATCCACCAGTCTTGGTATATCAGCCTCAGAATGAATAGAAGATGAGGAAGGAGATTTAGGGGGTCTCACTTCCGAAGAGGGGCTTGGTAGCCTGTCTTTAAAGGGGTCAATGGAAGGAGATTTAGTCCTTGGCAGCTGTAGTAGTTTGTGCACCAAAGAATCTGTCGGTGCAGAAGTTGTTTTCGGTTCCAAAATAAGCCTACGTCTGGAACCAGATAAATCCTTTGGTGCCAAGGAACTCTTTGGTACCAAGGATAACTTAGGCATTTTCCTACATGGTTCAGAGGACCTTGAAACCAAAAAGGCCTTTTCTTAGAAACAGAAGAAGAGGAAGTAGTACTAGCTTCAACCCTGGAATCAGATAAAGCCTTGTCAAATCCTGATTTAAGGAATCCCTTCAATATTAATTTTTTTTCTTTCAGTCAGGGTTTGTGTAGAAAACTCATGACAAATCTAAATCTTCCTGCAAGTGACCCTTTCCCAAGCAATATACACATAAGGTGTGCCATCGGAATTAGGCATCTTGCCCTCACATTTCTGGCACCTTTTAAACTCTGAGGTACTTTTGACAGATTTAGCAGGGGAAGGTTGCTGCTTTTGTTGATCAGTCATTTTAACGATTGTAAGCAACTGTCAAACAGTCAAGCGACAAGAGGGAAAAGGAGAAAGGAAAGTAAAGGATTTTTTTTAAATAAAGACAAGAGATATCAACACTGGTATTTTAGAGTATCTAGAAAGGTAATAAAGTAAGAAATAAATAGAAAAAAGTACCAGCACTGGTACTTAAATTCTACCAATGGAAAAAGGAAGAATAAACCACTACTTTAGGGATAACAGGAGCGGGTAGACAGCAAAGAGGAATTAGATAAGGATTTTTTGAAAGGCAAAAAATTGGTTCAAGAAAACGTGAGCTGGAAGATGTGGCCGAGTTGATTCCTAGGTTCGAAACAGAACCCCACTGTCAAGGACTGGGGCTTACACTGACATCATCAGATTGAATTCAAATGTGTTTTACACACACAAACATGTAAAAAAAATAGCTGAAGAGCACTGGAAGCTATCCTAGTTGCAGTGTCCAGGAGCTATAAGACACTGTAGTCTAACTTTCTCAATAAACTGTATGAGCGTGGTCATTTGTAAGACCAATTATGCCCTGGTCACCTCTCAACAGCAAGGAAGAAAAATGTAGACATTTACATTGAGAGCTAATGCCTTAGATTCCTTAGCTGTTCGAATTCATCAGTTATGACAGTCTGTAGACTTTACACCTTTATGGAAAATAACTGTCATGACCATTTTCAGAATAATCTCCATCTACTTGTGGCACAACACCTTGATGACCAAATAAAGGTACAGACAGAAACAGAGTAAATAGAAAGCACAGTTGTGTACACTTACCATAAATGTAGATGTTCAAGTGTATTCACTGTTGCAGTCATCACATTTGGGTTATCTGCTTGCAGATAGCACTCAGTCGGCTTGATTATCAAAGTCTTGGGTCCTGCATCGGTTGCTGTCTTCATCTTCCATGACGTCAGGTAGTCAGGGGTATAAAGCATGCAGCGACGCCATTACATCAGTTTTTCTTGAGCCAGATGTCGGGTGCCCCATAATGGGAAGCAATTATATACAAGGTTACACATCCGACAAAAAGCACATACATAAGAAATCTTTAAGCATAGTAAACAAGAATAGAGGTATAGTCAACAGAAGTCAGAGGGCTGGAGGGAGGGTAATCAGGACTGCAACAGTGAATACACTCGAACATCTACATTTATGGTAAGTGTACACAACTGTACTATGTTCTTTGTGTTTCACTGTTGCGGTCATCACATTTGGGTAGAGTCACAAAGCTAAGGAAGGGAGGAGGCAGTTAGATAGCATTAGGACTAGCTATAAGGCCCTGCAAGACTGCAGTGGCAAAGACAGCTCTGGATTTAAAAAAAATTGGCAAGTGGTAATGCTTGGTGAAGGTATGTACAGAACTCCAGGTAGCAGCTTCTAGAATATCCCGGGTAGGGACTCCTCTGAGAAAGGCTGTAGCGGTAGATGCAGTCCTGGTGGAGAGAGGTCTTATCCCCTGTGGGGTAGGTTTTCCATGGTGCTTATAGCAGAAATGAATGCAATGGCCTATCCACTTAGAAATGGTTTGCTTTGAAATGGCATTCCCCTCTGCCCCTGCAGCAAATGCAACCAGCAGCTGTTCAGATTTCCTGAGAGGCTTAGCCCTGTCCAAGTAAAATCGAAGTTGTCTGTGCACGTCCAAAGAGTGCAGTATTCGGTCCCCTTTATTCTGTGAATTAGAAAAAAAGGTTGGCAAATGAATGGACTGATTAAGGGCCACAGTTGATACTACCTTGGGCATAAAGGAAGAACTGGTCTTGAGGGACACCCTTTCCGCATGAAAGATAATGAAAGGCTCCACTGCCATGAGGGCCTTTAATTCAGACACCCGATGGCAAGAAAGGAATTTCAACTCTGCATTTTCAGCTGGCTTAAAGCGAGGTAGAGTGAGCTTTTCCAATACAAAGTTAAGATCCCAGGCTGGAGTAGGGACTCTGCTGGGTGGTCTTGAGTTTTTGGCCCCTCTGAGGAATTCCTCCAGCATTGGATGAGAGAAGAGGGGTGGCTCTGTATTATAATGTGCTGAAATGGCCGAGGCATGAATATTGATGGAAAAGGAAAGGCCTTTGTGAAGCATCTCAGTTAAGTATTGAAGAATGTGTGGTAAATTGGGCACTGCTGGGCATAGCCCCCGAGTATGGCTCCAGGAACAGAATCTTTTCCATTTTTCAGCATAGGATTTTCTAGTACTAGGCCTCCTTGCCTCCAGAATGACATCCATCACTTGCTTACTGACGGATAGTAACGGAGAGATTGGGTAATTAGCCAGGCTGCAAGGTTCAGGGTTTGAAGCTGTGGGTGCAGAATCTGGGCCTCCTGCTGGGACAGCAAGGCAGGGGTCTGAGGGAGGTGCCATGGTTCCAGTAGTGATACACTGCGCAAGAAAGGGTACCAGTGTTGGCGTGGCCAGTACGGTGCAATCAGTACTGTCCTTGGTTTGTCCTGTTTGATCTTAAGTAGCACTTTGGAGAGGAGAGGCAGAGGTGGAAAGGCATAGACTGATAGTTTTTTTCCAGGTGAAGGGCGGGGCATCCACTTTCCAAGCTTGTCTGTGGGGAGTCCTTGTGCAGAATTTGTCCAATTTGTAGTCCTGATGAGGGGAGGCAAACAGGTCTATCTCTGGGCTCCCCCATTTGTTTCTCAAAATGTTGAATATCTTTGGTTCCAGTTTCCACTCGTATGGGTCCATGAGATTTCTGCTAAGAACATCTGCCAGTTTAATTAGCTTGCCTGGCAGGAATTCAGCCTGTAGGTGCACTTGGTAGTTCAAGGCTGTGTTCCACTGAGCCATGGCTAGTCTGCAGAGAGGATATGAGTGGGTTCACCCCTGCTTGTTTATGTACCACATAACAGTGGTGTTGTCCGTCTTTACCAATAATTGTCCTGGAAGAATGTGGTCCTTGAAGGCTGTCAGAGCATTCTGTACAGCTAACATTTCTTTTTGATTGATATGTAGGTGCATTTGACTCTGGTTCCATTTGCCCTGAATGCACTGCCCTGCCAAGTGAGCCCCTCATGCATAGTCTGAAGCGTCTGTCTGTTAGGGTTTGGGTGGCAGGGGGTAGAGTGAATGGAAGTCCCTTGTTGTGGTGGCAGGCCTCTGCCCACCAAAGGAATTTTGTCTTTAGACAAGGGATGATAGGAATCATTGATTCTAGGTCCTGAGAATGTTGACACCATAAGCTTTTTAGATACCACTGTAGTTTCCTCATATGCAGTCTTGCATATGGAATTAGTAGAATGCAAGAGGCCATGAACCCTAGGGCTTGCACTATTTTCCTTGCAGATAGCTGGGTCTTTGTGGCCATTAGTTTGAAATAGGCTGTCAAACTTGCTTCTCTGGTGTGAGATAAGCCATCTGGGAAGTTGTATTCAAACTTGCTCCCAGGAATACAATTTGCTGGCAGGGTACTAGATGTGATTTATTTTCGTTTATGGTGTACCACAGAGAAACTAGTAGTTTCTTTACAAATGTCAGATGATTTAATAGTATGTCCTGGCTTTCTGCCTGAATTAGGCAATTGTCCAGGTATGGGTATATCTGAATATTTATTTGCCTGCAGAATGCAATGACTGGAGCTAGGCACTTTGTGAATACCCTGGGCACACTAGATAAGCCAAAGGGCAGTGCAGAAAACTGACAGTGCATGTAGCCTGCTCTGAAGTGTAGGTATCTTCTGCAAGATTCCCTGATCGGGATGTGCAGGTAGGCTTCCTTACAATCCAGTGTTGCCAGCCAGGCATTTTTGCCTAGCATGGGAAGCAGCTGATGAAGAGTTAGCAATTTGAATTTTGGGATTACCAAAAAGGTGTTTAAGATAGACAGGTCCAAGATAGGATGCCAGGAATCGTCTTTTCTGGGAACCAGGAAAAGTCCTGAGTAAAAACCTTGCCACCATTCTTCTTCTGGGACAGGCTGAATAGCCTTGATGCTTAGGAGAGGGAGAACCTACTTTTGAGCCTCTGCCCACTGATTTGGGGGTAGGTCTGGCCAACCGTTTGGGGTTGGTAAGGAGTGGAAGTGGAATCTATATCCTTGGGAAACTATATTTAAAACCCATTTGTCTTGGGTAATGAGCTCCCAGTTTTTTGTATGCAGGGCGATCTTTCCCCCTAAAGGAACAGTCAGTTGAGCAGGGCTTGGAAGGTTTAAAGTTCATTGTGACAGTTTTCCATAAGGGAGTGTCTTACTATTTCCAGTAAAGTGTCAGAGGCCAGGCTAGATTCCAAAAAGGCATCATCTACAATGTCCAGTACAGGAGGGATAGCTAAAAGCCTGTGTTGAGATAGGAGTAAGAATTCCCTAAGCCTCTTTTTGGAGTCAGAGTAATCCTGGCTTTCCCAGCAGAAATGGTCCCCAAGAGTATGCAAAGTTTCACCAAAAGAGAAATCCTCTGGAGAGGAAGAGGAGGGAATGGAGTCCTCTGTGACAGAATCCTCATAGGTAGATTAAGGCAACTTGGTTATCAGAAAAAAACAGAAATTTCAGAATCCTGATCAGAAGAATCAGAAGGAAAATCAGTTCTAGGTCTCTTAGAGGGAGAAGGGTGGCTTTCCCTGATTAGAGTAATAAGGTCTTCAGACATTCTTATTTGTTTTTTAGGCATAGGGGCCTGACCATGCGGTCTGGGCGTCAGTTTTCTAGTCGTGGATCGAGATTTAGGCCTTGAAGAAGAAGATAGTTTCTGTTTAATATGCAAGTCAGTAGGCCTGAATACACCCTCAGAAGCCGGTGCCTGCACAGCGGCTCCGGACCCATCCAAGGTAGAGACATCCGCAGGTTCTACAGTCGAAGAAGCATCTTGCAGCATACCAGACTCCGAATGGGTCTCAGTAGAGGCCTGCGAATCTGAAGTAGCGGGTATCAGGGGCTGCGAAAGCACCTCAATGAGTACTGGCGACTAGCTTAACGGAAGCGTTGTCGGCAGCTTTGGACCTATGCAGCCTGTCTCTGTCTTTATCTTTGCATTTTTTCGGAATGTCGGTAGTCGACTGGCTTACCAAAGCCATTTCTGGATAATTGAACCAAGTACTAAAATATTTAGATGCGAAAATGAACCGACGACAAATAGTTTGAGGTTTGAATAAGGCACAAAACCGACAGCGAGGGATGTCGTGGTCTGCGCCTAAGCAAGAAATGCAGTACGAATGAAAATCTTTATGAGGCGTTTGCTTTCCACAAGAAATACAATTGTTAACTTTTACTGACATCAGTTTAGAGCAAGAAAATGTTTCCCCAACAGGGTACTTAGCTTTGTTGAAGACTTCGGATCTGAAACCCGAAAATGAAAATTTCAAGAGTCGGCCGACCGGCAGTTGCGAACCGCTTCTGCTTCGAGCACCGCACGGCAAGAAAAACTGATGTAATGGTGTCAGCTGCATGCTTTATACCCCTGACTACCTGACATGGAAGATGAGACAGTAACTGACACAGGACCCAAGACTTTGATAATCAGGCCGACTGAGGGCTACCTACAAGCAGTTAACCCAAATGTGACGACTGCAACAGTGAAACACAAAGAACATCTACCTGCACTGTGTTCCCCTTAAAGTCCTTGATATAGAAAATGGTTTTGAAGACTTAGAAGCTAACAATGGGTGATAAGGATCAAAAACTAGCTAAAAACATGCATGCAGTGGTGCTCATCAGATAAGAATTCCACACCTGGAAAATCTAAAAAGATAAGACAATAGGATGAGGTGCATGTACTTGTCATTTTAAAAGCAGCATGTTACAGATAACATCAACACTTTCCCGGAGATGGAAAGGTTGTGCAAAGGCTGAAAAGTGTCACATCCAGAGTGTATGGAAAGGAAAGTGAGTGCTCCAGAAAAATTAGTGCACTTAACACAAAATGCTGCTGGAAGGGCTACTGGGGTGCAGAAGCAAACTCTGTACCAGCAACTGAAGAATAATTACAATAACAGAGCTGCAACCAGTGAGAATATGCCATGAGAATGTAATAAACCTGACTTCTAGTTGTTGAGTGTTAATCTCTAGCAGTATTCCAGAGAAGTGTCTCAAGCAGTGGCATGTAGGAGAAAACAATAAAACTTGACTAGGAGAAGTCTTAAGTAGTAAACACAAGCAGTTGTAGGGAAGATGATCCATTGATACAAGGCTAAAAAGTGATGACAAATACACATACAGTAAACTTGACTCTGAATGAAATTCTCTGATTGGAATTTGACTTGAAGTGTGACGCTCTAGTGGAAGTCATGTTTTTTTTTTTTTTTTTTTTAAGAACAGTTTGTTGTTTACAGTCTATAACTATGGTACACGTAACTGAACAGCTGTTTAGTCCAGGGGTGTTGCATGCATCGAGTTTAACTTTCCATTCTAATTCTCTTTTTCCAGGATTGCACTTTTATTGCCATCCAGGGCCTGAAATTCAAGACAGTCCAGGAAAAGTACAGTTTTGTACCTACCATAAATGTAGATGTTCGAGTGCTCATACAGCTACAGTCATAACAGATGGGTTATCCTGCAGTCAGGCGGGTCCTCGGTCGGCCGAATTCCAAAGTCTAGGTCCGGCGTCGGTTGTCGTCGCTTCCTCCTTGACGTCAGTGTGGCAGGGGTATAAAAGAGGCAGCCGACTCCATTTTCTTCAGTTTTTCTTGCCCCAGATGTCAGGTGCCCCCAGAAGGAAGGCAAACATAATGCTATGCAAAAATGCAATGTTGATAAATCAAAAACAGTAGTTGCAAGCAAATACACCACAAAAGAGTACCCCAAAAGGTTATATGAAAAGGGTTTATCATAAGGCCTGTCCTAAGAGCAGTTGGAGGGAGGGAAACCTGGACTGCAGCTGTATGAGCACTCTAACATCTACATTTATGGTAGGTACAATACTGTACTATGTTCATCGTGCATACAGCTGCAGTTATAACAGATGGGTAGAATCCCAAAGCTAAGTAAGGGTGATAGGCACTAAGTGGAACTAGGAGGGGCTAGGATGCCCTGCAGGAATGCTGTGGCAAAGCCCGCTCTAGATTTAGAGTATAGTGGGAGGTGATAGTGCTTGGAGAAAGTGTGCACTGAAATCCAGGTGGCTGCTTCCAAAATATCCTTGGTAGGGACCCCCCTGAGGAAGGCTGCAGAGGTAGCTGTGGCTCTGGTGGAGTGGGATCTGATGCATGCAGGCACAGTTTTTCCATGAAATGAGTAACAAAAGCATATGCAGTGGGCTATCCATTTTGAAATTGTCTGTTTGGAAATAGCCTTTCCTTGAGCACCTGCAGCATAGGACACACAGAGTTGCTCAGATTTCCTGAATGGCTTTGTCCTGTCCAAATAATAATGAAGTTGTCTGTGAATGTCCAATGAATGTAGTAGTCTTTCCCCTTTGTTTTGTGGATTAGGATAAAAGGTAGGTAAGTGGATAGTCTAATTCAAAGATACACTGGATACTACCTTTGGCATAAAGGTAGGGTGGGTTCGTAAGGAAACTCTGTCCTGATGGAAAATGATGAATGGTTGCACAGCCATGAGGGCCTGTAGCTCCGAAACCCTGCGAGCTGAGGTGATAGCCAGAAGAAAGGCTGTTTTCCTTGACAAGTACTGTAACTCTGATGAAGAAGCTGGCTCGAAGGGAGGAAGGGTCAGCTTTTCCAATACGAAGTTGAGGTCCCAAGCAGGGACTGGTAGTTTCCTTGGGGGTTTTATATTCTTTGCCCCTCTGAGGAACTGCCTTAAGAGAGGATGAGAGAATAAAGGAGGATCTGTGTTGTATTGTGCAGAAATGGCTGAAGCGTGGATCTTGATGGAGGAGAAGGAAAGTCCACTGTTTAACAGCTCAGCTAGGTACTGTAAAATTTGAGGTATATTTATTACCCAAGGATTTTGTCCCTTCTTTTGATTCCAGGCACAAAATCGTTTCCATTTGGCGGAGTAGGCCATTCTAGTTGAAGGTCTTCTAGCCTCCAAGATGACATCCTGCACCTCCTTGGACAGGAGAAACGGTTGGGAAATCAAGGAATTCTCCATGCAGCTAGATTTAGAGTTTTGAGATGGCTGTGAAGAGTTTTGTAGTTGTGCTGGGACAACAGAAGAGGGACTAGAGGTAGGATCCATGGTGGGGAATGAGTCAGGCTCTTCAGGAGCGGATACCAGTGTTGCCATGGCCAGTCTGGAGCAATGAGAATCATTTTCGGCCTCTCTGCTCTGGCTTTCAATAGAACTTTGGGCAGCAGAGGATGAGGTGGGAAGGCATAGACTGTCAATGTTGCCCAATTGAAGGAAAGTGCGTCCACTTTCCAGGCCTGTGGATGATAGGTCCTTGAACAAAATTTTTTCAACTGGCAATTTCTGTGGGTAGCAAAGAGATCTATGTCTGGCTGCCCCCATGCCGGAGTTATCTTTGTGAAAATTTGAGGATGCAACTTCCATTCATGTGGATCTGTCATATTTCTGCTTAGGTTGTCTGCCAGTGTGTTTTCCTTCCCTGGCAGGAATTGTGCCTGTAGTTGAATTTTCAATTCCAGTGCTGTGTTCCATAGGGTCATGGCTTGCCTGCACAGGGGGTATATGAATGAGTTCCCCCCTGTTTATGTACCACATCACTGTGGTGTTGTCTGTCCTTTTCAATAGCTGGCCTGGATGCAGAAGGTCTTTGAAGGTCATAACAGCCTTTTGTACGGGTAGCATTTCCTTTTGGTTGATGTGAAGGAGCTTCTCTTTTCGTGCCCATTTTCCCTGAATGCACTGATTTGTCAAGTGTGCTCCCCAGGCGTAGTCTGAGGCGTCTGTTGTGATGATTTGAGTTGCTTGAGGTACACAGAAAGGAAGACCTGTGTTTCTTTGGCAAGCTTGAGTCCACCACAAAAATTCCTTTTGAAGGCATGGAATGAGTGGTATAATTGCTTCCAAGCTGTGGCTGTGTTGAGACCATAAGTTTTTTAGGTACCATTGAAGTTTCCTCATATGCAGCTTTGCACATGGGATAAGTAGGATGCAAGATGCCATGAATCCCAGAGCCTGCAGGACTTTCCAGTTGCCATTTTTCTGAAGTATTGAGACAGTTGCCCTTGCTTGTCTGGCGTGAGGTAGGTCATCTGGGTGGTTGTATCCAAGTTGGCACCCAGGAAAATGATATGTTGAGAGGGTATTAGCTTTGATTTCTTTTTGTTGACTGTGTATCCCAGGAAGTTCAACAGTTTTATTACAAACGTCAGGTGCTGCAGTAGTATGTCCTTGCTGTCCGCTTGGATCAGGCAGTCGTCCAGATATGGGTAGATTTGTATCCCTTGTAGTCTGCAGAAGGGAATTACTGATGCCAGGCATTTCATAAACACACTGGGCGCAGTAGATAATGGGTTCAACCTGCAAGAAATCTGAGGTATCTTCTGCAATCTTGTCTGATAGGGACATGCAGGTATGCCTCCTTGAGGTCCAATGTTACCAGCCAAGACTCCTTGCCCAGCATGGGAAGAAGCTGCTGTAATGTGAGCATCTTGAACTTTGGCACCTGTAGATATGTGTTAAGGATGGATAGGTCTAAGATAGGTCTCCAATCTTTGTCTTTCCTTGGTACCAGGAATAGTCTGGAATAAAACCCTTGACCTTGTTCTTTTGCAGGTACCTCTTGAATTGCTTTCATGTCCATGAGAGATGAAATTTGTTTTTGTGCCGCTGCCCTTTGATTTTGTGGCAGGTTTGGCATGCCTCTCATTTTTGGAAGGGTGTGAAAGTGGAACCTGTAGCCTCTCTATAATGTCCAGAATCCATTTGTCTTTTGTAACAATATGCCAATTTTTTGAGAATAATGTCAGTTTTCCGCCCAAAGGTGCTGCCATTAAAGCTTTGCTTGGCAGGTGTAGGGGCAAGTCATTGTGTCTGTTTTCTAAAAGACTGTGATCTATCTTCTCCACCTCTTGGGGTTGGTGCTTGCCACTGTCTGGCTCTGAAAGATCCTTGAGGTTGCCCTCTACCCCTTGGACGCCTGTATCTGCCCCTTTGAGGTCTGTCCGTGGCTGGAAAGGACCAATTTTTGAAGGCCAGTTTCTGCTGAAACGTGGAGGCTGTACCTGCAGGAAATCTTTCACTGTTTGCATTGATTTCGCTTTTTCCTCCATTTTCTTTAGCACCTCCTCTGCTTTAACACCAAACAATACATCTTTTTGAAGAGGCGCATCTAATAATTTAGCTTTGACATGATCTGGTAAGGTTTGCTCTTTGAGCCAAGCATGCCTACGTATAACAGACCCCGTAACAGCAGCTCTAACATGAGGCCTCTAAAGCATCAAAACCACACTGCAAGGTATGTCTACCCACTTGCTCTGCACCATGCAACAAATCCTGCAACTCTTAAATCTGGTTGTTCTGGTTGTGTCATTTTGTTTTTCAGCTGAGATATTAAAAACTGTTGATACTTTAACATATGGAACTGACAGTTTAATGCCCTCATGGTTAAAGTGGCCGAGGTGTACACCTTTCCCCCCCACCTTTCTAAAGATCTGGAATCTCTCTTTGAAGGTAATGGGTTTTTAGCAGTAGAGGCCTTAATTCCCTTGGGACCCTGTGAAATAGTTTCTGGGTCAGCAGTATGGCTTTTATATAGGAACTGGTGAGAATCAGGAACCTGGTAATACCTGTCTGGTTTAACAGGAGCTGGAGGCAAAGAATCAGGATTAAGGCTGGCCTCTGTGTACACATCATCCAATATATCTAAAACAGGAGGGATAGCCAGAGGCCTATGCTGGGGGAGCAGAAGAAATTCCCTGAGCCATTTCTTGGAATCTGAGTAATCTTGGCCTTCCTAGTGAAAGTGTTCCCTCAATGTATGCAGGGTTTCCCCAAAAGAGAAGTCCTCAGGGGGGGAGACCGAGGGAATAGACTCCTCTGCATCAGAGTCTTCGAATGGAGAATAGGCACAATCCTGGTCCTCAGATAGTTCTGAGGTAACAGAAGCTTGATCTGAGGAAGGGTAGTCTTCCTCCAATCTGGACCTTTTGTCCGAGGGGGGTTGAGAACCCCTGATAAGAGTAATCAAATCCTCAGCCATTTTAAGCATCTGTTTTTTAGGCATGGTGCCTTGAGAGGGTGTCTGAGGAACCTGTTTTTTGGTTTTCATGGCTGTTTAGTGAAGGCTTTAATAGAGAAGGAGGAAGGCCTGAAGACCCCCTGAGAAATGGCAGGCCTGTCTAAATTCTGAGTTTCTCCGCCAGGAGTGGCGTTGGTATCTGTAGTAGGAATGGGGGCCGAGGAGCCTGCGACTTCGGGTACTGAAGACACCGGTAATGCATTGTCATCGGTACTCAGGGGCTGTGTAAGTGCCTCGCTGAGTACCGGAGGACCGGCAGTCGGCCTTAGCGTGGTATCAGTAGGTGGTGCGGACCTCGTATGCCGGTCCTTATCTTTGCATTTTTTGCTCAAAATTGGAGTCGGAGTATCTGATGACATAATATAATTAAATTTTTTGCCAAAAAAGTGAAGGGCGAACTCCGCCCGACGCTTAATAGTGCGTTTGTTGAATCTAGCACAAAAATGGCAAGCCAAGACGTTGTGGTCTGGGCCTAAGCAAGGTATACAGTAAGAGTGGAAATCCTTATGCGGTGTTTGCTTCCCACATGAAATGCAATTATTAACTTTGTCTGACATCTGTCTGAGGCAAGAAATATTTCCCCAACGGGGTACTTAGCTTTCAAGAAGCCTTTGGCTGAAATACTTTCGTAAATCTCAGGAGCTGGCCTTGCGAACTGCTTCTGCTTCGGGCACCGCACGGCAAGAAAGACTTAAGAAAATGGCGTCGGCTGCCTCTTTTTTACCCCTGCCGCACTGACGTCAGGGAGGAAGCGACGACAACCGACGCCAGACCTAGACTTTGGAATTCAGCCGACCGAGGACCCGCCTGATGGCAAGATAACCCATCTGTTATGACTGCAGCTGTATGCACGATGAACATCGGAAACTGAAAATGGAATGTCCTTCCTTGCCCATGCTGTGTATTTGCAAGTGCATTTGTGTGGAATTTCAGTCTAACATCTGTCAAATGGTGTGAAATGTGCATTTTTAGCTTATTAATTGCCTTCCCCACATAAAAAAAAGTTTATAATTCAGATATTGTGCCCTGTAAACCATTCTTTTAGTACTGCAGTCTCCTGTTTTTGCTAAGGTACTTCTGGCCTTTGCTAGGGCAGATGAAGTGATCCACTCCACTTATCAGGCTGCAAAAAAAAAAAAAAGAAGTTATGTGATAGTCACCATAATGTTCCATCTGTGTTGTACATTTTCATTCTTCCACAACTTATGGGGTTGGATCCGATCCCTTGGATCTGACTCAGCTGTTGCAAATTGGATCATAACGGTCGAAGAACTAACTCCTCCTTTAAAACGTAGAGTGAAAAATTCAAAGATATTCTGTATGGGAACTGAAAAGGGATCAACATTATTTTGATGTGCCCAGTAAACAAATCTTCTCCATTTAGTGGAGTAGAGTTTACGCCTAGAAGGTTTATGGGAAGAAAAAGCATGTGTCAGACACAGGGAAGACAGCATAAATTATCTGGCTAATAATGGAACTGGAAAATCCAGGTCGTCAGCCTGAAGTTTGGTATATCTGGATCTATCAGTCCAGTCAGGTGAGACAGGACGTCTGGAGTTGGATCCAGAATCCAAGGTTTGATAAGTAAATGAGGCCACAGAAAGGGGAAACAAATCTGTCAAGGACAGTAGGGAGCAATGAGGATGACTTACTATTCAACATAGGTTCATAGGTTCATACTAGGCTATCTGCCCTAGGGCATTTATAAGCCTAGCCAGAGTTGTGTGGCTTTCACCACCCCTTAGGTTGAAGAATACTATACCCATTAGTTTGCCGTGCCTCTGTCCAGCAGTGATACAGAGATGATCCCCGGGGTAAACCTACGATCTCCCATCCACTGGTCAAGATTCCTCTTGAACAGAGCCAGCTAGGTGCTCTGTCTCACATGGACCGGGATTCTGTTCCACAGCATAGGGAGTCTCTGGGTGATGAATCTGTCCCTCCAGCACGTCCTACTTATATCCGTGTTGAGGTTTAAGTCTCTTGCTCTTGTGGCTCTGGTGGATTTGGATTTTTTGAGGTGGAGCATGTCCATTAATTCCGGGTTGGACATGGCCTTGTATGTCAGGCACAGGTCACCTCTGAGCAGACGGTATGCGACTGAATAGAGCTGGAGTTTCTTCAGTCGGGCAGCATATGGCATATTTTTGAGCCCCTTTATCCTTTTGGTGAGGAACTTTTGGGGTTTTTCCAATTGCTGCAGGTGTCGGGTAAGATGCATTCTGAATGGGGCATTGTACTCGATCATTGGTCTGATAAGTGAAGAGTACAGGGGAACAATGACCTCCCTTGATCTGGATGTGAATCCCTTCATAATCAGGTGGGCAATGTAGAAGGTCCTCCTAACCACTTTGGCAATGTGAGCGTCAAAAGAAAGGTTACTGTCAACTTGGGTCCCCAGGTCCCTGATAACCTCTTCTGTGCTTAATGGATTGCCACCTATGTGGTAACTTGGGGTTACCTTGTTTTTACCAAAGGGTATGACTATACATTTTTTGGTGTTTAGCTTAAGGCCATGGCTCTGGCACCAGTTATCCGGCTCTATGAGACCTCTCTGAAGGATATCTGTGTCTGATGGATTTTCACCTATGGCGCCCAGTTTGCAGTCACCTGCAAACTATGTCAGTCACAATCCTCCTATGTTTGCCTGAACTTCTAAAAAGTAGATGCCGAACAAGAGGGGCCCCAGGACTGAGCCCTGTGGGACACCGCTTGTGACCGGCTTGGAGTCTGACATGGCACCAGCAACTCTAACACTGTGGGTTCTGTCCTTGCGCCAGTTTGCAACCCATCTTGTGACATATGGGTTTACATTTAAGCTGGTGAGCTTTTCTATGATATCCGAGTGGGGTACTGTGTCGAAAGCTTTTGCAAGGTCTAGGTAGGCTGTGTGAACTGCCTTACCCTCATCAATGGCCTTGGTGACTGTTTCAAAAAAGTCAACCAAGTTCAAGAGGCACGATCTGCCCTTGACAAAGCCGAATTGGGTAGGATCCAATGTCTGTAGGTCCCCTATGTCTTTATTTATGAGTTCCATTATGATCCTCTCCATATCTTTGCAGACCAGGCTTGTTAAGCTTATGGGGCGGTAATTACCAGGGTCCGTAGAAGCACCGCCTTTGTGGAGTGGGACCACAGTTGCCATACGCCACTCTTTGGGTACGTATCCTGTGGTAAGGCTAAGATTAAACAGCAGCCTTATGTGTGGGTTTAGTTCCTCATTGAGTTTGTGTAGCACACAGCCGGGGACACCATCCGGTCCCATTGATGCTGTGTTTTTAGCTTTAGAGAGAGCAGCTGTCACCTGGGCATTTGAGATGATTGGGAGGCTACACTCTGCTGGGATAGATACTTCTCCTTTTGGGGGGGGAGGGAGAAATTTTCACTGAACCTGTCTGCCAGTATGTTTGCAATGTCTGTGGGTTCAGTGATTTTTGTATAATTTTGGACTAATTCTGAGCATATCTGGGAGTTTTCACCCAGATTTCTAAATTTCTAACATAGCTAAAGAAGGCCTTATGATCGTCTTTTGAGTCCTTGGCGATTTTTCTCTCAAAGTTGGCCTTGGATGATTTTATGAGTGATCGTAGTTTTTTACTAGTATTGATCAGAGATGTCTTCCTTTTTAGAGATTTTGCTCTATCTTGTAATAGCTTTCTCCTCTTGTTGTAAAGTTTGTTTATGGCTGGGGTCCACCAGATCGGGCGCTTGCCTTTGGTGGAAAGGGTCTTGATTTTATTTGGGATTGCTTGATCCATGCAATCCTGGAGGTGCTCGTAGAAAGCATTTGTAAGGGATTCAGCAGCATGGGTTGTGGTTTCCAATGGCTCAGGGGCCTTGAAGGATACCACACCAGTCTTAAGAAGTGTGAAGTTGGCTTTTGAGAAGTTCTTCACTGTGGTCTTTTTTGTTGGGGGTGGGGGCGGGATGTGAATCTCCAGAGAGATTAGTTTATGGTCTGATCTCACCAATGAGGGATATACTTCCGGTGTGGAGCATTTTGTCCCCATGTTTGTGAAGATCAGGTCTAGTATATTTTCACCTCTTATGGGAATGGTGACAAGTTGTTCCATAGCATTTGAGTTTATGAACTCCAGGAACCTTTGGGCTAGGGTATTGGGGCTTGAGTAATGTTCCCAGTCTATGTTTGGGTAGTTGAAGTCACCCAATATGATGGTGTTTGGAGAGACATTTATACTCTCCAGTGTCTTCAGGAAGGCTGTGTGGGGTTCCTGAGTTTGAGAGGGTGGCCTGTAGCATGCTACAAACTGTAGAGCAGTTTTGCCTATGGTTAATTGCACCTGAATGGTCTCTGATGCTTCGTGAGTTGCCACCAGCCTGGAGGTGTGGGTATCCTTGATGAATATGGATACACCCCCTCCTTTTGTGGTACGGTCCGGGTTTTGGGGCTGGAATGCATGATGAGGTAAAACCTGATAGTGCCGGGGTGCTCTCAGGAGCCTTGAACCAGGTTTCAGTCACAGCACAGACATCGATGTTCTCCATACTGAGGAGGGCTTCGAGGGTGTGCATCTTGAGATTTAGACTTCTGGTATTGAGCAGCATTACCCTTAGTTTTTTTCCATTATTGTTTTCTAGGGCGGTGGGTTTAGAATTTGAGCCTTGTCTAAAAAAGGCACTATGGGGGTGGCAAGAGCCTTTGCCAATATCCGGAAACCCAGGGGTGACGGGTGCAAGCCGTCCCTTGCGAAGCAGCGTGGCTTGTCAAGCATGTCATTCCAGGCAGACAGACATTGGATCCCCTTAGAATGACACCAGAAATTAAGCCAATTATTAAAACTGATCATTTTGTCTCTGTATTGTGGCATCATTCTTGGTGAAGGTAGGATACTGCTCAGGGTCAGGGTCATACCAGCCTGGGCTACATAATCTGAGAGCTCCTTTATGTCTCTCTTCATGTAGTCCAGGGAGGTACGTCTCAGGTCATTCACACTGACATGGACAATGACTGAGTCATACTTGTACTTGCTGTGGAGTGACCTGAGTGCTTGTGTTATGTGGCGGATTCTAGCGCCCGACAGGCAGCTTACTGTAACCCTCTCCTTGTTCAGTCTGGTGAGTGGGACGTCAGTGTGTCTGACTATGGAGTCACCTATGACAAGTGTGTCTGGCATTGTGTTTGGCCTTAAGGGCTGTGACTGATTTGCACACTGACTTTGTGATCTATGTGTTGCTTGTGTTATGTCATGAGGTGGCAGTTGTTTGGGTGTCTGCTTTGGAGGCCTCTGCTGTTTTGGTAGATTTTTGATCAGTGCCTCCGAGTATGTCTTTGTGTGTTTATGTGTTTGATTTGTAGTTGTGATAGTTCTATGTGAGACTGGGTTTATGGTGTGTGTGGTTACCTTCTCCTCCTGTCTGGTTTTGCCAGTCCTGAGTTGAGAGAGCTCAGCCTCCAGTTTGGCTATATAGTTGCATCTCTCGCATGTATTTGTGTTTTGTGGGAGGAGGAGAGGGTAGTCTGTGTACATGAGGCAATTGTAACATTGCCTCAATATTCCCAGATTCACCAGCTGAGCAGGAGAGGACACTAGCAACTGACCCTTTGACATGCTAGAAGAAATGAAAAAGTTTGCTGTATAACTGAGTCAGAAAGGACCTATAGGGAAGTGGGTACTCAAGGGGGTTTTAAGCTAATGAAGTACTTTGTATAATATAGAAGTGCTTTACCTGACTAAAAATGCTTTAGGAACAAGTGCTGAGCTTTACAGATAGAGAATAGACTGTTTAGATTACAAGTAGAGCAGTTCTAAGGGAAAAAATGAAGAGCAGACTTTACAGAGCCAGAAATAGTTTAACCTTGTTTAACCGGCGCTGCCCGATGGTGCTCTAGTGGCAACTCCACGCTAAATGCAGAAAAGGCAATAAGTCAGTAGTACAGGCTAGCACACTTTAGTGGGCAGCCAAACAATTAAATTAAACAGCAAACAAACACTTTTCGACTTGAATTAGACTAATTTCGACTAAAATGTACTTTTAAGTGCAGATAATAAACAATGCAGTAAATAACTATGAAAACAGTTAAAGCTTGCTCTAGGTAAGCAGTAGAAGGTAAAACAAATATAAAAAACAGCAGGATACTTAATCAGGAAAGCAGTCGCTTTTTTCAGTTCTCTGTAGCCAGGAAGACTCAACAGGACCACGTGGAGCTGTGTCTGAGCAATATGGCTTCAAAAAAATGCCAGAGGCAGATTTTTAACCAGGGAACTTCAAAAGAGCTAGAAATGGTCCAAAATGACCAATTACTACAGCTTCTTGTGCTGAGGTCACTTCCCTCAAGGACAGGTAGGCTATTCAAGGCTCCCCACTCCCACTAGTGAGCTAAGAAACTTCCTTCTATCCAAGTAAGGCAATGGACAACACAGGAACTACAACACAGCCCAGGATACAGCAAGGCCTGTAAACTGGTCTAACTAGTTTAGGAGAGGCAGGAAAACAAGGAATATTTTTTTGTTTTTTTTGTTTTTAAATAGAAACACACAGAAATGCAGAAAAGGCAATAAGTCAGTAGTACAGGTTAGCACACTTTAGTGGGCAGCCAAACAATTAAATTAAACAGCAAACAAACACTTTTCGACTTGAATTAGACTAATTTCGACTAAAATGTACTTTTAAGTGCAGATAATAAAAAATGCAGTAAATAACTATGAAAACAGTTAAAGCTTGCTCTAGGTAAGCAGTAGAAGGTAAAACAAATATAAAAAACAGCAGGATACTTAATCAGGAAAGCAGTCGCTTTTTTTCAGTTCTCTGTAGCCAGGAAGACTCAACAGGACCACGTGGAGCTGTGTCTGAGCACATGACAGTTTCTGAAGGAATTTTGGGATTAGCAGAACTGGTGGATAAGAGTAAAGTAAACTGGGGGCATTCCTCAGGCATTCCCCCTGTGAGGAGGAGGTTAGGGCAAAGTAATAGCTGCATTTACTGTTTAGGGGAAAATGCAAAAAGATCGCAGCAAGACTGGCCCTACTGACGCAAAATTATTTCCGTCACTTCTTGCTGAGAGACCACTCTTGAGTTAGCACCTGCTACGTTTGTCTACTATCACGTTGGACTTCACAGGAATATGCATTGCTATAAGAAAGCAGCTGGATGAGAATGCCCACTGCCACACCCTGAGTGCTTCTTGAACACAAGGGGTAAAATCTGGTCCTTCCATGTTTGTTGATGTACCAAACTACAGACATTTGCCTGAATTGCAATGGTCCCCAAGGGGACAGCATCCTGAAGGGCCTACAATGCTAAAATCACTGTTCTCATTTCTAGGACATTGACATGCAAGTTAGTCTCTTTGGGGGAACAAAGTCCCTTGGACCGTTTTCCTCAGAAAATGCCCCCCCACACACAGAAGTGGGAAGCATCCACTGTCTCTATGGCCTTGGTATGAGTGGGAATGAACATACTGCCTTGTAGAACTTGATCTGACTGAATCCACCACAGGAGATCTCTCTTGCATATGTGTGTGTGATTAGTATGGGAGTAGACATGGGTTGCCAACTATCGACCATTGCATGGCTAGTGTCCACTGAAGAATTCTCATGTAAAAGCTGGTCAATGGTACTAGTGTTATTGTCTCTGCCATATATCCCAGAGCCTGAAGGACTGAGCATGCTGAAATCCTGGCACTGCAGATTATCTTTTTGGTCTGTGATCTTACTGTCTGAACTCTGGAGGGGGGAAGTGAAGCTATGGTTGATTTTTGTGTTGAGTATTGCTCCTATGAATTCTAAATTTTGACTTGGCTCTAGATAAGATTATTCGTAGTTTATGGCTATCCCCAGAAAAGAGCATGTCTGGAGAGCCTGATCTCTTGCCTTTAACAGTTGATGCATGGTCAGGGCAGAAATAAGCCAGTTGTCTAGATATGGAAACACCCGGAATACACCTGCAGTCTCATGTGAGCTGCTACTACTGCCATGCACTTGGTAAACACCCTGAAGGCTGTGGTGAGACCACAGGGCAGAACTCTGAACTAGTAATGACTGGCTCTCAGCTGGAAGCGCAAGAACCTTCTGGATCTCCTGTTCATCTTTATGTGACAGTACACACCCTGAAGATCTATTGAGCACATCCAGCTGTCCTTTCCCAAAAAGGGAAGAATGGATTGAACAATGACCATTTGGAACTTGGTGCGTCATACTGACTTGTTCCAGTTGCTGAGATCCAAAATCGGTCACCAGTCACTGGTTTTCTTTGGCACTAAAAATAATCTTGAGTAAGTTCAGAATTCTATCTGGTATGGGGGGCACCTCTTGGATGACTTTTTCTAGTATCTTTGGTACTTGAATTGCTGCCTTTTCCCTCTGACCGGGTGGGACATCAGGGATTTCTCTGGAAGAGAAAAAAGTATTGTATAACCTCTGGAAATGATCCTCTGCACCCAAATATCTGTTATTTCTAGCCAGGCTCTCTGGTGCAGGGATGACAGACCTATGACTGCCTCCAGAGAAAGGCAATCGGGCCTCCTTTCAGGAGCGCTGGAAATATCTGTCAAAGATCGAATTTCTGGACCCTTGATTGTGTGCGCCACCTCTGCTGCAAGGGGCAGCATCTACCACTTGAGTTTCCCCCTCTCCTCCTGAGGGAACCTCTTCAAAGTATGCCTTGGAAAGGTCCCTGGGACTTCTTGAACCACATTTTTCCACTACATCATTGATTCCCAGAAAAGGATCTTTGAAGGATAACATACACCCACAGCAGACAGGGTCTTTCCATCCTTCTCACACCTAGATAACATCTTTTACATTGGGGGAAAACAAAGACGTGCTGTCAAAAGGAGCACTGACGAATGATGACTTGAAGGGCTTTGCAAAATCACATAAGTGCATCCAGGCGTGCCTTCTTATGGAAATGTTTGAACCCGTTGCCCTTGAGGTTCCTTCTGCTATGTGTGAAATGAGCTTCATGGAAGAGTTGGAAATTGACTGCAGGGTAGCCAACTGAGAAGTCACAGATGTTTGTACTTCTTCAGAAACAGATCCCAAGAGAGTGCCTGACAATTACTTAAATCAGGTCCCTCTGTAACCTGGTAAAATGTGCCAAATAGGTAAGTGACCTTAAGGCAAAGCTCGCTGAAACATAGACACCTCCAAAACTTATCCATTGCTCAAGACTCCTTGTTAGGTGGATGGACAGTGGAACTATCCTTGGCAAGTTCCTTCCTAGTGGCCACCACCACGACGATGGCATCAACAGGCACACCTTTTCTCCAAAATCGTCTGTCCTCCAGTGCTGTCATAATTTTGTCATGTCTCTGAGGTACTGGTTCATGGGTGTCAGGGTCCTTCCATGCCTGGCAAGAAATCAACTCAATAAGCTCATTGGTGTGCGGGGTCACCCAGGAGGTAGAAGCGCCAGTACCGAAAGCCTCTAGGAACACAGACTCCTCAGACGAAGGGTTGCTGGGCTTCCAGCCACTACTCTATTTCAGGATTTCAAGGATGTCTTCAAATAAGACATTAGGAGGTGACCATGGAGACCCTTCATCAAAGTCAGTCTATTCTGTGATGGACTCCTCTGGACACTAAGTGCTTCCTCTTGCACTTTATCTTCTTAGGGACCTCCTCAGTTGGACGCACTGGGGAGGTATCAGAAGTCGGAATGCCCTGCTGGGAAGCCTGGGGTTTTGATACTAGCTGTCCCTGTGGAAAAGATGGGTGAGACTCCAAGCGCACAGACATAAAGGCTGCAGAATGAGGATTCGAGGGGGTATGAACTGTTTGTGTTGCTGAGGCAGACAATCTCTCCATGGCCTCAAAGGCATACTTCCCCAGAGAAGGAGAGGACCTCGGATCTGAAAAGGCAAGTTTTTGGATTGTTGTCCCTTCCTGCTCAGAGGACAATCCACCAGAGGCAAAAGATGGAGCAGGAGACAAATTAAACGGTGCCAAGGTTCTGAGATGGCTCCGACAACTTTGGAGTCTACGCCAACACCTCAGATCCGATAGCTCTCTGGATCCTACTGAACTGAAGTGCTGAGAGCAAATATCACATCCAAGGATAAGGGTATCCTCTGATCAGAGGCAGATGGGGCCGGACAGCTCAGATCCAAGGACTCTGAGACCATGGAAGGAATCAGAGAAAGAACTGGTGTAGGGGGGGTCTAGTGGAATATCATACTTCCTGACCCAAAGGGGTAGGAGCAGAGGAGACACCTGTCAGGCTCTGCACCAAGAGATTTCATTAAACCACCAAATCTTCTTCTGGCAGACTCTTGAAAGAGCAAGTGGATGCTATCGAAGAGGACCTAGGTCTCTCCAAAAAGGGGGAAGGAACCCTGGAGGGAACGGAGTCCACTGAAGAAGAATACCTGGTTCTTGGGAGGTAAATGGTATGGAAGGCTAATCAGACGATTTCTATGTCACACCTGATGAAGTCTGATCCGACAAATCTTTGCTGCTCTTTACTTTCGGTTCCAATGATGTCAGATCTGCTGAATCTCTTTCCTTTAGCTTCAGATCAGAGGTTGAAGTCTGATGTGATAGCTTAGATATTTTCTATGAACTGAAGAGTAGATCGGACCCGCAAGAGGCCTTTTCTTAGACTTCTCTGAAGGCTTTGATGAAGCAGCAGCAGAAGGGCTCTGGGAAGAAGATTTATTTATTTATTTTTTTATTTCTGAGGAAACGGAGCTCCAGACAATGCCTTACCAAAAGAGGGGAGTAACCCTCTTAAAATCAACTTGTTTTTGCATTCAACCAGGGCTTTAGGGTTAAAAGCATGACAAATGGAGCAGTCCTTTTAAAGGTGCTGTGGTCCTAAACAGCACACACAATGTGTGGACATCAGAAACCAGAATCTTATGTTCGTACTTTAGACATTTTTTAAACAGAGTCAAGCCTCTTTTCCTACCATTTTAAACACTAGAAAGAAAATACCAGATATTCAACAAGTAAGACACGGATAAATTATAGACTTTTTTTTGGTAGAAATACCAAAGAGAGAGGAAATTAAATCAGCCATGGTAAGTAAAGGTTACACAAAGTGTAGAGGGAAATACTAACAATAGTATTCAAGGTACAAAAAATGTACAAGAGGAAGAAAAGGGAGACAAAATATATTAAAACCAGTGGAGGGGGACAACTGCAATAGAGAAGGTAAGGGAAAGAAGAGAACCTAAGAATGTAAAGGTTTTTGGTGCATTACGTGGTGCTGCGGTAGCATTGTCACCTCAAAGTAAGACGTCCTGTTTGATTCTCAGCTAGAGTGTCTTCTGTGAGGAGACATGTGTGAATGGGCGCACCTTCGTTGAAGGTTGTGTGTCAGGGCTGGCAACTTGGCACGTAAAAATCTACTGCCAATCATTAGTGGACCAGAGTTCCGCTGTGGCGACTCCTAACCGGGAAAAGCCGAAAGACACAACAACAACGGGGTAAGGGAAAAGCTAGAGAGCTTTTTTATTGCCTCAAGCTTTTGCAATGGCCAAGTCGGATCTGAGGGATCGGATCTGAACCTAGCGGTTGAGGACAGAATGAAAACTGACATCATCAGGTCCTGCATTAGAGCTCCACATCCATATGTGCCATAAGCATATGTCCTGTCTCACCAGTCTTCTGAGTCAAAGAAGGCACTGATGTTTCTCCCTTTCTTAAAGCTAAACCTCAGGCCTGGTTCAAGGATCTTTGCTATTGGTCTCTATTATGGTCCAGTAATCAGTGACAGCCCTGTGGATTTCTTTATGGTCTGTTATAAATGTTATGGCCATGCTTCTTTTTCTGACATCAGTTTTAGGGTCAAGGTTGGTTATTTTTAAGTTGTTGTACTATCTGACTGGGTCCAATAGGAAGGGGGCTTCTGCTATTTTCATGTTCTTTATTAGTTCCAGTATGTTATTGATCACTCTGTTTTCATACCCCTTTTGTGAGCTTATTTAGGTTGTGTAGAAAGTCTGCAAGTTCTTTTGAGACCTTTGGGATGCTTATGCTTAGTGACTTTATGACACTGTGTTTGGTTATCTGGGGATGCATACTGGAGGCATGTAGCAGTAGGTTCACCCTTGTGGGTTTCTGGTATTACCTGCTGCAGATGGACCCTGTGTATCAATGTTTTCTTGACATTGATAACTAGAAAACAAACAGTATTCTGGCTGTGGCTTGTGGCAAACTTCAGGAAGGATGTCAAGCTCCCTATATGGGAGTAGGAGTCATTCAGCAGTTTTTTTTTTTTTTTATCTCGTTTCCAGACAATAAGAATGTCAAAGAAATGTAGGTAACAGACCATGTGTTGCTGAAAATTTGAACAATAAACCACATCATCTTCCCATTTTGCTACAGCAACATTAGACAAACTCAAGGCCATGGCTGCCCCCATGTCAATTCATGTAGTCTGTTGGTAAAATTCATCATTAAATTTGAAGAAACTTGTTTTCCAGCAGTAAATGGGAGTAGTTTTGTAGTCAGCTTTATTTCAACTTGGGAGGGGCCCCAGTGTATCTGGTTAGTGCCTCCTCTACTGCTTTGATGCAGTAATTGTGTGGTAAAATGGTGTAGATAGCTTCTACATCAACTGAGACGAGCAAAGTTTCAGAATGTATCATGACATCTGATTTTCTAAAGAGAGACTACAGTATCCAGAATATATCTGGTTTTAGCTGCAAGAGTTTTTATTGAAACCTCGAGGAAGACAGACATGGGCTCAGTTTTTCAGCATCCCACTGCTACCACAGCTCTGTATGGGGGATTCACTAAGCACTTGTGGGGTTTTGGGATACCTAAGAAGGTAGAGATTTTGGTGTTGGTAACTTCAAGAAATTCTTGCAACTTGCTACTTATTAATCTATCATTGTAAAGTAAATTCAAGGCATCCTGGATAGCATCATATGCATCTGTGACAGTCAAAACCCACTCTTGTAAAACGCTGGGTTATCAAGCATGCTCTCAATTTTCCTACTGTATACAGCAGTGTCTGTATCTAGACTATCTCCACCTTTATCAGCCTTCATTACTCTCTTAGTATTTGAATTCAGTGCAGGTAAAATCTTTACATATAACTGTGGAAGCTGCAGTCAAGGCTGACCAGGAAACAAGCATGACAGAGCTCTCCTGATAGGGTCCATTTTGGTTAAAACAGAGGAAAATACCCATTTCAGTCTCTTCTACTTGCACCTTAAATGTTCATTTTAGTAGGCTTATCAGGTTTTACAACCTTACCTGTTTTCTTATCTTTACTACTACAATGGAATATATAGTGCTGTGTATAGGAGACAAAAATCATTCACAGTCATGTGTGTTCTAAAGACTTGTCCAGCTCAGCCAACCATTAGCTAAAAACATTAATCAAATCTCAATAAACCATTTTCAACACTGCAGTGTTTAGTGTTGTGCTCTGCCACCAGGCAAAGTGAATGCCTACTTGAGATTATTAGGAAAAGCACAAATAAACACTACTGGTCAGACCACTTGCAAACAGTACAAAAACTAAGCAGTTTGTCAAAACATGAGAAAACAGTCACTGACAATATCCAGAAAATTCTAACTCAGGATCAGTAGGAAACCAGATGAAAAACTGAAGTATTACCTACACCGATAGCTGGTGCTTCCAATGTCACCACAATGAGGCTCCCAGTGGAAACAGGCTATAATATTCTTCCATTCTGGCCCTAATGTCTACTGACTACAGTCGCACCTGTAATTAACCTGCTGCTATGGTGTCCCAAGGTAAAATCTCTTTACATTGTTTATAGCCATCATTCCTACTGGCTTTCAAATTGGTATCCTTCACACACAGCACTGCACACAACTGTTACAACCAATATTAAATGTATGACTTGCCTGAGTATTTTTGTTTTCTGCATGTATAACAGAAGGATATCCACCGATAAGTCTCTTAACAAAAGCAACCAGCCTTGACGTTTGTGAAGTGGAGAATGGATCCCATACATGTTCTGCCAGTACTATAAAAAAAGATATTTTAGTTTATGTTAATGACTTTATATATCAGGGTGCAAGTCGTACACATTTTTTCTGACACATTCATATAACACTATAATGACACCAAACAAACCTTTTCAAGGTGGACATAAAACTTCAGGACAGAGATTTTCATGATTATAAGAAGGTGTTGCTTAAACAGACTGAGTATCATGATTTTAAATAAGACTGTGAAAAACAGATGTACTCTGTGCACAATCCTTCATCTTCATGGACATATTTTGAATAGCAGGTTTACATATGTATTGTTAACCAGTCTACTCTGCACCTGAATTAATCAGCTAATTAATTTACATTAAGTATGCCTAACCTAAATGGAAAAGATTCAGCCATTGAGTATTCATTTAAAGTACAGGAGTACAACACATAGGACTAAGGCTTACAGTTAAAAAACATCCTGAGTTTCAGTCTCAAACAATGGTATATGACTCACTGTATGCCACTTAATCAGAACAATGTTCCATGGTCAAATCTTAAAAGAGGCATGTATCCCTAGTGAGCTTACCAAGGTATCAAATGAATAACATTAAAGTTGGGTGATGCAATTCAAAACAACTGCATTAACCTTAACGAAGAATTATTTTTGTGCATTTTAATTCAACTGAAAATAAGTTGGAGCTGTATCCTTGTAGGGAAAAAATGAAAACCAAGGTCTCAGAAACATCTATTTTGTATAATCTTCTTCTTTCGGCTTTTTCCTGGTTAGGTTTGCCACAGCGGATCATCTGTCCCCTCATGAATGGCAGTGGAGTTTTACGGTGTCGCGTTAACAGCCCGGCGCCCAACCTTCCACAGAAGGCACGCACACACTCACACCTAGGGCCAGTTTAGAGTGTCCAATGCACCTACTGCATGTCTTTGGGATGTGGGAGGAAACCAGAGCAGCCAGAGGAAACCCACGAGACCACAGGGAGGACATGCAGACTCCACACAGAAGGTACCCCAGCCGAGAATTGAACTGGAGAACCCCTTGCTGCGAGGCGGCAACGCTCACCGCTGCACCACCGTGGCCGCCCCCATAATAATTCAGGTTATTTTATTTTAATTAAAAGGCCTACGTAAATATAAGCTACTATAACAACATCTGCTACATACTTCTGGACATAGAGAAAACAAACTACTATGGCAATGCAGTGTAATGAAAAATAATGGAAAAGTGTTACCTCAAAAAAAAATTCCCTGCTGTCTGGTATAAATTATACAACACAGATCCCGTTTAATGCTTTTTCATGCACATCCTATGTATTTTAAAAATTCTTTAAGCTCAGCCAAGAATCATTTATAGGTGCATACCAGTCGGTTTTTAAGTTATCAATTTAGACCATCCTTTAATTTAATGGGGCTTTTTAGCACAAACTGTTAGTCCTGCAACTTTGAAAAATAAACTATGACAGTAAAGGTAATATTGTGACTACCAAAACAGTTATCTCTCCTTCTCTTGTGTTGGCTTGCTCCAAGTACTCCAGTGGCCTTACACCTCCCAAAACATGCCAGTAGACTGGCTGCTCAAACTGTACATACAAACTGCATCTACTGGTAGACTGGATCATGTCTGAAAAGGGTCCTAAACAGATCAGCTGTCTAAGTTAACATATTAATAAATTAAAAAAAATACGCAATTAGGCAAAGAACAAACATTAGAATCCTCTAATTTGTTCAACTAATGAACTTGTGATTGGCAATTTTTTTGCTGAAGCCTGCATAAGGCAGTCCCCAGAGAGAAAGTTTCTTTTAACATTCAGACTTGAGCTTTTTATTTATGACTATTTTCAGCAGTTTTAAATTCCAAAAGTGACATGAAATGAAAAAGCAGCATAGTTAACCACAAAAAAAGGAATGAACCGTACAGTTGAGTTAAGTATACTTAGCTTAAACAATAGAAGTTCAAAGGATCACTGCTTCAGCAGCCTGACATGTGGGTTATGTCCTATCAAGGACAAAACAGCCAGCCACCTTCCAAATCCGCAGGGCATCTTCCATGCCGAGCAGACTAAAGGTCAAGTTTGAGCACCAAACCCTTCTGAGTTTTCATGCCACCAGAAAGATGGATGTTAAAGCAGTGTGGAGGACTAATTCTTTTATTTATCCTTTGTTGACCAAGTTAGTCCCACAATGCTAGTAGGCTTTTTTTTTTCAGGGGAGACCAGAAGTGATATTTATACTACTAGGAGAAATTTGGTCAGGGCATTAGGGAACTGCTCCTACCCTTTTTGATAGGTGCCATGGGACATTTTAAATCCACCTGCACTACCACCAGCTCAAGCAGATGGGGCCTCAGTTTAACATCTCATCCAAAGGACAACATACTCAAGAGGATAGCAGCCCCCCTTATGCTGCACTGCAGTGTCAGCAATCAATCTACCTGGTGTGGGAACAGAACCCACATCCTTCTGCACCAAAGGTGAGTGTCTACCTGTTACGCCACTGACAATGCTAGTAAAATAATGATGATGATGATGATGATGATGATAATGAGCATGATAATTATAACAATACTAATTTGTCCATATCCTTGCATAAAGACATACAAAAAAAACAAGAGGGATGGAGGGAGTGTGTGCCTACTGAAACGGTAACTTTACTTACACAACTGTACTATGTTTTTCATTTGATCACTGCTGCAGTATATAAGGTAGATATTACCATAGCTTTAGATTGGGAAGATTACGAATGAGGGTCCAAAAGCCCCTGGAGAATGGTCTTAGCAAAGCGTGTTCTAAACATGGAGAAGGAATCTAGCTTATAGTGATTTGTTCAAATATGCACAGAGGACCAAGTTGCTGCTTTTAGAATATTTCTACAATCCAAGCTTTTCCAAAAACCACATAAGAAGTCAAGGATCTGGTAGAATGAGCCTTGACTAGTTTAACTTTGGTGGAAGTTAACAAAAAGTAACAGCATGAAAAAACCTTTTGGAAATAGCTTGTTTTAACACTGGTTGCCCTCCCTTCTTACCTTCACAAGAAATGAACAACTAATCAGAAGTTCTGACAGATTTGGCTCTGTCAAGATAGCATCCTAGTTGTCTAAGGACATCAAAGGTATGAAATAATCTTTCTCCCTCATTAGGCTCTGCAACGAAGACAAAAAGATGAATAGCCTGGCTTACAGTAAACTTGGATGCCAATGTAGGCATAAAGGAAGGATTAGTTCTCAAAGAAACTATATCTTTTGTGAAAAATAAGGGTGACTCACCAAAACAGCTTGCAACTCAAGTCCTCTTCTTGCAGAGGTCAGAGCAATAAATAAGACTTTTCATGTCAAGAACCTGAAGTCTGTCTGATGAACTAGTTCAAATGCAGTAAGAATTACTTTTCCTGACACAAAGTTAAGATCTGAAGGAGCAGCACCCTGCTTTCTAGGAGGCTTCTAGTGAGACATCCCTTTCAAATACATATTCACATAAGACTGCAATAAAAGAGGGGGGACCATGGACAGACATGATGAAATGGCCAACAAATGAACCTCGATTAAGAAGGGCTACAGGATAGTAACTCACATAAATAATGTAAAAACAGAGAATCGTTAATGCGGAATGGATCCTAGATCTTTTGTTGACACCAAATAAAAAGCCTTTTCCATTTGCTAATATATGATTTGTTTAGTACTAGGTTTTCTTACCTCTGTTAATACCAGCTGCACATACTCAGAAAAAAAAGTGCCTGAAATGTAAAAAGGCCCAATCATCCAGTCAGTCAGTTGCAGCTGTTTGGAGTTGGGACATATCAAACACCCTGGTCTTGTTGGAGCAAACACAGTCTGTAAGAAGCTTGCAGTAACTGCCCTGGGTCACTTCCAGAAAAGGGGAGAGCCACTGTTGCTTGAGCCAGAAGACAGTCATCACAATGATCTTTGGAGAGCCCTTATGAATCTTCAGAAGTACCCAGGATATTAGTGGAAAGGGTGAAAAGCATACATGAATATTTTTGTCCAAGGCAAAGAAAAGGCATCTGTCTTCCAGGCCTCCTAGCATGGAGTCTTGGAGCAAAATTCTGTCAATTGTTTAGAGAGGAAGCAAAAAATCTATTTGAAATGTTATCCACAGATGAATTAATTCTAGGAAGACTCTAATCCAGTTTCCATTTGTGAGGGTCTGTCTAGGTCCTGCTCAACTTGTCTGCCACATAAATTTGCACTGATTGAATGTAAGATGCCTGTAGAGTGAGTTTGCGCCGAAAAGCTATATCCCAAGCTACTATGGCTAGGCTACGCAGAGGGTAAGATCTGGTTCCACCTGCTTGTTTATGTATGGCACCACCGTGTTGTTTTCTATAAACACTTTTGAAGGACCTGGGGACCACAGCGAATTTACAGAGTTAAAAGTACTTATGAGAGCAAATATCTCTTTTACACTGATGTGTTTAGGTCTATTTTTTTTTCCAAACTTTTGTTGCATTGTTATGCCTATAGAAACTTCTCCTCAAACAATGTTTGAGATGCTTGTAGTGACCAAATGTGCTGGAGCATTACAGAAGAATGGGAGACTTAAATTCTGAAAGATATGGTGTCTCCACCAAGAGATGTTACTGCTGGGACCACAGACAATTCAGGAACTATTGCAACTTTCTCATCTGGAGTACATCAAGAGATATCATGAGTATTCACTGATGCCATGAGACCCAGAATTATAAAGAATTCCCTTGTTAAAATGGAAGTCTGATTAAATCTAAATATAGATTTGTTTCCTGTGGAAGAAAATCTCTTTCAACTGAGGTGTCCAGCAGACACTCTAGACCTGTGATGAGTCGTCACTCAACATTTCTGAATATTCTCTTCGAATCTCAGCTTATATATACACATACACACACATATATATATATATATATATATATATATATACACACACACACATATAAACACACATATATATTAATTGTAAAAGTACATTTTTCTTTGGCACATTATGGTGAGTACATAACTTTTTTATCGGAGGTTGCCAATTTTCATTCTGTCCTCGATTGATGGGACAGAGTCCCCAGCTAATTAGAACCCTTTGTGGATTCAAGGAAGGATATTTCTGGGAACTACATTATTGGGCTAATGAAGCTCTACCTCTGGATACCAAATCCAGCTTATAATAAGAGATAAAGATTTGAGGGGAAGCCCAAGTTGCTGCTGAACAAATATCCATGGAAGCTCTTGAGTGGAAAACTGAAGAGGTAGCCAATCATCTGGTACAATGAGCCCCGTACTCTGTAAGACAAGGCCATTCCTATCTTATAGAGAGATACAGTCAGTAGGCCATTTAGCTAAGGTGGCTTTAGATACACAGGTGCATCCAACTTATTTAACATTTGCTTACTGGGAAAGTCCGACTTGGAATGAAGCCAATTTTCAGTTGAGGCCCCGGGGAGAAATGCTCCAGATGTATGCAACTTCAATCCAGCAAATGATACAAACTGATCAGTTTTTCTGATATCTTTTGCCCTATGAAGACAGAAATTTAATTGTCCATGTACATCTAGCAAGTGTAGCAAATATTCTCCTTTGATGGAATAATTCAAATAGAATAGTGGAAGATTAATAGATTGATTGATGTTGATTTGTGATACCATCTTGGGCCAAAAGGATGCATTAGTTTGTCAGGATACTCTATCCTTATGAAAAATGAGACACGGAGGTTTTGTCGATCATGCCTGAATTTCCGAAATTTGTCTGGTGGAGGCGATTGCAAAGTACAGTGGTGTACCTACCATAAATGTAGATGTTCGCATGTATTCACTGTTGCAGTCATTACTCTTGGGTTATCCTGCTGGCAGGCTACTCGCAGTCGGCCTGAATTCCAAAGTCTTGGTCTGGCATCGGTTGCTGTCGCCTCTTCCCTGACGTCAGAGCGCCAGGGGTATATAAAAGATGCAGCCGACGCCATTTTCTTCAGTTTTTCTTGCCCCAGATGTCAGGTGCCCCCAAAAGGGTAGGCTAAATAGATTATGCCAATAAACATGCATGCACTAAAATAAACATTTCCTTCATCTACAAGCAAATACACCACATAGGTTGTATAGAATAGAGAAGCATAGATAAGACCCAGCAAATAAAAGGGGGATGGTGGGTGGGTAACCTGGACTGCAACAGTGAATACACGCAAACATCTACATTTATGGTAGGTACACAACTGTACTATGTTCGTGTTTCACTGTTGCAGTCATTACTCTTGGGTTGAATCCCAAAGCTGAGGATGGGTGGCTGGGCTAAATAGGATTAGGAGAGGCTATGAGGCCCTGCAGAACTGCAGTGGCAAAGCCTGCTCTGGACTTAGAGTAGAGAGGTAAGTGGTAGTGCTTTGTAAAAGTGTGCACTGAACTCCAAGTTGCAGCCTCTAAGATGTCTTTGGTTGGTACTCCTCTGAGGAAAGCTGCTGAAGTGGCTGCTGCTCTGGTAGAATGTGGCCTAATGACCTTAGGCACTGATCTGCCATGCTGTGAGTAGCAGAAACAAATGCAATGGCCTATCCATTTTGAAATAGTCTGTTTTGAGATGGCCTTTCCTTGTGATCCTGCAGCATATGCCACTAAAAGTTGCTCAGTCTTTCTGAAAGCTTTAGTTATGTCCAAGTAGAAGCATAGCAGTCTGTGTATGTCCAAAGAATGCAGAAGTCTCTCCCCCTTGTTCTGTGGGTTTGGATAAAAGGTAGGCAAGTGAATGGTTTGATTAAGGGCAACATTGGACACCACCTTGGGCATAAATGTAGGGTTCATCCTCAGAGAAACCCTGTCTTGAAGGAAAATGATAAAAGCTTCCACAGCCATGAGTGCCTGTAACTCCGAGACTCATCTTGCAGTGGTTATTGCTTGGAGCAGAGCTGTTTTCCAGGATAAGAATTTTATATCAACTGTTAAGGCTGGCTCAAAAAGAGGCAGTGTGAGTTTTTCCAAGACATAATTGAGGTCCCACGCAGGTAATGGTGCTCTCCTTGGAGGTCTTATGTTTTTGGCCCCTCTGAGTTACTGCCTTATTAAAGGATGAGAAAAGATAGATGGTTCCGTATTGTAATGGGCTGAAATGGCAGAGGCATGAATCTTAATTGATGAAAAGGATAGGCCTTTGTCCAGCATATCAGTTAAGTATTGTAAAATCTGAGGAATATTTGGTACAAACGTGTCAATTCCTTGTTCCTGGTTCCAAGCACAGAATCTCTTCCATTTTTCTGCATAAGATTTTCTGGTACTGGGCCTCCTGACCTCCAAGATCACATCCATAACAGCTTTGGAGAGAGGAGTGTTCTGAATGGCTACATTATCTGCCATGCTGCCAGATTTAAGGTCCTGAGTTGGCTGTGCAGGATCTGATTGTTTTGTTGGGTCAGTAAGTGAGAAGTCTGAGGCAATGTCCAGGCTGGACCTTGAGACAAGTTCTTTAGGACTGAGTACTAGTGCTGGCGTGGCCTGTCTGGGGCAATCAGTATCATTTTTGGCTTCTCTTGTCTGACCTTTAGGAGTACCTTGGGGAGGAGAGGCAGTGGAGGAAAAGCATATACTGTTAGGTTTTTCCAGCTGAAGGATAGG
The DNA here is from genome assembly GCF_019279795.1 of Protopterus annectens. Classification (NCBI taxonomy): domain Eukaryota; kingdom Metazoa; phylum Chordata; order Ceratodontiformes; family Protopteridae; genus Protopterus; species Protopterus annectens. Next base: position 1,636,931,676 of record NC_056735.1, on the reverse strand, counting down.
GCATCCACTTTCCATGCTTGCTTGTGATAAATCCTCGTGCAGAATCTCTGTAGTTGGCAGTTGTGAGGGGATGCAAATAGATATATGTCTGTGCATCCCATTTTCCTTATCATCATGCTGAAGACTTGTGGATCCAGTTTCCACTTGTGGGGATCCATGAGGTTTCTGCTTAGTTCGTCTGCCAGAGTATTTATTTTTCCTGGCAGGAATTGTGCTCGCAGGTGAATCTGATAAGTCAATGCTGTGTCCCACAAAGTCATGGCTTGTCTGCAGAGGGGGTAGGAATGTGTGCCTCCCTGCTTGTTTATGTACCACATGACTGTAGTATTGTCCGTCCTTATCAGTAGTTGTCCTGGATGGAGTAGATCCTTGAAAGCTGTCAGGGCATTCTGAACAGCTAGCATCTCTTTTTGATTGATATGAAGATGCATCTGGCTTGCGGGCCATGTGCCCTGAATACATTTTCCTGCCATGTGGGCCCCCCAGGCATAATCTGATGCGTCCGTTGTTAGTGTCTGCCTGGCTGTGGGTAAAGTGAATGGCTGTTCCTTGTTGTGGTGACAGGCTTGTGCCCACCATCAAAACTCCTGTTGCAGGCAGGGAATGAGGATAATTAATGTTCCCAGGCTGTGGCAATGTTGAGTCCAAACACTTTTTAGATACCATTGTAGTTTCCTCATATGCAGTCTGGCATATGAAATTAGCAGAATGCCATGAAGCCTAAAGCCTGCAGAATTTTTCTTGCAGATAACTGGGTCTTTGTTACCAACATTTTGGAAGTAAGACGTCAGTTGCCTTTGTTTGTCTGGCATGAGATAAGCCATCTGGGCAGTTGTATTTAAGCTTGCACCCAGGAATATCATCTCGAGAGGGTACTAGCTTTGATTTCTTTTCGTTTACTGTGTACCCTAGGCAAATTAGTAATCTTTTTACAAACGCCAGATGCTTTAGTAGAATGTCTTTGTTCTCTGCTTGAATAAGCAGTTGTCAAAGTAAGGATATATTTGAATTCCTCTTTGTCTGCAAAATGCAATTACTGGTGCCAGGCATTTTGTGAAGACCCTGGGAGCAGTAGATAAGCCAAAGGGCAGTGCAGAGAATTGGTAGTGCACTGAGCCAGCTATGAATCTGAGGTATCTTCTGTAAGATAGGCTGATTGGGACATGCAGGTATGCCTCTTTTAGGTCCAAAGTTACGAGCCAAGCCTTCATGCCCAGCATGGGCAGTAGCTGCTGTAGTCTCAACATTTTGAATTTTGGAATGTTCAGAAATGTGTTTAGAATAGACAGGTCCAGTATTGGTCTCTGTCCTTTCTGGGCACCAAGAAAAGTCTCAAGTAAAATCCTTGTCCCTGCTCTTGTGGTGGTACTTGCTGAATGGCCCTCATGTCCATGAGGGATGAAACTTGTTTTTCTGCCTCTGCCCATTGATTGTGTGGCAGGTCTGGCGTACCTTTTGCCCTTGGCAGGGTGTCAAAGTGGAACCTGTAGCCCTGAGGCACTGTTCAAGACCCATTTGTCCTGGGTAATCATGTGCCAATTTGGTGAAAAAAGTGCTAGTTTTCCCCCCTAAGGGGGCTGCCAAAAGATAAGTGCTTGGTTCTGGCAGAGAAAAGTCATTGGGACTGTTTCCTGTATTGTTGCGATTTGTCTTCTCCGCTTTCGGAGGTAGAAGCACCCCATTATTTAGGCCTGTATGAGCCTTGGGGCTGGGATCTGCCTCTGGGACATCTGTATCTGCCTCTTTGTGGCCTGTCTGACACTGGAAAGGACCAATTCTTTGTAGGCCAGTTCCTGCTAAATATGGGTGGCTGTACCTGTAGGAAATCCTTAACTGTCTGCATGGATTTCGCTTTATCCTCCATTTTCTTCAACACCTCCTTCTGCCTTAACACCAAGTATCATGCTATAATGGAGCATCCAATAATTTTGCTTTAACATGATCAGGCAGATTCTGTTCCTTTAACCAAGCATGCCTTCTAATGACAGAACCTGTAACAGCGGCCCTGCAAGAGGCCTCTAGTAAATCAAAACCACATTGCAAAGTATGCTTTCCCACTTGTTCAGCTGCATGCAATAAATCCTGCATTTCCTTGTTTTCAGAACATTCAGAATGTCAACATTTTCTGTTTAAGCAGTGACATTAAGTATTGCTGATATTTAAGCAAATGAAAGTGACCATTTAAAGCCCTTACAGCCAAGGTAGCAGAAGTATAAACTTTTTTCCCCCATCTGTCCATTGCCCTAGAATCCCTATCAGAGGGGACAGGTTTTTTTGCAATGGAAGCCTTGACCCCTTTGGTACCCTGAGATATAGTTTCTGGGTCAGCAGCAGGGTTTTTATATAGAAATTTATGAGAGTCTGGAACCCTGTAGTATATATGTCTGGCTTAGCAGGTGCAGGGGGTAAAGAGTCAGGAGACAGGCCAGACTCTGAAAATACATCTACAATGTCTAGAACAGGTGGAATAGCAAGAGGTCTGTGCTGAGGTAGTGAAAGAAAGTCTCTGAGCCTTTTCTCAGATTCTGACTAATCTTGGCTCTCCCAGTGAAAATGCTCCCTCATGGTATGCAGGGTTTCCCCAAAAGAATAACCCTCAGGAGGAAAGGCTGAAGGAATAGATTCTTCAGCATCAGAATCCTCATAGGGAGGAAAAGAGTATCCCTGTTCAGAAGAGGAGTCAGAGGAAATTGAAACCTGAACAGAGAGTCATATTCTGTCTCTTGCCTAGGCCTCTTATCAGGGGGTGGAAGGGAACCCCTGATCAAAGTAATTAGGTCTTCGGCCATTTTAAGCATCTGTTTCTTAGGCATGGAAGTCTGTCCAGGAGAATGTTGTACTTCTTTCTTTGTCTTTAGAGCTGTTTTAGTCTTTGAAGCTGAGGATGGCTTGACATATAATTGTGTAGGTCTGAAAAAACCCTCAGAAGCCGATGCCTGCTCAGCGGCTCCGGACCCATCTGAGGGAATAGTTTCCGACAGTCCAATACCTGGAGTATCCAGAGGCCTAGTCGGCTCCACGTGGGAGTCGGAAGCGGCCTGTGGCTCTGAAGTAGCGGGCGTCAGGGGCTGCGAAAGCACCTCACGGCGAACAGGCGACTGGCCTAGCGGGGGCCTAGTCGTCGGTTTTGGACCTCGGATGCCTGTCCTTTTCCTTGGCTTTTTATAAACTCCGGTCGTCGGCTGTTCTGACGGCATTATATAATTAAACCTTCAGCCAAAGTAATGAAAGGCAAAATCGTACCGACGCTTAATAGTGTGTTGGTTAAATCTAGCACACAACCGACAGCTAGCAACGTCGTGATCAGGGCCTAGGCAAGGAATACAGTAAGAATGAAAATCCTTATGAGGCATTTGCTTCCCACAAGAAATACAATTGTTACCTTTTTCTGACATCGGTCTGGAGCAAGAAAAAAGTTTCCCCAACTGTGTACTTAGCTTTAATGAAGACTTCGGATCTGAAATTCGATTTTGAAAATCTCAGGACTTGGCTGACCAGCACTTGCGAACTGCTTTTGCTTCAGGCACCGCGCGGCAAGAAAGACTGGAGAAAATGGCGTCGGCTGCATCTTTTATACCCCTGGAGCTCTGATGTCAGGGAAGAGGCAACAGCAACCGACGCCGGACCAAGACTTTGGAATTCAGGCCGACTGCAGGTAGCCTGCCAGCAGGATGACCTAAGAGTAATGACTGCAACAGTGAAACACGATGAACATCTAAAAATAAGGTCGTCCAAGACAAAAAATTTAGGTCACAATCATGGGCAGACTCAAAGGATGGTAGAATCAAGGACTGTAGTGGATCCCACGTTGGCGTGGGTTCTTAAAAAGGAGGTTTAAGAACTGTGCCATTCAAAAAGGCTTTGCATAGTTTATCAGCGGCCATCAAATCCTCTCTGGAAATTAAAAATTGCTGCTAAGTGGACTCCCACTGTGGAAGAACTAGCCCCCTGGTTGAAAAGCAGTATCAAGAACAGTATCACATGATTAACTGGTGCTGAGAAAGGATTATATACTTTTGAATAGTTCAATGTACAAATCTTTTCCACCTCCTAGTGTAAAGTTTCCTAGTGGATGGCTTAAGGGAAAATAGCAAGATGTGATGCACAGGAGAAGAGAGAATTTATTATCCGACTATTAATGGAATTGTAGAAACCAAGCTGTCTACTTAAGGCTCGGAAGGTCTGGATGAGTCATGCTTGTCTGATGAGACAGGAGGTCTGGAAATGGGTCTAGAATCCAAGGTTGGTGAACTAAGTGAGGCCACAGGATGGGAAACCAAATCTGTTGAAGCCAAAAGGGGGCAATGAGGATAACTTTGGTCTTCAAACTGGCAGCTCTCTGAAGGAATTTCGGGATTAGTAATCCAGGGGGGCCAAACATGGAGAAAATCATCACTTGGTGACTACCCCTGTGGGGGGGGATCAGGCCAAAATGTATTTATTTATTACAATTTGATGACCTGGATAGCCCACTGGGCCTGGAAGAGCATGTTTTCAGTGGAAGCCCAGCGAGAAAAGCTCCACAGAAATAGACAATTATATAAAATTTATATAAAGGTTATAAGGTAGTAAAGTAGTGGAAGCATAACAAAGGATAGTATGCAGTTAGTTAAAGGAAAAAGACATGACAATTCTAATTCTAGGTGATGAATTACCAAAAAATTAGATTCATATAGTTAAAACATTATTTACAGAGTGTAGGCCCATTTATAGTGGAGGCCCAGGGGGAAGAAGCTCAACAGACTATGGATAATTATACAAAGTTTAGTAGAACAGTGGAAGCATACAAAAGATAATATGCAGTTAAAGAAAGTGACATGAACAGTTCTGTGTGATAATTTCCAAAAATGAGATTCATATAGTCAAGCATTTTGTATTTGTACGGCTGCTTGATCCTTCTGATTGGGAGGAACACCGAGGATTTTCATGGAAATTGGGGGAGAAAGGGAAAATAGAATTATATATCCCCTGAATACGATCCTCTGCACTCAAGTGTCTTATCTCTAGCGAGGCTCTCTGGTGTAGGGACAAACAACCCCGACGGCCTCCACAGGGGGACAAATCAGTGCTGGAAGGGTTTGCCAAAGAAAGATTCTCTGGCCCCTTGATGTTGTGGGCCGCCTCTGCTGCGAGGGTGATGTCTCCTACTTCAGTTTCCCCCTCTGCCTCTGGGGGAGGACCCTTCACATGCATCTTGGAAAGACGCTTGTGATTTCCTGAACTACATTCTTCCACCTACCCGATGATTCCTCGAGAAGGATCTTTGAGGGGTGGCAAAACACACACCCATCGCAGAAATGGTCTTTCCATCTTTCTCACACCTGGACAATGTATCCTTTAGTTTGGGGCCAAAAAGTAGGTGCTGTCAAAAGGAGCACTGAAAAAAATAGCTTTAAAAGGCTCCGCAAAGTTGCACAAGCTCATTAAGGCTCGTCTCCTGACGGCTACACCTGAACCCACTGCCCTTGAGGTTTCTTCTGCAACACTGGAAATAAGCCTCACGGATGAGTTTGATATAGACTGAAGGGTTGCCAGCTGTGAGGTGACGGAGTCCTTCACTTCCTCAGACAAGGTTCCTAACAAGGCTATCTAAGAGTTCCTTTCTCAGATCCCTTTGCAATCTGGTGAAATGTGCCAGGTAATTTCAGGGAACTCAAAGAGAAGTCCCTGAAACATAGACATGCTTCCCAAACCTGTCCAAGGCCTACAACTCCTTGTCAGGTGATGAAGACAGGAACTTTTGCTGGCTAATTCCTTCCTGGTGGCCGCTGCTATGACCATGGCATCAACTGGGGCCCTTGGACCAGAACTGGCCATCTTCCGGAGGGGTCATACTTTTACCAGGCTTCTTTGGTACGGGGTCAATGGAGTCTGCCTCCTTCCACTCCCACAGCGAGACCAATCTAGGAGTGTGTTGGCAGGCAGAATCACCCATGACACAGATGGGCCAATATCAAACTCTTCAAGGAGCACAAATTCTTCTGATGAAGGACTGCTGGGCTTCCAGCCACCTTCTCTGTTATAGGATTTCAAGGATGTTTCTGAATGAGATGTCCGCAGGAGGTGACCATGGTGATCCTTTGCCCTCCTCAAAATCCATGTCTTCAGTGATAGATTCAGGAGAATCTAGATGCTTCCTCTTATATTTCCTGTTCTGAGGGACCTCTTCAGTGGGATAATCTGGGGAGGTATCAGAAGAGGTAGAAATACCCAATTGGGTGTCCTGAGATTGTGGTACCAGCTGTCCCTGTGGGAGGATTAGTAGATACTCCCGATGCACGGCAGGGGATATGGAACCTGAGGGGACAAGGACCCTTCTGTGTCACAGAAGCTGACAGGACTCTCTCCAAGGTCCTAACAGGGCCGAGTCATGGTGCACTTAGACTCATGAGACTGTCGCTTGGGTCCAGAATGGGGAAAGGAGTTCAACTGATGAATGCCGCAGAGTTGACATCTATATTGGGACATTCTTTGGGTTAATTCAAGCTCACATACTAATGGATGGTTTGTCATTTTTTCCTTGAACAAAAGGGGTTACCGTATGATTTATCGAGGGCGGCCATCTTGACGGTTTACCTAAACCATGGTGGGCAATTCTCAATGTATGTACCAACTATGTTTCCTTATCGGGACCAACTGTGAAGCTTTTCTGGTATAGTGTTAAATAAGGACTCTGGTACCTATTAAAACAACAGGTTATTTGTGGTTTTTCGCCCTTGATTTACCTATAGTTCTGCTTGAATATTGTGAACTTTATACGAACATTATGGACAAATGTTTTCCGCTGGTCCTGTCTTCCTAATACATATATTTGTGGACATTAATGACAGTATGTGTTTGGATTGTACAAAGTGATTAGTCTCTTACTCGTTTATATAACTGACAATGGTAGGGACACAAGATTTTATTACTGTTATAATGGTTCATTCCGGCACGGTTTATTCAGGCTAAGGAATATGTTCTTTGTTGATTAAAAATCTTATTTTATGCTTATCACCAACAGTATGAGCATTATTAACAGAATATTTCCGTTACCTATAGTGGTCTTGGGGTTCTAACGGACTGTGGATGATCTGAATAATAGCTACCCAATATAGGGGTTAGCTGCATTATAGATTGGTTTACAGGCTACATGGATACCATTTTCAGCTGGGAGTTCATTTTATGGACACTTTTCACTATTAGTTACGTCTAGGTACATTTTGCGAAAGTGGTTTTCTTTTGCTGGCTACCCAGAGATTTCTGTGATCATACTCATTCTTTGTATTACAACAGCGGCTGACTTGGCCGCATTTGAGTTGGGATACTCATTCTTCATTCATTTTGAATGGGGCCTAGTTTGGGATAGCATAACATTACATTTGCCCAACTAAATAAATGGGGTATATGTTGTGGGTGACACCATGTATTTATCTTTGGTATCTTAAACATTGAGAAGTAACTATATATTGGTTTATACTTTCACCTTCTTTGATACCACATATTTCTAGTTTCACATATCGAGGACAGGCAGAATTTATTGTTGATATTGGTTGATTATATGGTTCAAAGCATACTTTATTACTGTTTGGGTGTAGTTGATGGGATTTGTGTTACAAGACCTTTATTTTATTTTATATACTTCTAAACAAGGATCCACCACTGTGTACACACGAGGGTAGTTCTTACTCTCGTATTGTTTTCAATCGGACAATTGGGGTTTGGCTATACCATTTTAGCTGTGGCTGATTTTGTCCTGTACTGTGCATGGAGGTTACTAAATATAGGATGGTTGTTTTTGAAGCTTATGGGCATGAATCTACCCATTCAAATACTGCAGAGATACGTAGCACTACTTACTAAAGGATATTGATTTATAACTGCTCTTGGTACCCGACATCGGGTCCATATCAAGTAGGGGCTATTATTATATTCTATGTAGTAATTTTATTTACGGATTGGACTTTTTGAGGTATGTAGCACTACTCTATTGGGGTTTGTATTAAAAGGACAAACCTTGTGTAAAGATGATTATAATAATTTTTTGGATCCATAATTTTGGATGTGGTGGCTATTACTGTCCTCTGTAGCCTTATCCTGACCTCTGGTGTACATTTACATTAGACAAAGCACGAAGTCAATACTTTTGGTCTATAGCCTTTTTTTGGTTCAAGTTTGAACTTCTCTGTGTGTGTGATTCAGTTGTGGGTCCTATTTAACTGTGATATATTTTATGAGCTGTTATTAGAATTTGATCAGGTCTTGCACACATTTTCTGCCCCTATTCCAATTTATATAATGTATCTTGCCCTTGATTTTGAATATACGATCTTCATACCATTATCCATCAGGGATGGAGCTAAGCCAACTTCTAAGGGGGTTGTCCTCTGATCGTGACGATATTGGAATCTTTGGGTTAGGAACACCTGGCAATTTGCTTGAGGAGTCTGATAACAATCCACCTATGCCTAACTGCATTGAGGTGTTCTCCAGATTATCCAGAAGCATGAAATCCCTCAGGACCAATGTTGGCACCTCCGTTTACTTAAGGCTTATTTAGCCAAAAATATTTGTCCAAGAGGCCTTCGGGTCCGGATTCAGCCTTTGGCACCTATGTTGGATCAGGAATTATACCATCAATGGTCTTCTGTGCGACAACAAGCCTCTATGGGCTTCGTAGAAGCCTTGGACTTATAATCGATGTATTGGCCAAGGTTTGCTTGAAGTAACAAAATTATGTGAGGACACCAAATCATTTGAGGGGCAAGCAAGCTATCAGACTTGTCTCCAACAACTTAGTCAAGAGTTTCTGACATTAGAGAAACAACTGAGGGAAAGAAAGATACATAGGTTTAACAGAGACTAGGCAGATTATGATCGGGGGAGACCCTTTGGACCTCAGAAAAATGTCAAATTCACCAATAGTGGGATTAAATCAAACAAAAGGAAGCGACCTAGGTCCATTTTAAGGAAAACAACTACATCTTTTGGGGGGGGCATCAAGGGAAGAGTCTTCTTTTATGACTGACTCTGAAAAGTACAGTTTTGTACCTACCATAAATGTAGATGTCAGATAGGTATGCATCTGCAGTCATAACATATGGGTTGTCCTGCCTCAGGCAGCCCTTCGGTCGGCCGGATTCCAAAGTCTGGGTCTGGCCTCGGCTGATGTCGCACTTTCCCCGACGTCAGAGCTTCTGGGGTATAAAGGCATCAGCCGACGCCATTTTCCTCAGTGTTTCTTGCCCCAGATGCCAGGTGCCCTCTAGGAAGGCTAAATTTGGATAATGCTGAAAAGTTCCAAACAGTAGCAAATTATATACAGGTATATATATATATATATATATATATATATATATATATATATATATATATATACATATATATATATATACAAACAAACAAATACACCATAATAGATTCCCCCAGTTAGCTGAAAGAGGGGTAAGCACCCTAGGAAAACCACAGAGGGGAAGGAGGGTGGGTAATCCTGACTGCAGATGCATACCTATCGGACATCTACATTTATGGTAGGTACAAAACTGTACTATGTCCTTCAAGGATGCATCTGCAGTCATAACATATGGGTAGAATACCATAGCCAAACTGGGGGAGGAGGTACTAAGAGAAGGATGGTGTAGTTAAAATCCCTGCAGAACTGCAGTTGCAAACCCTGCTCGGGATCTGGAGTATAAAGGTAGATTGTAATGCTTGGCAAATGTATGCACGGAGCTCCAAGTAGCAGCTTCTAAAATGTCCTTGGTAGCCACCCCTCGTAGGAAAGCTGTAGTGGTGGCTGTGGCCCTTGTGGAATGAGGCCTGATATTTTCAGGAGCTGTCTTTCCATGAAAGGAGTAGCAAAAACGAATGCAATTTCCTATCCATTTTGAAATTGTCTGTTTGGAAATTGCTCTTCCTTGCACCCCAGTTGCATATGCTACAAAAAGTTGGTCAGTTTTTCTGTTGGTTTTAGTTCTGTCCAGATAGTAGCGTAGCTGTCTGTGTATATCCAAGGTGTGCAAAAATTTCTCTCCTTTGTTCTGTGGGTTAGGGAAGAAAGTAGGCAAATGAATAGCTTGGTTCAAGGATACCCTGGACACCACCTTTGGCATGAAAGTAGGATTGGTTCTCAGGGACACACTATCCTGGTGGAAAATAAGAAAAGGCTGCACTGCCATTAATGCCTGCAACTCGGATACTCTTCTTGCTGAAGTGATTGCCAGAAGAAAAGCAGTTTTCCACGATAGAAACTGTAGGTCTGCTGATGCTGCTGGTTCAAAAGGAGGTAGTGTCAATTTTTCCAGCACAAAATTGAGATCTCATGCAGGTAGAGGGGGTCTCCTTGGAGGTTTAACATTTTTGATCCCTCTCAAAAATTGTCTGAGCAGAGGGTGAGAGAAGATAGGTGGATCCATATTGTATTCTGCTGAAATTGCTGAAGCATGAATCTTAATGGAGGAGTAAGACAGGCCATTGTGGAACAATTCTAAGTACTCTAGGATGTGTGCTAGGTTTGCCACTGAGACATCTGTGCCCTTTGATGTGCTCCAAATGAGGAATCTCTTCCATTTAGCTGAGTATGTCTTCCTTGTGGAAGGTCTGCGAGCCTCCAGGATAATGTCTGAGATAAAACAGTTTGGTTTGGTTTTAAGGAATTTTCCAGGCAGTTAGTTGCAATGTTTTCAAGTTTGGATGCAGGGTCTTCAAATTGTTCTGCATTAGAAGAAGAGGCCACAGGGGAAGAGGCCATGAGTTCACCTGAGACATGCTTCTCAGTAGCGGATACCAGTGTTGCCTTGGCCAGTCCGGAGCTGTTAGTATCACCTTTGGCTGTTCCTCTCTGATCTTCAGTAGAACATTGTACATCAATGGGAGAGGTGGAAAGGCAGAGCATTCCAGCTGAGAGAGTCCACCCTCCAGGCTTGTGGGTGGTATGTCCTTGAGCAGAATTTTTTCAGTTGGTGGTTGAGTGGGGAGGCGAACAGATCTATCTCTGGCATTCCCCATTTCTTTGTTATGAGTTTGAAGATGTCTGGATGCAGCATCCATTCGTGTGCATCCGTGGTAGTTCTGCTTAAACTGTCTGCTAGTGTATTTTCTTTTCCTGGTACGAATTTGGCCTGTAGCTGGATATCGAGATTCAGGCATAGGTTCCACAGATTCATTGCCATCCGGCAGAGAGGGTAGGAATGTGTGCCTCCCTGTTTGTTTATGTACCACATGACCGTGGTGTTGTCTGTCCTTATTAACAGATGTCCTTGCTGGATGAATGGTTTGAATGCCTCGATTGCATGCCTCACTGCCTGCATTTCCTTTTGGTTTATGTGCATGCTTAGCTGCCCTTGAGGCCATAGGCCTTGGATGCATTTGTCCTCCATGTGTGCTCCCCATCCTTGGTCTGAGGCATCCATGGTGATGGTCTGCCTTGTTTTTGGTTTGTTGAAAGGCAACCCTCTGTTGGACTGGCAGGCCTGAGCCCACCACAGGAATTCCTTTTGAAGGCATGGAATGATTGGTATCATGGTTTCTAGACTGTGACTGTGTTGAGACCATACATTCCTTAGGTACCATTGCAATTTTCTCATATGCAGCCTGGCATGTGGAAGTAAGATTATGCAGGATGCCATGTAACCCAGGGTCTGCAGGACTTTCCTTGCAGTAAGCTGAGTTTGTCTTGTTAAAATCATGAAATAATCTGGAAGTTGTTTTTGTTTTTCTTCTGTGAGAAAAGCCATCTGAGTGATTGTGTCCAGATCCGCACCCAAAAAGGTTATCCTTTGGGATGGCACTAGTCTTGACTTTTGGATGTTGACTGTGTATCCCAAGGCCTGTAGCAGGAGTATGACATAAGCCAAGTCCTTTAACAATTTTTTCTTGTTGTCCGCTTGTATTAGGCAGTCGTCCAGGTATGGATAAATTTGAATTCCCTGAAGTCTGCAATGTGCAGTTACTGATGCCAGGCATTTCGTGAATACTCTGGGCGCAGTAGATAAGCCAAAGGGCAATGCTGAGAATTGATAATGCTCTGATCCTGCAAGAAATCTGAGGTGTCTTCTGCAATCTGGTCGGATAGGGACGTGCAGGTATGCCTCCTTGAGATCTAGAGTCACCAGCCAAGACTCCTTGCCCAGCATGGGAAGAAGTTGCTGTAGGGTCAGCATTTTGAATTTTGGCACAATGAGGTAAGTGTTGAGCGCGGACAGGTCGAGAATAGGCCTCCATTGGTTTTCTTTTCTTGGTACCAGGAATAATCTGGAGTAAAATCCTTGGCCTTGTTCTGTAGATGGTACCCTTTCTATAGCTTTCATCTGAAGTAGTTTGCTGATTTGTCTTAAAGCCTCTGCCTTTTGGTTTTGTGGAAGGTTTGGCATTCCGCCCCTTTTTGGCAAGGTGTGGAAGTAAAACCTGTATCCTTTGTCTATTGTTTGCAATGTCCATGTATCCTTTGTAATGCAATGCCAGTTTTTGGAGAATAAAGCCAGCTTTCTGCCCAAGGGAGCTTCCAGTTGATCCCTGGTAGGCGGAATCAGAGTCAAGTCATTGTGTCTGTCCTGTGGTAGTGGTTGTAGTTGTAGCTGTGGCACTACCCCTCTGGTTGGCAGGCTGCCACTGATGGCCCCTGTAGGCACCTCTTGATTGACCTCAGCCTCTAGGGCGGCTGTTCCTGCCCCTCTGTGTTCTGGAGGTGTCTGGAAAGGACCAATTCTTTGTAGGCCAGTTTCTGCTGAACCTCGGAGGTTGGACCTGCAGGAATTCCTTTACTGTTTGCACAGATTTTGCTTTTTCTTCCACCTTCTTTAGAATCTCCTGTGCAGGGGAGCCAAATAAACTTTGTTTCTCCATTGGAGCATCGACGAGTTTAGCCTTGACATGGTCTGGCAAAGATTGCTCCTTCAGCCAGGCATGCCTACAAATTACTGCCCCAGTCGTAGCTGATCTAAATGAAGCCTCCAGTGCAGCATAGCCACATTTTTAGAAATGATTACTGACCTGCTGAGAGTTGTGTACCAAATCCTGAAGGGATTTACGGTCTAAAGGTTCAGGAGAAGAAAGCTTCTTATTTAGCTGGTCTAACAAAAATTCTTGGTACTGTATCATATGGAATTGACAATTTAATGCCCTGGCAGAAAGAGTAGCAGATGTATAAACCTTTTTTCCCCATCTCTCTAATGCTCTAGACTCTTTTTCAGAGGGTAGGGGATTCTTGGCAGTAGCAGCTGCAACCCCTTTAGGGCCCTGAGAATTAGTTTCTGGGTCTGCAGCATGGGCTTTATACAGGTGGAAGTGAGAATCCGGGACCCTGTAATATCTGTCAGGTTTGGCAGGGGCCGGGGGAAGAGAATCAGGTGCAGTACTGACATCATTGTACACATCATCAATTACGGTCAGAACAGGAGGTATGGCTAAGGGCCTATGCTGGGGCAAATGTAAAAAGGTCCTTAATCTTTTTCTAGAATCAGAGAAATCCTGACCCTGCCATTGAAAGTGTTCCCTCATGGAGTGTAAAGTCTCCCCAAAGGAAAATTCTTCTGGTGGGGAGGCCGAAGGAATAGAATCTTCTGCATCTGAATCCTCATAAGGCGAGTAGGCCCCTTCCTGATGGTCTGACAAATCAGATCCATCCGTGGAGTAATCTGAGGAGAGAGGTTCAGAGGGATCAGTCCTGGGCCTTTTGTCTGGAGGAGGTTGGGAGGCCCTGTCTGGGTGAGGTTGGGAACCCCTAATTAAGGAAATGAGGTCCTCTGCAAGACTGAGGATCTGAGAACTGGAGGAAGGCCTCTGGGAAGTAGATTTGGCAGGCAAAGTTTTTGAAAGTTTGGCAGCTTTTGCCCTGGAGAAGGCCTTAATAGACATAGAAGCTGGGGGCCTAGCTGCCCCACGTGCAGGAGTAGAAATGTCCAAAGGTATGGTGTCGGACAATTCTTGAGCACTAGCTTCGGTAGGGAGTTCTGAAGCCGACTCAGCTGGGGCCTCTCTGGCCTCGGTGGTCGGAGGTATGGTTTCGGTAGTAGCAATAACTGTGGACTCGGTTTCAGCCGAAACCGAGACACTCTCGGTAGGCCTAGCCATGGTTTCAGCCGAAACCGTGGGCCGTGAGTGTCGGTCCTTTTCCTTGCGTTTTTTGACCATATGCGAAGTCGGAGTCTCCGACGGCATTTTATAAGCAAAAGCAGTTCCTCTGCAAACTCCGACCGACGTCTAAGAGTCCGTCGGTTGAAGGAGGCACAGGCTAAACAAGCTGATACGTCGTGGTCTGGGCCTAAGCAAGGAAGGCAGTAAGAATGGAAATCCTTATGAGGTATTTGTTTCCCACAAGTTAAACAATTATTTACTTTGTCTGACATCGGCTGAGGCAAGAAAGAGTCCCCAACGGGGTACTTAGCTTTTTTCAAAGTCTTCGGTAGCTGAAATCTCTGGATCTGACCGACCGGCACTTGCGAACAGCTTCTGCTTGGGCACCGGCAAGAAAGACTGAGGAAAATGGCGTCGGCTGATGCCTTTATACCCCAGAAGCTCTGACGTCGGGGAAAGTGCGACATCAGCCGAGGCCAGACCCAGACTTTGGAATCCGGCTGACCGAAGGGCTGCCTGAGGCAGGACAAAGTACAGTTTTGTACCTACCATAAATGTAGATGTTTGAGGATTCCATTGCTGCAGTCCTGACTATTGGGTATAGTCCGCGTCCAGTTGGCCCGAATACCAGAGTATAAGGCTGACGTCGGTCAGGGCGCATCAGACTGACGTCAGTACGTCAGGGTACTAATGCGCATGACCGACGTCATATCCTCAGTCTTTTCTTGCCCCAGATGTCAGAAGACCCTAAAAAGACAAGTCCCAAAATACCTGCACCAAAAACATGTACAATATATACAACAATATATACAAAAATATATACATGTAAACTCACCTACACAACCACCCCTAAACACAGAGGGGAAGGAGGGAGGGTAAATTGGACTGCAGCAATGGAATCCTCGAACATCTACATTTATGGTAGGTACAAAACTGTACTATGTTCGTCTATTTCGATTGCTGGAGTCCTGAGTATTGGGTAGAATCGCAAAGCAGAGGTAAGCGAGGCTGGTAAATCATAAAGAAGTAGGAGCTGACAACATGCCTTGTAAAACAGCTGTGGCAAAACCAGCCCTAGACTTAGAGTAGATAGGAAGGTGATAATGCTTAGAGAAAGTATGCACTGAACTCCAAGTAGCTGCTTCCAAAATATCCTTAGTTGCCACCCCTTAGAAATGCTGTTGAAGTGGCAGTAGCCCTAGTGGAATGAGGCCTAATCCCAGCCGGAATCTCCTTGCCATGATGGGAATAACAAAATGCAATGCAAAAGCCAATCCACCTAGAAATAGTTTGTTTTGACACAGGCTTGCCCTGTGAACTCAAAGCAAAAGAAACAAACAACTGCTGAGACTGCCTAAAATCCTTAGTCCTGCTTAAATAATAACGCATTGCCTGTGTACATCTAAAGTGTGCAAAATCTTTTCCCCTTTATTTTGAGGGTCTGCATAAAACGTAGGCAAATGAATAGTTTGGTTTAAAGCCACACTAGAAACCACCTTAGGCATAAAGGAAGGATTAGTACGTAATGATACCCTATCCTTATGGAAAATCAAAGGGCTCTACTGCCATAAGGGCCTGCAACTCAGACACCCTTCTTGCAGAAGTAATAGCCAACAGAAAAGCAGTCTTCCATGACAAGTATTTCAATTCAGCAGTAGCTGCAGGCTCAAAAGGTTGTAGAGTAAGTTTTCCAACACAAAATTGAGATCCCAAGCAGGAGTAGGAGCTCTCTGGGGGTCTTATATTCTTTGCCCCTCTAAGAAACTGCTTGAACAAAGGATGAAAACAAAGGTGGGTCACAATCATAGTGAGCTGAAATTGCTGCAGCATGAATCTTAATGGAAGAGAAGGACAAACCTTTGTCCAATAACTCAGTAAGATATTGAAGAGCCACACTCAAATTAGGCTCAGAAATCTCCAAATTCTTTGCTGTACTCCAAAATAAAAATCTCTTCCATTTTTCTCGTACACTCTCCTTGTACTAGGTCTTCTAGCTTCCATAATCACATTTAAAACTTGTTGAGGAAGTTGAGACCTGCTGTGTTTCAACACAGAATATGCCAGACTGTTAGATGAAGAGAATGAAGCTTGACATTGAGCAGATGACCGTCCTTCTGAGATAACAGATGAGGAATCAGAGGTAAAGGCCATGGAGGCTTCTTTACCAGACTCCGTAGTAGTGGGTACCAGTGTTGCCGAGGCCAATCTGGAGCTATCAAAATCATCCTTGGCCTGTCTTGTCTGACCTTTAATAGTACCTTTGGAAGAAGAGGCAGAGGTGGAAAGGCATACACATGAAGGTTTTCCAACTGAAAGACAGAGCATCCACTTTCCAAGCTGTGTGATGAAACCCCTTTGTGCAATACTTTGGCAGCTGGTGGTTTAGTGGAGAAGCGAACAGATCTATGTCTGGAGTTCCCCATGACACTGTCAGTTTCTGAAATACATGAAGATCCAGTTTCCACTCGTGGGGATCCATGATTTGTCTGCTTAACACATCTGCTAAGGAGTTCTGTGCTCCTGGCAGAAACCTTGCCTGAAGAGTTAGTTGCAAGCTTAAGCATGATCTCCCATAAAATCATTGCTTGCCTGCATAGAGGATAAGAATGTGTTCCCCTTGCTTGTTGATGTACCACATGACAGTTGTGTTGTCTGTTAGAATCAACACCTGCCCTGGAAGAAGTAACTCCTTGAAAGCCATTAATGCAAACTGGACTGCTAACATCTCCTTCATGTTGATATGTAGATGCTGTAGTCTGGCAGGCCACTTGTCTTGTATCCACTTTCCATTTAGATGAGCTCCCCAAGCAATGTCCGAGGCATCTGTCGTTTAAGATCTGACTTGCCTCTGGCCGGGTCACAGAGAGTCCCTTGTTTAGGTGACATTCCTGAGCCCACCACAAGAATTCTTTTGAAGGCAAGGTATTATTTGAATGACAGTGTCCAAATCAAACTGGGGGATTTAGACGCCTGAACACAGGATAAAAACAGCTGGGGAAAAGCTTAGGGCAGTTAAAATTTCTAGATCCCATGGACAAGAAAATTTTTTTGGGACCGCCCAGGTTTTGGGAAAAAGAAAAAGGGAAATCTGCCCGTTAAAGATTTCTTGCGGTTCAATTTAGCAGGAACTGGCCTGAAAATTGGTCCTTTCTGACTCCACAAAATTTCAAGGGGAATAGACGTCCAGAGGCAGAACCAATCCAGAGGACCTCAGAGCAACAGTGGCAGGTCAACAGAGGCACAGAACAGCCACTGCCACTACATCAGCACAACCACAGTGATTTATAAATACCCGGGAAAAATCAGTTCTCCATGGAAATCCATATTTTGAACTGGCCCCTTTAAAAAAGCAAGGATTTTACAAACCATAGATCAAGGTTAGTTGCATCCACTTTACCCCTAAAAATTGCCAACTGCATCAAAATAAGAAGGCCTCTTTAGATAATCGATGACATTTAGAGCTGTTGAAAAACACCTGCGAAGAAAGTAAATCCTTACATTCCATTCCAAGAAAGGAAACAGTTTCAGATAATGTCGATGTCCATCTTAACACTTTCTTGTCCCAAAATTTAAAATGAGCTACACAACTTCCGAGGCTCTGTCAAGGAGCTTGGCTGTAACCTAGATCACAAGGAGGCCTTCTGTAGGTGACATTCGACCCAACTGCAGAAGATACCTCAGATTTCTTGCAGGATCAGAGCACTATCAACAGCATTGTTTGGCTTATCTACTCGCAGAGTATTCACAACATGCTGGCATCAGTACATTGCAGACTACAGAATTAATTACCCAACCAGAATACATGCCATAACCTAAAAGCAACTGACAACAGAGTTACAAGGACTGATTTAGTTGATGGACTAGTACACAGTTATTTTTCAAAAGTAAGGCTGATCCTCCCAAACAAGGATTCTTCCCGGGAAAAGCACAGTCAAATGGCATTTCTCTACAGAAACCAAAGAATCTTTTCTTGGCACTAACAAACTTCAACAAGTTAAAGAAGAATTCTGCAGGGCCGGGAATCAGGCATCATGCATAATCTTGGTCCCTTTAGCCTAAGGAAACTACACTGGACCAAAAAACCTTTGGTCAATACGACAGTTTGAAAAGAAACCCTAATCCATGCTTAAAAGGAGTTCCCCAACGGCAGCTTCCAGTCAACCAGAGCCATAGGAGATGTCAACCAAGCCAAACCATCACCAGGGTCTTGCCCAGAGAGGAAACTGTGGACAAATCTTTAAGGATTGGGACAGGATCAACTTCACCTGCACATCAATTTAAAAAAAATCTGGCAGCCACTGGCCTCCTTAGTACAAACCATTCTAAAGAGGCCAGTTGATGATAAGGACAGCAACACCACAGCATGGGTACATCAACAAACTGAGGCACTTTTGTGAGCTTTTCAAATGTGGAGGAGGACCCTGGCATCCTTTACAACATTGTTAAAGGGAATAATTGAACGTGAATGATATAACAGCCATTTTAGAAACTTTAATCCCAAATTGAAGCTGCAAAGACATCTTCATCCCAAAGGGATGGGAATCCCCAGGCAGCCTAATACATCAGTCTAATTACCAGTAAAAATTCTGCACCAGGCATTCCAGAACTGCAGAAAGTGAACTCCTTTCTAACAAAGGTAACAGCATATGCCACCTCTTCCTCCTAGAGGGAACAAAAGCAGGAAGACCCCTAAGGCCAATTGATACTAAACTCGGACAACACTGTACACTCTGAAGAACAGTCTTTAACTAGATGTGGGCCTACCTTTCTTTAATGTTAACCAGCAAACAACACATCATCAAGCATCCAAAATCCTTGCTTAACTGCTGCAGAAATTTTGATCTCAACCAGGGATCTTAAGAAAGATAGCACCACCCTCGAGGAGCCTGACTCAACAAAACGAACATGCTAAAAATGTAACCTTTTCAATTAAAACCAAAAGCAAAGTACTCAAACCTTTGCCAACATTCATATTTCAATTGTTAAAGGATTCCTACTTTCAAGAATGCATCGCAATTTCTCAGGCTAGAGTGGGAAATCCACTTTCTTTCCTCAGGCAGTTCCAAAGGCTCAATGGAAACAGGAAACCACCCGAACCAGCACCTTTAACCTTTGAGAAATAGTTTCTGTCCCCTAGGACCAACAAACATAGCAGCCTATAATACCTATAAGGGTTTAACAGGAGCAGGAGCAAGGAGGGTTCAGAACCTAAACACCCACTTCAAAGCAGGGGAATAGCAAAGGCCTTGCTGGGGTAAACAACCAAGCATTCCTGAAAGTATCCGCTTTCCCCTTTAAAGTCTCAATGAATGCATCTCTAAATGAAACCTCAGAGGTGGTGAGTCATACGATGATCAGAATAAGTAGATCCTGCAATCTTCCACAAGATCTGAACCTCTACACTGTTCAACCCAAACGGTTCCACCTGCATTTGGGAGAACATCAGAATCAAGTCTTCTCTTTACAAGATAAGACAGAGACCAAATGCTAAGAGCCCCACTGACTGAATAGCCTACTGCAAAGAAGTTTGGACAGAAGAAGCCTACTTGGGAAGAGAGAGAACAGTCACCTGAAACTAGCAGGTAATCCTGAGAAGGCACATCCATGAAAACTTTTCCGGACATAAGACCTCTACAACCATCAGCCACTACACACCTTCAGGGTAACAAAAGCATTAAGGCTCCCACTTGGACCTCCGGCATACATTTGCCAAGCATTAAATTTGCCTCTATATTCCAATCCGGGGATTTTTTTAAAAAAGGAAATTTTCCCCCCCTAAAAGAAATCATACTTTTGGTCATTTTGAATTTTTCCCCCTTTTGGGCAGTTCCAAAAAATCTTAAAACCCAAGGAAACCACCCATCCAGCTTTGAAACGGCTAGAAAGTTGCACATTTAACCAAACAGCAGACCCTTTAACACCTCGAACTCTTACCCTGGCATACTAGAAGGAGGGTTCAATGCCTATGGCGGGGAAAACCTTCTTTCCACCAAGAAAAGTGTCCTAGGACTAACAAATTAGATACCTATCAGGTTTTAACAGGGGGCAAATCACAGAACCTACATCTTCCACCCATCAAACGGGAGGAATAGCTAACCTTGGGGATTCCCCATTTCTGAACAGAGTAATCCTTAAACTCTTGGAAGAACTGAAAATGAGAAATCCTCGAGAGAACAGGAGGAATATCACATCAACAGAATAGTAGGATAGGAAATTCTAAACCTCTGTTCCATCCCACTCCTGTCCTGGCAAAACCTCTGGCTCCACTGAGTTTCTAAAGAACCGACGTCCGGGACTGCGGTTCATCAACCCTAGGCTTCGCTGTTTTGTCCTTGCGCTTCTTGGAGGAAGCGGCCGGAGCATCCGGCGGCATTTTATAATTGCAACGCTTCCCAAACACTAACCTGGCACAGTCTAACCTCCTCTTAATAGTGCGCTTGTTAAACCTAGCACAAGAGCGGCAACCAACAACGCCGTGCTCAGGCCCTAAACAAGGTATACACAAGGTATGGTAATCCCTATGAGGTATCTGTTTCCCACAAGAAATACAGTTATTCACTTTTTCTGACATCCGTTAAATACTGAGGCAAGAAAAACCAAAATGTTCCCCAACGGGGTACTTAGCCAACTCTGTTTCGGTCTGAAACTCTGGTTTCGGAAATATTTCAGAACGCCAACCTGCACTCGCAAAACTGCTTCTGCATCTGGACCATGCGGCAAGAAACACTGAGGAAATATGGCGCCGGTCATGCTTTAGTACCCTGACCAACAGAGATGACGCCGGGTCTGATGCGCCTGCCGGACGCCAGCCTTATACTCTGGTATTCGGGCCGACTGACGACAGGACTATACCCAATAGTTATGACTGCAGCAATGGACATCTACATTTATGGTAGGTACAAAACTCATATGTTA
Source organism: Protopterus annectens (assembly GCF_019279795.1). Lineage (NCBI taxonomy): Eukaryota > Metazoa > Chordata > Ceratodontiformes > Protopteridae > Protopterus > Protopterus annectens. The sequence continues at coordinate 1,636,910,709 of NC_056735.1, read as the reverse complement.
TGACTGCAGATGCATCCTTGAAGGACATCATCACATTCAATGACCTCACCCACACCCAAATGCAGCCACACAGGCATCCCTTTAGGGGTAACAAACACAGGGCAGGGTGTAAGCATTCCAAATGTGGAAACATTACTACAATTAATGAGCAACAAATAAGTGAATGTCAGAATGTTTTGAACGTTTCTTCATATTCTCTTACACCTACTGAGGCTGATTTGTTAAATAAAGGTTTCAATTTTGTCCCTGCATTTTTTTGTGGCGGATGTTTTTGCTGCTGATATTAATGCTTTTTGTCATACCTTACATTTAAAATAATTTTTTTAACATAATGTCTCAGCTGATAAATCTTTTTGTTTTCAGAAATCAAACTTTATGCCACCCACACAGCCAGTTGTTCAATCATTTAAGAATCAAGTACTCAAAGATCTACATTTATATTATGGGGACATGGGTCCTACATCACAATCTCTCAAAGGATCAACAATTAGCTCTACAGGAATTAAAGTCTAACAAGAATATTGTCATTCTGCCAGCTGACAAAGGTGGTGCTACTGTTGTAATTGACTGGGAGCGATATGACATTGAAGCTCTTAGACAGTTGAATAATAGACATTACATGCCCATGCCATTGGATCCTACGAGTACATTTAAACAGATTGATACCTTTATCAATCTGGCTCTGGAGGAAGGGATTATATCTGAGACGACTTCTAAACACCTAAAGGTATCTGATCCCCAGGGACAGTATCTTTGTTACCCAAAATCTACAAATCTATTTCTGATCCCCCTGGTAGACCCATCGTGTTTGGCCGTGGTTCTCTCACTGAACCACTGTCTGTATATCTCACACAACACCTTCGTCCATTACTTACACATGTCAGAGCTCATATCCAGGATATGACTGAGTTTCTCCAAATTATAGCTGACAGCCAGATTGAACCAGGATGGTCTTTATGTATATTAGATGTTTCAGCCCTGTACACTAGGTTCATAGGTTGGTACCAGGCTATCGGCCCTATGGCCTATGCAAGCCTAGCCATAACAATTCCCTGGATATTTCTTCTCACAATATTTACTAATATACCTCATTGGGCTGAGCACTGGTTGACCATTTCCGAATTATACCCACCGGGTTTCAACACTTTCCTTATTGGGTTAAATGTCTTTTACTATAAAGACAATTGTTTCTGGCAGACCCGGGGCACGGCCATGGGGGCATCGTTTGCCCCCCATTTACGCCAATTTATTTATGGCATACATAGAGGAACAACTAATCTATGATCCACTCCACAATTTGTACTGGTCTGAAATGGACATCTGGTGTTATTATTCGGACGACTGTTGGTTAGTTTGGAAAGCTGATGCTGCTTATCTACAGGAATTTCTGGACTATATATCAATAGTAATAAATGGGGTATTCAGTTTACATGTAACCATGATATGAATCAAATCACTTTCTTTGATGTTTTGGTAACAAGGAATACTGATGATACTCTAGATGCCCAGGTATTCTGTAAATATCCCCAATATAATTCACTGTTACATGCTTCCAGTCATCACCCACCCCATATTATACGTAATATCCCAAAGTTACAATTCCTTAGAATCAAACGCATATGCTCGGACCCCAACAAATATGAACATTTCAGAGAGGACGTGGTTAAAAGATTTAAAACCCGGGGGTACAAACCAGGTATAGTCACCATGGCTTGTCGGGAAGTCTCTTCATTAGACAGGCATGAACTCCTGACATACAAGAAAAAGACCACCCATCAGGTTGATAACATATGGATGTAACACTCGCGTACTTTGTCAGGTAGTTAAGTAAAACTGGAACATTTTGATATCGGATGACAGACTGGCCAATATGCTCCCAGAAAGATGTCTTTTTGGGTATAGAAGGGGGAAAACATTGGGGTCACATTTCAATCATTATAAACATGGGACACCTGATTCTAATATTTTACATCAGTCCAGTTTAACAGGGGGACTTCTCTCTGGCTGTTTCCTATGTGGACATTGGTTTTATCCATTCTTACACAATGAACCCAAACAGTTCAGTAGCTGGAACACTGGCAGGGTTTTTGATATAAATTTTTTTTTGCAAACTGCTCTAGTGAATGGGTAATTTATCTAGCAACCTGCTCATGTCAGGCATTCTATGTTGGTTAGACATCCAGATCAGTAAAATATCGTATAGGCGAACATTTCAGTGACATCAAACATAAAAGAATCAGTAACGCTCTTTATAAACACACATCAACGCATCCTACTGCAACTTTTAGATTTACAGTTATTGATATTATACAAGGTGACAAAGGAAATAAGATTGGCTGGCACTGAATCAGAAAGAAAAAAGATGGATAATCAGGTTAGGCAGTTTGATTCCACCTGGGCTCAGTGAGCAATTGTGAACAGCCAATCATGCTGAGTTGCTTTTTTTCATTTTGTAATAAATATGGCTTTACTGAAAATCTTTCTTTACAATGTCATTACTGTCGAAACCGGTCTGTTTTTTGCCATTTTATGGATTAAATTATTTTCTCTTAAACACATTGTGCTGGCTCCTTTTTTTGGATTGACATTATTCTCTTTTGAACCGTGCACTTGTTGTACATGCAGGGGTTACATTTGGATTCCTAAAGGCTGACCTTCCTGGAGAAGGATAGGAACCTAGGTCGGAAAGGAGGGGCTTTGTTCCCTGGTCCTACCCTGCTCCGTGAAAAGCCGCAACGAGGCAGACGTGAGAGGAAAACCAACCCTAGCAGAAGCTCTGAGGTGCAGAGATGGAGCTAAAGCCCTGTGAGTCAACTGAAACACCTCTGATTCGACAGGGTAGAAAATGGCTCCAAGAGCACCCTGGATCCAATAGTGCGGATTCCAGGATACAGCAATCTCTGGACCTGAAGAAGATGGACCTAGACGACTCGGATCCAAGGGCTCCAAACCCAAGTAGAGTCTCGGAGAAGGAAGAGTCAAAAATGGAGTCTTACATACAAGGGCTTCCTGACCTGAATGGGTAGGAGCCAAAAAGTAGTTTTGTACCTACCATAAATGTAGATGTCCGATAGATATGCAACCGCAGTCCTGACATATGGGGTTGTCCTGCCTCAGGCAGCCCTTCGGTCGGCCGGATTCCAAAGTCTGGGTCCGGCGTCGGCTGATGTCGCCTCCTCCCAGTCAGAGCGGCTGGGGTATAAAGGCATCAGCTGGCGCCATGTTCTTCAGTGTTTCTTGCCCCAGATGCCAGGTGCCCTCCAAGGAAGGCTAAATTTTGTGAATGGATAAGCAAAAAATTCAAAACATGCACAACAGTAATAAACAGATACACCATAACAGATATTCCCAGCTAAATAGGAAAGGGGGAAGGACCCAAGGGAGAAATCAGAGGGGTTGGAGGGAGGGAAAACCTGACTGCAGTTGCATATCTATCGGACATCTACATTTATGGTAGGTACAAAACTGTACTATGTCCTTCAAGAATGCAACTGCAGTCCTGACATATGGGTTGAATACCATAGCCAAGCTGGGGGTGGTAGGATCTAAGCAAGGGATGGTGTAGCTAAAAGACCTTGCAGGACTGCAGAAGCAAAGCCTGCTCGGGATCTGGAGTATAAAGGCAGGTTGTAGTGTTTGGTAAATGTATGCACGGAGCTCCATGTAGCAGCCTCTAGAATGTCCTTTGTAGCCACTCCTCTTAGAAAGGCTGTGGATGTGGCTATAGCTCTGGTTGAGTGTGGTCTTATATTGGCTGGCACACTCTTTCCATGGAAGGAGTAACAGAATCTGATGCAGCGTCCAATCCATTTTGAAATAGTTTGTTTGGAGACTGCCTTTCCTTGCACTCCAGCAGCATAGGCTACAAATAGTTGGTCAGACTTCCTGGTGGTCTTTGTTCTGTCCAAGTAGTAGCGTAATTGTCTGTGAATGTCTAAAGTATGCAGCAGCTTTTCCCCTTTATTTTGAGGATTGGGAAAGAAAGTAGGCAGGTGAATTGCTTGATTTAGAGACACCCTGGATATCACCTTTGGCATGAATGAAGGATTGGTCCTTAGAGAAACTCTGTCCTGATGGAAAATGAGAAAGGGAGGTACTGCCATGAGGGCCTGTATCTCAGAGACTCTTCTTGCTGAGGTAACTGCCAAGAGGAAGGCTGTTTTCCAGGAGAGGAATTGCATTTCTGAAGTTGCTGCTGGTTCAAAAGGAGGAAGAGTTAACTTTTCCAAGACGTAGTTGAGGTCCCATGCAGGAACTGGTGGTTTTCTGGGAGGCTTAATATTCTTTATTCCTCTTAGAAACTGTCTTAGCAAGGGATGTGAAAACACAGGTGGATCACAGTTGAAGTTTGCTGAGATTGCTGAAGCGTGTATTTTAATGGATGAATATGAGAGGCCCTTATGAAACATTTCTGCCAAGAATTCTAATATCTGAGGTATGCTCATCAGTGATGCATCCTGTCCCTTTTTGGCATTCCAGATGATGAATCTCTTCCATTTGGCCGCATAGGTTTTTCTGGTGGAAGGTCTGCGTGCTTCCAGCAAGATTTCCTGAACCTTTTCAGAGAGGATGTCATGGGGCAAAGTCATGGAACTCTCCAAGCTGCCAGATGCAACGTTTGTAGGTTTTGATGAACAGTCCTGTAATTGTGTTGTGTTAGGAGCAGAGGCCATTGGGGTAAGGGCCACAGTTTGGGAGTGGGTTAAGCTCAGTAGCAAGGGATACCAGTGCTGCCTCGGCCAGTCTGGAGCTATCAGTATTCCTTTTGGTTGTTCTGCTTTGATCTTCAGTAACACCTTGGTCAGTAATGGTAGAGGAGGAAATGCATAGATTTTCAGGGCATTCCAGCTGAAGGAGAGAGCATCCGTTCTCCAGGCTAGAGGATGGTGTGTCCTTGAGCAGAACTTGTCCAGGTGGTGATTTAGATGAGAAGCAAATAGATCTATGTCTGGTCTTCCCCATGCGGTTATTTGTGAAAAAATGTGTGGATGCAGCATCCATTCGTGTGGATCCATGAAATTTCTGCTCAACCTGTCCGCCAGTACATTGTCCTTGCCCGGAACAAACTGGGATTGCAAATGGATGTTCAGTTTCAGGGATTTTTCCCAAAGAGCCATTGTTAGTCTGCAGAGGGGATACGAGTGAGTGCCTCCTTGTTTATGTACCACATGACAGTGGTGTTTGTCTGTCCTTATTAGCAGATGGCCTCGTTGTAAAGATTTTCCAAAGGCTTCTATGGCATGCATCACTGCCAACATCTCTTTTTAATTTATGTGCAGAGGCATTTCCGTGGGAGTCCATTGGCCTTGAATGCATCTGTCCTCCATGTGCGCCCCCCATCCATGATCTGAGGCGTCTGTTGTAATGGCTTGACTTGCTTGAACTTTGTTGAAGGACATGCCTTGGTTTAACTGACTTGCTTGAGCCCACCACAAAAATTCCCTTTGCAGGCTTGGAATGAGTGGTATTAAGTCTTCCAGGTTGTGGCTGTGTTGAGACCATAAGCTTTTTAGACACCATTGTAGCTTTCTCATGTGTAGTCTTGCCAGGGGGATCAGTAAGATGCAAGATGCCATGAAACCCAGGGCCTGCAGGATTTTCCTTGCGGTCAGCTGGGTAAGCTTTGCTAGGCTTTTGAAGTAATCTGGTAAATGCTGTTGTTTCTCCCCTGTGAGGAAAGCCATTTGTGATTGTGTGTCCAGTTTTGCTCCTAGAAAAATAATCTTTTGGGATGGTAATAGTCTTGATTTTTGAATGTTGACTGTGTATCCCAAAGCCTGTAGCAACTGAATGACATAGTCCAAGTTTTTTATCAGTGCTTGTTTGCTGTCTGCTTGTATGAGGCAGTCGTCCAGGTAAGGGTATATTTGAATCCCCTGGAGTCTGCAATGTGCAACTACTGATGCCAGGCATTTAGTGAATACTCTGGGCGCAGTAGATAAGCCAAACGGCAATGCTGAGAATTGATAATGCTCTGTTCCTGCAAGAAATCTGAGGTATCTTCTGCAGCTGTGTCTGATTGGGACATGCAGGTATGCCTCCTTGAGGTCCAGAGTAACCAGCCAAGACCCCTTGCCCAGCATGGGAAGGAGTTGCTGTAACGTCAGCATTTTGAATTTTGGCACAATGAGAAAGGTGTTTAGAATAGACAAGTCCAGTATAGGCCTCCATTGCTTTTCTTTTCTTGGAAACAAGGAACAGTCTTGAACAGAACCCCTGGCCTTGTTCCTGTGGAGGTACTTTTTCTATAGCTTTTATTTGTAACAGCTTTGCAACTTGTAATAGAGCCTCTGCCCTTTGATTTTGTGGCAGGTTTGGCATGCCTTGTCTCGTTGGTAAGGTGTGGAAGTGGAACCTGTAACCTCTGTCTTATGTCCAGAATCCATTTGTCCTTGGTTAAAATGTGCCAGTTCTTTGAGAATAAGGATAATTTTCCGCCTAGAGGAGCTTCTCTTTGAGCCTTGGTAGGCGGAGTGATAGTCAAGTCATTGTGATTGTTCCTGTGGTGCTGGAGAACTCCCTGCGCCAGTTCTTTGATTTGGTGGTTGCCATTGGCGGCCCCTGTAGGAGCCTCGGTATTGCCCTCTACCTCGAGCATGCCTGTTCTTTCCCCTTTGAAACTTGTCCGAGTCTGGAAAGGACCAATTCTTAGAAGGCCAATTCCTACTGAATCTGGGAGGTTGAACCTGGAGGAAATCCTTGATGGTCTGTACTGATTTTGCCTTTTCCTCAATAGACTTTAGCACCTCCTGTGCATTAGCACCAAAAAGCTTCTGTTTTTCCAGAAGTGCATCCAGGAGCTTAACTTTAACATGGTCCGGCAGTGGCTGTTCTTTCAACCAAGCATGTCTACGTATAACAGCCCCTGTCATGGCTGCCCTACATGAAGCTTCCAATGCATCATAACCACACTGTAGAAAATGATTGCTAATCTGTTGAGTGTTATGAACCAAATCCTGCAATGCCTTTCTATCTATAGGCTCAGGAAAGGCTAACTTTTTCTGCAAATCATCCATTAAGAAATCCTGGTACTGAAACATATGAAAAAGGCAGTTAAGAGACCTCATGGCAAGGGTGGAAGAGGTGTAAACTTTTTTGCCCCATCTCTTCCAGGGACCTAGCTTCCCTGTCTGCGGGCAGAGGGTTTTTGGCCGAGGAAGAAGCCACTGCCTTGGGGCCCTGTGAAATAGTCTCTAAATCCACAGAGTGGGCCTTAAAGAGATGCTTATGGGTTTCAGGGACCCTGTAATATCTCTGTCAAGTTTGACAGGAGCAGGAGGGAGAGAATCAGGCGAAGCACTGGAGTCTGAGAATACATCAAGGACATCCAACACTGGAGGGATAGCTAAAGGTCTGTGTTGAGGCAGCTTAAGGAAGGTACGTAGCCTTTTCCTGGAGTCAGAGAATTCCTGACCCTGCCACTGAAAATATTCTCTCATGGAGTGGAGAACTTCACCAAAAGAAATATCCTCTGGAGGGGAGGCAGAGGGAATAGAATCCTCAGCATGCGAATCCTCATAGGCCTGGAAGGATTCTTCCTGGGTATCTGTGTGCTCTGAATCCCCAGAGGCTTCATCTGAGGAGAGGGTGTCTGCTCAGTTCTAGGCCTTTTATCTGCAGGCGGCTGAGAACCTCTGTCCAGGTGTGGCTGAGAACCTCTGATAAGAGAGATTAAATCTGCAGCAAGAGTCATGATCTGTCTATCAGAAGAGGGACCCTGAGCAGTAGGCTTAGGGTGGGCCTTGGCCTGGCTGGCAGCCTTAGCATGTGCAAAGGCCTTGATGGACATGGATACCGGAGGCCTAGCTGCCCCACGTGCAGGGGTAACCTTGTCCACAGGAATGGTGTCGGGTAAATCCAGAGCTTCGGTTTCTGGAGGAAAATCAACAACCAGCACCGGTGAAATCTCGGGGACTGAAGAACGCGTTAAATCGGTGTCGTCGGCCTCGGGCGGTAGAATTACCATTTCCGAAGGGACCGAAACACTCGCGGAGGCTTAGGGGTGGTATCGGCGGAAGACGCGGGCTGAGGATGTTGGTCCCGGTCCTTGCGTTTTTTTGGAAGATTGTGTTGTCGGTTGTTCCGACGGCATGATATAAGCAAATGATTCGCCAAAAAAGTCTTCGGCAAATTCTGCCCGGCGCCTGAGTGTGCGCTTATTAAAGCAAGCACAGGCAGCACAGGCCGAGACGTCGTGGTCTGGGCCCAGGCAAGGGAGGCAGTAAGAATGGAAGTCCTTATGAGGTATTTGTTTACCACAAGATAAACAATTGTTAACTTTTTCAAATTTTTCTGACATCGGCTGAGGCAAGAAAAAATGTTCCCCAACGGGGTACTTAGCTTTTAGATGACTTCGGTAACTGAAACACAGGAGCTGACCGACCGGCACTTGTGAACTGCTTCTGCTTCGGGCACCGCGCAGCAAGAAAGATTGAAGAACATGGCGCCGGCTGATGCCTTTATACCCCAGCCGCTCTGACATCGGGGAGGAGGTGACATCAGCCGACGCCGGACTCAGACTTTGGAATCGACTTTGGAATCCGGCCGACCGAAGGGCTGCCTGAGGCAGGACAACCCCATATGTCAGGACTGCAGTTGCATTCTTGAAGGACATCAACTGGGAGGCTCTGCTCTAAAAACATCTGTCTCACTGCCCTGTCCACATCTTCTACCATGAGTCTCCTAGAAAAGGAGAGGACTGCTTGAAGGGAGAATCCAGTCTGTAAAGAAAAGAAGGTACCCTTGACAGGACAGGGTCCACAGATGGGGAGTACTTTGTCCTAGGTAATGTGTCCAAAAAATGTAGGGGGATTGGAGGTCTTTAGAGGTGATGAATCCTGTGTTTTCAGAGACCTCAGATCCAAAGAAGCTGTCCGATCCAAATAGTTACATTTTTCTTTTGCCCGATCCAAGGGGTTCAGATCCAACAACTTAACTTTCTTCTTCTTGGACGGATCTGAAGAAACTATTGGGTCTGAAGAAGACCTTTTTGAAACTTTCTCCGACGTCTTCGATGAAACTGAAGAGAAGCTTGGAGATGATTTAGGCAACATTTTGGAAGTATCTCCAGAAATGGCAACACCAAAAGAGGGCGGTAAAAGTTCCTTCAAGATATTTTTGCACTCTACCAACACTCAGGGGTTAAGGCGTAGGAAATAGCACAACTCTGTTGCTGGTGAAGGGGGCCAAGGCAGAAGACACAGTGTGTACATCAGAAAAAGGAATCTTTTGGCCGCATTTCCCACACTTCTTAAATCCTGCTGGTAAAAAGTTCAAATAACCTCGCTGGAAACCAGGCACCACATCAACGAAAAGAAATACAACACTTTATTAGCGTAACGCTTTCATCCATAAATCATGCACTTCTTCAGATAGATTCAAGTTGAAAAACCCACTATTTTATACCAGTAATCCAATCAATTTTCACCAGTTCAGCAACAAATTAACCCTCCCCCCCAAAAGGCATTAAAGGCACACCCATAATAAAACTAAATCAGCATTAAAACCATGCTCATGTTGGTCCACTAAATCAGTAATATAAAACTGTATGCACAAAAACACATCAAGATAATAGTTAAATAAAAATAAAAATTAATAAAAAATATTAAACTCTCATTTACCCAATGCTTTCAACTTTAAAAGACAAGAAATGGAACAGACTTCATTTAATCCTGGCCAAAAAAAGGCATTAATTTTCAACTGCCATAAAAGTTCTCTTTTCTCCAACAGCAAACTGATGGGTCCTCCATTTGGTCCTACGTTGACACTATCTATAGATATATATTTAAAATTATGGCTTGGAAACAGTTTATAATGTTTTACCAATGAGTTAACCTCTGACCCCTTTCTAATGGCATACTCATGTTTGTAAATTATGTCTCTAAGCCTACAGTTTTACCGATACAGTCAGCTTTCCTTTGATAACCATGTTGCCAAGGTGGTTAGAAAATCCTTCTATGTGACCCATCTGATCACGAAAGGGTTCGCATCAAGATCTAAGGATATAGTGGGTGCCCCTCTACTCTTCCCTCATCAGACCTATTATTGAGTATAATGCACCAATTGGAATGTACCTGGCCAGGCATCTCCAGCAGCTGGAGAGACCACAGAGGTAACTCACTAAGAGGATTACTGGCCTTAAACAGTTGCCCTATGCAGCACGACTGAAAAAACTAAGGCTTTTCTCTGTTGCATACCGCCTTCTCAGAGGCGATCTCTGTCTAACATACAGAGCCATGTCCAACCCAGAACTGTTGAACATGCTCCATCTTAGCAAAACCAAATCTACTTGAGCTACACGCTCTAGGGATATAAACCTCAGCACAACGATGAATAGAACATGCTGGAGGGATAGATTCCCTTCGCAAAGGCTTCCCTTGCTATGATCTACATAAGACAGAGCACCTCACTATCACTCTTCAAGAGGAACCTTGACGAGTGGATGGGTAACAGAAAGTTCACACCAGGGATCATATCAACAGCTCTACTAGATAGGGGCCAAGGGTACTAGCTGCTAGATCAAGGAACTAGGGAACTAACCAAAGGGGCGGTGAATACCGCACAACGTGGCTGGGCCAATATATGCCTTCAGGTAGATAGCCCAGTACCTACCTATGAACCTATAATAATAACATGGGCAGTGTTGGCAATTAGCTAAACTATCCCCTTAGAATTACAACCAAATTTATACCTAATATGGTACTCTCTACCATCCCCAACAGATGTGTTACCAATGTTAACCTTGGAACACCATGGGGAGCATCTGCATCTGACTATTTGCCTTACTAGTCCTTTCCAAGATAGATTTAAAATTGATTCCTCTCCTAAAAACTACTCTTGCGGTATATTCAAAGTAATCCGTAAATCTGGCTTCTTCCATTAAGATAGCCCAATTCTTGGACAAAATTCTGCGTATACCCCCATGAGCCATAGTAAATTGGGTAATGAACTGAACATTACCCACTGATGGTGGACTAGAGGTATTTGTCCCATCAGCAGTTATAATATCAACAACAGGTTCACTACCCATAATCTGGGGGGAACCTAAAATAGGATGAAAATAACCCATTTCCCTTTTAGAAACAACCTAATTTCTTAATTTTGTAAGCAGATGGGGAGGGGGGGGGTAACCTCTTCTTTCAAACACTGACAACAAAAAATTGCATTCCTGTAAAAAAATGCTATTCCAAAGTGATCATTCTGGCAGCTCGTACGAGCTGGCCCTTAACCACCTATCTTTTCTGATGACTAGGATTTGCACTGGAATAATGTAAGAACCGGTTAGAGTATGTTTTCTTCCTAAAAATTTTAGATATAAACCTCCCTTCAGTATGAAGCTTTTCCAGCTTTACATCGAAATAAGATATCCCTTCCATACTACAATCATTACTAAATTTTAAAAAATTGGTTGTACCACTGATACATTTCATAAATTCATTGAACTGATTCTCATCCCCTTTCCATACTATAAATAAATCATCCAAATAAACATAATCAGATGATATTCGGAAAAGTACTATTAAAGATAAATTTATGTTCCCATGCTGCCATAAATAAATTGGCAAATACTGCCCCACAGAGAACCCATAGCTATTTCACTCTTTTGTAAGTACAATTCCCCTTCAAAACTAAAAAAAAATTGTTACAAAGAACAATTTCAAAAAGTTCTTCATAATGATTAATGTCATGTTGGAGTACACTTTTTCGTGCAAAAACTCTGAGATCCATTGTATTCCCAACACCTTTGGAATAACTGTATACAAGTCTTTTACATAGATGGCAGCCAAGTTGTAATCTGGGTCATATTTCAGCTCATTAAAACTCCCTAAGTTGCCCCAGGAATCCTTACAAATGTGACGTTTTGAATTAACAAATGTTTTGAGCCTCATATCCAAAAAGCTTAGCACATGCAGAGGTTATGGATTTCCTACCATCTATTATTGGCCGCATTGGGGGGGGGGTTAGTAATAACCTTATATATTTTAGGCACATCAAAAATGCATGGTAAAGTAGGAGCGTTCATATTGAAATAATTAAACATTTGTAGAGTAATACGTTGCTCAATAAACATATTTAACTGTCCATAAATTTTCCTATAGGCACCATTCAAATCATTCCTAGAAATACTTTCATAGGCAGTATCATCCTATAAAGCATGCATCCTACTGTTGTAATCAAACAACCCATTATTACCAAACTGCTCCCTTTATCCGGTGACATAATACCTATTTTCTGTCCCTTTATAAATTCAAAAAGTTCATGCTCACTTTCCGTTAAATTATCCATATTATAGTGCTGTCCATGCTCAAACAAGTTCCTAAAATCCAGTTTGCACATTTTATCAAACAGGGCTAATATGGGATGTAAAGGGGGGGGGGGGGGGCGGGGTTATACGTGCTAGAATCTCATGTGAGGCAGCATTACCAAATACTACAGATAGATTCAATTTACATGTAACATTTTTAGATCAATTAAAGTATTTGGCCCATTAGCCCTTCGACTGGGAACAAATGTCATACCTTTAGAAAGAAGATCCGCCATTGCGATGTCCATATTCATTCCTGAAACATTATAAACGTGGAAATCTCCTTCAGTATTAGAAATTATGTGCAGACCAGTTTCCTGAGAAACAGCAGCTTCATTAGCCGGCTCTAAGTTTAGTGTGTTCATTAAAAAGCCATCCGTGAATTGTTCACTGCTGAAGGATTGTTCTGAAAATGCTGGCCCGGATTCGAGAAGGTCCACTGGTTCCCATTTGCAGGTGTGTAAAAATCCTGGGCATGTGATTGGTTGGACTGTTGGGCATTTCCCCGTCTTCCTTTTATACATTCAGAGCATCTCAATGGTGGATTATTGGAATTGTAGCTTGAATACAGTTGATCCTGTGGGTCAGGAACTAAAAATTGGACTGTGTTTGCTCCCAATGGAAAGAAAGGCCAGCTGGGACAGTATTATTGCATTTCCTACCCCAAGTCTGAGACATTGGTGGAGTAGGATAGGCTAACCCTTTAGTATCATCAATATTGTCTCTCTGTAATTTCTTCTTGTCACCTCCCATCTTCTGGATATGCTGGTCAATGCTATTAAAGATACAGGCACAGTCAGATCTCATATTTATTCATAGACAATATGCCCTTTAATAGCCTCATCCAATTGAGATGGTTCATTATTAAGTTCGTCCAACAGTTTAATATTGTAACGAACCATAACTTCCACCAATTCGCAGCCAACCCTATCAAAAACCAGTAATTCCTGATGGAGGGAAGAATTATTCTCTAAACCCGTAGGGTACTGCCAGAGCCTTAACCCTTTTGGTATCTCAGGTAGAAGGGATAAATAATTCCCTGTGTGCGTAATGCTTTCGTCCATAAACCATGAACTTCTTCAGATAAATTCAAGTTAAAAACCCACTATTTTATAAAACAGTAATCCAATCAAATTTCACCAATTCAACAGCAAATTAACCCTCCACCAAAAGGCATTAAAGGCACATTCATATGATTGTGTTTTTGTGCATGCAATTTTATATTACTGATTTAGTGGAGCAACATGAGCATGGTTTTAATGTTGATTTAATTTTATTATCGATGTGCTGTTAATGCCTTTTGGGGAGGGTTAATTTGCTGCTGAACTGGTGAAATTTGATTGGATTATTGTTATATAAAATAGTGGATTTTTAACTTGAATTTATCAGAAGAAGTTAATGGACGAAAGAATTACACTAATAAAGTGTTGCATTGCATTGCGGTGACGTGGTGCCTGGTTTCCAGCGAGGTTATTCGAGCTTTTTCTTGTTTTATTACATAGTTTGTATTTAGTTTTCAGTTTGTTAAATCTTGGTGGTGTTTTCAGTTTTTCAGCCACAATACACAAGCAATCATACAGGAAGGACTGTAAATAACTTTACAAAAAGGCTTAACGACAAGAAAACGAAATGAAGAAAACCACACACATTTCTATAATCTCTCTCTCTCTCTCTCTATATATATATATATATATATATATATATATATACATATACACACACACACACATATATATATATATATATATATATATACACACACACACACACACATACAGATAGCTATAGAAATATATGTAGATAGATATAGGCATATACGTAGATCGATACAGACATATATGTAGATAAATATACCAATTTTTTTTAAACAAGCAAGGGAATTAAAAGGGGAAAAGAGGGAACTACCTACAAAGGTAGTAAGGCTACGTTAAACGTAGAAGGTAAGGTACAGATGAGGTACTAACGATAGTATCTAGAGTACGCCAGTTAAAAGGTAGAAAATTTAAGATAGCTTAAGACAATTTAAGGTAAAAAATACAAAAATCAGACTTATCTTAGTAGCGTGAGAGTGAAATAACTACGTCTTTCACCTAAGGGTGGCAAACAGGATCTGAGGTAATGGGGAGGATGCATTATGGGTAAGTGAGAATCTCGAGAGTTTTGGATTGCCACAAGCTTTTACAAGCAGCAGAGTCAGATCTGATGCCTCCGATCCGAAACCATCAGTCGAGGATGGAATGAAAACTGACATCAGATCCCACAATCTCTGGCTTACGAGGTCAAGGCCTTATCCAGTAGGCCAGTTTTAATAGTGACCTGTTAGGGGCTATGTCTGTTTTACTGGCTTATTTTGAGTTGCGTATAGAATCAAACTCTGCAGGAAATAATCCTCCTGAGGAAATCAGAAAATACAACTGTAACCAAATAAGAAAAAAAATAAAAATAGGATTAACTATGAGTTTAAACTGTTTACACGTCAAATACCACTGGAGAATACACTTTGTAAACTTTGTTTTTTTTCTCTTATCACGTAACCAACCAAATTTCCCAGACATACCTAAAAACGCCAATGTTAATACTAAATCACAACAGGGAAACTGGCTTAACAAATACATCGTCGGCAGTTTCAATAACCCTAAAGAATGATGTGCATCAAAAACAGCAGCTTCAATCTCACAATCCACATGAACACCTTCTACATAATTACAGTGCATGCTAACAAACTTGTGGGATACAACAATCTAGCGAGTACATGTTGTCACACTTCAGTATGATTAATTTCAGAAATGGGTAGATACCTTTAAACTTCTGTAACGCAATGCACCACAGGCATGCCACTAGTGACGGTATACTTTATGCGTAACAGATGGAATTTTTGTTTACTTATTGACCATCAAGCTTTGTTTTACTCAGAAAACTGAGACGCAGAAAATGTGTCTAGTAAATCTAGAATTACTTTTTGCAATTCAAAATGACCTACTTGCTTTAGCAGTGTCAAAAGAAGAAACAACACATACCACAAAGTTTAGGCAAAATAACTTTTTCTGTAATGGCAGGTAACAAACCAATGTCTACATCATCTTTTTGCAGCTCCTTTTGCTCTTCACATCCGTAGAACAGTAGTGACTCAAACCACAGCATATTTTCAAACTCTGGGCATTTTGCCTATTTAAAACATTAAGAAAATAAAAAAAATCAGACCTCCAAAAATACATAACTTAATTAGTGTTATATGAACGCAGATCTTAAGCCCTACAACAGGCTTACATGAATTATTCGTACAGACCTACCTTAAGCAAATTTCTGCATTAGTACCAGCATACAAAAAGCAAATACATACAATAATACCAACTTTCATCAACACTGTTTAAATAAATGTCTTCCATCAACATTACTTACAAGTGAAAAAGGGAAGGTTTCAAGAAATTAAAAAAAAAAAGGGCGTAAGAGGGCAAGACTAAATACTAACAGTAAAAAGCATTCTCTTGTAGATCCAACAGCTTTTAATTAAATCCTGTTTTTTTCCCGGGGGGGGTAGCTAAAAACTATTTTCAGTGGGGGTGCAAGCCTTCCCTACACACCACATGTGGCAGGGGAAACACTTATATCCCTCAACTAATAAAGAACAGTTGTGTAAGAACTTAGCATAACCTTAGATGTCCTCCTCTTCCACTTTGCAGTATTCTTTACAGTAGGGAGGTTGCTAACTGCAGCACCGCTATCTGGCCAGTATACCAAAGTCTTTGCTCTTGGAGGGTACACGTGTGACATCCCTCGTCAGGGCCATAAACCGATGTAGGGTATAAAAGTAACGTCTGCATGTACCCTCTTCAGAATGAACCACTGCATACAGTAGTACTCCTGTAGGTTGAGAGGGTCATAATAGGGGGAGACCCTGTAGACTTGCATGTAGACTAGACCATAGGGAACTAAGTAGGCTGTGTTTAGTGGGGAGACTGGGAAAGAAAATGACTGGCCCCACAGGTAAGCCAGGGTATGTTAGTTAGGTAAAGTAGAGGGGCAGGTGGGGGGGGGGGCTGAATACTGTAACATGGAAGTGAAGGACATCTAAGGTTACAATAAGTTCTTACACAACTATTCTATGTCCTTCTATTCTCATGTTGCAATATTCATTACAGTAGGGAGTGTACTAGAGCTTTAGGTACGAGTCTGGGTGGAGGACTGGGGTCCCTGGTCAATGAGGCCCTAAAGAATTGACCTGGCAAATCCCACTCTGGAGGCTTGGTCCAGTTTGCAATGTTTGGTAAAGGTGTGTGTACTGAAGTCCAAGTGGCAGCTTCTAAAATGGAAGTGTAGTCAATCCCTTTGAAAAAGGCAGATGCTTTGGTAGAGTGAGGTTTGACATGACCATGTAAGGATTTTACATGATAGGAATAGCACATACCAATGGATTTAAAGATCCATGAAGAAATGGTCTGTTTGGAGACTGCCTTCCCTAGAGCTCTCGGATGGAAGGAGATAAAAAGTTGGTCAGACTGTTTTGATAGGAGGATTTTACATGATAGGAATAGCACATACCAATGGATTTAAAGATCCATGAAGAAATGGTCTGTTTGGAGACTGCCTTCCCTAGAGCTCTCGGATGGAAGGAGATAAAAAGTTGGTCAGACTGTTTTGATAGGTCTGGTTTTGTTTAAGTAGTACCTCAGTTGCCTGTGGACATCTAAAGAATGGAGGATCCTCTCTGAGGAATTTTGTGGACGAGGGTAGAAAACCAGTAGGTTAATGGTCTGGTTTAATGAGATTTCATTAACTACCTTAGGCATGAAGGAGGGGTTAGTCCTGAGGGCAACTCTGTCCTTGTGAAAAATAAGATAAGAGGCAGCTATAAGGCCTGTATCTCTGATACCCTCCTGGCGGAGGTAAGAGCCACTAGTATAACTGTTTTCAGGGCGCACAGTTTTAGAGATACCGAATGTGCTGGATCAAAGGGTGGCCAAGTAAGTTTTTCTAGTACAAAATTCAGGTCCCAAGGGGGAGGTAGAGGCTTTCTGGGGGGTCTGACATGAAGTACCCCTTTCAGAAAAAGCTCGACATCCAATCTCGAAGCCAGCGGAGGTGATATGGGGAGACAAGCAGAGATGGCAGATAGATGGACTTTGAAGAGTAAGTTAGTCCTGAATGAAGTAGCTTATACAAATACGAAAAGGCCACAGGTATTGAAGTAGTTATAGGGTCCTAGTTTTTTCATTGACACCACTTGGAGAATCTGTTCCATTTAGATACATAATTTCTTCTGCTACTAGGTTTTCTGGCCTCCTGCAGAGCACGGAGTACGTCCTCCAAGTATAGGTGCCTGTAGTGGATTAGAGCCCTATCACACAAGGTCAGTTTCAGATTGTTCACCTGGGGGTGTAGTAGAGATCTACTGTCCAGTCTGAGCAGGTCTATTTAGTGGGGTAACCCGTGATGAATGCCCTTGGCTAGTAGGTGGAGAAGGGGAAACTAATGCTATCTTGGGTAAAAAGGGGGTCACCAACAGGATTTTGATTTTGTCCCTCTGTATTTTCAGGAGGACTTTCTGAATCAGTGTGAAGGGAGGGAAGGCATAGAGGTACATTCCCTCCCAAGGAAAAGAGAAGGTGTCTACTTTCCAAGCTTGTGGATGTGGGTCCCTTGAGCAGAATCTGGGCATCTTTCTGTTCTGGGGAGAGGGAGAGAGAGCTGCTTGTGGAATACCCCACCTGTGGATAAGGTCCAGGAATACTTCTCTGTGAAGCATCCATTCGTGAGAGGGAACTGAAGTTTTGCTGAGTGTGTGTGCCATAACATTCTCTGTTGAGGGAAATATCCACTGCTACCAGGTGAATCTGGAATGATGATGCTAGGTTCCAAATCTGGGTGGCCAGGCTGCACAGAGGGTTAGACTTTGTACCCCCCTGCTTGTTTATGTACCACAGGACAGTCATAGTGTCCATGATCATTTTCAGGGTTCCTGACTGAAGAGCTGATTTGAAAGTTTGTAGGGCTAGCAGTAGTGGCCTCATTTCCTTGATGTTGATATGGTCATTTTGTCTTAGGTTGGACCATTTTCCTTGTACGGTGAATTGTTTCTGGTTTATTAGTAGCATTGCACCCCACCCAAAGTCTGATGCGTCTGTGGAGACTTGTTGTAAAGGGGCTGGAACTGGTTGGGGGTCCTTGGTTGAGGTGAAGTGCTGATACCCACCACTGGAGTTCCCTCTTCAGACACTAAGTAGGGGAAGGGGAGAGTCCAGGGGCTGGGAATGTTGGCTCAATAAGCTCTTTAGGATCCACTGAATTTTTCCGCATGTGGAGTCTTGCCAGAGGTAACATGGGTATAAGGGATGCCAGGTGGCCTAACATTCTTAGGAATTCCAGAGCTGGCAAGGAGGAGATTGTTGAAGTATAGACAAAGGTCTAGGATTCTTTCGCCTGGAATGAAGGCTTTCATTCTGTCTGTTCTGATCCTGCATACCAAAAAAAAAAACAGGTCTTGAGTGGGGTTCAGGTGAAACTTTTCGTGATTTATGGTAAACCCTAATTGAGTTAGGGTGGAAATCACTTGTACGTGGAGTAGAAGGACTTGGTGGTCTTGATGAAGAATAAGCAGGTTGTCTCGATATGGGTATATTTGTATACCTTGTGTTCTGCAGTGAGCAATGAAGGGCGCTAGACACTTTGAACACTCGAGTAGCAGTGGAGAGACCAAAGGGCAAGGCAGAGAATTGAAAATGCCAAGACCCTATTGCAAAGCAGAGGGATTTCCTGTGCCCTGGATGTATAGGAATGTGCAGGTAGGCATCCTTCAAATCCAGGGCTACCATGAAAGCCTGTGTGGGTATGAGTGGTAAGAGCAAGGGTAAGGTTATAGTTTTGAAAATGGGTACCCTGAGAAAGAGGTTTAGGAAAGATGAGTCTAGAATTGGCCTCCATGGGCAGTCTTTCCTTAGTACCAGAAACATTCTGGAGTAGAAGCCTATGTTTCTTTGTGGGTAGGGTACCTATTCTATGGTGCCCTGACCTAGCAGTTGTTGAATGATGGGTGGAAAAAGGTGAGCTTGGTTTGCAGGTGGTTGAGGAATACCCTTTAAGGGGGGGGGGGTAACATCCACCAAGTCATGAAATATCTCCTCTGAATGATGGAGAGGACTTATTGTTCTGATGTAATTATCCGCCAGGAGGGTAGGGAGAGGGTGAGATGAATGGATAAGGGGGTAGTTGGGTCTAAGGGTGGTAAGTCACAGTGGAGGTGGTCTGGTTTGGTCAGACTGACTCCGAAAGGGGGTGGTGGTAGAGTTGGTGGGAAACTTCGCAGTAGATCTTTTCCCTGGTCGTCAGCTGGTTGTGCGGACTGTCTTCTAACAAAGGAATGTTTTTGTGGATAGTTCCTGTGGTATCTGGGTATAGGGGATACCAGTAAATGTTTTAGGTTTTGAAGTTCTATTGCCTTTTCTTGAAGAGATTTGAGAAGTTCTGCTGAGGCTTGGCCAAACAGGGCCTTATTGTCGAGTACATCCATAGGGAGTGGTTGTAGTCTCACCGAAGAATATCATCTCAAAACTGAGCCTGATGCAGTAGATTTTGATAAGGCTTCCACAGCATCATAACTGCACTTGGAGTGCCTAGTAACTTGGGATGCTGCGGAAAGTATGGTGTTAATTTGACCTTTAATAGGAGAGTCAGGCGCCTCAGAGGAGGGTAGAAGCTTTGGTGATGTGTCCAGGACATACCTAGCCATATGTGTTTGGCAGTTGAGAGCTCTTCTAGCCAGAGTAGAGGAGGTATACACTTTCTTCCCTAGTCTGTCCATGAATTTGCTGTCTTTATCCATCGGGTAGAGAGCAGCAGAAGGCAACTGTCTGGATGTTTTGTCAGCACAGACAGCAGTAACTGATGGGTCTGCTGGATGTTTTTTTAAAAAGGAACTGGGTGTCCAGAGGGACCTTATAGAAACAGTCTGGACATTTTGAGGCTGGTGGTTGTGAGTATGGGGACTGAGAAGCAGCTAAGAAGGCATCCTGGAAAGCAGGTAACAAAGGGGGCACAGCAGGAGATGGTTGCTCCATTTGAAGTAAGTCAAAGTACCTTTTCTTGGTGTCAGATACTTCTGATGCCTGCCACCTGAAATGTTCCCTCATGAGGGAGATTGCGTCTCCAAAGGTGAATTATTCCCCTGGGGACTTGGGAGTAATGAGTCCTCCTCCTCTGGGGTAATGAAATCCTTGGGGGAGTCTATTTGTGATTCATAACTAATAGATTCCTCTGAAGAGTAGCCTTCCTCTGACACCTCTAAAGGGGGCTGAGGAGAGGGAGCAGGTGGCAATTGTTGTGTCTACAGGGCCTGGAATGCCTTAAAAAGACTTTGTGAAAATACTTCCCATCTAGGAACTGGGGGTAGCTGGTGGAGAAAGAACCGGTGCTGACGTCTGTTTAGGTGGAAGTGTATGAGCAGGGCCCTCCGACTGAATGAGCTGTGGTTCCCCTCGGCCATTAGGATCTGATGGCTGATTACCCTCAGTGGACGTACTTAAAGTTTCTGCCACCCCAGCTTCCACCGAGGTTCCAAGGCCTGGCTTGGAAATGGAGGCTTGAAAAGATCACGGACTTTCATCAGCCTCAAGAATCTGCTTGGACTCTTGAGGCACAGTGTGGGATTCTGGCCCGATTTTATTGGCCTTCTTCCTCAACGGCTCATTGGATGGGCCTACTCCACCTTCCATACAGAGTACAAGATGTTGTAATCTCTGATTTTCCAAATTTTTTTAAATTTTTTAACACGGCCAGACATCTGTGAAGTGTTTTTGGGCCAAAAGATTTGCAGATGGGGCAGGACATATGGTCATGGGCCTCGCCTAAGCAAAATACGCACTTTTCGTGCGTGTCCTTGTGAGAAATTTATCTCCCACAAGCACACTTCCTCTTTCTAGTTGACATGTATGTCTCAGCAGTAATCAAAAGACAAAGGGGAGCCCAACAGGGCACTTATCTGTATCGACAGATTGAAGCGGTCATCTGGTCTGGAGCGATAGCTTTAATTGGTCATCTGAAAAATAGCAATCTGCTTTCTGAATTGGCAAACAGGAGTCTAATGTTCACTGCGGCAATAAAATTCTGAAGAGGGTACGTGCAGATGTCACTTTTACACCCTACTTTGGTTTATGGCACTGACAAGGGACGTCACATGTACCCTCCAGGAGCAGAGACTTTGGCATACTGACCGGATGGCGGTGCTGCAGGCAGCAACCTCCCTACTGTAATGAATACTGCAACATGAGATTAGACATATCACCAAAATTGCACAACAGTGTAATGTCAAAATTTTCTGAAAGCTGTTTTTGGTCATTACAACTCAACCAGGTGGCACTGATTAAAAGCCATTTGATACCACCACATTCCCATAAGGAAAAGTCAATTTCTCAGAATCTAATACATAAGAAATGAGACTACTTTCTCCACTTACAAGTATTTTCCCTTTTTTAACCAGGTAATTGAAACACAAATTTCTATTTCAGGGGTTATGGAACACTGTCTGGTTAAAAGACTTGCTACACAGTAAGCAAAAACAGAGTCAAACCAACAATTACAAGATACAGCCTGTTTAACAGATCAGCTTTACAGCCTGCTGCTGTGATAAGACAGTGTAAGATCACAGAAGACACATTCACACATTCCTTATTGACAAGACCTGAAACAAATGTGAAAAGTGTAATCACATCTGGAACAATGAGGCCATACTCCAAGACGCAGCCTCATCTTATGAGGATAATACACTTACTGCTAGATGTGCAGAAGTTCCAAAGAATGCACCCAGAAAAGCCTTACCAGCACCTCAAGAAATAAGCTCAACAAAACCTGAATCTCAGGCACATTTTTTTTTAATTTCAAAACCAGATAAGTGAAATGGCACTTCTTGGACTATTTTCAGTGATGACCAGGGCCACAAATGTAAGGTTACATAGGGTGCCAGGCTTAACCATGAGACATTAATGTTCGACATCCTAATGTGCTAATAACACTGAAGTGTAATTAAATACTACTTTTTAAAGATCAAGACTGCAGTGTCTCAGTATTTTCTCCATACCTCAAGATACAACAATCAGAGTTAGAAAACAAACAATAGGGCTTGAGGGTGTAAATGCCACATGGCAGACTGTCTAAAGTGGTAAAACAACTATACAAAAACACATGGGAGACGCTATAAAGTGGCAAAAAAACATTACAAACACACTTCTACACAGATTTTG
This sequence comes from Protopterus annectens, assembly GCF_019279795.1. Taxonomy (NCBI): domain Eukaryota; kingdom Metazoa; phylum Chordata; order Ceratodontiformes; family Protopteridae; genus Protopterus; species Protopterus annectens. The sequence continues at coordinate 1,636,888,176 of NC_056735.1, read as the reverse complement.
AGAATTACATTTCGATTGCTTTAAGACATGATTTTTTTTCCCAATCACGCTCGTGATTAAATAATTGCATTTCTGTCAAGAAATAAGGCAAATATAACATATACATGCAGAATTTAGTGCAGCCAATCAACAAGTAGGTTTAGGAAAGTGAGGCAAAACTGAAGTACCCACAGAAAATTAATTCAGACACTGAGAAAACTCCACAAAGACAACGGCTGGAGATCAGGACTGAACCCTGAGCCTTAAAGTTGCAAATCAAACAGTTTACTATTAAACTACCAAGCTACAAATGATACAGACCTCCACTGACCATATCAAACACACACAGTAACCATAAAACAGCAGTAAGGAATAATTCACAGTAACAAAATCTAGGTGTTAAAAGTGAACCATGTCAGAAACCAAAGACCATAGAGCAGATACTGAGATCTGGTTCCCCTAAAGTAGTATCTGGTGACTCCAATGTGTGGAGAAAGTACAGTTATATGAGTTGCACTTACCCAGAACAGAGGATGTTCGAATTCCTTGCTGCTGCAATAGCCTTTCGACTATAGGGGTTGTGTCTTACCAAAGACATAGCCAGCCACCCAAAACTCTGTCTCCCTCCCATGCTTTCACTCTGATCGGTCAGTCCTTTGAAGGGAAAATCAGCAGCTAAGATTGGAAAAATGTCAGGAATTTCTTGCTTAAAGGTTTAGTAGTGTACTTATCCTGAACTAAAACAAGAAACAGCCACCAAGCAATTTCCCAACAATAACTATATACACTACTATTGGGATAATGTGTCCCTGATGCTTCTGCAGCAGTGAGTAATTTCAACATATACTGTTTATTGGTAAGTATAACTTGCACAAATGTTCTATATTCATTACACCAACTGCTGCAGTAGCCTTTAGGCTATATGGGATAATTACCAAAGCCTATCCAATCCAGGAGGAGGAAGGATATGGATCCAGGAACTCAAGAAGAATGGTCCTAGCAAAGCTAGTCCTGGTTCTGGAAAAAGGAATCCATTTTCTAACACCTTATAAAGATATATAAAAAGACAATGTAGCTGCTTCTAGAAAGGTCTTAAAGTCCACCTCTTTCCAATATGTCAAAGACAAGGCCCTCGTACAGTGAACCTTAAGACTGCCTGGAACTGGTTTGCCATGGTGGGCATAACAAAAGGCAAAAATCACATGACAACCAACTGGAAACAGTCTAACTGAAATGAGCGCACCTTTCATAATCCCAACAAAGAAAATAAATAGCTGACTAGCTTTATTAAAAGACTTGATTCTGTCAAGATATTACATGCCTATGCATGTCCGTAGTATGTACAATCCTTTCTTCCTGAGGTCTAGGACAGAACATGGAAACTGATGTTGGGATTCAAAGAAAACTCTGAAACAACCTTGGCCACGAATGAGGACTTTGTTCTTAATTATGCCCTCTCTCAACAGCATAGCAGATAAAGAGTTCACTCACCGAGACAGCTTGCAACTTGGCTATTCATCTTGCAGAGAACAGTTTTCCATGTAATGAACCTTACGTTTGCCTGAAGTGCAGGCTTTAATGGAGATGTGGTCAACTTTTAAAGTAGAAAATTAAGATCCTAGAAGGTGCAACCTGTCAGGTGACCTCATGTGAAATGCTTCTTTTAGTTTTATTTAAGAAAACACTGAAGAGAGAAGGATCCATGGGCAGACATTGTGAAATGGCCACAAGATGTACCTTGAGATAAAGTAGCATGAAGGCCAGAATATAGTTATTTGTGCACCAGTGGGACAATCCCAAACTGATGCCTACCCAGTAATGAGGACCCTATTAGAAAACTCCTCAACATGTCAAAATAAGATTTTCTAGTAGTAGAACGTCTTGCCTCTTTTAGTACCTTTTGGATGTCCACTAAAAAGTGCCTAAAAGGTATTAGAATCTAGACAGACAACTGAAGAGAGACTGGGATTTATGAAAACTCCCTTTATCCTGTGTCAGCAAATCCAGGTAGTGGGGAAGTTTGTTGCAGGTGCCCTTGGCCAAATCCGTAAGAAGGAAAAACCCCTACTACCTGGACTACAAATATTTTTTGAGCATCTTTCTTTATCTTCAGAATTACAATAAATATCAGGGGAAGGGGTGGAAATGCATAATGAAACATTCCCATCCAAGAATGAAAAAAAAAACATTTAAGATGTTTATTTTGAAGGGAGGAGAAAGGTTCTACTTGAGGTGTTCCCTCACCTAAAAGACTTTCACATCCAAATTTCACTCGAGGGTCTGGCGTGTTCCTGCTCAGCTTGTCTGCTACTATATTTTTGTTCTAGCACAAAGTAGGATGATTGGAGGGGTTGAAGAGCTAGCTCCCAAGTGATCACAGCCTCCACACAGGGCAAGTCATTGTGCCCACATACTAATGGATGTGGCATATTACTGTGGTGTAGTCTGTAATGAACAGGAGAAATCCAGGGGGCCACAGAGAAAGAGATTAAAAGGCATGGAACACAGCCCACAACTCTTAAAACGATGTGCTTTGATCTGTCTGTAAAATCCATTAGGCCTTGCACCTTTACCCCAAAGGAACTGCCACACCCCCCTCCCCCACAGACCGGCTTAGAAGGTTGATAAGAAAAGGGTAGACCTGTTCTTGCTTGCATATGTAGTAGTCACCAGTATAGTTCCTTTTATACAAAGCCCAAAACTGGTATCTGAAAAATCCATCGAAGCAAGTGTTGGGTCCATGAGCGTTTAAGACAGCGCTTAATCTTTACTATGTACAACCTGATGAAAGGAATCATGAGAATCATAGATGCCATGAATCTCAGAATCCTGAGAAACTAAATTGTAACAGTAGATGTTTGAACTTCACACTACCTCAGTGTCATATGGGGTCCGTATTTGCAAAAACCCACATTGGCACAACTTTTCAGAGCTCAGAATCTCCTCCTCTGACTATCTATGACAGAGAACTGGTTAAGTTGCTCCTATCAGGGAGAAGCCTAACCCCTGTCAAAGAATGTCAGCTATTCAGGCTTTAGTGCAAAGTAGGACAAACTAAGAAGGACCACAAGCAAGATTTACTTGAAATCAATCCACCAATTTGCAGCCATACATCACCAACACAAATAACCAAAGCTAACCAACAACACATAGGGCAGACACCTTCTAACTACATAGACAATAAGGAGGGATGGTGGGTGGTTGTTACCAAGGCAGTACGGAATTCAAACATTTACTGTTACAGGTTAGTTAGGACTTGCACAACTATATTACATTTGTCTTTCACACTGCCTCAGTGGGACATGGGTAGATTCTTAAAGCTTACCCTACCTAGTAGGAGGAAGGATAACGATCCAGGAGGCCCTAGAAAATGGTCCTCGCAAAGTCTGTTCTGGAAAATGTGAGAATCCAGTTTGGAGTGCTTTGTGAAGGCATAAACAGAGGACCAAGTTGATGCTTCTAGAGTTTATAATTTTCCAATATGCCACTGAACAGGCTAACGCTCTGCTGGAATATACTTTAGACTTGCCTGGAACAGATTTACCAGGGTGAAAGAAAAAAAAATAGCCACAACCAATGAGCAATAGTTTGCTTACCTACAGTTTTACCCTTCTTTGCCAAAGAAAGTACAGTTTTTTACCTACCATAAATGTAGATGTCCGAGAGGTATGCATCTGCAGTCCTAACAAATGGGTTGTCCTGCCTCAGGCAGCCCTTCGGTCGGCCGGATTCCAAAGTCTGGGTCTGGCCTCGGCTGATGTCGCACTTCACCCGACGTCACTGCTGCTGTCAATTGGGTATAAAGGCATCAGCCGACGCCATTTTCCTCAGTGTTTCTTGCCCCAGATGCCAGGTGCCCTCTAGGAAGGCTAAATTTGGATAAATGCAAATGATTCCAAACAGTAGAGAGCAAACAAAAAATAAACATGTATGTACATATATACAAACAAATACACCATAATAGATTCCCCCAGCTAGCTACAAGATGGGCAAATACCCTAGGAGTACCACAGAGGGGAAGGAGGGTGGGTAATCCTGACTGCAGATGCATACCTCTGACATCTACATTTATGGTAGGTACAAAACTGTACTATGTCCTTCAAGGATGCATCTGCAGTCCTAACAAATGGGTAGAATACCATAGCCAAACTGGGGGAGGCACTAAGAAGATTATGGTGTAGTTAAGATCCCTTGCAAAACAGCAGTGGCAAAACCTGCTCGGGATCTGGAGTATAAAGGCAGATTATAATGCTTGGCAAATGTATGCACGGAGCTCCAAGTAGCAGCCTCTAAAATGTCTTTGGTAGCCACTCCTCGTAAGAAAGCTGTAGTAGTGGCTGTAGCCCTTGTGGAGTGAGGTCTGATGTTTTCTGGAGTTGTCTTCCCATGAAAGGAGTAACAAAATCTAATGCAATTTCCTATCCATTTTGAGATTGTCTGTTTTGAAATTGCTTTTCCTTCCATTCCTGCTGCATATGCTACCAGAAGCTGGTCAGTTTTTCTATTGTTCTTGGTTCTGTCCAGGTAGTAGCAATTGCCTGTGTACATACAAGGTGGGCAGTAGGCTTTCCCCTGTGTTCTGTGGGTTGGGGAAGAATGTTGGTAGGTGGATTGCTTGGTTCAATGATACCCTGGAGACCACCTTTGGCATAAAAGTAGGGTTAGTTCTCAAGGACACTCTATCCTGATGGAAGATAAGGAAGGGCTGTACTGCCATTAATGCCTGTAATTCAGAAACCCTTCTTGCTGAAGTGATTGCAAGCAGGAAAGCAGTTTTCCAAGATAAGAACTGTAATTCTGCTGTTGCTGCTGGTTCAAAAGGGGAAGTGTTAACTTTTCCAGCACAAAGTTCAGGTCCCATGTAGGCAGAGGTGGCTTCCTTGGAGGCTTTACATTTTAATTCCTCTCAGAAACTGCCTGAGTAGAGGATGAGAGAAGACTGGAGGATCCATGTTGTATTCTGCTGAAATTGCTGATGCATGAATCTTGATGGAGGAGTAAGACAGGCCCTTGTGGAAAAGTTCTGCTAAATATTCCAGGATGTTAGCTATGTTTGCCAATGATACATTTTCTCCTTTTGCTGCACTCCAAATGAGGTATCTTTTCCATTTTGCTGAATAAGTCTTCCTTGTGGAGGGTCTGCGAGCCTCCAGGATAATGTCTTTAACCCTCTGAGATAAGACTGGGTTATTTTGTTTCATGCAAGATTCCAAACAGCTAGCTGCAGTGTTTTCAAGTTTGGATGCAGGATCTTGAAGTTGTTCTGTGTTAGCAGCAGAGGAACTAGAGGTAGAGGCCATGCGTGTGTCCGAGACATACTTCTCAGAAGCGGGTACCAATGCTGTCTCGGCCAGTCTGGAGCTATCCGTATGATCCTTGGGTAATCTTCTTTGATCTTCAGTAGCACTTTGTGCATCAAAGGTAGAGGTGGGAATGCATATGCTGTTAGGCTTTCCCAACTGAAGGATAGGGAGTCCACCTTCCAAGCAAGTGGGTGGTATGTCCTTGTGCAGAATTTTCTCAATTGGTGGTTGTGTGGGGATGCGAACAGGTCTATTTCGGGTAGCCCCCATTTCTCTGTAATGGTTTTGAAGATGTCCGGATGCAGCATCCATTCGTGGGCATCCGTGGTAGTTCTGCTTAATGTGTCTGCTAATATATTTTCTTTTCCTGGCACAAATAAGGCCTGGAGCTGAATGTTGAGGTTCAGGGCCACATTCCACAGGTCCATTGCCATCCGGCATAGAGGATATGAATGTGTGCCTCCCTGTTTGTTGATATACCACATAACTGTGGTGTTGTCCGTCCTTATCAGCAAATGACCCTGTTGAAGAAACGGTCTGAATGTCTGAATTGCTTGTTTCACTGCCAGCATCTCTTTTTGATTTATGTGTAGGTTCAGCTGGTCCTGTGCCCATAGGCCTTGTACACACTTGTCTGCCCTGTGTGCCCCCCAACCGAGGTCTGAGGCGTCCGTGGTGATAGTCTGGCTTGGGTGAGGGCTGTGGAAAGGCAGTCCTTTGTTCAACTGACAGGCCTGAGCCCAACACAGGAATTCTTGCTTCAGGCATGGAATTATTGGAATTTGGGTTTCTAGGCTGTGCTTGTGCTGAGACCATAAATTCCTTAGGTACCATTGCAACTTCCTCATATGCAGTCTGGCATGTGGGATCAATATTATGCAGGATGCCATGTAACCCAGGGCTTGCAGGATTTTCCTTGCTGTAAGCTGGTTCTGAGTTGTTAATGCCTTGAAATAGAGTGGTAGTTGTTTTTGCTTTTCTGCTGTGAGAAATGCCATTTGATTTGATGTGTCCAGTTCTGCACCCAAGAATGTAATCCTTTGGGATGGTACCAGCCTTGACTTTTTTATGTTGACTGTGTATCCCAAGGCCTGCAGTAGGTGAATAACCTTTTCCAAATCTTTTGTTAATTTGATCTTGTTGTCCGCTTGTAGCAGGCAGTCGTCCAGGTATGGATAAATTCGAATTCCCTGAAGCCTGCAATGAGCAATTACTGATGCCAGGCATTTCGTGAATACTCTGGGCACAGTAGATAAGCCAAAGGGCAATGCTGATAATTGATAATGCTCTGATCCTGCAAGAAATCTGAGGTATCTTCTGCAATCTGGTCGAATAGGGACGTGCAGGTATGCCTCCTTGAGATCTAGAGTCACCAGCCAAGCCTCCTTGCCCAGCATGGGAAGAAGGTGCTGTAGGGTCAGCATTTTGAATTTTGGAACAATGAGATATGTGTTGAGAGCGGACAGGTCGAGAATAGGCCTCCATTGGTTTTCTTTTCTTGGCACCAGGAAAAGTCTGAAATAAAATCCTTGTCCTTGTTCCATAGCCGGTACCTTTTCTATAGCTCTCATCCTTAGTAAGTGGTTGATTTGTCCTAGAGCGTTTGTCTTTTGGTTTGGTGGTAGGTTTGGCATTCCTCTCTTCCTTGGTAGAGTATGGAAGTGAAACCTGTAACCTTTGTCTATTGTCTGTAAAATCCATTTGTCTCCTGTAATGTAATGCCAGTTTTCTGAAAATAAGGCTAGCTTTCCGCCTAATGGTGCTTCCAGTTGTTCCCTGGTAGGCGGTATCAGAGCCGAGTCACTGTGACTGTCCTGTGGAAGTGGTAGTAGCTGGATCTGCGGCAGTACTTCTCTGGTTGTTAGGCTGCCACTGACGTCCCCTGTAGGCACCTCTGGATTGACCTCTGCCTCTTGAGTGCCTATTTCTGCCTCTCTGTGCTCTGGTGTCTGGAAAGGACCAATTCTTCAAAGGCCAATTTCTACTAAACCTAGGAGGCTGGACCTGTAGGAAGTCCTTGACTGTTCGGACAGATTTTGCTTTTTCCTCCACCTTCTTTAACACTTGCTGTGCAGGGGAGCCAAACAAACTGAGTTTCTCCACGGGAGCATCTAGGAGCTTTGACTTTACATGGTCTGGTAAGGATTGCTCTTTTAACCATGCATGCCTTCTGATCACTGTACCAGTCATAGCTGATCTAAAGGAAGCCTCCAGTGCATCATAGCCGCATTTTAAGGAATGATTACTGACCTGCTGAGTGTTATGTACCAAATCCTGAAGGGACTTACGGTCTATAGGTTCAGGAGAGGATAGTTTTTTTATTTAACTGATCTAACAAAAATTCCTGATACTGAATCATGTGGAATTGACAGTTTAAAGCCCTAGCGAAAGAGTAGCAGAAGTATAAACTTTTTACCCCATCTCTAATGCTCTAGATTCTCTTTCAGAGGGGAGGGGGTTTTTGGCAGTTGCTACAGCTTTGGGGCCTTGAGAAATAGTTTCAGGATCTGCAATAGGAGCCTTATACAGGTGATAATGTGTGTCCGGGACCCTGTAGTATCTGTCGGGCTTAGCAGGGGCCGGAGGAAGAGAGTCAGGGGCAGTACAAGCATCATTGAATGCATCATCCACAACTGTTAGTACTGGAGGAATGGCTAAAGGCCTATGCTGTGGTAAATGCAAAAAGGTCCTGAGCCTTTTCCTAGAATCTGAAAAATCCTGGCCCTGCCATTGAAATTGTTCCCTCATAGCATGCAAGGTTTCCCCAAAAGAAAATTCCTCAGGAGGAGAGGCAGAAGGAATGGAGTCTTCTGCGTCAGAATCCTCATATGGAGAATAAGGGCCTTCTGGAGGATTTGAGTTTTCTGAATCATCAGAAGAATAATCCGTAGAAACTGGTTCAGGGGGCTCTGCTCTAGGCCTCTTCTCTGGAGGGGGATGAGAGGCCCTGTCAGGGTGAGGTTGGGATCCCCTGATCAAAGAAATGAGGTCCTCTGCCAGGCTAAGCATTTGGGAACTAGAGCTAGGCCTGAGTGAGGGGGTTTTAGAAGGCAAGGCCTTAGAAGATTTAGCTGCTTTAGCCCTGGAGAAAGCCTTGATAGACATAGATGCAGGGGGCCTAGCAGCTCCACGTGCAGGAGTAGATATGTCTAAAGGAATAGTATCTGATAAATCCTGGGTGCCTGCTACAGCAGGAGAAATTTCAGTAGCAGATTCAGCCATGCTGTGTGAGGCCTCGGCTGCAGGAGGAATGCTTTCGGTCGAAGGAAGAACCGAGGACTCGGTTTCAGCCGAAACCGAGACACTCGTGGTTGGCTTAACCATGGTTTCGGCCGAAACCGCGGACCGCGAGTGTCGGTCCTTTTCCTTACGCTTTTTAGCTAATTGTGAAGTCGGAGTCTCCGACGGCATTTTGTAAGCAAAAGCGGGACCAAAAAACTCCTCCGCAAACTCCGACCGACGACTAAGTGTCCGTCGGTTGAAGGAAGCACAGGCTAGACAAGCTGCTACGTCGTGGTCTGGGCCTAAGCAAGGAAGGCAGTAAGAGTGGAAATCCTTATGAGGTATTTGTTTCCCACAAGTTAAACAATTATTTACTTTTTCTGACATCGGCTGAGGCAAGAAAGAGTCCCCAACGGGGTACTTAGCTTTTTAAAAGTCTTCGGTAGTAGAAATATCTGGATCTGACCGACCGGCACTTGCGAACAGCTTCTGCTTCGGGCACCGTGCGGCAAGAAAGACTGAGGAAAATGGCGTCGGCTGATGCCTTTATACCCAATTGACAGCAGCAGTGACGGGTGAAGTGCGACATCAGCCGAGGCCAGACCCAGACTTTGGAATCCGGCCGACCGAAGGGCTGCCTGAGGCAGGACAACCCATTTGTTAGGACTGCCGATGCATCCTTGAAGGACATCAGAAAATAAATAGCTGCTCAGCTTTCCTAGAAGGCTTATGTTCTGTCAAGGTAGAACCTGAGAATCTTCTCTCTTCTGTTTTTAAGTTCCAGAAAGAAAACTGGAAGATCGATGCCTTGATTCAGGGAAAATTCTGTTTTTCAATTTTTGGCTTGAAAGAAGAAAACAACCCTGTCCTTGAGGAAAATTGGATAAGGTTGGCCTATCATGAGAGCTTGCAGTTTGAGATTCACCTTGAAGATATTAGAGCAATAAGAAAATCAGTTTCCCAAGTGATGACCCTCAAAGATCAGCCTGAAAGACATTCAAGAAGGAGATAAGATCATTTTTTTTTAAGAACAAAGTTGAGATTCCCAAGGAGGAAGAATTTGCTTTCGAGGGAATCTCAAGTATAACACTCCTTTCATAAATCGTTTGACCACAAAAAGGACCTATGCTCAGAAAAGCTGAGATGGCCACAAGATGCATCTTGACATATGCATAAGGTAAGCCATCGCAGAGAACTCACTGAAATATTTCAAAATCAGAGGGGTAGACATACCAGACCCTTGGATATCAGTAAGGCACCACTTAGAAAACCTCTTCCACTTGTAACATCAGATTCTCTAGCTGCAGGTTTTCTTACCTCTTTCAAAACCTACTACCTGGATATTCACACCCCAGGTCACCCCCCCCTCCCCCACTTCTCTGATGAGACAGAAAAAGAATCCCCAAAAGGGTACTTATCTTTTTTGAAGACTTCAGATTTGAAACTCGAAAACGAAAATTTCAGGAGCCGGCCAACCGGCACTTGCGAACTGCTTCTGCTTCGGGCACCGCACGGCAAGAAAGACTGATGTAATGGCGTCGGCTGCATAATTTATATCCCTGACGACCTGACATCATGGAAGAGACAGCATCCGACGCAGAAATCCGAAGACTCTGGTATTCAGGCCGGCTGAGGGCTACCTGCAGGCAGATAACCCAATGTGATGACTGCAACAATGAAACAGGAAGAACATCTCTGCATTCCCTGGGGCTGCTGTCTGGGGGGGGGGGGGGTGTCTGCTTCCCCTGGATCTGGGCTGAGCTGGCCTGGAGGGGGCAGGAAAGGACCAGTGCTTGGAGGGGCAATGCCTACAGAACCCCGGTGGCTGGACCTGTAAGAAGTCTTTAACTGTCTGCATAGAATTATCTTTTTCTTCCATCTTTAAGACTTCTTCTGCTTTGGTGCCAAATAAGTTGTCTGTTCAAGGGTGTGTCCTATAATTTGGATTTGACATGGTCTGGCAAGGTCTGTTCCTTAAGCCAAGCATGCCTTCTAAGGACAGAACCAGTGACTGCTGCCCTGCAAGATGCATCTAGGGTGTCAAAACCACATCATAAGGTGTGCTTAGTTACTTGACTAGCAGAATGCATCAACTCTTGTAATTGTTTATATTCTGCACAAGCAAAAAAAGAAGATATTTTTTGTTTGAGGAGTTCCATGGTATGCTGCCGATATTTCAGCATGTGGAACTGACAATTTAATGGTCTAACAGCAAGAGTAGCAGAGGTGTATACTTTTTTTACCCCATCTGTCTAATGCTCGGGAATCCCTGTCTGAGGGTTTGGGATTCTTAGCTGAAGTTGCTTTGATTCCTTTAGGTCCTTGAGAATTGACCTTTGGGTCAGCAGTAGGATTTTTGAAAAGACATTTGTGAGAGTCAGGGACTCTATAATACCTGTCAGGTTTCCTGGGAGCAGCAGGAAGGATGTCAGTAGTCAGACTGGATTTCATAAAAACATCATCCACAACTTCCAAGACAGGAGGAATGGCCAAAGGTCTGTGCTGTGGTAGATCTAAGAATTCCCAAAGTCTTTTTTTTGACTGAGGGTAGTCCTGACATTCCCATTGGAAATGCTTCCTTAAAGTATGTAGGGTTTCCCCAAATGAAAAATCCTCGGGTGGAGAGGCAGTATGAATGGATTCCTCTGCATCAGAATCCTCATAAGCAGAGAGGGGTTGCATACCTTCATATTCAGATGCATCAGAGTCATCGGACTCCTGTTCAAATAAAACTACTGTGGACAAGTCTCTCTCTTTTGGAAGGAGTAGCCTGGCTTGCCCTAATAAGTATAATAAGGTCTTCCACTATTTTAAGCATTTGAGAACAAGGCAAGGAAGCATGTGCCTGAGCTGAGGTAATCGTTTTTCTGGGTGTGGTTCATACCCTGGGTCTTAGAAACTCGGCAGTTTTAGAAAACTGAAGACGCTAAAGAAGTCGTCCGTCTGGGTCGAGTATCGGTAGTGCAAAGTACTTCCTCAGAAGCCGGTGCCTGCTCAGCGGCTCCGGACCCATCCAAAGTAGACACTTTCGCAGGATCCTTAGTCGAAGAAGTCTCACAGCATACCGGACTCCGAAAGGGTCTCTGTAGTGGCCTGCAAATCTACAGAAGTGGGCTTCAGGGGCTGCAAAAGCGCCTCACTAAGGACCGAACTGACGATTAGCTTAACGGAAGCATCGATGGCAGTTTTGGACCTGTGCGGTCTGTCTCTGTCTTTATCCTTATGTTTTTTCGGGAGATCGGTAGTCGGATGGCTTATCGAAGCCATATCGGAATTCGAGGACTGAGAGTGAAAATATCTAGCTACAATAAGGGCTCAACAATGTATAGTTCTGGCATTGAACAAAGCACAAAAGCAACAGCAGGGGACATCGTGGTCTGGGCCTAAACAGGTGACGCAGTAAGAATGGAAGTCTCGGTGTGGTATTTGCTTTACACAGGCGACACAATTGTTAACTTTTTCTGACATCGGTTCGAGCAAGAAAAAAGGATCCCCAACGGGGTACTTGGCTTTAGAAGACCAACTTCAATTTGGAAACAAAAACTCAGGTAGCGGCCAACAGGCACTCGTGCGAACTGCTTCTGCTTCAGGCTCCTCGGCAAGAAAGACTTATGTAATGGCGTCGGCTGCTTGATTTTATACCAGTGATGACCTGATGTCAGTCCTGGAGCGCGAAAGCAACTGATACAGAAATACTAAGCCTCTGGTATTCGGACCGACTGAAGGCTACCCCTGGCAGGGTAACCCAAATGTGACGACTGCAACAGTGAAACACGAAGAACATCTGGTAGTAACTGGCTCCCAGCTGGAAGCGTAGCTATCTCCTGGATCGCCTATCCTGATATGGTAGTATACATCCTGGAGATTGATGGAGCACATCCAATTGTCCTTTCCCAGAAAGGGAAGTAGGAACTGCAGTGTCACCATCTGGAACTGGCTCCAAGCTGGAAGCTTATCTCATCGCCTGTCCATCTTGATATGGTAGTACGCATCCTGGAGATCGATGGAGCACATCCAATTGTCCTTCCCTGGAAAGGGAAGTATGGACTGCAGTATCACCATCTGGAACTTTGTCTTCTTGACAGACTTGAATCTGCTGAGATCCAAAATGGGGCTCCAGTCCTCTGTTTTCTTTGGAACTAAAAAGAACCTTGAGTAAGTTCCGGATCCGATTTGGTTTGCAGGGACTTCTTGGATGACTTGTTTTTCTAGCAACCTTTGAACTTCCAGGGTTGCATGTTCCCTTGGACTGGGTGGCACATCTGGGATGAATTTTGTTTTCTGGGAAGAGGTGGCATGGAGAAAAGAATACTGTATCCCCTGGATATTACCGACTGTACCCATGTATTTTTTATGATACTTTGCCAGGCTTCTGGGTACACTGCCAATCTGCCCCCGACTGCCTCCAGAGGTGGACAGGTGGGCCTCCTTTCAGTAGCGATGGAAGGGCCTACCAGACAGCGCATCTGTCGCCCTGACTCTGCGGACCCCCTCTGCTGCGAGGGCAGTGTTTCCCATTATTATTTCCCCCTCTGCCCCCTGGGGAAAAAGTCACCACGTGCATCAGGCGAAGCTCCCTGGGATTTCGGGAAGCACATTTTCCCACCTTTTTGACATTTGGGCTAAGGTCTAGTAATATTGCTCGCACCTGTTAAGAGTATCTTTTACCTTGGGCCCGAACAATGACGAGCCATCAAATGGGGGGGGGGTTGGGTAAAGGAGGAATTGAAAAGCTCTGCAAACTGACAAAGGTGCATCCAGGAAAGTCTCCATAAGGCAATTCCTGTACCTGCTGCCCTGCTTGCTCCATCGGCTGTGTAGGAGATAAGCCGCATGGAGTAGTTAACTACAGAAGATAAGGTTGCAAGCTGGAAAGCAGCCTGCGCAGCTGTAGGATCCTGTAGGGTATCTCCTAGCTTTTTCAGGAGTTCCCCCTGGAGATGTATGCTTCCTGTATCTGTCCATCGTACAGGACTCCTTGTTCAGCAGATGGACAGAAAAAGAAGTTTCTGCCAATTCCTTCTTTGTGGCTGCCGCAACCACCATAGCTTCACCTGGCACGCCCTTAGGAAAGGTTTGGCTACCGGTGCAGTGCTAAACTTATTGGGCCTCCTCAGAACTGGTTCCATAGATTCTGCTGAGTTCTACACCTTTTGACTTACTACACCTAGCAGTGGGTCAAAGGGCGGAAACACCCAAGAGGTGGAGGGTTGGGAACTGAATGTGTCCAGGTACACAGACTTGTCTTCAGAAGGGGAAAGGGATTTCCAGCCACCCCTCTGCTTGAGGATTTCCAGGATGCCTGAAAATGAGACATTCTCAGAGGGAGACCGTGGAGACCCTTCTGAGTCCTCTAAGTCCATGTCCGATGTCAGAGACTCAGGGGAGACCAAATGCTTCCTCTTACAAGTCCTCTTCCAAGGGACCTCCTCCAAGGGGTGCTCTGGAGAGGTTTTGGAAAGGGTGGGGGGGGGGGTCGCCCGAAGCTGGGGCACTGGTTCCCTATTCTTGGGGAGGAGGGGTGGTATGGAGGTGGACACTGGCCCGGAAGGGGACAGAGCAACTGGAGCAGAGGGTGGAGCGGTCTGAGAGGACAGCACACTCCTATTCACCTTGAAGGCACCACGATCCAGGCTCGCTAGTCTCCGGCTCCACAGAGCCAAGAGAACTCCCCCAAACAGAAGGTGATGGTTCTGAGGCTGATGTAGGCGCCAAACTCACCTGCGCCAAAGCTCCGAGTGGGAGAGTAGGATCTGACGAAGGAGTGTCAGCCCCCAGGATCCCTCGAAAGTACAGTTATGTACACTTAACATAAATGTAGATGTTCGAGTGTATTCACTGTTGCAGTCATTACATTTGGGTAATCTGCTGGCAGGTTGCCCTCATTTGGTCTGAATTCCAAAGTCTTGGGTCCTGCGTTGGTTGCTGTCTTCTCTTCCATGACGTCAGGTCGTCAGGGGTATAAAACATGCAGTCGACGCCATTTTCTTTAGTTTTTCTTGCCCCCGATGTCAGGTGCCCCCAAAAAGGTAGCAATATATATATATATATATATATATATATATATATATATATATAGAGAGAGAGAGAGAGACATGCACCAGTATAAACTTTACCTTCATCTACAAGTAAATGCACCACATAGGTTGTAGAAGACAGAGAAGGAAAGATAAAGGGGGATGGCAGGAGGGTAACCTGGACTGCAACAGTGAATACACTCAAACATCTACATTTATGGTAAGAGTATACAACTGTACTATGTTCTTCGTGTTTCACTGTTGCAGTCATTACATTTGGGTAGAATCCCAAAGTTATGCTTGGGAGGCTGGAGCAAAACAGCATTAGGTGCGGCTATAAGTCCCTGCAGCACTGCAGTGGCAAAGCCTGCCCTGGACTTAGAGAGGCAAATTGTAATGCTTTGTAACGGTGTGAAAAGAACTCCAAGTAGCAGCCTCTAGAATGTCTTTGGTTGGTACTCCTCTGAGAAAGGATGCCGAAGTAGCTGCAGCTCTGGTGGAATGAGACCTAATGTCCCTGGGCACAGGTTTACCATGGTGTAAGTAGCAGAAACGGATGCAGTGGCTTATCCACTTTGAAATTGTCTGCTTTGAGATAGCCTTTCCTTCTGATCCTGCAGCATACGACACTAGTAATTGCTCAGTTTTTCTTAGAGCTTTTGTCCTGCTCAAGTAGAATGTTAGCTGTCTGTGTACGTCCAAGGAATGCAGAATTCTCTCCCCTTTGTTCTGCGGATTTGGATACAAAGTTGGCAGATGAACTGTTTGGTTAAGAGCCACACTGGAAACCACCTTAGGCATAAAAGTAGGATTTGTCCTCAGAGACACCATCTGGGTAAAATATGATAAAAGGCTCTACAGCCATTAGGGCCTGTAGCTCAAACTCTTCTTGCTGAAGTAATTGCTAGTAGCAGAGCTGTCTTCCATGGAGACAGGGTGAGCTTTTCCAACACATAATTGAGGTCCCATGCAGGTAATTGTGATCTTCTAGGAGGCCTTAGGTTTTTGGTTCCTCTAAAATACTGCTTTAGTAAAGGATGAGAAAAGACTGGTGGCTCTGTACTGTAATGAGTTGAAATGGCAGAGGCATGGACTTTGATTGATGAGATAGATAGGCCTTTGTCAAGCCTCTCAGTTAAGTATTGTAATATCTGAGGAATATGTGGTTCTGCTGTATCAGTTCCTTGTGCTTGATTCCAAGCACAGAATCTCTTCCATTTGTCAGCATAAGATTTTCTAGTACTAGGCCTTCTGGCTTCCAAAATGACATCCATCACAGCTTTACTGAGAAGTGTCATTCATACGATTACATGATTAGCCATGCTGCCAAGTTCAGAGTCTGTAGCTGATTGCACAGGATCTGATCATTTTGCTGGGACAGTAGTTGTGGTCTTTGAGGCAAGGTCCAAGCTGGATATTGAGACAAGTTCCTTAGGATTGGGTACCAGTATTGGGGAGGCCAGTCCGGGGCAATTAATATCATCTTTGGCTTCTCTTATCTGACTTTTAGGAGGACCTTGGGTAGAACAGGCAGAGGAAGAAAGGTGTAAACTGACAGGTTTTTCCAACTGAAGGATAGGGCGTCCACTTTCCATGCTAGTCTGTGATAAGTCCTTGTGCAGAATCTTTTCAATTGATAATTTTGAGGAGAGGCAAATAGATCTATGTGTGGGCTCCCCCATTCTCTATTATCATGCTGAATACTTGTGGATTTAGTTTCCACTCGTGAGGATACATAAGGTTCCTGCTTAAATCATCTGCCAGAGTGCTCTGTTTTCCTGGCAGGAATTGAGCCTGAAGATTTATTTGGTAGGTCAAAGCTGTGTCCCACAGTGCCATGGCTAATCTGCAAAGGGGGTATATGAGTGTGTGCCCCCTTGCTTGTTTATATACCACATGACTGTGGTGTTGTCCATCTTTAATCAGTAGTTGTCCTGGATGAAGTAAGTCCTTGAAGGCTGTTAGGGCATTTTTAACAGCTAGCATCTCTTTCTGGTTGATATGTGCATGCATTTGATTTGGTGCCCATATGCCCTGAATGCATCTTCCTGCCATGTGGGCCCCCCATGCATAAGCTGATGCATCTGTTGTTAAGGTTTGGCTGGCAGGGGGTAGAGTGAAGGGCCGTCCCATGTTTTGGTGACAGTCCTTTGCCCACCATAGAAACTCCTGTTGCAGGCACGGAATGACAGGAATCATTGTTTCCAGACTGTGTGAATGTTGACTCGAGAAACTTTTTAGGTACCATTGAAGTTTCCTCATATGCAGTCTTGAATATGGATATAGTAGGATGTAGGATGCCATGAAGCCCAGAGCCTGCAGAATTTGTCTTGCAGAAGACTGGGTTTTTGTTGCCATCAGTTTGAAGTAAGTAGTCAGTTAGTTGCCTTAGTCTGGCGTGAGGTAAGCCATTTGGGCAGTTGTATGCAAGTTTGCACCCAGGAAAGTTATCTTTTGAGAGGGTACCAGCTGTGATTTCTTTTCGCTTAATGTGTACCCGTGGCATGCTAGATGCCTTTTCACAAACGCCAGGTGTCGTAGTAAAGTGTCCTTGTTCTCTGCTTGAATGAGACAGTCGTCCAAGTAAGGATATATTTGAATACTACTTTGTCTGCAAAATGCAATTACTGGTGCCAGGCACTTTGTAAAGACCCTGGGCGCAGTAGATAAGCCAAAGGGCAGTGCAGAGAATTGGTAATGCATTAAGCCAGCCTTGAATCTAAGGTATCGTCTGCACGACTGTCTTATTGGGACATGCAGGTATGCCTCTTAAGTCTAAAGTCACCAGCCAAGCATTCTTGCCCAGCATGGGCAGAAGCTGTTGCAAAGTGAGCATTTTGAATTTTGGAATGTCCAGGTATGTGTTCAAAATCGATAAATCCAGTATTGGCCACCAGGCCTTGTCATTTCTGGGTACCAAGAACAGTAGTGTAAAAACCTTGTCCTTTTTCCTGTTCTGGTACTCTCTGAATGGCCCCCATATCCATGAAGGACGTAATCTGTTTCTGTGCCTCTGCCCATTGGTTTTTTGGCAGGTCTGGCCAACCATTTGTCATTGGCAGAGTATGGAAATGGAATCTGTATCCCTGTGATATGATGTTCAGTACCCACTTGCCCTGGGTTATTAACTGCCAATTTTGAGCAAAAAGTGCTAATTTTCCCCCTATGGGTGCTGCCAAAAGATAAGTGTTTGGTGTAGGCAGAGGGAAATAATTGGGATTGCTTTCTGTAGGTTTGCGCTTTATCTCCTCCAAATTTGGAGGTGGATGCGCCCCATTGCTTTGACCTGCATGAGTCTTGAGCCTGGTACCTGGAACCCTTAGAGCGTCTGGATTTGCCCCTTTGAGCTCTGTCTGACACAGGAGAGGACCAAATTTTTGTAGGCCAGTGTCTACTGAATCTAGGTGGCTGCACTTGTAAGAAATCTTTAACAGTTTGCATAGACTTAGCTTTGTCTTCCATTTTCTTTAAAACCTCTTTCTGCCTTAATACCAAACAGAGAATCCTGCTGTAAAGGTGCATCTAGCAATTTAGCTTTAACATGATCAGGCAAAGTTTGTTGCTTTAACCAGGCATACCTCCTAATCACAGTTCCAGTAACTGCGGCCCTGCAGGAGGCCTCTAAAGAATCAAAACCACATTGCAAAGTATGCTTTCCAACTTGTTCAGCTGCATGCAACAATTCCTGCAATTCCTTATTTTCTGCACATTCTGAAATCAACATCATTTTCTGTTTCAGCAAACCCATAACAAGTTGTTAGTACTTAAGCATATGAAATTGACAGTTTAAGGCCCTGATTGCCAAGGTTGCAGATGTATAAACCTTTTTCCCCATCTGTCCAGTGCCCTTGAATCTCTGTCTTGGGGGCAGGGTTTTTTTTCTGTTGAGGGCTTAACTCCCTTTGGACCCTGTGAAATAGTTTCAGGATCAGCAGCAGGGTTTCTAAATAAAAATTTATGAGAGTCAGGGACCATGTAATACCTGTCAGGCTTACTGGAAACCGGAGGTAGAGAGTCAGGGGTCAGGCTTGAGTCCGAAAAAAACATCATCCACAATGTCTAGCACAGGAATGGCTAAAGGCTTGTGCTGAGGGGGGAGGAGGAGGAAATCCCTGAGCCTCTTTTTTGATTCTGAGAAGTCTTGACTCTCCCAGTGAAAATGCTCCCACAAAGTATGCAAGGTTTCTCCAAATGAATTATCCTCAGGAGGAGATGCAGATGGAATAGACTCCTCAGCATCAGAATCTTCATAGGGAGGTAAAGGCAATTTCTGATCAGAAGAGGAATCAGAAGAAATAGAAACCTGATCTGAAGATTCATAGTCAGCGTCTTGCCAAGGCCTCTTATCTGGAGGGGATGGGTATCCCTGATCAAGGTAATAAGGTCTTCAGCCATTTTGATCATCTGTTTTTTAGGCATAAAGGCCTGTGCACGTGGCTCAGGCATCAGTTTTTTAGTTTTATAAGGTGTCTTTGCATTTGGTTTTGCAGCTTTCGTCGGTTTGATATAAAAATGTTGAAGTCTGAATACACCCTCAGAAGCCGGTGCCTGCTCTGCGGCTCCGGACCCATCCGAGGGAGATACATCCGTCGGTCCAATACCTTGAGTATCATCTTGTGGCATGCCGGACTCCACATGGGTGTCGGCAGAGGCCTGTGACTCTAAGTTAGTGGATGTCACGGGCTGCAAAAGCACCTCATGGAATACCGGCGAACTGGCGACTGGTTTAGGAGAAGCTTCGTTGGTTTTGGATCTCGACTGCCTTTCTCTGTCCTTTTCTTTGCGTTTTTTATGTACTCAGGTAGTCGGATTGCTATCAGACGACATCTCTGCGTAGTTAAATCTGTTTCCAAAATACTTAGATGCAAAAATATACTGAAGCTTAATAGTGCGTTGGGTAAATCTAGCACAAAACCGACAGCCAGGCACGTTGTAATCAGGGCCTAGGCAAGGAATACAGTATAAATGGAAATCCTTATGAGGCATTTGCTTCCCACAAGTAATACAATTATTAACTTTTTCTGACATTGGTAAAATGCAATAAAAAAGTTTCCCCAACGGGGTACTTGGCTTTATTGAAGACTTCGGTTCTGAAACTCAAATGCGAATATTTCAGTAGTCGGCCGACCGGCACTTGCGAAATGCTTCGGCTTCGGGCAGCGCGCAGCAAGAAAGACTAAAGAAAATGGTGTTGGCTGCACGTTTTATACCCCTGACGTCATGAAAGAGAAGACAGCAACCGACGCAGAACCCAAGACTTCCGAATTCAGGCCGACTGAGGGCAACCTGCCAGCAGATTACCCAAATGTAATGACTGCAACAGTGAAACATTAAGAACATGGTGGTATCGATGGGATCGGAGCTGATGTCGGACCACAGAAAACTGGGGGTTTCGGATCTGACGGTTCCACCACAATGACCTCTATGCGCTCTGGCCCTGAACTCAGGTGAGTCGGAGGAGGAATAGATGACAAAGTAGGCTGGACAGTCGGCTCCACTTCCACATGGGCTGGGCTCGATTAAATTTTAGCCAAGGCCGGTGTCCTGAGTAGCCTCTTCACCACACTCTCGCCACATCATCATCCGAAAGGCACCTGGATGATTGAGAGGAATGGGTGGACGATTGGCGACTGCCCACCACAGACTGGAGAAGTGGAGACTGTGGCACGGAATGCACCAGTTCCAAGGAGGGAGACCTGGTTCTTTTATAGCCCCCTAGATGGTTCCGAGAACACTGATGGAACCGAAGGAGATAAAGCCTAGTTAGACCTGACAGATTTTGGATTCGACGAACTTGAAGGCTTGTCTTTTTCCCCTCGACAATTCCGAGGTCGGAACAGATGAGGATGCCAACTTGGAGGGTTTGTCAGCTTTTCTTGCCTGATTCCCTTCCATCGATGCCTCAAAAGGCCCTTTCAATAACCCTCTCAAAATTAGCTTATTCTTATGCTCCTGTAGAAGTCTACAGCTGAATCCATGTCAAATGGAACAAGGGTGAACAGCTCCCAAACAGTATACACAGCTAGTATGTCCATCGGTCAGAGACATTTTTTATGTGCAGATTTCACACTTCTTGAATCCAGAAGGCTTTGATTCTTTTGATGCTGCCTTAGACATATTTACCAACAATAAAGATACCAACAACAAGGTACAATAACAAGACCGCAGCTAATAGTAGCAAAAAGAAAGAAACACTCAACTAAAAAACAGACAGCGAAGACATTTTTTTAAGGAAAGGGAGGGTAGCAGAAGGAGGAGAGTCTCTCAGTCAAATGACAACTCCTCCAACTGAGGAAATGCCTCTAACTCAAACACCTAACTCCTTAGACCAACAGTAGAGAAAGGGAATAAAGGAAAGCCCTCTAACTTAAACAGGCTGAAAACAAAGGACGAATCCTCTAACTTAAACGGATTCGCTAGTTAGGTAGAAGGGGAATAATAGGCCTGAGAGGGGAAGAAAATGACGGTCTCAACAATAAACAGCAACTAAGAAGGCAGTAGATAGAGGGATAAACAAACACCAGATTCTACTCAGCTACAGAGATAACTATGCTACAAAAAACCAATATTTTATATAAAATAAGGAGAAAAAACAACAGTACAACTTGGCCTGAGCCAGTCACCAGCAATCCTGAAGCTTCAAGTGGCAAACGAGATCTGGGCAACTCTCGCCTGGCATGTTGGGATAGGGTCTAGCCTTGAGCCAGTGGAAGCTCTCGAGCTTTAGAATGCGGACAAGTCAGAGCAGAGGATCGGCTCCGAACCCAACCAGCAAGAATGAAGGCGAAATAGGGACAACATAACATCTGTAGTTTCTGGTTGCTTGAGTTCCGGTTAACAGAGTTTACTATACATACTGCTGTTAAAATGTCAGTATCTAAAAGCAATTATAATGAAAGCTGGATTCAACAAAATTTTCTTCAAAACATGTATTCCACTTTAAACCTTACAAATACAGGTTTCTCTTGGGAAGACTCAGTTGCAAAACAATCATACACCAGTTCATGAGAACAAGGAATGTTGAACTAATCAATATAATTAGAAATTGCAGTTTCTAAAAGAAAGAAAAAAAAAAACTGTCACTTTTTGTTACTTACTGATTCAATGAAAAATTATGGTCTGAATGAGTTAACGTGCAACACTTCTGTTTCAGATTTAACAGATATGTAAATATTCTCAATTAAGCAAATAATGTTTTCTATAAAGCCCAACAACTGAACTATTTAGGTAAAGCTTAACTGTCAAAAGGAAGTTGTGTAGATTTTAGAAAAAAAGCCATAAAAACAAGCACCATTCTTAATACCTTCCTGCGCAGGAAGAAGTTTAAAAGCATAAGAAAATTTAAATGAATGGGTGTAGTTAAACAAGTCTTGCACTTATCTTTCTAAGATAATTTCCTTATTCTCTCTCAAACTTCTAGACATGTTAGTTTATTTGCATAAATAAATGATGTGAAAAACAAACGCATCGCAATTAGGTTTTTTCTTAAATTTCTAGAGCAATCCATGCATGTCACAAAAGCAGCGAGGGCTACTGACAAATTTCTGAACAAAGGCTACCAAAATATTACCAAGGCATGACAAACGAGGGTGAAGGCAAATTCTGACAATTTTCGTTGTTGGGTCACCGTTACAAAACTACCCTAATGCTATCCTGCAATACATACAACAATGGAAAAAAAAATGCTTTTATGAACAGATTTTACCTCTAGTGGATTCCAAGGTATAAGCTGTAGTCGCACAAGAGGATTAAAGAGCCTTGGGAGACACAAGGCAATGTAGGCTTCCCGGTAATGTGAATAGTACTCAAGTCGCAACTCTTCAAATCGTAACTTAATGCTGTCGACACCAGAAAAGTCATCAAGTACATCTTCAAAAACTTTTTTTGTCTCTGCCAAAATTCTTTCTGAAATTTAACATAAAACATAAAAATGCTGGATGTTGTACTGCCAGACCAAAAAAAAAAACGATCTTTCACATGCTTTTCACTGCTTATAAATATCACAGGGACTACAAGGAAGGCTTTTAATGCCCAGTGCAAAATTACCTTTTATAAATTTATTACATAATCAGAGCAAAAAATGAAATTTAAAATGGAGTGCAGGGATAGTCACCCTGCATTCATAGGCTCTATTCACACTAATGTCAGATCTCTTAACTTTACATTGACTTAACTGACTCACAATAAATTAATGAAAAAAAAGTTGTCTTACCATAACGTTCCATCTGTGTTGTTGATCTTCGTTCATTCATTACCGATAGGTTATTGGTTCCGTCCTCGGAACCAAGCCGGTCAACACCAAGCTTGTGTCAGCCAAAAACTCTCGAGCCAAGATCCTACCCAGAATGCTTTGCTCCGTGTGACCTCAAATTGAGTTTGCAAGTTGACAGATAAAAGAAGAGGCTACCTCTGGTCATAACAAACCTACAATAAAAGGAGTACATGAGATCAACCGAGAACCTCCGGATGGGGGACGGAGGGTGGGAAGTAATGAATGAACAAAGATCAACAACACAGATGGAATGTTATTGTAAGACAACTTCTTTATCTGATGTTAATCTTCGTTCATTCCTTACTAATGGGACAGAGCCCCCCAGCTACCTGTATTCCAGGGTGGCCCTCATGGAAGGACATTCCTGAGCACCATGGAGCCAAAAGAAGCTCTATCTCTGGAGGCCAAGTCCAATTTGTAATGAAGAATAAAGGTATGAGGTTTGGCCCAAGTCGCAGCTGAGCAAATATCATTGAGGGAAGCCTTAGCATGGAAAGCTGCTGAAGTTTCCATAGACCTTGTAGAATGTGCTTTTACTCAGTGAGGCAAGGCAACCTTGTTTTTGTTGTAGATAAAGGTGATACAATTTCTCAACCATGAAGCCAATGTAACTTTTGAGACAGGGTGACCTCGTCTTTGTCCAGAAAAAGCCAGAAATAGTTGGTTTGATTTATGGGTAGATTCTGTCCAGATAAAAATGTATTTGCCTATGAACATCCAAGGAGTGCAGGCAATACTCTCCTTTGTTACAGTGGTTAGGAAAGAAAACTGAAAGGTGAATAGATTGGTTGATAGACCGCTCTGCCACCACTTTTGGTAAAAAGGTGGAATTAGTTCTCAGTGATACCCTTTCCTTATAGAAGATAAGATAGGGAGAGGTTAGATGCATAAGGCTTGAAGTTCTGACAAGCGTCTGGCCGATGTGATAGCAATCAGAAAAAAGAACCCTGTCAAACCTGCCTGTGTCACAATACATGTCTCATCATCTCCACTATTTGTGGCAGTGACTTCAGGTTCCCTGCTACATTCAGCCAACCCGACCTCAGCACCTGAGACAGGAAGACAGGAAACGCACTTTACAATCTGTACACTATGTTAGCACACATGAACACATGCACACTGACTTAACTGACTCAGAATAAATTAATGAAAAAGAAGTTGTGTCTTACCATAACATTCCATCTGCATTGTTGATTCCCGTTCAATCATTACGCCTGGGTTATCGGTTCAGACCTCGGAACAGTCTCGGCCATCTTCCAAGCTCGCGACAGCCACAAACTATCGAGCTAAACTCTTACCCACAATCCCCCCCTCCGTGTTACCTCAGATTGAGTTTGCAAGTCAAAGAAAGTAGAGGCTACCTCTGGTCAAAGGACCTAACGGAACTGGATGATGAGATCCACTATAAGCCTCAGGAGGTGGGAAGGAGGGAGGGTCGTAATGACTGAACGAGGATCAACAATACAGATGGAACGTTATGCTAAGACATAATTTCTTTATCTGATATTGTTAATCCTTGTTCATTCCTTACGCCTGGGACAGAGTCCTCAGCTACCTTTTTTCCTGGGAAGCCCTCATGGAAGGACATTCCTGAGCACCACTGAACCAAAGGACGCTCTTCCTCTGGAGGCCAAATCCAATTTGTAATGGCTGATGAAGGTAAGAGGTCTAGCCCAAGTTGCAGCTGCACAAATGTCAGGAAAAGACGCTCTAGCATGGAAGGCAGCAGAAGTTGCTACCGACCTAGTGGAATGAGCCCTAAACGGCTGTAGTCAGAGGGATATCGTGAGTTTTGTGAATAAATGTTACACAGTCTTTTAACCATTTAGCCAATGTGACCTTAGAAAATGCACATCCAAGTCTAGGCCCAGAACAGGCCAAGAATAGCTGATCTGATTTGCGAGAAGCCTTAGTTCTGTCCAGATAGAAACAAATTTGCCTGTGAATGTCAAGGGTATGTAGACAATACTCTCCCCTCTGTTAGAATGATGAAGAAATGTATGGCAGAAGTAATGGCGGCCAAGAACAAAGTTTTCCAAGAAAGAAACTTGAGGTTGCATGAAAAGGCTGGTTCAAAAGGATACGTAGTCAAAGCTTGCAGGACTAAAGATAGGTCCCATGGGTGGCTAGGTTCTCTAAAAGAGGGTTTCAAATGATTTACACCTTTTAGAAAGGTCTTGCATAATTTGTGTGACATAAGAGAAGAGTCATGGACACCACTGTGAAAATTAGATATTGCGGCCAAATGAACTCGAATGGTAGAAGCAGATAGGCCAGATTGGAATAAACTGGACAGGTATTCCTGTACTACTGGCACTGGTGCTGAAAAAGGGTCTATTCGTTTCTCCTTCAGCCAAATGGTAAATCTTTTCCACTTGCTGAGATAAGTAGTTTTGGTGGAAGACTTATGAGATGCAATAAGAATGTCACGTACCAGGGAAGAAAGATCAGTCTGCCTGGCAATCACCAGAAGTGGAAGAGCCAAGCTGTGAGCTTCAGGCTGTTCAGGTTGGCGTGTATCAGGTTCTGCAGATGGGAGATCAAGTCTGGAGTTGGATCGAGAATCCATGGTTGATCTAGCAGGTGAGGCCATAAGAAGGGGAACCAAATTTGACAAGGCCAATATGGCACTATTAGGATTATCTTGCTCTTCAACCGGCGGGCTTTCTTCAGAACTGGGGAATAAAGAGGAAGAGGGGGAAAGGCATAAAGCACACCTGAGGGCCAATCGTGGACTAGAGCGTCCCTGGGTGACTGTCCCCGTGGGGGAATCAGGGTGAAGTAATTGCTGCATTTGCAGTTGGTCGGGGATGCAAAAAGGTCGCAGCAAGGGAGACCCCAGCGGTTGAAAATCTCAGCCACTATAACAGGATTCAGAGACCACTCGTGTGGTTGCAGAATGCACCTGCTCAATCTGTCTTATCACGTTGGAACTCCCGGAAATGTGCATTGCTAATAGAAAGTGGTTGGTAGCCATCGCCCATTGCCATATCCTCATGGCCTCTTGACAAAGTGGGTAAGACTTGGTTCCGCCTTGTTTCTTGATGTATCAGACTACAGCCATGTTGTCTGACTGAATTGCAATAGTCCCTGACAGAAAGAGGGGATGAAATGCTTGCAATGCTAGAAGCACTGCCCTCAGTTCTAGGACATTTTTATGCAGATGAGCCTCTAGTTCCGACCACGTGCCTTGGACTGTCTTCACCTGAAAAAGCCCCCCCATCAGGGAGGCGTCCATGGTCACTGTGGATTTGGGCTGTTGGGGTGTGAAGGGGCGAGACCATTGTGACGGGTTCTACGACATCCACCAAATCAAGTCTTGTTTGCATCTCTGAGTCACCCGGATCTGGGATGATAGAGGGAAGTGAAAAGGGTACCACTGGGTGAGTAGTAATCATTATAAAAGCCTCATGTGGAATCTTGCAAGGGGACAATGGTGATGAAAGCTGCCATGGAACCCAACAGCTGGAGAACCGAATGTGCTGTGGATCTTTCCCTTGAGAGGATGGGTATGAGTTGTTGTTTTATCCTTAAAATTCTGTGCTCTGGAATCGATGCCATGCAGTTCTTTGTATCCAACAGAACCCCCAATTAATTCTATGGATTGGGATGGGGATAGGTTGGATTTTTGCCAGTTTATAGTCACACCTAGCCTTTCTGCCAAGGCTTTTTCCAATAGATGTCTGGTGGTGGCGGTGATGTGTCAGTCGTCTAGGTATGGAAACACCCGGAATCCTTGCAAGTCGAAGGTGAGCTGTGACAACTGCCATGCACTTTGTGAACACTCTGGGGGCTATAGAGAGTCCGAAGGGCAGTACTCGGAACTGGTAATAACTGGCTCCCGCACAGAAGTGAAGGAATCTTCTCGATGGTCTGTCCACCTTTATGTGGTAGTACGCATCTTGAAGATCCTATAGAGCACATCTAATCACCTGCCTCCAAGAGTGGGAAGATAGACTGTATTGTGACCATCTGGAATTTCTGTACCTCTACGAATTTGTTTAGCACACTGAGATCCAAAATCAGTCTCCAGTCCCCGGTCTTTTTTTGACACTAAAAATAATCTTGAGTAGAATCCGGATCCTATCTGGTCTGGTAGGACTATTTGGAGGACTTTTTCTTAGCAGCTTTGAAATCTCTAATGCTGCTTCTTCCCTTTGACTGGGTGGAACGTCGGGTAAGCTCCTTAGGGTGGCGGGACAAAGATCAAAGGGAATATGATAACCTCCGATTATCTCTCGTACCAAAGAATCTGTGGTAATGGTTAGCCAAGCAGAAGGGTAAAAAGAGAAATGACCCCCAGCCGCTTCCAGAGGAAAGCAGTTGGGCCGTTCTTCAGGAGCACTGGTAGGACCGGCCAGAGAAAGAATATCTGGAACCCTGGTTATGCGGACCTCCTCTGCCCCGAAAGGGGCGTCTTCCATATGAGTTTCCCCCTCTGCCTCTAGGAGAAAACTCGGCTCGTGTGTCACGGAAAGAACCCAGAGACTTTCTGCGCCACAACTTCCCATTCTTCTGGTTTCTGGAGAAATCCCATTGAGGGGAAGAATAATGGGCACCCATGACAGAAAGGGTCTTACCATCCTGTTCACATCTAGCCAGTGTGCTTTTAACCTTGGGTCCAAATAACAAAGAGGCTTCAATGGGAGCATTCAGAAAGGAAGCCTTGAAAGGGTCCACAAAATCACACAAGCGCATCCAGGCATGCCATCTCATGACTATGCCTGCACCTGCTGCTCTAGCTGCTCCTTCTAATGCGTGAGAAATCAGGCGCATGGAGGAGTTAGAGATAGTTTCAAGGGTGGCTAACTGTGAGGCCACTTTGTCCCGGACCTCCTCAGACACAGCTCCAGCCAAAGTTTCAGAGAGCTCAGAAATTAAAGTCTATTTGAAGCCTGGTAAAATATGCCATAAAGTTCAGGGACCTGACTGCAAAGGTTGCTGATGCAAAGGTACGCTTTCATAATCTGTCCAGCGCCCAGGACACTTAGTTGGGCAGGTGGACAGTCTGGCTTTCTTCCGCCAGATCCTTCTTTGTTGTGGCCACCACCACCAAGGCATCTACAGGAAGACCTTTGGACCAGTGAGGCTCACTATCTGGGGGTGACAAGATTTTATCTGGTCTGCGGGAGATGGCGTCAACGGTGTCAGGAGCCTTCCATGCATGCTGCACGACGAGCCGGACAAGGTAGTCAGCAGGTGGAGTAACCCAAGAGGTAGGGGGCCAGGCACGAAAGGCCTCCAGGAACACAGGCTCTTCAGAGGTCAGGTTAGAAGGCTGCCAATCACCTCATTGCTTCAGTATTTCAAGGATATCTCCAAAGGATACCTCAGAGGGTGACCGAGGGGACCCTTCCCCATCATCAAAGTCTGTATCTTCCATGTGAGACTCCTCTGGGGAGTCCACGTGCTTCCTCTTACATGCACTCTTGCAATGAACTTTCTCAGGGGGAGAATCTGGGGAAGACAGCGCAAAAAGGGCCTCCTGTGGGACTGTGTCCTGAGGCTTGTGTGCCCGGTGTTAGTCAGGGGTGTCTTGTGTAAATTGCGGTCCACATTAGGACGGGGACACTGATAGCACAGGATCGCCAACAGACGCAAGAGCCTTCTCCAGGAGTTGGAAGGCTGGTCCACCCGAGGAGGTTACACCTTGCTCAAGCAATCAGCCTGCCGACCCGGAGTCCCTGGAAGGCTGTGAAAAACAGGAGTACGTACACCACAGCTAGCATCCTGAGCAGTGACTGCAGTGACAAGTCTCTCCTGCCACAAAGGCAACTGCGATTCCTTAGTGAGATCCATGAAAGGAGCCGAAGTGAGGGAAGTCTGTGCTACAGCAGGGGGCTTCAAAGGCAATGAAGGAGGAAAATAGGTAGGAGTCTTTGGAGAAGGGTATTCACCTCCGAAGGAAGAGTAGGTCCTGGGGGGTTGGATACCTCTGGCCAAAAGCAACTGATCCACAAGATGCACCACATCATGTTCAGAGAGGCTTCTAGTGGATCTCATGGACATTAAATGAAGGGGAGTCAGGTCTATCCAAGGATCCAGGAAACTCGGTGCCCACAAAGGGGTCTTTGGATGGTGCTAACATAGGCATCTGCACCGAGAACAACGGAGCCGTTAAGGCTTGTACTACTGGAGTTTGCACCGAGGAGATCATTGGTGCCGAAGGTAAGGTCTGCACCGACAAGGTTGGTGCCGAAGTGGTAGTTGGCACTATGATATGTGCCGAAAGTCTGTGCGGAAAACAAGGTGGTCGGTGCAGATTAAATTGTCAGAGTTGGCGTGGGGGTGGCGCGTCAGAACAGTCATCGACGCCGGAAAGGTCTGCATCGAAGAAAAAGTCGGTGCCGGTAAGGAAGTCTGAACCAAGGGACCCCTCGGTTCCAATGAAGTGTAGGGCACAAAACACGGTGCTGAAGTAACGGATGGTACAGAAGATCTAGGCACTGAAAGCCTTGGGGCCGAGGAAGTCAAATCCGAACTAGACAGTTTGGCCTTCTTAGGTCTCGGTTCCTGGTGGTCCCCAGTCAGAGATGACGGGAGAGACTTGGCCTTCTTGTGATCTTTTCTTTTTTTATAGGAACTAGGAGGGGTTGAAGCCTCCGACCCAGAAATAGCCTCTGAAAAGGAAGATTTAAGTAGTCCCAAAATCAGTTATTTTTTTCTTTTCCACCAAAGTCCTGTTAGAAAAGTTAGCATAAATCCCGCAAGGCGGGTTAACAGTCAAGTGAGGCACACCCAAACAGTAAACACACAATGCATGTGCATCTGAAATTGGCAATTTATGCCCACAATCCACACATCTTTTAAATCCCGGACCACCTTTTTCCTCTGCCATGATAGGAAGGATGAAGAAAGGAAAGGAAGGAAGAAGGTACCAACAACGGTACGAGAAATACCCGAAGGTAAATCAGGAAAGATTTTACCAACGATGGTAAAGGAGTTACCACACGGTACCAAGAAAGAAAGGCTAGAAAACAACCAAAAGAGTCACTAGATGTGATAGGGTAAGAGATAACTTAACAAAATTTGAACCGAGAAGAACTGCAATACGATTAGGTATTATCAAAGAAGTTTTACTTAGCTCAAGAGAAGCGGCTTGACATGACTGAATGGCGATGCGGCAAACGAAATCTGGGGAAACAGGGAGAGGGAACTGTGGGTAAGAGTTTAGCTTGAGAGTTTGTGGCTGTCGAGAGCTTAGAAGATGGCCGGCTCGGTTCAGAGGTCGGAAGAGATAACCCAGGCGTAAGGAATGAACAAGGATGAACAAGATCAGATCAAAGTTTTCCAAGAGAGATATTTTACATCACACGAAGACGCAGGTTCAAAGGGGGGAGCTGTTAGAGCTTGCAGAACCAAGGCCAAATCCCAAGGTTGTACTGGTTCTCTAAAGGGAGGTTTTAAGTGGAGAACCCACTTCAAGAAGGTTTTACAGAGTATGTGACATAAGCGAAGCATCCTGAAAACCAATGTGGAAATTTGGTATGACAGCTAAATGCACACGAACAGTACAGGCAGACACCCCAGAGTGGAAAAGATGCAATAAGTAATCCAAAACCATCAAAACTGGGGCTGACAAGGGGTCTAATTGTTTATTCGCTGCCCATAAATTGAACCTTTTCCATTTATTAAGACAGATTAGTCTGGTGGACGATTTATGAGATGCAATAAGAATATTGCGCACAGGGGATGATATGTTTTCATGCCTGGCAATCATCGGACGTGGAGAAGACAAGCTGCTAGTTTCAGGGTTGTTAAGATTGGGGCGAGTCAGACCATGTAGATGGGAGATCAACATTGGGGATAGGCTGAAGATCCATGGTTGATCTAGCAGGTGAGGCCAGAGGAAGGGAAACCAGACTTGTTGAGGCCAATATGGAGCAATGAGTAGCACCTTGCTTTACAACTGTCGTGCTTTCTTCAGAAATTGGGAGATGAGGGGAAGAGGAGGATAAGCATAAAGTAGACCAGAGGGCCAAGCGTGGATGAGCATCTCTCGGTGACCGTCTCCAAGGGGGGGGGATAAGGGCAAATTAGTTGCTGCACGTGAAGTTGGTTGGGGAGGCAAACAGGTGGCAGCAAGGTTCGCCCCAGCGGTTGAAGATTCTTGCTGCTATCATAGGATTGAGGGACCACTCGTGAGGCGGCAGAATGCACCTGCTCAATTTGTCCACTATCATGTTGAAGCTCCCGGGAATGTGTGTTGCAATTAGAAAGCGGTTGGAAGTTATCGCCCACTGCCATATTCTCAAGGCCCCTCGGCATAACTGGTAAGATCTGGTGCCCCCTTGTTTGCTGATGTACCAGACCACTGACATGTTGTCTGGATCGCAACATTCCCTGATGGAAGGATCGAATTAAATACTTGCAACGTGAGTAGCACCGCCCTCAGTTCCAGGACACTGATATGCAAAAGGGCCTCTGTCTCCGACCAGGTGCCTTGGACCGAGTTCCCCTGACATAGCCCCCCCCATCAGGGAGGTGTCTGTGGTCACCATGGCTATCGGTTGATGGGGGTTGAAGGGGCGAGACCATTGTTGGGGATTTCGAGACATCCACCAGAGTAAATCTTGCTTGCATCTCTGAGTTGCACTTACCTGAAAAGACAAAGGATGTTGTAGAGGATACCACTGAGTGAGAAGTAGCCACTGATGGAGCCTCATGTGGAAGCTGGCTAGAGGAACAATGGTGATCAAGGCTGCCATTGACCCCAAGAGTTGGGAGTATGGATCGAGTGGGAGATTTGTGGTGACAGAGCAGCGACTGAACCTGTTGTCTTATTCTTTGAAGCCTGTGGTCCGAAAGGGATGCTGTGCAAATTCTCGTGTCCAACAGTACTCCTATAAATTCCAAAGACTGAGCTGGGGTCATGTTGGATTTCTCCCAGTTTATAGTGATTCCCAGGCTTTGAGCTGTGAGGAGAGTGTAGTGCAGGGCTTCTTCCAGTAGATGCTTGGTGGCGGCATTGAGGAGCCAGTCGTCTAGACATGGAAATGCCTGGAATCCTTGAAGTCGCAAGTGAGCGATAACCACTGCCATGCATTTGCTGAACACTCTGGGGGCTGTAGAGAGACCGAAGGGCAAAGCTCGAAATTGGTAGTGAATGGCTCCTATGCAGAAGAGGTATCTTATTGAGCATTTGCCTATTTTTATATGGTAATACACATCTTGAAGATCTACAGACCACATCGTCTTCTTCCAGAAGAGGAAGGACAGACTGAACCATGACCATCCGGAATTTCTCTGTTTTTACAAATTTGTTCAGTGTGCTGAGATCCAGAATTTGTCTCCAGTCCCCTGTCTTTTTTGGCACTAAAAAAACCTTAAGTAAAAAAATGGATTTTTTCTGGTCTGGGGGGAACCTTCTGGAGGACTCTCTTTGTAGCAGCTTTTGTATTTCGTGTGCTGCTGCTTCCCTTTGACTGGGTGGAACGTCAGGTAATATTCTGGATGAGATTGGACAAAGATGGAAGGGGATGTGACAGCCTCTGGATATTATCCATTGTAGTCAAGAGTCAGTTGTTATATTTTGCCAGGCAGCGGGGTACAAGGAAAAACGACCCTCGACCACTTCCAGGGGTGAGCAGTCGGGCAACGCTTCAGGATCGCTGATAGGGTTGGCCAGAGAAGGAATGTATGGAACCCTGGTTTTGAGGACCTAGTCTGCCCCGAAAGGGGAGTCTTCCATTGGAGTTCCCCCCTCTGCCTCTAGGGAAGAACTTGGCACGTGCATCCCGGAAAGAGCCCTGTGATTTCCTGTGCCACATCTTCCCGCTCCTCTGATTTCTGGAATAGAATCACTGAGGAGTGGAGTGTCTGACACCAACGGCAGACAGGGTCTTGCCATCTTGTTCGCACCTAGCCAGTGTATCTTTCACTTTAGGGCCAAAGCAGCAGCCTCAATGGGGGCATTCATGAAGGGAGCCTTAAAGGAGTCTGCAAAGTCACAAAGGTGAATCCAGGCATGTCGTCTGGTGACTATACCCGCTCCTGCCACTCTAGCCACCCCCTTCTGTTGCATGAGAAATAAGACACATCGAAGAGTTGGAAATGGACTCTAGGGTGGCTGAGTAGCCACGTTGTCACGGACCTAGTCAGAAATAACTCCTGCCAAAGTTTCAGAGAGCTGGTTGATAAAATCCCTCTGAAGCCTGGTAAAGTGTGTCAAACAGTTCAAAGACCTTAAGGCGAAGGTCGATGAACCAAACACACGCTTCCCTAGTCTGCCTATCACCCGGGACTACTTGCCAATGTGGGTGCTCAGCTGGGGGCGATAATATTTTATCCGGTCTCCTTGGTATCGCTTTCCAGGTTGTCAAGAGCCTTCCATGCGCACTGGACGATGAGCTGATTGAGATCATCGGCCAGCAGGGTGACCCAGGAGGTAGGGGGCTGGGAATGAAAAGCCTGCAGAAATACAGATTCTTCAGAGGAAGGATTAGAGGACTTTCAGTCACCCCTCTAAGGATCTCGAGGATGTCACCAAAGGACACCTCATCAGAGGGTGACTGTGGGGACCCTTCCCCATCATCAAAATCCATACCTTCAGTCAATGACTTCTCAGTGGAGTCCATGTGTTTCCTCTTGCACGACACTTTGCGGGGTACTTCCTCAGTGGGAGGTTCTGGAGAAGACTGCAAAGAGGGAGTCTCCTGAGGAGGAGAAACCTGAGACCCTTGTGCCCAGTGTCCGGTGGTTGCGGCTTGTGACAGTTGCAGCACAGAGGGGGGAAGAGGACTCAGACATGTGGGATTTGCCAGTGGAGGCAATCCCACATGTCGGGAGTCCTCTCCCCCCTCTGTGCCGCAAATGTGTGGAGGAGAAACCTGAGACCCTTGTGCCTGGTGTCCGGTGGTGGTGGCTTGTGACAGTTGCGGCACAGAGGGGGGGAGAGGACACACACGTGGGATTTGCCAGTGGAGGCAAGCGCACTCTCCATGGCCTGGAAGGCCGGCCTGCTCAAGGAGGGATGGGAGCCCGGAACCTAGCATGATAACCTCAGAATCGGGGTCACACCACGCCCCAACGAGCCCACTGTCAGACAAGGAGACTCAACAGGACCGTGAACCGTGAGAGAGAATCCCTGGTGGGTGCCATAGAAAAAACTCTGCGTGGAACCAGGAATGCCCTCCCCCACAGGACACGCCACTGGTCTGAGAAGAGCCCCATGCCCAGTGCACCGAGGGCCACAAGGACGACTCTGATTCCAAAGTGAGATTCACTATTGGAGTCGGAAGAAGGGAAGCTGCTGTCGGAGTAATAGGCTTCAAAACTTGGGAAGAAGTCGAAGGAGGAGTGTACGTTGGGGTTTGAGGAGATGTACGTTCACCTGAAGGAGGGAACGTGGACTTCGGGTGAGGGAGACTCTGGCCACAAGCAACTGGTCAACAAGTCGCAACACATCTTGCTCAGAGACTCTTGGTTGACCTCATGGAAAAAGCTGATGATGATTCTGGCCTTTCTAGAAAAGGACTACACTGACTACTAGCAAATGGATCCAAGGAAGGAGAATACTTGGTCCTTGCTAATTCAAGAAGTGCAGAGAATGGACCCGAGGATGTCTGCGCCGAAGAAAATGGTGTGGAAGTAGTCTGCGCCAACGACGCCAGTGCCACAGAAGTTGAATTTGTCTGCACCATAAATGAAAAAGTCTTCCCCGATGGGTATGGTGCTGTTGAGGAAAGTGTCTAAACTGGTAATAAGGACAGTGCAGAGGAGGACTGCACCAAAGAACATGTCGGTGCCAAAAGGGTCTGCGCCGTGGAGTAC
The DNA here is from genome assembly GCF_019279795.1 of Protopterus annectens. Lineage (NCBI taxonomy): Eukaryota > Metazoa > Chordata > Ceratodontiformes > Protopteridae > Protopterus > Protopterus annectens. The sequence continues at coordinate 1,636,853,611 of NC_056735.1, read as the reverse complement.
AGAAAAGTCATACTTGGAGCCGAAGGGGATAGGACCAACGGTGCCGAAGGGGACTGTACCTGTATGGACGGTGCCGCCCGTAGTTGTCTTCATCGAGAACTCTGGTGCCAGTGTTGATAAGGAAGACATGGCTGGAACTAGAATCATTTGGTGCGGTGCTGAACCTGGAGCCAACAGGGTCACAGGTGGCAGCGCCGAAGTAACCAATTTCATCCTCTTATGAGTAGACTCCCTATGATCTCCAGAGGGAGAAGAAGGGAGCAACCTCAACGATGAAGAAAAACGCCTCTTAAGGGGTTTAACAGGAGGGGGGGTGAGCCCTCTGATCCAGAAATAGCCTCAGAGAAAGGAGATTTGAGAAGACCTTTCAATATGAATTTATTCTTCCTCTCGTTAAGAGTCCTGGTAGAATAATTTTTACAAATCCCACACGGGGGATCCACAGCAAGGTGGGAGAAATTCAGACAGTAGACACATAAGTCATGGGCATCGGAAAGCGGTAAGTTACTGCCACAATCCTTACACTGCTTGAAACCAACGCTACTTTTCTTATCTGACATAATGATGTGGAGAAGAACAGTACCAAAAGGAAGAGGAAAAGCTACCCAAAAAAGGTAAGAAGAGAGAAGGAAGGATTACCAACGATGGTAATGAAGAATGACCTCAAAGGTAAGAAAAAGGGTAATAAAGTGAAAAGACTAAAGGGAGAGGAGTCTAAACTATACGATAGAGTAACATATTATTAGAAACTATTTGAAATATTTAAAGTAAGAACAACGTATAAAACTCCAAAATTTAGACACTTGGCCGAGAGAGTGGCTTGACACAGCTGTACAGCAATGCAGCAAATGAGATCTGAGGTAACAGGGAGCAGAGCATTCTGGGTAGGACATTGGCTCGAGAGTTTTTGGCTGATGCAAGCTTGATATTGGCCGGCTCGGTTCCAAGGACACACAGATAACCCATCAGTAAGGAATGAACGAAGATTAACATCATCAAATCATATCTTTTTAACAATGACTGAACATCCAAGGAATTTAACACACAGAAATCAAAACGTCACCTAACCTCAAAACTTTTCTTAAAGGGACCTGTGCCTCGCACCATAGCAGAATGTCTTCACAGGTGGGCAGGACATAACAGGCTATGACTGCTTAATTGTAGCATTAAAAGGCACTGTAGCAAAATTAGGTATAGACCCATATGTCACCTGATGGACAGCCAGCTGGCTCAGTGATAGTGTGCAAGAAGTTGGGATACGGGAATCCACCTCCACAAGGAAACCAGTCACTATTGGAGTTTGACGGGGATCGCTGCTGGGGCAACTACTTCTCTGAAGTCAATGAAAAAATCACCTGCCTTTGGCTGACAAAATATGTAAATTACTTCAAACTACGTGTGATCACGGAATCCCCTAGAGACACAGATACACTTCAAGAGGGCCTGATGCAGACAGACTGGTTCCAGAGTCAAGAACTAAAACTCCATGCATAACCCTTTGGAAAAGCATCCATCCCTGGAATGTGATAATACACCCCCTAAAAGTAGAATGAACAGTTGTGTAAAATCTTACCATAAATGGTCCTTCTCTTCCATGTTGCAGTATTCTGTACATATGGGTTTTCTCCTCTTGCTGCCTGAATGTCTGGCCACTATACAAAATATTTCAGTCAATGTATGGTGTGTGGGATGTCTAACGCGGCTAGCAGAGCATAGGCAATAAAAGTGACGTCTGCATGCACCAGACCTCAGAACTGAGCATCTCAGTTGGAACCAGCCCTTATTAAGGATAATGCCAGTCCTATGCCATCCAAAAAGGGAACTGCCATACAACAGGAGGAGTAGCTGGGTGGGAAGGAATACTGCAACATGGAAGAGAAAGACATCTATGGTTATGGTAAGATTTTACACAACTTTTCTATGTCGTCCTATTCATATGTTGCAGTATTCTGTACATATGGTTTAGTGCCAAAGCTCACTGTGAGGAAGGGGGAGGTGGTCTAGTAGAATTCTCTAGGAAACCATGGAGGATAGTCCTGACAAATCCAGCTCTGGCCCTAGAACTGTGGTCTAACTTGTAATGTTTGGTGAAGCACAGAAGACCACGTGGCTGCTTCAAGTACAGTGGAAGTGTCCAACCCCCTGAAGAAAGCCCCAGAAGAGGCCACTGCCCTGGTGGGGTGTGTGCTTTGACAGTACCTTGCAGGGGATTTCCCATGGTATTTGTAGCAAAAGGTAATAGCTTTGGAAATCCATGCTGAAATTGTTTGTTTAGATAATGCTTTTCCTAGGGCCCTGGGGGTGGAAAGAGGTCAATAGTTGCTCAGCCTGTCTGATGGACCTGGTTTTGTGCAGACAGAATCTGATTGTCTGTGCACATCCAGGAAATGAAGTACTCTCTCACCATCTTCCTGTGGATTGGGGAAGAAAGTGGGTAGGTGGATGGTTTGGTTTAAAGAATGATCACTAACCACCTTGGGCATGAAGGAAGGGTTAGTTCTAAGAGTTACCTGTCGGTGTGGAATACAAGGAAGGGTGGGAATAGCCATGAGGGCTTGCAACTCCGACACTCTTCTAGCTGAGGTCAAGGTCACAAGGAGGATAGTCTTCCATGTGCAGTGTTTTAGGGAAGCTTTAGCACCTGGCTCGAATGGGGGAATTGTGAGCTTCTGGGGGGGAGGGTGTTTCGTTTGTGGTCTGAGATGAAGAACACCCTTAAGGAAGAGCTTTGCAGGAAGTCTGAAAGCTAAGGGGGGATCCAAAGGAGGACATGCAGAAATGTCAGACAAATGGGTCATAACGGATGAGAATGCTAACACTGGCTGCAATAGTTCAAACAGACAGTACCAGAGGAGTCTCGCTTTGCAATGGGTCCAACTGCCTTTTGAGACACCATATGGAGAATGTTTTCCACTTTGATAGGTAAGATTTCCTGGTATTTGGTTTCTTGGACTCCTGCAGGACAGTGAGCATGTCCTCACTGTAAAGGTGTCTGAAAGGGATCAGAATCCTATCACCCACGGAGTGAAGAGAATCCCACTGTGGGTGGATTTGGGTTCCCCTTGTGGTTCATAGGCTGGTACTAGGCTAACAGCCCTAGGGCCTATACAACCCTAGCCATAATTCCCTGGCCATTTCTTCCCACACTATTAACTTCCCTGGACCCCTGTCTAGCAGGGTGACTGACGTGATCCCCGGGGTGAAATTCCTTTCTCCCACCCAATCGTCAAGGTCTTTTTTTTGAAGAGGGCCAAAGAGGCACTCTGCTTGACATGCATGGGCAGTCTATTCCAATGTCTGGGGACTCTCTGGGTCAGGAACCTATCCCTCCAGCAGGTTTTGTTTATTGTGATGACAAGGTTTAGATCCCTGGAACGTGTGGCACTGAGGGATTGGGATCTTTAAGTGTAGCATGTCCAACAGCTCTGGGTTTGACATGGCCTTGTATGTTAAGCAGAGATCGCCTCTGAGTAGACGATATGCGACAGAGTATAGCTGGAGTTTTTTAAGGCAGTCAACTTGGGCATCTGCTTCAGGCCTGTGATTCTTTTAGTGAGGCATTTCTGCGGCCTTTCCAGTTGTTGCAGATGTCTTGAGAGGTACATACCAAACTGGGCGTTTTATTCTATAATGGGTCTAATGAGGGATGATTACAGTGGGACAATGACCTCCTTTTTTCTGGATGAAAAGCCCTTACTGATGAGGTGTGCCACATAGAGGCAGTTGTGGTGATGTGGTTATCGAAGGTGAGACCACTGTCCACCTGTGTCCCTAAGTGTCTCTTATCACACTTTCGGTGTTTAGTGTACTGCCACCTATGTGGTAATTCACGGGTACATGTTTTTTCCCAAAAGGGATAACTATACATTTTTTGGCAATGAGCTTGAGCCCATGGCTCTGGCACCAAGCATCTGTTTCTGTAAGGCCCGTTTGTAGAGTATCCACATCATTTGGGGATTCAATAATGGCTCCCAGTTTGCAGTCATCTGCGAACTTTGTTAGCCAGAGTCCCTTAGTGTTGGCCTATACTTCAGAGAAGTAGATGCCAAACAAGAGCGGTCCCAGGACTGAACCCTGAGGTACTCCACTCGTCACATGTCTGGAGCTGGATTTGGAGTCGGTTACTTTTACAGTGTGGGTTCCGTCAGTAAGCCAGTTGGCAACCCATTGGGTGACGTAGGGATTAATGCCCAGCTTAGTAAGTTTATCTATGATTCCAGAGTGGGGGATGGTGTCAAAGGCCTCGGCGAGGTCTAGATAGGCTGTGTGGACCAACTTCCCCTTGTCCATGGCTCTGGAGACTGATTCGAAGAAGTCAATCAGGTTCACGAGACAAGATCGGCCCTTCACGAACCCAAACTTTTAGTTATGTACTCACCATAACTTTAGATGTTTGGGATCCATCTCGCCTACATTCTGTACTGATGGGCTCGGAGACGATCCCTCGGCTCCGACTCGGCACGCTTATGCTATAGAGCGAGGCCTCTTATTGGCTGAGCTATCTTTATCCCATGATGCACCACCACTAATCCCCCAGATCTTGTTTGTCCGCATTCATGCACACATGCATAACTTGTTTATATAACATTGTTAAATGTTTCAAGATGAAACAACAGGAATCGGACCTTCTGATATCCTCTGATCTCCAAGGAAGGGGGAAGGAGGGTGGGTTATTAGGAATGTAGGCGAGATGGATCCCAAACATCTAAAGTTATGGTGAGTACATAACTAAAAGATGTTATGTGATCCTATCTCGCCTACATTTTGTACTGATGGGACAGCGTCCCTAGCACCTAAATCCCGGGTGGCTCATTGGAAAACACTCCTGAGCACTGTGGAACCAAATGAAGCTCGTCCTCTAGATGCCACATCCAATTTGTAGTGGGAAATAAAAGTGTGCGGGGAAGACCATGTAGCCGCAGCACAAATGTCACTAATAGCAAGCTTAGAATGAAAAGCTATCGAAGTAGCCATAGCCCATGTAGAATGAGCTTTGACAGAGGTGGTAAGAAATAAGCTTGAGTAATACAGTCCCTGATCCATTTGGCAATAGTGACCTTTGTGACAGCCTTGCCCAATTTATTGTCTGCAAAGGATACAAACAACTGATCTGTTTTCCTTGTTTGTTTGGTCCTGTCTAAATAAAAACGTAACTGCCTGTGGACATCTAGTGTGTGGAATATGAACTCCGCTTTGTTAGAGTATTTTGGGAAAAAAACTGGAAGCTCTAACGATTGTTGTAAGCAGAAACTAGAACAAACTTTAGGGACAAAGGAAGGATTTGGCCTGAGGGATACTCTGTCTTTGTGAAAAACCAAGTACGGGGGTTTAACTGACAAAGCTTGAAGCTCTGAAACTCTTCTGGCAGAAGTAATAGCCACCAGAAAAGCTGTCTTCCATGATAGAAACTTTAGATCACATGTAGCTGCCGGTTCAAAGGGGAAAGAAGTCAAGGCGCGTAACACTATATCGAGATCCCATGGAGGTGCAGGATGAGAAATCGGGGGTCTTAATAGAGCAGCACCTTTCAAGAAGGTCTTAACACAATCTGTTACTCATTAAAGGTGGGTCTATGGATTCGTGAAAATTAGAAATTGCTGCCAATTGTACCTTGATGGTAGAAACTGAAGAGCCTTGACTGATAGAAATGGGGTCCAGGCCCCGGAGTTGAGCCCAAATAGCAAATCTTTTCCATTTGCTAGAATACAGTTTCTTTGTAGCAGACTTATGGGCCGAAGATAATATGTGTACAACATCTGGATCCAATGTATGACTCCTGACTATAGTCGGAAGAGGAGGAGCCAAGCCGTCAATTTTAGAGTGTGTAGGGACTGGTGGAATAGTCCCGACTGATGAACCAGTAGGTCTGGGATCTGATCCAGGAACCATGGACCTTCCAGAGCATATTTCCGAAGATAGGGAAACCATACTTGACGAGGCCAGTAAGGAGCAATTAAGATAATTTTGCTCCCCAAGAGAGATGCCTTTTGAATCACCCTGGGAAGGAGAGGAACTGAAGGGAAGGCATAAAGCAAGCCGGTGGGCCAAGGACGGACTAGTGCGTCCATGGGGCTCTTCCCCGGAGCCGGGGTTAGGGAGAAGAATTCTTTGCACTTTGCATTCAGAGGAGTCGCGAAGAGGTCGCAACACGGAACTCCCCATTTGCTGAAAATCTGACTTGCAACTGTCACATTCAGAGACCATTCGTGAGGGGAGAGGATGGTTCTGCTCAATCTGTCGGCTATCACATTGGACTTGCCTGGTATGTGAGTAGCCACTAGGAAGCGTTTGGTCGAGACTGCCCATTCCCAAATTCTCCTGGCTTCTCTGCAAAGAGGATAGGATCTGGTCCCTCCCTGTTTGTTCAGGTACCAGACAACTGACATGTTGTCTGAGTGAACAGTAATTATGCCCTGAGGGAGATAATCGTGAAGGGCTTGAAGGGACAGGAGTACTGCCCTCATTTCTAAGATGTTGATATGAAGTAAAGTCTCTTCCGGGTGCCATTTGCCTTGGACTGACCTGCCCAGGGAATGCCCCCCCCCACCCCACCCCATCTGGGAGGCGTCCGTGGTCAAAGTGGCCGCCGGAAGAGGTAGAACAAAGGGTCGTCCCTGATCCAAATTGGAGGGCACTAGCCACCAGCGAAGGTCCCGTTTGCAAGATTCCGTGATCCATATGAGGTGACTGAGAGGGACCACTGAGCTGAAAGAAGCCACTGGAGAATTCTCATGTGCAACCTTGCCAAGGGGACTAGAAGAACTGTGGCGGACATGGATCCCAATAGCTGCAGGACCATCCTGGCTGGAGCTTTGGACCTGGGAAGTAAGGCTCGAACTTGAGTTTGTATGGTTTGTATTCTGTCTGTCGGTAGATAGACCCGCATTCGGTTTGAGTCTATCTCTACCCCTATCTTATTCGTTGAGATGGCAGCAACACAGACTTTGGCCAGTTGAAGGTGATTCCAAGGGAACTGCCCAGTGATATAGTGGCTTGAAGGCTCTGCAGTAGTAAATGCCTGGAGGTGGCAGTTAGGAGCCAGTCGTCTAGATACGGAAACACCTGGAATCCTAGACTTCTCAGGTGAGCAGTCACGACTGCCAAACACTTGGTGAACACCCTGGGGGCTGTGGTGAGACCAAAGGGCAGCGCACGGAACTGAAAATGACTGCCTCCTAGGCTGAAGCGCAGATGTCTCCTGGACGCTTGATGTATCATGATGTGGTAATAAGCGTCCTTGAGATCTATGGAGCACATCCAAACACCCTTCTCCAGCAATGGGAGAATGGTTTGCAGGGTGACCATTCGGAACTTGGAGTTTCTGACTGAACGGTTTAGGATGCTGAGGTCCAAAATGGGCCTCAAGTCCCCGGTCTTTTTTGGCACCAAAAAGAATCTTGAGTAAGTCCCTAATCCGATCTGGTCTGCGGGGACCGGTTGGATGACTCCTTTTTGCAGCAGCTTTGAAACTTCTGAGGCTGCAGTATCCCGCTGACTGGGTGGCGGGTCCGGGATTTTTTTGGACTGGGGGGGGGGGGGATGAGAGAATGGGATGGAGTAGCCTCCGGCGATGATTCAAAGCACCCATCGGTCCTGAGTGATACCTTCCCAGGCTTTTAGGTGCTTCGAGAAACGACCCCCGACTGGCTCCGGAGCTGCACAGCCGGGCAATCCCTCAGGGACTATGAAAGGCTGAAGAGCCACGAAAGGACTCGCGGTCTCCAGTGTTGCGAGGGCCTCTGCCGCCTCTGGGACGGCGTCTTCCAGAAGAATTTCCCCCTGCCCTGCCTCTGGAAGGGGAATCCTCCTGCTGAGAGGGGTAAGGCTTCTGAGATCTACGGAACCACATTTTCCCTCCTCTTTTAGCCTTGGGATAAGGCCGAAAGGGAGTGGAAAATCATGCCCCTACGGCAGTCAGAGTCTTACCCTCCTGTTCACAGCGGGTCAGTGTGTCCTTTACCTTGGGTCCAAACGGGGAGGACCCATCAAAGGGGGCGCCGGCAAAGGAAGACTTAAAGGCCTCCGCGAAATGACACAGGCGGAGCCAGGCTTCTCTCCGTAGAGCAATGCCTGTACCCGCCACTCTACTCGCCCCTTCAGCCGCATAAGAAATGAGCCTCATGGACGAGTTCGAGATGGATGACATTGTAGCCAGCTGAGAGCCAACCGTCTGGGCCAGCTCCTCAGGCAGGTTACCCAAGAGGGTATCGGATAGCTCCTTAATCAGATCCCTCTGAAATCTAGTAAAGTGCGTAAAGTAGTTCAAGGACCTCAATGTAAAGGCCGCTGAACTGAGGGTGCGCTTTCCGTACCGATCCATGCTCCTAGACTCCTTATTAGGAGGATGGACGGACATCGAAGCCTCTGCTACATCTTGCTGGGTAGCAGATGCCACCACCAAAGCATCTGCAGCCACACCTTTAGTTAGAAACTCTTTTTCAGGGGGTGCCGAGAGGAACTTATTTGGACGAGCAGGCACCGGTTCCACAGAGTCTGGGTGTTCCCACGCCCTTCGACAGATCAAATCCAAGAGCTCATCGAAGGGCGGAGACACCCAGGAGGCGGAGGGCTGAGCCCCGAAGGCCTTCAGGAACACCGACTCATCAGCAGAGGGAGGTTTGGACTGCCAGCCGCCTCGTTGTTTTAGGGCTTCTAGGATGTCTGCAAAGGAGACATCATCCGAGGAAGACTTAGGGGACCCCTCTGCATCATCGAGATCAGTGTCTGATGTAAGAGACTCATCAGGGGAGTCAACGTGCTTCCTCTTGCACAATCTCTTCCTGGGGGGTTCTTCCGAAGAGGCTTCAGAAGGACCTCCAGGAGGGGGAGAAACCCCAGTGGGGGTAACCTGAGGCCCGGGGGCTCCGCTGTCTAAGGACAGGGGGACTGCCAAAGACCCAGTCTCCGTATGCAGGGAAGGAGCTGGGGAAACCGTGGAGGTAGCCAAGGAAGATTTGGCTAACGCGCTCCTCATGGCCCTGAAGGCGGGACCACCAGAATCCTGGGAGGGTCCTACCTCCGTGGCCACGACAGTGGACGGCACTCCCGCCGCCGACGCACCAAGAGGGAGACTTGGGACTGAAAGCATCAATCCCGAAGCCTCCCCCCCCAGGGCCGAAGGAAGAAGTCCGTGTACTGAACTCCGACCCAAGAGCCGGAATTGGAGCAAGGGTCGGGCCCGACCCTAAAACCTCCACCGGTTCCACCAGTACCGGCTCCAACGGTGCCGAAGCTGTTGGAGGAGGAACCACAGTAGGGAAGTGGACCATCGGCTCCGAAGCCGAATGAGCTGAAGCCGAAACTAGCTTTTGGAACACCGGAGACTGGAAGAGTCTAAGGAGCACCCTGTCGATGTCCGAATCAGACATCTTGGATGATCTAGAGGATACCGATCGGGCCCGAACCGATTTCTCCATCGGATCCGAAGGACTCGGGGACCGGCTCCGAAAGGACTCTACCACTATCGGCTTCGAGGAAGATCTCAAGGTAATTTCCCTCGGTGCCGATAAGGACTTCGGCTCCGAGGGGGAAGAGTCTGAGCCGGTAACCCTTATCGGCTCCAATATCAGTGGAGCCGATGAGGGTGACCCGCCTCTCAATGCCCCAGACCTCGGCTCCGAAACCAGAGGGGTCGAGGCTGGAGGCATCGAGGCAGACTGTTCCGCCCTCGGCTCCGAAGTCCGTGGAGCCGATGGAGAAGTCTGCTTAGATTTTTTAGCAGTCGGTTCCGACTGACTGGTCGGAGCCGATGCTTTCTTCTTTTTAGAAGGAGAAGGAGAGGAAGATAAAGCCTCCTCGAAGGATGGCTTGATTAACCCCTTGAGGATTAATTTGTTCTTCCTCTCCTGGAGGACTCTTGATGAAAAAGCGTGACACACGCTACACGTCTCTTGTAGGTGCTTGGCGCCTAAGCAATAGACGCACGAGGAGTGGTCGTCCGTTATGGACATTTTAAAACCACACCTCGTGCATTTCTTAAACCCGGAGGGTTTGTGTTCTTTTGACATAGCTACTTTAGACAACAGAACCTATCTAAATGGAAACAAACCAAAACTTAAACAAACCAAGCAAGAGAGTAAAGTTTTTTTTTTTTTTTTTTTTTTTTTTACACACTATACAGTTGAACAACACAGAGAAAGATAGAGAGTCAAGACCCTCTAACTTAAACGGGTACTTGACCCAGGAAAGAAACGCTAGTAGTAAAGCAACAGGGGAAGGCCCCTCTAACTAAAACGGGAAACCTTCCCTGACGAAAAAAACACGAATTTCTCAACAGAAATTATCAATCACACTCGTATAACAACAATAGCTGTTAAAACAGCTTTTGGGTTCAAAGTAAGCAAAATTCTGACAGGAAAAAGCCTAAATAAATAGTACTTAGCCCAGCCAAGTTGAGACCACGTCTAAGCTTGTAAGCGGCAAACGAGATCTGGGGGATTAGTGGTGGTGCATCCTGGGATAAAGATAGCTCAGCCAATAAGAGGCCTCGATCTATAGCATAAGCGTGCCGAGTCGGAGCCGAGGGATCGGCTCCGAGCCCATCAGTACAGAATGTAGGCGAGATAGGATCACATAACATCTGGGTGGGGTCCAGTGTTTGAAGGTTGCCAATGTCTTAGTTTATAAGTTCCATGATAATACGCTCCATGGCCTTGCAGATGAGGCTCGTTAGACTGATGGGACGGTAGTTTCCGGGAACCAAGGTGGATCCCCCCTTGTGGAGTGGGATAACTGTAGCTCTGCACCACTCAGTGCGCATGAAACCTGAGGTGAGGCTATGATTAAACATGACACTTAGATGAGGTGCCAGTTCATACTGAAGTTCATGTAGTACACAGCCCGGGATGTCATCTGGTCGCATGGATGCTGTATTCTTAGCTTTGGAGAGTGCGTTTTTTACCCGTGTGGCCGTTATTACCGGAATTTGGCAATATTCTGGTATGGAGATGGCCAGTTTAGGGGGTGAGAAAGGGTTGAAGTTTGCACTGAATCGAACAGCCAGGATACTGGCAATATCCTTGGGATCAGTATATTTAATGCCATTCTGTTTTAGCTCACAGCATATCTGAGCATTGCCATTTAGATTCTTGACAGTTATAGAACGCCTTGTGATTGTCTTTGGAATCTTTGGCAATTTTATTTTCGTAACTAGCTTTGGAGGATTTTATGAGGGATCTCAGTTTCTTACTGTGGCTGGTAAGGGAGTTTTTTGCATCCTGGGATTTTCCTCTTTTCTGCAACAGTTTCTTCCTTTTGTTGTAAAGTTTGTTTATGAAAGGGGACCACCAGATTGGCTTCCTTTTTTTTGGAGGAGAGCATCTTGGTTCTATTTGGGATGGCACTATTCATGCATGAGTGTATGTGCTCGTACAGTGCCTTAGTGTAGGACTCAGCAGTCAACCTTTCAGTTCCCGTCAGCATGGGTGTCATGAAGTTTGTCGCTTCTGACTTGAGTAGCATGAAGTTGGCTTTGGAGAAGTTTTTTATGGAGATTTCCTTACTGGGGGGTGGGGGTGGGATGTGGATGTTAAGGGTGATTAGCTTATGGTCAGACCTGACTAACGAGGGGGGGGGGGACCATAAGGTGTGGAGCATCAATTTCCCATGTTGGTAATGACCAGGTCTAGGATATTGGAGCCCCTGGTGGGACTATGGATTAGTTGATCCAGGGTGTTGGAATTTATGAATTCCAAGAACCGTTGGGCAAATGTGTTGGTACACGATTAGTTTTCCCAGTTAATGGCAGGGTAGTTAAAAATCACCCAGTATTAGGGTGTTTGGTTCTATCTTAATATTTTCCAGTATGTTTAGAAAGGTGTAGTGAGAATCTTGGGGCATGGTGGGGGATCTGTAGCAAGCTACAATTTGGATTGCAGTCTTACCTAGTGTTAGTTGCACCTGGAGAATTTCAGACTCATTGTGTTTGGTAACTAGCCTGGTGGTGTGAATATCCTTGGCGAATATGGACACTCCTCCACCTTTAGTGTTTCGGTCCTGGTTTGGTGGCTGAAAAGTGTGGTAAGCGTTGTAGCCTGGTATTGCAGGGGTGCTCTCTGGAACCTTGAACCAGGTCTCAGTTACTGCACAGATATCGATGTTCTCCATTTTTAGGAGTGCCTCGAGAGAGTGCATTGTGAGGTTTAGACTTCTAGCATTGAGTAGCATTACCTTCAGATTTTGCACGAGAAAGGCCACTCTCAGGGGTAACTTGTGGTGACTGCCCTTGGATAGCTGTAAGAGGAGGGGGGAACCCAATGCTGTCTTGGCCAACAGGGAGTCACGAACAAGATTTTTGGTTTTGGTCTGTCCTGCTGGATCTTCAGCAGGACCTTTTGAATGAGGGGAAGGGGGGAATGCATGCAGAAACATTCCCTTCAGGAAATTGAAAAGGCATCTGTTGCCATAGACTGTGGTTCTGGTAGTCTGGTGCAGGAGGAGGGAAGTTGCCTGTTGATGGAGGAGGTAAACAGGTCTATTAGAGGTGTACCCCATCGGTGGACCAGGTCCAGGAAGACATCCCTGTGCAGCATCCATTCGTGTGCCTTCATCATGGATCTGCTGAGAGAGTCTGCCTGAGAATTCTGTTGGGAGGGTAAGTATACTGCCTGTAAGGTCACTGCCTGAGAAATGGCCAGTTCCCACATCAGGGGAGCTAGTCTGCAAAGTAAGAAGGATTTGGTCCCCCCCTTGCTTGTTGAGACACCACAGCACTGTGGTACTGTCTGTAAACAGCATCAGTGGTCCTGGTTGAAGTTTGGTTTGGAAAGCCTGTAGGGCCAGTATAATAATATTACCCTAATTTCTCGAATATTGATGTGCTCCTTCCTGTGTGGTACTGGCCACACTCTCTGCACTTTCAGGTGACCCAGAGTTGCTCCCCAGCCTAAGTCTGAGGCATCTGTGTACATGGTCTGCTTTGGTTGGGGTGGTTGGTGTGGAAGACCCAGTTGGAGGTTTACCTAGTTCAACCACCAATGTACCTCCTGTTTGAGGCAGGGCAGGAGGGGTACCCTGTAGTCGAGGGGGTGGGAATGCTGCGTCCTGAGGTACCCATTGCAGTTTCATCATGTGGAGTCTTGCTAAAGGTAGCATGGGTATAGTGGATGCCATGAAGCCCAGGAGACTGAAGTACTGCCGTGCGGTCATTTCTTTGGTGTGAAGAACCAAACGTAAGTAATGTGTTAAGCTTTCCAGCTTTTGAGGCAGGAGGTAGGCTTTCATGATGTCTGTTTGGATCCTGCATCCCAAGAAGACTATGTCTTGTGTAGGTTCCAGCTGGGATTTTGGGAAATTGCTCTGAAACCCCAGGGACTGTAGGAGTGCAATTTTAACTTGTAAGTGTTGCAAGGGGGTCTGTTTGTGGTCTGCCTGAAAGAGTAGGTCGTCCAAATAAGGAAAACCTGGATTCCTTTTGTCCTGCAGAAGGCAATAACTGGTGACAGACATTTGGGTGCAGTGGAAAGCCCAAAGGGCAAGGCAGAGAACTGAAAGTGAGAGCAGCCCACAGAGAACCTCAGGTAATTCTTGAAACTGGACCTTACCGGGACGTGAAGGTAGGCATCCTTGAAGCCAATGTGGCCATGAACCCTTGAACGAGGAGGAGCGGAAAGAGAATTGGCAAGGTAAGCATCCTAAAGGTTAGTACCTGAAGAAAGAGGTTGAGAAGTGAGAGGTCCAGAATTGGTCTCCGGGGACCATCTTTTCTTGGAACCAGGAAAATCCTGGAGTAGAAGCCTCTTCTCATTGCAGACAGTGGTACTGTTTTTGAATGGTGCCTTGAGTCATAAGGTTGTCTAGTACTGGTTGTAAGAAGGTGAATTGTTCTTATGGGGGCTGTGGAATTCCCTCTCTCTTTGGTGGAATGAGCCAGGTCATGAAGTACCTGTTTTCTATTATAGAAAAAAAAAACACTTGTCTGAAGTGATAAGTCTCCAAATTTGGAAACAGTGAGAGAGACTTAACGAGAGAGAGATAGAGGGAGGTGGTGGAGATTCCAAAGTTGGCAGGTAGTCTCACACTACCTGCTCCATCTTGAAAGGGAGGACTCTGGCTGGTAGACTGGGTGGCTCTGGTAGGAGTGAGTTGCTTTCTGGAGGTTTTCCTAGGCCTAGTAGAGGTAGCATGTCGTGACTGTTTTCTGATAAATTGTATTTTAGATGGATAATTCCTCTGAAATTTTGGTATAGGGAAACCAGTAGAGGTTTTAAATCTTGCATCTCTTTTCCCTTTTGTTGCAAAGACTTGAATAAGTCTGCCACGTTTGCTCCAAACAGGGCTGCATTGTCCAAAGGAGCATCTACCAACGTAGCTCTAAACTCATCTGGTAGGGGCTGGATACGTAGCCAGGAATATCTTTTTAAGGCAGCTGCTGATACTGCTGACCTGGCTGAGGCCTCAGCAGCATCACAGCTGCACTTGATAGTGTGCCTGGTAACCTGAGAAGTCAGGGAAACAAGGAAACACAGGTGAGCTTTGGCTGCTGAGTCTGCAGAGTCAGACAATTCTTTGGAAATTTTTTTCCAAAAGGGATAAGGCATATTTAGCCATGTGTGTCTGATAGTTAGTTGCTCTGAAGGTCAGAGTAGCAGATGTCTATACTTTCTCACCCAAGCACTCCATGGTTTTGCTGCCCTTGTCAGCAGGGATGAGGGTAGGAGAAAGCAATTGTTTCAAAGCCTTGTCAGTAGAAATGGAAAGTGTGGCCGAGAATGTAGCTGGACACTTTATTAGGAATTTTGCAGTCTCACGAACTTTATAAAACCTATCAAGTCTGCATGGGGCAGGGGGCTGAGAGTCTGGGTTCAAGGATGCTGTTGAGAAGGCATCCAGAAAAGCAGAAGAATGAAAAAAAAACAGTAGTAGGGGCTGGGGAATCCATCTGGATGAGGTCATACCACCTTTTTTGTACCTCTGTCACTTCTGATGATTCCCACTTGAAATGTTCCTTCATTTAAGCTACTGTTTTCCCCAAAGGTTAGACTTTCTGCTGGTGAGTCTGGATCAACAGATTCTTCCTCTGGAAAACCATATCCCAGGGGAGAAGGGAGCTGGGAGGCATAGGAGAGGGATGCTTCAGAAGAATCAGAGTATTTTTCCTCTTCCACCTGAAAGGGATCTGAGATCTGAGGCCTGGGGCTCAGGATTGGAGGGGGAATTGTGGAAGTCCCAAGTGTAGTAGGCCATAAGGCCATACAGGCATTAAATAGGCTTTGACTGAAAGCCTGCCAATCCAGAGCACTTTCTGTAGCAGGGTACACATGCTTCTTCTCCTTCCTTTTGAGCGATGGCCTAACGGGCGTCTGAATAGAGGAAGGCCTAGTGTCAAGATGACTGCAAAGGGATGGAGGGATCAGAATGTCCTACTGAAAGCGCAGGTTCGCCCTCGGTGTCAGAAACAGATGTTCGAAAAGCCTCTGTAGACGTGCCCTCCACACAGGATTGTGTGGATTCTGTAGAAGTTCCCACTGTATCTGAGGTAGCAGAGCCTGAGCATTCAACCAGGTCGATGTCGGCCACAGGCTGAGAGCCAGACGGAGGAGGCGCAGCGGCAATAGCAGGCCTGACCGTCTTGGCTTTCTTTATTTGACAGTTCGGCAAGCAAGAAGGCAAGATCCCCGGGGATCACGTCAGTCGCCCTGCTAGACAGGGGTCCAGGGAAGTAAATAGTGTGGGAAGAAATAGCCAGGGAATTGTTATGGCTAGGCTTGTATAGGTCCTAGGGCCGATAGCCTAGTACCAACCTCTGAACCTATAAGTCGGCGGAACCCTCCATACCTAACACTAACTGCTTTAGATGTTAGTTTTATAAATATAAGTTAAGCGCGTGGAGGAGGCTACGCAGAGTTTTGGGAACAAAGGCCTGGCAGATGGGGCAGGCTTTGTAGTTGTGTGACCTACCTAAACACTGTTTGTGGGCATCCTTCTGAGGTATTTGATGGCCGCACTCACACTTGCCCTTTCTGGATGACATGAACAAGCATTAGAAAACAATTACTGAAAAGAAGGCTCCCCAATGGGCACTTATCTGATTTCTCTAGAATCAGATGGTCGGGAAGGCAGGAACACCTGATGTTCGATTGGCGGCTGAGAAGTTCTGAGGTCTGGTGCGTGCAGATGTCATTTTTGTGGCCCATGCTCTGCTAGCGACGTCAGACATTGCACACACCATACAGTGACTGAAACCTTTTGTATACTTACTGGCCGGATGTTTGAGTAGCAAGTGGAGAAAACCCATATGTAGAGAATACTGCAACATGTGAATAGAAAGACATTTTAGTGGTCAGAGATGTGGGAATGCATATTGACAGTAACCTGACCTTTGACCACCATGCATCTACTTTGGTCAGAAAATCAATTGGGTTGCACAACTTGTATGTAAAAGCATGGCATCCAGATCAAAGGCACTCATTCTCTCATCAGACCAATCAGGGAGTACAACACACCCTTTGGCATGTACCAAACCAGTCACTAAGAGACCACAGAGGTTACTCACTAAAAGATTACTGGAAGTAAAGTCCTACATAGACCATTTCGAAGCCCTATCCCTATTATTCAGTCTCCTACAGACTTGCTGGGAGGCAATCTAAATCTAGCCAACAAGGCATCCTCTGATCCCACATTCATGCATTTGCTGCACATCTGCAAATCAAACAGAATCAGAAAAACCTGTTCTAAGAAACTAAACCACATCTGCGAAAAAGAGGATGTATCTAAGGGACAAGTACACATTTCAAATATCACTCCCTTCTCTGGAAAGGGCTTCTCATTCATGTGGAGCAAAACTCATTCTTAGCCTTATCCAAATGCAACTTAGACAAATGGATGGGAAATTACAATTCAACCCTGGTATTGCACCTACGTCCCTAATGGACAGGCGGCAGCCTGTGAAGACTTTGCATGCACGATCCTACACTGTAATTGTTGAGACTCCTTGGGGTATTGATACATGTCAGCAATAATTTGCTAAATCTGGGGCAAGTATGACTAGGTTTAAAACAGTTCTTAGGCAGATAACCTAACCACCACCTATGAACCTATTATTTGAGCAACCAATTTTCTTGCATAATACTGGACGGCTACACAAACTTTTAGTTATGTACTTACCATAACTTCGGATGTATGGGATCCATCTCGCCTACATTCACAACAGATGGGTTCGGAGCCGATCCATCGGCTCCAACTCGGCAACTAATACACTAGCACGAAGTCTCTCATTGGCTGGGCTACTCCCTATCCCAGGATGCACTACACCTGCTTCCCCAGATCTTGTTTGTTCGCTTTCATACATCCATGCAAACACAGAAAATTTAGTAGTCACTATAACCAACTAAAGTTCTTCAAGAAAGATCGCCAAGAAAAAAGAGACTACAGCTCCTCTAAATCCGAATGGAAGGGGGAAGGAGGGTGGGTACTTATGAATGTAGGCGAGATGGATCCCATACATCCGAAGTTATGGTAAGTACATAACTAAAAGATGTAATGGGATCCTATCTCGCCTACATTCACAACAGATGGGACAGCGTCCCTAGCACCTACATCCCGGGTGGCTCATTGGAACACACTCCTGAGAACTGTGGAACTAAAGGAAGCTCTGCCTCGAGAAACCACATCCAAATTGTAATGAGAAATGAAAGTGTGCGGAGAAGTCCAGGTTGCCGCAGCACAAATATCATCTATTGATAACTTGGAGTGAAAAGCTACGGAAGTAGCCATTGCCCTGGTAGAATGAGCCTTGACTGGAAAGGGAAGGTCTTTGTTAGCCTGTGAATAAATAAAAATGATACAATCTTTAATCCATTTAGATATGGAGGTTTTTGTTACTGGTTGACCCAATTTGTTCTCTGCAAAGGAAACAAACAATTGATTTGATTTCCGCGTTTGAGCGGTTCTATTCAAATAAAACGCAGTTGTCTATGTACGTCAATTGATGCAAAGTATATTCTGCGTTATTAGAGAATTCTGGGAAAAAGACAGGGAGTTCTATAGTTTGTTGAATACAGAAAGAGGAGGCCGCTTTTGGTATAAATGCAGGGTTTAATTTCAATGAAACTCTATGCTTGTGAAAAATCAAATAGGGAGGATCAGAACAAAGAGCTTGAAGTTCTGAAACTCGCCTAGCAGATGTTATGGCTACTACAAAGGCCGTTTTCCAAGACAGAAATTTTAAATCACAAGTAGCAGCTGGTTCGAAAGGACGGGCAGTTAGGGCAGCAAGAACCATATTCAAATCCCAAGGGGGGACAGGATGAGATAAAGGAGGCCTAAGGAGCGAAGCCCCTTTAAGGAAAGCCTTACAAAGTTTGTGAGACATCAATGAAGGTTCAAATGAAGCATGAAAATTAGAGATCGCTAACTGAACCTTAATGGTAGAAACTGAAGAGCCCGACTGAAAAAGGGAGGCCAGAAACTTCAGAACCTCCGATACTGGTGCAGTGAGAGGATCTATACCCCGATCTTGAGCCCAGAAGGCAAACCTTTTCCATTTACTGGAATAAAGTTTGATGGTGGAAGGTTTATGAGAAGAAGACAGTATGTGGACCACGTCCGGCGAAAGAGCATTGTCTCGGACTAAGGATGGAAGTGGAGTAACCATGCTGCCAACTTCAGGGACCTGAGAGACGGATGAAGCCGTCCTGACTAATGAGTCAACAGGTCTGGCACTGGATCCAGAAACCATGGACCTTCTATCGCATGCCTCTGTAGGAAAGGAAACCAAACTTGACGAGGCCAGTGCGGGGCAATCAAAATCATCTCGCTCTCCATGTAAATGGCCTTCTGTATCACCCTCGGTAGGAGGGGGAACGGAGGGAAGGCGTAGAGAAGACCGGGGGGCCAAATGTGAGTCAGAGCGTCCCTGGGAATCTGTCCCTGAGAAGGGAACAGTGTGAAGAACTCTCTGCATTTCGCATTGTGAGGGCTGGCAAACAGGTCGCAGCAAGGAAGACCCCATCTGTCGAAGATTTTCGCAGCTATACCCTGGTTGAGGGACCACTCGTGGGGTAAAAGAATGGTCCTGCTTAATCTGTCCGCAATCACATTGGACTTCCCCGGTATGTGCGTTGCCATTAGAAAGCGGTTGGTAGCTACCGCCCAGTGCCAAAGTATCATGGTTTCTCTGCATAGTGGGTAAGACCTGGTTCCACCTTGCTTGTTTATGTACCACACCACCGACATGTTGTCGGATAGGATAGTAATCGGGCCCTGTGGGAGAGCGTGATGGAGAGCTTGGAGTACCAATAGTACCGCTCTCATCTCCAGGACATTGATATGCAAATGCGTTTCCTGGATCTGCCATGTGCCTTGGACCGACCTGTCCAGGTAATGACCCCCCCCACCCTACCTGGGAGGCGTCCGTAGTCACAGTGGCAACGGGACGTTGAGATATAAAGGGTCGCCCCTGGTCGAGATTTGATTGGAGAAGCCACCAATGCAGATCTCGACGGCAACTTTCCGTGATTATGATTAAGTGGTTCAAGGGAAGTTCCTGATAAGACCATTGAACCGACAGTAGCCATTGTAAAATTCGCATGTGAAGTCTGGCCAAGGGAACTAAAAGTATGGTCTTCGCCATCGAGCCCAACAGTTGTAGGATCCGATGGGCCGGGGCTCTTTGTAGGGGAAGACAGGATTTGACTTGATCTTGTAAGACCTGAATTCTCGCTGCCGGTAAAAAGGCGCATTCTTTTTGTGTCTAAGTCTGCGCCTATGAAAGTAATACGCTGAGATGGCTGTAGTACAGATTTTTGCAAATTGAACGTGATCCCCAAGAAACGGCCCAAGGTGAACGTGGCTCTGAGCGCTTGGAGTAGTAGATGCTCGGAGGTGGCAGTAAGGAGCCAGTCGTCTAGATAAGGAAACACCTGGAATCCCAGACTTTTCAGGTGAGCAGTTACCACTGCTAGACACTTGGTGAACACCCTGGGGGCTGTGGTGAGACCAAAGGGCAGTGCTCGGAATTGGAAATGACTGACTCCGAGTGAGCGTAAATGTCTCCTGGACTCTTGAGCTATGGGAATGTGATAGTAAGCGTCCTGGAGATCTATGGAGCACATCCATGCATCTTTTTCCAGCAAAGGAAGAATAGATTGAAGAGTGACCATTCGAATTTGGACTTCTTCTGAACGATTCAATGAACTGAGGTCCAAAATGGGCCTGAAGTCCCCTGTCTTTTTTGGTACCAAAAATAATCTTGAGTAAGTTCCTGATCCGATCTGGTCGATGGGGACAGGCTGGATGGCTCTTTTTTTCTAGCAGCTTTGAAACCTCTAATGCTGCCTGATCCCGCTGACTGGGTGGTACGTCCGGGATTTCCCTTAAAGAAAGGGGGGGGTTTGTTGAAGGGGATGATATAACCTCCGGTAATGCGAAGCACCCACTGATCGCTTGTTATGGATTCCCAAGCTTGTGGGTGCGCCGCAAAACGACCCCCGACTGGCTCCGGAGTTGCACAGTCGGGCAACAACTCAGGAACGCTGGTTGTATGAAGAACCACGAAAGGAATCGCGGTCTCCAGAGTTACGGGGCCCTCTGCCACCTCTGGGGCGGCGTCTTCCAAAATCCCCCCCCCCCCCGCCTCTGGAGGGGGAATCACTGGGTGGAGTAGGGAAAGACTTCTGAGATTTTCTAAACCACATTTTCCTCCTCTCCCAGCCTTGGGGTAAGGCCTAGAAGGGGCGGAAAATCGGGCCCCAACGGCAGTCAAAGTCTTGCCCTCCTGCTCGCACCGAGTTAGTGTGTCCTTCACCTTGGGTCCAAACAAAGATGACCCATCAAAGGGGGCGTCGGCGAAGGAAGACTTGAAGGCCTCCGTGAACGAACACAAGAGTAACCAGGCTTGTCTCCTGAGGGCAACGCCTGTTCCCGCTGCTCTACTCGCCCCTTCGGCCGCATATGAAATGAGCCTCATGGACGAGTTAACAATAGAAAAAAGGGTAGTCATCTGTGCGCCAACAGTCGGGGCCAGCGCCTCAGGTAGGTTACCAACAAGAGAGTCATTTAGCTCTTTGAGAAGATCCCTTTGGAGCCTCGTAAAATGACATAAGTAGTTCAGCGACCGTAAGGCAAAGGCCGCTGAAGACAGGGTACGCTTCCCGTACCTATCCATACTCCTAGAATCCTTATTAGGAGGATGAACAGGCGTCAAGCCTCTGCCACGTCCTGCTGTGTGGCAGAAGCCACCACCAAAGCATCTACAGGCACACCCTTTGTGAGAAACTCCTTCTGGGGGGGGGCTGACAAAAATTTATTGGGCCTCGTAGGCACCGGTTCCACAGAATCAGGGTGTTCCCACACCCTTCGAGAAACCAAATCAAGGAGTTCATCGAAGGGCGGAGACACCCAGGAGGCGGAAGGCTGGGCCCCAAAGGCCTTGAGGAAGACTGACTCCTCAGCTGAAGGGGTTTTGGCTTGCCAGTCACCTCTCTGTCTCAGAATCTCCAAGATATCTGAGAAGGAGATATCATCCGAAGATGATTTGGGGACCCTTCTGCCATCGAGGTCAGTATCCGATCTAACAGACTCATCTTGGGAGTCTACGTGCTTCCTCTTACACAATTTCTTCCGTGGGGGTTCGTCCGAAGCAGTTTCGGACGGACCACCCGGAAGAAGGAACCCGATGGGGTATCCTCAGGCCCGCTGCCGGGGCTGCAACAGAAGAGAGGGACCAGTCACCAATTCTAGGGAAGGTGAGGAAGAATCTTGCTGAACCGGCAAAGGCATGGCCAGCGGCTCCTCATGGCCTCAAAGGCCGGTCCTCCAGAATCCAAGGAGGTCACTGGTCTAGTGGCCACGCTGGCACTGGGAATTCCAGCAGCCGATGCTCGAGAGGAAGACTAGGCACAAGCACCCAATCCCAAAGTGTTCCCTCGGGCCCGGCTGAAGAGGTCGCAGTACCAAACCCTGAACCGGAGGACAGGGTAGGAAGCACAGTCGGAACCGAGAGACCTCGAAGGGGTCTCTGCTCCGACCGTATAGCTCCGCTTTGCTCCACCACCACCGACTCCAACGGCTCCGAGGAGGTTGGAGGAGGAATCGAATGTGTTGGAGGGGGGATCGGCTCCGAAGCTAACTGTGCTGGAGCCGAGACCATTTAGTAAACACTGGAGATTGGAATAGCCTCTGTAAAACCCTATCCAGGTCCGAATCTGAAAGTCTCGATGATTTAGAGGAGGTAGACAATCGAGAAGACTTTCCTCTCGGCTCCGAGAGAAGGGGACCGGCTCAAACGGCTCCAATGCTATCGGCAGACTCCACCACAGCATGGACCACCATCGGCACCGAAGGAGCCTTCTTCGGAGCCGAGGGGGAAGAGTCTGAGCTGCACACTTCCACCGGCTCCGAAGCCATTGGAACCGATGGAGGTGATTCACCTCTCGATACTCCAACTTGCGGCTCCGAAGGCAATGGAGCCGAGGTAGGAGGTATCGAGGCAGACTCTTCGACCCTCGGCCCCGAAGTCAGTGGAGCCGAGGAAGAAGAGGTCAATTTGTCTTTTAGAAGTCGGCTCCGACGGACTTGTCGGAGCCGACAATCTTTCTTTGGAAGCAACAGGTAGATCTAAGGCTTCCTCAAAAGAAGGCTTGATAAGCCCTTTCAATATTAATTTGTTCTTGCGTTCTTGAAGAACTCTAGATGAGAACGCATGACAGACGCTACAAGTCTCTTGCAGATATTTCGGCCCCAAACAATAAACACATACTGAATGACTGTCTGTAATGGACATTTTATATTTGCACCGAGTGCATTTTTTAAAACCTGACTTTTGTTCCTTAGACATGATACAGGCCACAACAAGTACAAACTCTAAGGAAATACTACTCTACCACAACAAGTATAGCACTACACACAAATTGCCAACTGAAAAGCCTTGAGACACACTGGCGAGTACTGGTGAAAGTTTACCTCACAACAATTTAAAACAAGTTAAACGGCCCAAAGCCCTCTAATTTAAACGGGCTTTGCCCAAAAAAAAACAACTAACCAAAAGTTAATAAAACTAAAAGCACTCAAAGGTAGGGCAAAGGCCCTCTAACTTAAACGGGCCTTACCCGACTGAACAAATTAAATTTTTTTTTTTGGAAACAAGCACTCAACAAAAAAACAATAAGAACTAGTAAGAAATAGCTGTTAAAACAGCTGTTTGGTTAATATAGACAAAAATTCCCTAGTCAAGGACCAATGAGGTAAAAAGAACCACTTAGCTCCAGCCAAGTCGAGACCACGTCCAGCTTGTTAAGCGGCAAACGAGATCTGGGGAAGCAGGTGTAGTGCATCCTGGGATAGGGAGTAGCCCAGCCAATGAGAGACTTTGTGCTAGTGTATTAGTTGCAGAGTCGGAGCCGATGGATCGGCTCCGAACCCATCTGTTGTGAATGTAGGCGAGATAGGATCCCATTACATCCAATAATTTGCTTCATCAACCCTACATAGAAAATACTGCTTTACAACTTTTGATCACATTAACAGCCTACACAAAGCAGTTCTATGCATCTGCAGTTCTAAATGTAAACAAAAAAAATCCTCAGGTCACCCTTGCCTGACCTGACTAACTTCAAAGCTCTTCTCGCCCATGCTTCCGCAATGAAAGGTGCAGCCCTGGACTGCAAATTCTCTACAAGTACTTGAAAGTTACCATCACTTTGACTGAAAAAGAATGGGTTTGAACCACAAAGCTTGCATTCATCATTCTAATAAAGATCATCATCATCAGTAGTCCCCTTTTCCCCATTTTTCTATATGGGGTCGGGGTATCGTGTTAACTGTCGCCAACTCTCTTGATTCAGTGCCACACTCCTCCTTCTTCAACACTTATGCCTGACTGTCGCAGATCTTTTTTCACACAATCCATCCACCTCTTTGCTGGAGGTCCTTGCTTCCTCTTACCTTCTTCCTGTCTGTCCCAAATCTTCCTCACCAGATTGTCTTCTGTTTTTCTACACATGTGCCCAAACCACTGGAATCTGTTCTCTTTGATCTTTCCTGCAACTGGAGCTACTTTGGCTTCTGCTCTTATGTCTTCATTTCTTCATCTGTCCCACAGTGTGCATCCTACCACCTTTCTCAGGCACTTCATTTCCATCACCTCTAGCTTCTTCAATTTTTCTGCCTTTACTGCCCAGGTTTCTGTACCATACAGTAGTACTGGTGGCACCACTGTCTTGTACACCTTACTTTTCAGCTTTTTTGGCATTCTTCTGTCATAGACTACACCTGATACTCTATGCCAGTTGGCTGCAGCCCCTCTGATTCTAGCTTTAACGTCTTCATTCCTCCACTACTCCTCCCAGATATTTGAAGTTGTTCACCTGTTCCACTATCTTCCCTTCTATCTCTATTCTCAGCTTCATCTGATTTCCCCAATTTGCTGCTATTACCACAGTCTTATCTGTGCTTAGTTTCATCCAGTGTGCCTTCAGATTTGCATTACATTCTATCCTTTGCTGAAGTTTTAGTTTTAGCACAGAGTCTGACTGTACTGCTACATCATCTGCATACAGCAGCTTTGTTGATCCGTTCCCTTCAACCTGTTTGCTAATGTAGTCCATCACCAGTATGAACAGCAGTGGGTTCAGAGTTGAACCCTGATGTACAGCCACTCCCACTGGGAACCCCTCTTTGAGGCCGAACACTGTTCGTACTTGAGTCATTGGGTCCTTTTACATAGCCTGCACTACTTCTACCAATGTTTCTTCGACTTCAGACCACAGCAGCACTGCCCACATCAGCCTTCTTGGGACCGTGTCATATGCCTTCTCCAAGTCTAGGAATGTCCAATTCGACTCCCTCCTCATCTCTAGCTTCTTCTCAAATATCTGTCTCAATGCAAACATCAGGTCAATTGTGCTGAATCCTGATATGAATCCAAAGTGCTCACCTCCCATCTTACATTCTACTATGTGTATCCGTTTATCAATCACCCCATCCAGAACTTTCATGCAATGTGATAGGAGTTTGATGCCTCTGTACTGCCCACAGTTGTGGATGTCCTCTTTGTTCTTGTACACTGGCACAAGCATGCTTATTCTCTAGTCATCTGGGATAGGCATTTCTATCCAAACTGCTATGAGTACCCTCAGGAGCCATTTCTCCCCATCTCACCCAACATCTTTACCATATCTGATGTGACCTCATCTGAGCCTGCTGCTTTCCCTGACCATCTTCCTTAGTGCTGTTCTTACTTCTTCTAGGGTGGGCTCCTCCTCTTCTCTCATTGTAGGCGGTTTCTGGGTCAGTACAGCTTCTGTGGGGTTTTCTTCATTCAGAAGCTGCTGAAAATGCTCCTTCCATCTGCCTTTGATGTCCTCTGGACTGTTGAGCAGGTTGTTGCTGGCATCCCTTATGAAGGGTGTTTGACTATCTTCTTTATCTTTCTTTCTTTACCTTGCAACCTGATATAGTTTCTTTGGGCCCTTTGCCAAGTCACTTTCCAGAAGTTGGTACAGTGCCTCTGATGCCCTATTTTTTGTTATTGCAACTTCTTTCTTAGCTTCTTTGTTAGCCAACCAGTAGTCCTTCCTAGCCTGGTCAGTCTTCTGTCTCCCAATTCTTCCTGCACTCCTTTCTTTTGATGACTTCCTGGACTTCTGCATTCCACCACCAGCTTTCCTCATGTACCTTATTTCCATACCGTGCTCGGCCACATATCTTTTGTGTAGTCTTAACAGATGCTGTTTTTATGTGTTGCCATTCTTCAACTCCACCTATTTCCCCCTCTTCTTGGGGTGCTAGAGCCGTAAGTAATTCCTTGAACTGTTGTACTTCCTCTCCTGTCAACTTCCAGGTCTTCAGCCTGGTCTCTGTTGACCTTAGAGCGTTCTCTGACCACTGCTTGCAGATGATTGTGACAACTAGTGGTTTATGTTGTGGGCCGACTGTTTCACTGGGGATAACTTTGCAATCATGGATTCTACCCTAGTGCCTTTTCTTTACTAGGAGGAAGTCTACCCGAGTTGCATGTTGACTACTCTTGTATGTGATCTTGTGACTGGCTCTCTTTCTGAACCATGTGTTGGCTTCTATCAAGCCATTTGCCAGACAGAAGTCTAGAATGGCTTCTCCTCCTTTATTCCTGGTGCCCCAACCATGTGGGCACAGGCAGTCCTTATAGCCTGTTCTGTCTGTCCAGATATGTGCATTCAAGTCACCAATTATCAACACCAATTCATGTAGTCCTGCTTTATCTAGAAGGTCCTGCAACTGCTGCTTGAATGCACTCTTTTCCTCACTAGCACAACCCTGCTGTGGGGCATAGGCTGAAATTATGAATACTGCCCTATCATTACACTGGAGTCTGACTGCTAGGAGTGTCATTAATTCTGATGATATCCCTTACTGCCTTCTGAAGCCTCTCTCTCATTACAATTCCTACACTATTTCTATCCTGCCCTCCACCTGAGTAGTAGACTCTGGATCCCAAGCCAAGTGGCTTTGCTGTACTGCCCTTCCATCTTGTCTCTTGGATACATAGGATGTCCAGCCTCCTCTGTATCATCATGTCATCCACTTCCAAGCTGCGTCCTGTCAGTGAACCTACATTAAGCGTAGAAAATCTCAGTTCATGTTTGGTAGGTTGGTTGGTTTTACGTCCGGCTTTCACTCAACAGAGCTATCCCAGGTAACCCAGGCTGGGCAACTAGACACCGGCCAGCCAGGAGCTTACTGACCCAGGGCTGCTGAGCTTTATGGCGGGCACACAATAGCCAATTAGCACAGGCCCCTGGCGTGGGTCAGAGTCCTCAACCCACTTATCACCGGTAACTACCCATGCCCATTTTTGGCGACATTAGTCAACATGACCAAATCACCTACAGCCATATTTTACACCGAGTGGCTAGCCCTGCCACAGCTTGCATTCTGTGATCAGTGTTCGCCTATCTTGAGGATCCTGTGCACCGCAGTAGATACCCAAAGTGGTTGGTCTGTACAACTCTTCCCCCTATAGGGCACCATGTACAGTCTGTGCTGTCCACAGCTCCATTCATTGGTGAGTTTGAGATGGCAACACTCAGCATGTTTTTCAGACATGGGAGAAACCCCAAGGAGAAACAAGGAGAACATGCAAATTCCAAACAGGCATTGGTCGGAGGTCAGGATCGAACCTTGTACCTTGTGTATGGGAGGCGAAGACCTTAACCACTAAGCCATCTGGTCTATTTATAAATATATCATCCTTACTAATCTCTTTTTACGAATATTTCAATATAAACTTCAAAATGTGTTAGTTCTCTGGAGAGCCTTTACTTGCATCTTGAGGGTGACGGAACCTTCAGGACTAAGCACTAAATTTTGAACTGAGAAATTATCTGTAAAATGAAAAACATTTTGTTTTCTATAGATTCCTCAATGTTTGTTTCTTAATGCACACAATTTGCCCACTTGATTTCAAACATTGCTTAACTACTTTAAACCACCTGATATGATCATTCTTACTCCTCCATATTTACTGCCACATTTTCATTTTCAATGTACCACTATCCAGTACTTTCAGACCACTGTGTTAATCCCACTACTCATGACATACTTTTAAGGGAAATCAAAGGTAGTATAATCAGGGGAATCTAGATACTGGGGAAATTCCTCTAGTCTTTTCAAAATGCAACGTGACATGACACCTCCTTATAAGGCTGCAGATGTCCCATCTTTTGGCAGAGAGGTAAAGGCTATCTTTATAATGGTAGGAGTTGTCAACAGTGATAGAGGGGGCAGAAAAATTTCTGGTGTAATCTACATGGAGCAAAAATGTCAAAATTGAGCTTTAGTTTTACAAGTAAATGAATCTACTGAAAAATACAGTTATGTAAGAACTTGCCATATTTTCAGATATTCAAATTCACTAGTGCTACAGCAGTCATAGCTACACAGGATAAGCTGCATTTACCCCTGTTCCATCTGCCCCAACTTCTAGAGCAGAGAACACTTCCCTAGGCAGAGTGAACATCCTCCTCCATGATGTTAAGCTACTCCCAGTGCAAAGCTGGTGATCAACTACAGCATCTTAGAGCTTTGATGTCTACAGGGGAAAAATACAGTTGTGTACACTTACCTTAAATGTAGATGTTCGAGTGTATTCACTGCTGCAGTCCTTACAGTTGGGTTATCTGCTTGCAGTAGCCCTCAGTTGGCCTGATTAACAAAGTCTTGCGTCGGTTGCTGTCTCCTCTTCCGTGACGTCAGGGGTATAAAACATGCAGCTGATGCCATTACATCAATTTTTCTTGCACCAGATGTCAGGTGCCCCCTAATGGGAAACAATTAAATACATAAAAAACATGCAAGGTTATACTTCCTACAAAAAAGCAAATACACCAAAAAGTTTTTAAGCATAGTAAAGGAAAGTAGAGGTAAAGCCAAAAGAAGTCAGGTGGCTGGAGGGAGGGTAAACAGAACTGCAACAGTGAATACACTCGAACATCTACATTTATGGTAAGTGTACACAACTGTACTATATTCTTCGTGTTTCACTGTTGCAGTCATTACATTTGGGTAGATTCCCAAAGCTAAGGATGGGAGGAGGAATTTAAACAGCATTAGGACCAGCTATAAGGCCCTGCAAGACTGCAGTGGCAAAGCCAGCTCTGTTAGAGAAAATTGGTAAATGATAATGCTTGGTGAAAGTATGTACAGAATTCCAGGTAGCAGCTTCTAGGATGTTCGTTCTCCATAACAAAATCCAAACCAAGAACCAAACCTCCACAACAAACCAAAAATGAAGAAAAAGGAAAACGAATCCAGGCCAACACAGGTTTATTAACGAAACACAGACGAAGGTTTACCTAGAACCAAATTTTATGATCTCTCTATTTTTGAACAGAGGATATCCTGAGAGTTTATGTAAGGATGTTTTTAAGGAAATCAGAGGTAAAAGGGAGGCAGGTTTTTATCAACCTATAATAAGTGCAGGGGGACCTGTTTATTAAAAACCTGAATCAACTAACAGGTCACAGTTTTTGACCGTTAAGCCGTTATTGTTTGTTTCAACATACAATAGGGACTCTGAAATGATTAAGATAATAGTTGATAAAGTTTGGGGTTTCCTACAGATGGACCATGAATTTAAGTCACACTTTTACAATAACCCTACGTTCATTTATCGTAAGGATTTTTCGTTTAAGGATATGTTTGAACGTTGTTCAATGTCTAGTAGGTTCTTCAGTAACAGGCCTTCTGGCACGTTTAAATGTGGTAGATGTAAGGTCTGTTCTTGTATTTTAACAACCGGTAAGAGTTTCAACATCAATCATTGTTTTGCTTCAGTCACAGGTCACTTTGACTGTCATACTAATAATGTGGTATATCTTGCCAAGTGTCAGGACTGTGAAGCATTTTACATAGGAAAAACTAGTAGATGTTTTAAGGATAGGGTAAGGGAACATCTTTTGGATATGAAACATCTTAAAACTATTAATGCCCTAGCTAGACATTTAATTGACAACATTGGTCACTCTTAAGTTTTGTGTTTTACAGCAGGTTAAGATTGACCTCCAAGGTAGGATTACAGATGCTCACTTGGATGTTTGTGAATTAAGGTGGCAGCTGAGATTAAATGCACACAATTATCCTGGTATCAACGAGTTTAGTTCTATTAAGCCCTATCTTAAATTGAAGCACATTTTAGGGCGGTAGTGCAATCATTATTATGGTTTTAGTATTTTGTATTTATTTCTTACTTAAACATTTTTATTTATATACATACATCTCTACATACACATTTTTATATACATTTTTCACTAATATAATATTTTATGTTACAATATATTTATCATTGTATAGATTTTTAGCAACAATTATTTATATATTCTACTTATATATATTTATATTCATATATTTATATTTTTATTTAGTTTAGTAGGCAGTATTAAACCGAATGTTCAAAAGTTGTTTGCATTCTATGTATCTATGGTAGGCATTTTATAGTATGCAGTGACAATGTGTATACCTTTAAATTTGATTAATTTTGTTTAATTGGATTGATGGGCGTTTTATATATATATATATATATATATATATATATATATATATATCTATATACATGGTTTTTAATTGTGACTTCAGTATTCTGAAGAAGTCCTATGTGGACGAAACCTAGGTAAACCTTCGTCTGTGTTTCGTTAATAAACCTGTGTTGGCCTGGATTTGTTTTCCTTTTTCTTCATTTTTAGCTTCTAGGATGTCCCTGGTAGGGACGCCTCTAAGAAAGGCTGTAGAGGTAGGTGTAGCCCTAGTAGAGTGGGGTCTGATGCCCTGTGGGATAGGATTTCCATGGTGCTTATAGCAGAAATGAATGCAATGGCCTATCCATTTAGAAATGGTTTGCTTTGAAACAGCCCTCCTCTCTGTCCCTGCAGCAAATGCCACCAGCAGTCGTTCAGATTTCATTTGAGGTTTAGTCCTGTCCAAGTAGCATCTAAGTTGTCTGTGCACATCTAAGGAGTGCAGTATCCGTTCCCCTTTGTTCTGTGGATTAAGAAAGAAGGTTGGCAAATTAATGGACTGATTAAGAGCCACACTGGATACCACCTTGGACATGAAGGAGGGATTGGCTCTGAAGTACACCCTGTCCGCATGAAAGATGATGAAAGGCTCCACTGCTATAAGGGCCTGTAATTCAGATTCCCTTCTTGCTGAAGTGATTGCCAAAAGGAATGCTGTTTTCCAAGAAAGAAATTTTAAATCTGCAGTAGCAGCTGGCTTGAAAGGAGGAAGAGAGAGTTTCTCCAAAACAAAATTAAGGTCCCAGGCTGGAGTTGGAGCTCTCCTGGGTGGCCTTAAATTTTTGGCCCCTCTGAGGAACTGCTTGAGCAGTGGGTGGGAGAAGAGAGGAGGTTCTGTGTTATAATGAGCTGAAATGGCTGAGGCGTGAAGTCTGATGGAGGAAAAGGACAAGCTCTTGTGAACCATCTCAGTTAAGTATTGGTAAATCTGAGGTAAATTGGGCGCTGCTGTGCTCATCCTTTGAGATTGGTTCCAGGCATAGAATCTTTTCTATTTTGCAACATAAGATTTTCTAGTACTAGGCCCCCTTGCCTCAAATTATATCCATCACTGGTTTACTGAGGGATGGTAAAGGAGAGATTAGGTAATTAGTCAGGTTGCTAGGTTCAGTTTTTGAAGCTGAGGGAGCAGAACCTGGTTTTCCTGCTGAGACAAAGTACAGTTTTGTACCTACCATAAATGTAGATGTCCGATAGATATGCAACTGCAGTCCTGACATATGGGTTGTCCTGCCTCAGGCAGCCCTTCGGTCGGCCGGATTCCAAAGTCTGGGTCCGGCGTCGGCTGATGTCGCCTCTTCCCCAACGTCAGAGCGGCTGGGGTATAAAAGCATCAGCCAACGCCATCTTCTTCAGTGTTTCTTGCCCCAGATGCCAGGTGCCCTCCAAGGAAGGCTAAATTTAGAGAACTGATAAAAAATTCCAGACATGCACAACAGTAATAAACAGATACACCATAACAGATATCCCCAGCTAATTTGAAAAAGGGGGGAGTGGACCCTAAAAAAGAGAAATACAGAGGGGTAGGAGGGAGGGAAAACCTGACTGCAGTTGCATATCTATCGGACATCTACATTTATGGTAGGTACAAAACTGTACTATGTCCTTCAAGAATGCAACTGCAGTCCTGACATATGGGTTGAATACCATAGCCAAGCCTGGGGTGGTAGGATCTAAGATAAGGATGGTGTAGCTAAAATGCCCTGCAGGACTGCAGAAGCAAAGCCTGCTTGGGATCTGGAATATAAAGGCAGGTTGTAGTGCTTGGAAAATGTATGCACGGAGCTCCATGTAGCAGCTTCTAGAATGTCCTTTGTAGCCACCCCTCTTAGAAAGGCTGTGGAGGTGGCTGTAGCTCTGATGGAGTGTGGCCTGATATTGGCTGGCACACCTTTTCCATGGAAAGAGTAGCAGAATCTGATGCAGTTTCCAATCCATTTTGAAATTGTTTGTTTGGAAATTGCCTTTCTTTGTACTCCAGCAGCGTAAGCTACAAATAGCTGGTCAGGCTTTCTGTTGGCCTTTGTTCTGTCCAAGTAGTAGCGCAATTGCCTGTGTATGTCCAAAGTGTGCAGAAGCTTTTCTCCTTTATTTTGAGGATTGGGAAAGAAAGTAGGCAGGTGAATTGCCTGATTTAGAGAAACCCTGGATATCACTTTTGGCATGAATGAAGGATTGGTTCTTAAAGAGACTCTGTCCTGATGGAAAATGAGACATGGAGGTAACTGCCATGAGGGCCTGTATCTCCGAGACTCTTCTTGCTGAAGTAATTGCCAACAGAAAAACTGTTTTCCAGGAGAGAAATTGCAATTCTGAAGATGCTGCTGGCTCAAAAGGAGGAAGAGTTAATTTTTCCAAGACGAAATTGAGGTCCCATGCAGGCACTGGTGGTTTTCTTGGAGGTTTAATATTCTTTATCCCTCTTAGAAACTGTCTTAGTAAAGGATGTGAAAACACAGGTGGATCACAGTTGTATTTTGCTGAAATTGCTGAAGCGTGTATTTTTATGGAAGAATATGAAAGGCCATTGTGCAGCATTTCTGCCAAGTATTCTAGTATCTGTGGGATGCTCATTACGGATGCATCCTGACCCTTGTTGGCATTCCAGATGTTGAATCTCTTCCATTTGGCTGAATAAGTTTTTCTGGTGGAAGGCCTGTGTGCTTCCAGTAAGATCTCTTGAACTGTTTTGGAGAGAGAGATATGGGGAGAAGTCATGGAACCCTCCAAGCTGTTAGTTGCAATGTTTGCAGGTTGGGATGAACAGTCCTGTAATTGTGCTGAGTTATAAGCAGAGGCCATTGAGGCAGGAGCCACGGCTTGGTGCGAGTTATGCTCATTAGTAATGGATACCAGTGCTGTCTTGGCCAGTCTGGAGCTATCAAAATGCCTTTCGGTTGTTCTGCTTTGATCTTCAGTAACACCTTGGTCATTAATGGTAGAGGTGGAAATGCATAGATTGTTAGAGAATTCCAGCTGAAGGAGAGAGCATCCATTCTCCAAGGCTTGAGGATGGTGTGTCCTTGAGCAGAACATCTTCAGATGATGATTGAGGTGTGAGGCAAAGAGATCTATGTCCGGCCTTCCCCATGCATGAGTTATTTGTGAAAAAATGTCTGGATGCAACATCCATTCGTGCGGGTCCATAATGTTTCTGCTTAGACTGTCCGCCAGCACATTGTCCTTGCCTGGGACAAACTGGGATTGCAACTGTATGCTCAGTTTCAGGGACTTTTCCCAAAGAGTCATTGTTAGTCTGCAGAGGGGGTAAGAATGGGTGCCTCCCTGTTTGTTTATGTACCACATAACAATGGTGTTGTCTGTCTTTATTAGCAGATGACCTTGCTGAAGAAATTTTCCGAAGGCCTCGATTGCATGAAGCACTGCCAACATCTCTTTTTGATTGATGTGCAGATGCAATTCTCGGGGAGCCCAGTGTCTTTGAATGCATCTGCCCTCCATGTGCGCCCCCCCATCCATGATCTGAGGCGTCTGTTGTAATGGTTTGGCTTGCTTGAGGTTTGTTGAAAGACATGCCTTTGTTTAGCTGGCTTGCTTGTGCCCACCACAAAAATTCCTTTTGTAGACATGGAATGAGTGGAATAATTGCTTCTGAGTTGTAGCTGTGTTGAGACCATAAACTTTTTAGGTACCATTGTAGTTTTCTCATGTGTAGTCTTGCCAGTGGAATCAGAAGAATGCAAGATGCCATGAAACCCAGGGCCTGCCGGATTTTCCTTGCAGTCATCTGGGTGAGCTTTGCCAGGCTTTTGAAGTAATCTGGTAATTGTTCTTGTTTTTCTTCTGTGAGGAAAGCCATTTGTGAGTTTGTGTCCAGTTTGGCTCCTAGAAAAATGATTTGTTGGGATGGCAGTAGTCTTGATTTTTGAATGTTGACTGTGTATCCCAAAACCTGTAGTAAGTGAATGACATAGTCCAAGTTTCTTATCAAGGCTTGCTTGCTGTCCGCTTGTAAAAGGCAGTCGTCCAGGTAAGGGTATATTTGTATCCCCTGGAGTCTGCAATGTGCAAATACTGATGCCACGCATTTCGTGAATACTCTGGGCGCAGTAGATAAGCCAAAAGGCAATGCTGAGAATTGATAATGCTCTGACCCTGCAAGAAATCTGAGGTATCTTCTGCAGCTGTGTCTGATTGGGACATGCAGGTATGCCTCCTTGAGGTCCAGAGTAACCAGCCAAGACCCCTTGCCTAGCATGGGAAGAAGTTGTTGTAACGTCAACATTTTGAATTTTGGCACAATGAGAAAAGTGTTTAGAGTGGACAAGTCCAGTATAGGTCTCCATTGCTTTTCTTTTCTTGGAACAAGGAACAGCCTTGAGTAGAATCCCTGGCCTTGTTCCTGAGGAGGAACCTTTTCTATTGCTTTGATTTGTAGCAGCTTTGAAACTTGTATGAGTGCCTCTGCCCTTTGATTTTGTGGCAGGTCTGGCATGCCTTGTCTTGTTGGTAAGGTATGGAAGTGGAACCTGTAACCTTTGTCTATTATGTCCAAAATCCATTTGTCCTTTGTAAAAACGTGCCAATTTTTTGAAAATAAAGATAATTTTCCACCTAAAGGTGCTTCTCTTTGAGCCTTGGTCGGCGGTGTCAAAGTCAAGTCATTGTGATTGTCCCTCTGGAGCAGTAGAAGTCCCTGCGCCACTTCTCCGATTAGTTGGTTGCCATTGGCGGCCCCTGTAGGAGTCTCGGTATTGCCCTCTACCTCGAGCACGCCTGTTTTTTCCCCTTTGGAACTTGTCAGTGTCTGGAAAGGACCAATTCTTCGAAGGCCAATTCCTACTGAACCTTGGTGGCTGAACCTGGAGGAAATCTTTGACTGTTTGTACTGATTTAGCCTTTTCCTCAATTGATTTCAACACACCCTGTGCATTAGCACCAAATAGCTTGTCTTTTTCCAGAGGTGCATCTAGAAGCTTTACTTTAACATGATCTGGCAATGTCTGTTCTTTCAACCAAGCATGTCTACGTATGACAGCCCCTGTCATAGCTGCCCTACATGAAGCTTCCAATGCATCATAACCACACTGAAGAAAATGATTGCTAACCTGCTGAGTATTATGAACCAAATCCTGCAAGGCCTTTCTATCTAAAGGCTCAGGAGAGGCTAACTTTTTCTGCAAATCATCCATCAAGAAATCCTGATACTGAAACATATGAAAAAGACAGTTAAGTGCCCTCATGGCAAGGGTGGAAGAGGTATAAACGTTTTTACCCCACCTCTTCAGGGACCTAGATTCCCTGTCTGCGGGCAAAGGATTTTTGGCCGTGGAAGTGGCCACTCCTTTTGGCCCCTGAGAAATAGTTTCTAGATCAACATAGTGGGCCTTAAAGAGATGTTTATGAGTTTCAGGAACCCTGTAATATCTGTCTGGCTTGACAGGAGCAGGAGGGAGAGAATCAGGAGAAGTACTGGAGTCTGAGTACACATCATCCAATACATCTAACACTGGGGGAATAGCTAAAGGCCTGTGCTGGGGTAACTTAAGGAAAGTCCGAAGCCTTTTCCTGGAGTCTGAGAAATCCTGGCCCTGCCACTGAAAATGCTCTCTCATGGAGTGGAGAATGTCCCCGAAAGAAATATCCTCAGGAGGAGAGGCAGAGGGAATGGATTCATCAGCATCAGAATCCTCGTAGGCCGGGAATGATTCTTCCTGGGAATCTGATTGGCCTGACTCATCAGAGGCTTCATCTGAGGAAAGGGTATCTGCTCAACCAACCCTAGGCCTTTGTCTGAAGGCTGCAGACAACCTCTGACTGAATGAGCCTGAGAGCCCCTGATTAAAGAAATTAGATCTGCAGCTAAAGTCATGATCTGTTTATCAGAAGTGGGACCCTGTGAAAAAGATTTAGGAGGGTGAGACTTAGCCTGGCTGGCAGCCTTAGCACGTGCGTAGGCCTTGATGGACATAGACACAGGAGGCCTAGCTGCCCCACGTGCTGGAGTAACTTTGTCCACCGGTATGGTGTCAGGCAAATCTTGGGCTTCGGTTTCAGGAGGGAAATCAACAACCGGCACCGGGGTAGCCTCCGGGACCGAAGTGTGCGGTAAAGCGGTGTCGTCTGCCTGGAGCAGTTGAATTACCGCCTCCGAAGAGACTGATGCACTCGCGGTAGGCTTTAGCGTAGTGTCGGTGGAAGTCACGGGCCGCGAATGTCAGTCCCGGTCCTTCCGTTTTTTGGAAATGTGCTGTTGGTAGTTCCAACGGCATGATATAGGAGTAATTTTCCCCAAAAAAGTCTTCAGCAAATTCTGCCCGGCTCCTAAGTGTGCGCTTATTGAAGCAAGCACAGGCCGAGACGTCGTGGTCTGGGCCGAGGCAGGGAAGGCAGTAAGAATGGAAGTCCCTATGAGGTATTTGTTTACCACAAGACAAGCAATTATTAACTTTTGCAGTTTATCTGACATCGGCTGAGGCAAGAAAAGGTTCCTCAACGGGGTACTTAGCTTTTTGATGACTTCGGATCTGAAAACACAGGAGCTGGCTGACCGGCACTTGCGAACTGCTTCTGCTTCGGGCACCGCGCGGCAAGAAAGACTGAAGCAGATGGCGTCGGCTGATGCTTTTATACCCCAGCCGCTCTGACGTCGGGGAAGAGGCGACATCAGCCGACGCCGGACCCAGACTTTGGAATCCGGCCGACAGAAGGGCTGCCTGAGGCAGGACAACCCATATGTCAGGACTGCAGTTGCATTCTTGAAGGACATCAGGGAATGAGTCTGAGGCAGGTGCTAAGGGGCCAACTGTGGCACACTGCGCAAAAGGGGGTACCAGTGTTGGTGTGGCCAGGCTGGTGCAATCAAAATCATCCTTGACTTGTCCTATTTGATCTTTAGTAGTACTTTGGAGAGCAGAGACAGAGGAGGAAAGGCATAAACTGATAGGTTTTTCCACCTGAAGGACAGAGCATCCACTTTCCAAGCTTGTTTGTGGGGAATCCTTGTGCAAAGTTTGTCCAATTGATAGATCTGGGGGGAGGCGAACAGGTCTATATCTGGGCTCCCCCATTTGCTTGTCAACATGTTGAAAATCCTTGGTTCCAGTTTCCACTCGTGTGGGTCCATGAGGTTTCTGCTTAGTCCGTCTGCCAGTGTATTTAGTTTTCCTGGCAGGAATTGAGCTTGTAGAGTCACTTGGTAGCTCAAGGCTGTGTTCCACAATGCCATGGCTAGTCTGCATAGGGGGTAAGAATGTGTACCCCCCTGCCTGTTTATGTACCACATAAAAGTGGTGTTGTCTGTCTTTACCATTAGTTGTCCTGGAAGAATGTGGTCCTTGAAATCTGTCAGAGTATTCTGTACAGCCAACATTTCTTTCTGATTGTTATGCAGGTGCATTTGACTTGGGTTCCATTTGCCCTGAATGCACTTCCCTGCCAGGTGAGCCCCCCATGCATAGTCTGATGCATCTGTTAGGGTTTGGGCAGCAGGGGGTAGCGTGAATGGTAATCCCTTGTTTTGGTGGCAGGCCTCTGCCCACCACAGGAACTCTAGGCAAGGTATGATAGGATTCACTGCTTCTAGATCCTGAGAGTGTTGACACCATAGGCTTTTTAGATACCACTGTAGCTTCCTCATATGCAGTCTTGCATATGGAATTAGTAGAATGCAGAAGGCCATGAACCCCAAGGCTTGCAGTATTTGCCTTGCAGATAGCAGGGTTATTGTGGCCACTTGTTTGAAGTAGGTTGTCAAATTAATCTGTTTCTCTGGCATTAGGAAAGCCATCTGGGAAGTTGTATTCAAGCTTGCTCCCAGGAATATAATTTGTTGACAGGGTACCAGATGTGATTTCTTTTCGTTTATGGTGTACCCCAGACAAGTCTGCACCCTTTGTACAAAGGCCAGATGATTCAAAAGTACGTCCTGGCTTTCTGCCTGAATTACACAATCGTCCAGGTATGGGTATATTTGAATATTTCTTTGCCTGCAAAATGCAATGACTGGAGCTAGGCACTTTGGCTTATCTACTGCGCCTAGGGAATTCACAAAGGGCAGTGTAGAGAACCGATAGTCATGTAGCCTGCTTTGAAGCGTAGGTATCTTCTGCAAGATTCCCCTCATAGGAATGTGCAGGTATGCTTCTTTTAAATCTAGTGTTGCCAACCAAGCATCTTTGCCTAGCATAGGAAGCAACTAGTGAAGAGGCAGCATCCTGAATTTTGGCATCACCAAAAAGGTGTTTAGAATAGAAAGGTCCAAGATAGGACATCATGAATTGTCCTTTCTGGGTACCAGGAAAAGTCTTGAATAGAAACCTTGTCCCTTTTCCTCTTCTGGTACCAACTGAATAGCCCCCATGTTTGAGAGAGAAAGTATTTGCTTTTCGGCCCCTGCCCACTGATTTGGGGGGTAGATCTGGCCACCCCCTTGGAGTTGGAAGCATGTGGAAGTGAAATCAGTATCCTTGGGACACTATATTTAAGACCCATTTGTCCTGGGTAATGAGTTTCCAGTTTTTTACCTGCAAATCAATCTTTCTGTCTAAAGGAGCATTCAGCTGAGAATTGCTTGGAAGTTTTAAGAGCAAGTCATTGAGACAGTTTTCCATAGTGGGGAGTCTTACTACTCCCAGATTTGGATCCGGAAGCCCCCACTGCTTATTCTTGTGCGTACCCTGGGACTGAAACCTGGGGTTTCTGCCGTGTCTGGGTTTGGATTGAGATGACCTGGAAGGGTCCGGAAAGGACCAGTTCTTAGAGGGCCAATGCCTACTAAATCTTGGAGGCTGAACTTGTAAGAAATCTTTAACAGTTTGCATAAATTTAGCTTTATCTTGCATCTTTTTAAGAACTTCTTCAGCTTTGTTGCCAAACAGGTGGTCCTGATTTAAGGGAGCATCCAACAGTTTAGCTTTAACATGATCACGCAAAGATTGCTCCTTAAGCTAAGCATGCCTTCTGAGTACAGACCCAGTGACAGCAGCCATGCAAGAGGCCTCTAATGAATCAAATCCATATTGCAAAGCAAGTTTTCCAACCTGTTCAGCAGAATGCATTAAATCCTGTAATTCTTTATTTTTAGCACAGTCAGGAATCAACATCATTTTCTGTTTAAGCAATTCAATAAAATGTTGTTGATACTTTAACATATGAAACGGACAGTTTAAGGCCCCAATGGCCAAGGTTGCAGAAATGTAAACCTTCTTTACCCCATCTATCCAGCGCCCTGGAGTCTCTATTAGAGGGGGTAGGATTTTTAGCAGTAGAAGCCTTAATGCCCTTGGGTCCCTGTGAAATAGTCTCTGGATCCGCAATAGGATTTTTAAAAAGGAACTTGTGAGAATCAGGGACCCTGTAATATCTTATCAGGTTTTCTGGGAGCAGGAGGCAAAGAATCAGGGGCCAAACTAGATTCCGAAAAGGCATCAACAATGTCTAGTTCAGGAGGTATAGGTAAAGGCCTATGCTGAGGCAGGAGTAAGAAATCCCCAAGCCTTTTTTTCGAATCATAAAAATCCTGGCTTTCTCA
This sequence comes from Protopterus annectens, assembly GCF_019279795.1. Classification (NCBI taxonomy): domain Eukaryota; kingdom Metazoa; phylum Chordata; order Ceratodontiformes; family Protopteridae; genus Protopterus; species Protopterus annectens. The sequence goes on along the minus strand of NC_056735.1, from coordinate 1,636,814,131 downwards.
GTGAAAATGTTCCCTTAGAGTGTGCAAGGTTTCACCAAAAGAAAAATCCTCTGGAGGGGAAGCAGAGGGAATAGAGTTCTCTGCATTAGAATCCTCATAAGTAGATGAGTAAATCCAGATAATCAGAAGAATCAGAATCAGAATCCTGGCCAGAAGATTCATAAACAAATTCAGTCCTAGGTCTCTTAGAAGGGGGTGGTTGGCTTCCCCTGATGAGTTATAAGATCTTCAGCCATTATCATTTTTTTTTTTTTTTTTTTTGTGCATGCGGCCTGGGCATCTGTTTCTTAGGTATGGTTCAAGGTTTAGGCCTTAAAGAAGGCGGCGGCGTCAGTTTAATATGCAAGTTCATAGGCCTGAATACACCCTCAGAAGCCGGTGCCTGCACAGCGGCTCCGGACCCATCCACGGTAGATACATCTGCAGGTTCCACAGTTGAAGCATCTTGTGGCATACCGGACTCCGAATGGGTCTCAGTAGAGGCCTGCGAATCAGAAGTAGCGGGTATCAGGGGCTGCCAAAGCACCTCACTGAGTACCGGCGAACTGGCGACTGGCTTAGGAGAAGTGCCGTCGGCAGCTTAGGACCTAGGTGTCCTGTCTCTGTCTTTATCTTTGTGCTTTTTCGGAATTCCAGTAGTCGAATGGCTAACAGATGACATTTATGGATAACTGAACCGAGAACCGAAATATTTAGAGGCGAAAATATACAGACGACGGATAGTGCATTGATTAAATAAGGCACAAAACCGACAGCAAGGTATATCGTAGTTATGGCCTAGGCAAGGAATACAGTAAGAATGAAAATCTTTGTGAGGTATTTGCTTTCCACAAGAAATGCAATTATTAACTTTTACTGACATCAGTAAGGAGCAAGAAAAAGTTTCCCCAACGGGGTATTTAGTTTAAGTTGAAGACTTCGGTTCTGAAACTTGAAAACAAAAATTTCAGGAGTTGGCCGACGGGCACTTGCGAACTGCTTCTGCTACCGCACAGCAAGACTGACTGATGCAATGTTGTCGGCTGCATGTTTTATACCCCTGACGACCTGATGTCATGGAAGAGGAGACAGCAACTGATGCAAGACCCAAGACTTTGTAATTAGGCCGACTGAGGGCTACTGCAAGCAGATAACCCAAATGTAATGACTGCAACCATGAAACATGAAAAACATCAGGCAACACAGCCTGAAGAATCAGCATCCTGAATTGTGGAACACTTACAGGTGTTTAGTCTTGTTAAGGTCTAGGTAAGCTCTCTGGGTTCCCGCTTTTCTGGGAACCAAAGCGTCTGGTGTAGGAGCTTTGCTCATTTCCAATGGAGGAACCAGCTCCACCAATCTTTGAAATAGAAGTTCTAGGACAATGGAGTAGATCAAATGCTTTTGGTATGCGTAGAACTTCTGTCATACAAGTCAGTCCCATTATAATCTGCATCCTTCTGGAATTACCTGAAGAACCCATTCGTCTCTTGTGAAGCTTGTCCAAACTGGAAGACATTGTGATAGCCTTTCAGCAATCCTGTTGGTGTGGGCAGTGTTTTGTTTGGGGGGGGGTGGGGTGGGATGCCATGCAGTCAAGTTTGCTCCCTGCTAAGATGGCCCCTGGGGCACTCCAGGAATTGCCCTACTGTTTCACTGTGATTGCATTTTAAACTGACCCATTGTGACATTTGCTAGCCTACCCTTTCCATGACTGTAACAGAAGGGTCCTGGCTCAGAAGAACAGTTCCTCTCCTACCATGGACTAAGAGGGGATGAAAAAGCTGTTTCATACCCTGCATGACTTTACCTCTTTCGTCTTTTTTTTTTTTTTTTTTTTAAGCTTGACTAGTTGAGGTACCAAAGAGTAGTTCCATGTCTAAGGGGGTGTAAGGAACTGCATTCTGACATCTTCTGGCAAGGGTCAAAGCCTCAGCCAGGCATATTTCCTAATCACGACTGTGTGACTGCTGTAGCTACAAGATCATAGTCACACCTCACAGAATACTTTATCACTTGACCAGCTAAGTGTGCTCCCAAATATTGTTCACAGATCAGCAAACAGACACCTCCCCAATCTTTTCCCATAGATGGTCCAGGAAGGCCCTATGGAAATTTGTAATTGGTGTCTGACAACTGATGACCACGAAGGCCAGGATGGCAACTACAAATACTTTCTTACCAAATCTACCCAAACGTCCTACTCATTGCCATTTAGAAAAATATTAGAAGGAACCAATTCATACTCTTTTTCTGTATCCACTGATACCATGGCAGGATCCACCATAGATGTTTGTGAATGTTCAGTAGCCTGTAAAATCTATCAGGGTTCTTCTGTACAGATGGACTGCAGACAAGTATCTGAGATGCTGCCAAAAATGCATCTTCATGGATTCTACAAAAAAAAAAAAAAAAATACAAAGAAGTGTGCCTGTCCAAGAACTGTAATTAGAAGCCTCAGAATTGAGGAACTACAAATGTGAATGTGGCAGAATAAATACCAAGTTTAATATTGTGGAACCATGCAGCAATCTCTAAAACAAAAGTACAACCACCTCCAAGTTTGCATATACTACCAAGTAGTGGGTGGGGAGAGTGAGGGATGTACACATGGGTATCTTTGATGATGCAACATCAAACTTCGTAACTCACTGATGTTTGACAGAACTGCAGTTTAAAATCTGAAGCCATGGCACTCAGTATCAGGTCTTGTGGTACAATGCAGCATTCCTCCTTACTACGAAGTACAACCACCTCACAGCACATAAAATGAAGTAGCAAGGGGTGAAGATGCAAGTCCCCATTACGCTGGAAAATGTGGGGGCAGGAGTTTGATGTAATAGCAAATTTTTACAGTCCACTAATTATTGCTGGAACTGTTATGGCTCACACCATCAAGTCTTGCACTTATGATAGGGAGCCTTAAAAAATGCTCAGTGAGAATAATTCTGCTGAAGTTCCTAAAAAGCAAGGAGAGACTTTAGACCATAATCTTGACACACCATAAGTAGAGGTCTCTGTTTAAAGCACTATCAGAGAAAACATTCTGCTCCAGTATTTTGAACATTTTAAGAATGACCTTTATTAAAGATGATAATGAAAGATTAGGTGTGTAAAATCTTAATGTAACAATAGATGTCCCTCTCTATTGCAGTATTCTTAACATGAGGGAGTTTCCTGCTGTGACGACCCAATGTCGGCCAGTATACAAAAGACGTTTACTACTAGGGGTGCATAGTACATCGCACATAGGCTACCGGACGTCTGCCATCCTCAGAACGGAGCTCCCCAGGAGGAACACACATCTAAAGGAAGTATGCAAGTTAAGTACATCCAAGAAAAACATAGTCAGAGGGAAAGAGGGAGGAATACAATACTGGAACAGAGAAGAGAAGAACATCTAATGTTATGGTAAGATTTTACATAACTAAACTATATACATCTCCATCATGTTAAGAATACTGCAACACAGGAATAGAATACCAAAGCTCATAAGAAAAGGGAGGAGGTAGGGACAGTGGAGCTCTCCATGAAGCCATGGAGGATAGCCCTTGCAAACCCTGCCCTAGATTTGGAAATGTTGTTCAGTTTGTAATGTTTGGTGAAGGTATGGACTGAAGACCAGGTGGCTGCCTCCAGAATGGAGTTAGTGTCTAGTCCTATGAAGAAAGAACCAGAGGAAGCAACAGCCCTGGTAGTGTGTGCCTTAACAAGAGAAGGGAGACTCTCTCCACGGTGCTCACAGCAGAAGGAAATGGCTTTAGAGATCCAGCTGGAAATAGCGTGTTTAGACAGGGAGCCCTAAAGCTCTAGGGTGGAATGAGACAAATTGGTCAGACTTCCCAATATCCTTTGTTTCATCAAGATGGAACCTAAGCTGTCTGTGCACATCCAAGATGTGTATAATCCTCTCTACAGAGTTCTGTGGAGCGGGGAAAAGGTAGGTAAATGGATAAACTGGTTTAGGGATAACTCATTTACTACTTTAGGCATAAAGGTACGATAGATGCAGAGAGAGAGAGAGAGACTCTGTTTCTGTGGAAAGCCAAAAAAGAAGCCATTAGGGCTTGGAGTTCAGAAACCCTTCTGGCAGAGGTTAGTGCAAGCAGCAAAATAGTTTTCCAGGAGCAAAATTTAAAGGAGGTAGAAGCTGCTGGCTCAAAAGGAGCAAGAGTCAGCTTCTCCAATACAAAGTTAAGATCTCAGGGGGATGTGAAGGATGCTTTTTAAGAATGGTTTAGCCTCATTATCTAGAAGCTGAAGTTGGAGACAGAGGCAAACAGGCAGAAATAGCTGACAAGTGCACTTTGAAGGGGAAGTTAAGCCAGCATCCACTAACTCACACAGGCATGAGAAGATCAAAGGGACTTCCACTATCAGTGGGTCCTAGATTCAAGAAAGACAACAAGTTGAAAATCTCTTCCATTTGGATAAGTATGATTTTCTAGTATTGGGTCTCCTGACCTCCTGCAGAACCCCAAGTATGTCCTCTAAAAAAAGGTCTCTGAAAGGAATTAAATCTCTATCATCTGCAATGTCAGCTGAAGAGTAGACAAGTGGGGACAGATTGAGTTCCTTTATGCTGTGTGAGAAGGTCCACTCTGTGGCGTAACTTGTGGTGATTGTCCTTGGCTAAATTCAGGAGCAGGGGGAACCAATGCTGGCTTGGCCAAAAGGGGGTCACCATCATGATTTTTTGTTTCTCCTGTTGATTCTTTAGCAGGACTTTTGGAATGAGAGGAATGGAAGGAAATATTTACAGAAACATCCCCTTCCATGAAATACTGAGGGCGTTCACCTTCCAAACC